>NC_046338.1:29152204-29807995 GCF_000738735.6 Corvus cornix cornix
ATTGTGAGGATCTGAATTGTGACTTTGTAATTCTGTGAAAAAAACCTGATGAATATTTGGTGTAAACACCTTCCAACACCTTGTCTGTGAGCTAAGAAGTCTGAACCATTGGTTCTACCATAAATTCTGTTGATGTTCCAGCTCAGAAACTGAACTCCAAGGCTCGTGGATTATTCAATATTTGTGTGCCACCAAAAAAATGCACATTATTGCTGATACCAATCACTGAACTAACAAATTTGCAAGATCTTTCTCGGGTCTAATGACAGAATTAAAGTTATACATAGCTATAAATTGCAGTCACAGGGGAATAACATATAAATGTTATGATAGGCTCTTTTTTCAGAGCACAAATATTTATGAGCCAACCTCCTTCATGAAGTTCTTACAAGATGTTCTGAATTTCCTCTGTGATAGCTTCCTTCATTCCCTCATGAATTTGCCAAGGAATATTTACAAATTTTGTCAATGTTTCAGAGATTAAAATATTCTTAATATATTTATTGCTATTTTGGCTTGGGCTACAAATGAGATGGGTTCTGGAAATTTCTTACTAAATTAAGAGTTAGTTTTACTGTCCCGTGATAATCATTCAAGGCTTGATTTTTTCAAATCTATTTTTGGCTTTCAATACATGATCATAGAAGAAAGATGCTACATGAATACATGCATCAGTCTCTTTTCATTTGATTTTATGAACATTTAAATGGGAATAAATCAAGAAACAAGGAGATAATTATCTGACCAACATTGTCTTAGTGGCCTAATTGTGCAGAGTATAAGGAATTCTCTTGTCTTATGTATGAACACATCTCTTTGATTGGCGTATTCCAACAAAAATACTCTTAGGATTAGCTCAAAATGGGCAGTAACTAATTCATATTTATATAGGAAAGAGAGAAGCCAATATTCACCTTGATATTTCTGTTTTCATTATTGTGAATGTTTCATCAGTTTTATGACACTTTTAAGATAAGGTAATCTATATTTGGTTCTGTGCTATCTTGGTTTCGTATCAGTTTTTCCCTGGCCACCTACTCCATTACTGGGAATAGTAATATCTGCAGTATTCCAGATTTCAGAAGGCTTAATAATAAACTTTTTTTAAGTGCTTAGACTTCTGCTGAATTCTGATAAAGAATTCTCCCATGTCCTATTCTTACAAAAGGTTTTATAAAGATTATTTGGGTATTTTCTATAACAGCCTCTTTTTTTTCTTTTCAAATTTACATTTTTCACTAATCAGATTCATCAGTTTCAAGTGACATTTTCTGCAAAGCTTAAAATAGCTGTTCTTTTAAGAACTTTAACTCTCTGCCTAATTAAATAATTGTAATGGCTTTTCTTGTCAAGTTATAAATGGTAAATCCTGCCCTCTGTGTAAACAATATTATTAGATGTTTTCCTTCAAACTGGTTCAGGTTTATTGAAGTCATCCCAATTTTTTTGCTAGATTTACTCTGTATTTCACAGTTTCAATATTTACCAAAACTCTTGCAATATAAAGTGTATTTTTGTCTTGGTTTTCCAAAGTGTTAAACTATGTCCTTTTATTTTAATGAGGAAAATCACCAATTTGCAGACATCAAAAGCAGTTCCCAGAGACAGCCCTTTGAACACCAATTCACTTTTTATTTGGCAAATGCAAATATTTAAGTCATTCTTGTACTGAGAACAGAAAAGTCATCATACAAACCCAGGTGAAGTATTTGATGGCTTTAGGTGGAGAAAAGCCAAAGAAGGACTCAAAGGGAGATGCAGAGCTGAGAAATAACTTAATTTTCCATTCTTTTATAGCAAACACTAAGCAAAAAGAGTAAAAATAACTAAGAATACTGGGGGTTTGAACTTGTTAACTAATGATTTACTTCAAATACTTAAAAAAAAAAAAAAGAGGTCAGGCTTTAGCAAAGACCTCAAGAAGATATTATTAAATTCAGTTTGAAGAAAATTTATGCTCCACACAGTATTTAATTTGTGGTAAATTAGGTGAAATATATTCCAATAAGACAATACCTTAAATTTATGAAAAATCTTATTTTAGGAATTAGGCCTTTTTGATGTTTTCAGTGTTCTTTGAACCTGTCATGGGAGCTGACAGTCATGTACCAGGGAAGCACATCGCAGGCTTGATTTACTGGGATTTTCAAAGTACTTTTTGAAAGTATTCAAATAAATGTCAAAAAGCTCTGGCGTTGTAAGCACCTAAAAGGCTCTGCAGCCCACTCAAGAGTTTCCTCAGCCAAAGGCTCTTCTCATGCCTGATTGTCTTCAATGGATAGGAATAGATGTTTGTTTATTAACAAGCTTTTGCCTGTAACAAAACACTGTATTCAATTAGCTGTGTATTATTGCTTTATTTTTATTCTCAGCTACCACATGCAAAGCAAACACATCTTTATTAGGAACTCTGAGATGAAAGTGTTTGGGGTTTTTTTTAGCATAGTGTTTCTTACTCATAATTTCGCTTTCCCATGATATTCTGACATCGAGTATCACAAAAGAAAGTGTATTTCTCATCGCAGTTGTTGCTGCAGTGCTTGGAAACTCCAAGGACCGAGCAGAAATGTTTAACAGGTAACATTTTGATGGGTAGCATGGTCTTGCTGGAGGATCTAGACAGACTGGAGTATTGGGCAGCCATCAGTGGCATGAAATTTGATAGGGACAGATGTGGAATCAGAGAGGGGAGAGCTGATCTCCCTGATATCCCTTGACAGGATGTGTGGGAATGGCTCAAAGCCCTGTTGGGTGCTCACAGTGTTCCACCTCCCATTTCACTGGTGAATTCTCCATTCAGAACCGTGACTCCAGAGATATTCCAGACAGTGACCTCGCCTGCACATACTGACAGGGTCACACGTGCAACATCTGAACCATGAGACAGCACATTTCCTGGTGCTAATGCCTCAAAGTTTCCATGAAGTCCCAGAAAGAGTGTGCAGACATTGTTTGGATTTTATGATTCTGGGTTTTTGTGAAAGCCAGGATGTTCATCTGGCACGAGAACAGAGTTTAGGCAAAGAATCAGAGATTCACAGAGTCGTTAATGCTGGAAAAGACCACAAGATCATCAAGTTCAAACATCAACCCAGTGCCACCAAAATTTTCACAGCTAAACCAGTGCCACAGCCACAGGTTTTTCGAACACGTGCAAAGACAGGGACTCCACCACTGCCCTGGGCAGAGAGTGTTCCAATTCCTGAACATCCCTTCTGTGAAGAAATACTCCCAATATCCAACCTGAGCCTCCCCTGGCCCAGCCTGAGGCCGTTCCCTCTCCTCCTGTCCCTGTTCCCTGGGAGCAGAGCCCGACCCCCCCCGGCTGCCCCCTCCTGTCAGGGAGTTGTGCAGAGCCACAAGGTCCCCCCTGAGCCTCCTTTGCTCCAGGCTGAGCCCCTTTCCCACCTCCCTCAGCCACTTTTCATCAGACTTGTGCTCTGAAACATCAATTTGAAATAGTTCAACCCTGAGCAAATACTGCTCAGCTCCATGGTAAATAGTTAAAGGAAATTTCTCTTACTATATTGATATACCCAGACAGTGTGGACTATACAGCTGTGCAGATCCTTGCAAGCAGTTCTTACTAGATGCATTTAATTTAGGTCTAGATCTAAATCTTGATCTTCCCTAGATCAAGATTTCAATTTTACGCATTTAGATATTGAGTCTGCAAAAACAAATCTTTCCTGGCTTGAAAGTGAAGTTTCAGAAGACTTTGGTACCAGGATGGTTTCACCTTTCAGAATATATGGATTAATAACATTCCGTATCTTTAGTTTCTGCATCTTAACCAGCAAACCCATAAAGGTTTTTATAAATTCATGACTCTGACAGAAAACTCTCTGAGTATTCCCTGATTCTCTGGCATCGTGTCTGTCACAGAGGTAAGACTGTCTGGCCTCCTAATGAGGATCCTTGCAGTACAAATCAAAAGTCTCTGAAAACTCTGAGAGAATCAGCTCCTGTAATGCTTTCTTCTCCTGAACTCCAAATGATGCTTTATTCTTGGATAGACAAATTTTTGAAGCTTTTTCTTGGTTTTGGAAGTCACATATGACTATCTTGAAGGAACATTGACAGTCTCTGTGAATAAACTCATAATGGCTGTCATTTGTTACGAAAACAAACAAGCACTTATTTCTTTACAGAATCCTAAAGAAAGTGAGTTGTCAAATAAACTAATTGGGCTCATGTATCTGAGTATAAAAATATCACAGAGAACACCTCATGTCTAAAACATCATGTGAACTGCACCATCAGACCACTGGGGAAGTCAGATATTGGTAATGCATTATGCAATATTTTCATTTTCTTGTTAGGTAGCATCACAAATATGCTAATTTTCAGCTCTAAATGACACATTCCTAATCATGCCAGTGTGATCTATATCAGTTTTTCTTAATTTCTCTATGTTTATCTTATTTCTCATTTGTGTAGGGACAAAAATCTAAATCCTGATGATCACTGTAGCAGCTGCTTAATTTCACTTGCAGTGTTTGGTATCCTGATAGCACTTTACTGTGCAGCTGATTGCTGTGTTTTAATGGTGCAGTCAATTCAGGAATACTGTGGAGTAGATGCCTGTCTTAGAATAATAAGTGCCTTTCTATAAAACAAAAAAAAATCAAAAGGAAAACTCAGTCTCTCTGTTCTTATTAAATCCTTCTCTTACCAATTAAAACAAACTCTCACATGTACACAAGAAAATATTTTCTGTCAAATTCTTTGAAAAAAAGGCATCATCTGCTGCTTAAATTTACGTTTTGTTCTAAAGAAGCAGGATTTTTGTCTCAAGGGATTGCAGCATCTCGTTTTTATTCCCAGAATTACTTCTACGGTGGGACACCACACTACAGAAAATAACGCTGTCACATCAGCCCACGAGTTTTCTCATGAACACTTGGGAAATTTAAACTCTCCGAAAATGGGAACCACTTTTGCAGTTTCTGAAGCCCTGTAATGCTCCTTTTCTGCACGGATTTTCATCGTAGAATCACAGGGTGGTTTAGGTTGGAAGGGACCTTAAAGATCATTTCATTGTGCCCCTGCCATGGGCAGGGACACCTTCCACTGTCCAACGTTGCTCCAAGCCCCATCCAGCCTGGCCTTGGACACAGCCAGGGATCCAGGGGCAGCCACAGCTTCTCTGGGCACCCTGTGCCAGGGCCTGCCCACCCTCCCAGGGAAGGATTCCTTGTGTAATATCTAACCTAAATGTGAGAACTGGGGTGTGTGCATCACATTTAGTTGCAGTTGGAGGGGGAAGACTTGGATCTCAGTTTTAGAGACAGGTTCTGTCATTCTGTCTAAGCCCATTTTAAATTCGCAGCAATTCCAGCCCATGACCTCATTCCTGCTTCTACTTTTTTACTGACTATCTAGTTTCATCTGGTGTGAACAACATAGTGCCCAAACTGACACGTCAAATAAAGGAGGAAGTGATACTTGTTTTGGTCTTAATTATTCAAGTTTTTGCCAAGAGAATACTAAAGCAAAGTCAGCAGATAACTAATTGATGGATATTAAAGATGTTTATTTTAATTAATCTATCCAAACTTTTTTCTGAGGTTACCATTTGCCTTGTAGCCTGTGGAATCAGAAACTTATTTCTCTTACTTACTCACTGGGGTTTATTTGATTTCAGATTGGCTTTCCTCACTTCCACAAGGGAGTGTTATTTCTGCATGAATTTCAGAGAGCATATTATTTAACAATTGGCATGTTCTTATTGATAAACCATTAGGGAACACTTTTCCTCCTTTGAAGATATAATATGTTGGGGAAAAGTAAATCTGTTACCACTCTCCCTTTGCACTTTCTGCAACGAGTTGAAGATTGGGGTTCTTGATGTTGATAAGGTTGGACTTGATGATCTTGGAGGTCTTTTCCAATTTTAATGATTCTATGGTTCTGTGTTGTACTGGAGGACTGGGGTTTCTTTAAATGAAGACTGCCTTTGAATATTTGACCTGTTTCCATGAGAATTTTCAGTAGGAAATCTTTCTATTTCATATTTCCAATTATTATTCTTTCTAAAAGATTCTGCAGTTGCGTAACTTGCTGAAGCTCTTATGTCACACTGAAATAAATTATTTTGTGGTGTGAAATATGTAACCTCTGGAACACGTGATCCTTTGTAGTGTAAATGTTCTGCAGAGACAGAGTTGCTGCTGGGTCTAATGAAATATCACCTGATGAACATATTCCTCCCTGTCTTAGCATAGTAAATATTCCAGGGTCAAATCCTGACCCCACCTGCACAAATCTTGCTCACAAATGTACCCCCTGGCCTAATGTTCAACAGGGATGCAAAAATCAGTCACCAGCTTAACTGCTGCCAGAGAACTATAATTCAATCTTCATCTTCTGGTACATTTAATGGGTTCAGTGTCTACTATTTAAAAAATAAATATTTATCAACAAGACAAAGTGTCAGTGGCTTGACGTCCATTTTTAGTAATGTGAATGACAATAATTTTCAAATGGGTTCCTAATTATGAATTCTGCCGAAAACACATCCTTTTTAATAAGGTAAATGGACAACTCTCTGTCCTTGTACATGCTTTTAGAGCAATAGGACAGAAGCTGGCTAACATGGTTATGGAAACAGAGAAGTTTTCAGTGCACCCTTCTGGTTTGAGTTATTTTTAAAATGCAACCCTGCTTTTTATAGCTGCCTTCCTAGAGAAAAATCTCATCTAGGACAGACAAGTGCAAACCCTTCAGCAATGAACATGTTTGAGACATCAACTGAGATAAAGCATCAGCTTAGGAGCAGAAAGATGAACTGGCTGGTTTGTACTCAAGGAGGACGAGATGGAGAAATTGAAGTACTTTCCATACATTGATGTTATTTTTCAGGGCCATCTAAAGCACTGAACAGTCTCATATGTTCTTCCAAGCATTAATCATCCTAAGAGCACTTTAAAATTCAACTTTGCCATTAAGTTTTATCAAGTGGCTTTTATTTGTGACCTGAATTAACATCGAACATTTGTTTCATTATAGAGTTTGCTGTATATCAAGGTTTCTACATAGCTTGTTAAAAATTCAGCCTGGCATCTGCTTTACCTGGTGTTCCAGTGATTTGCATTGGAAGTTTTTCAATAGCAAATATTTCTCAGGCAAGAAGCTGGTATTAAGTCTAGCAGCTCCTAGAAACTTTGGTTTGCTAATAATATTAACAGTACAGGTTGCCACATTCTATATTTAACTCTGTTTCAGTGGTTGATTTGGAAAAATTACATGAGTAAGAGTATTTTGAAAGTAATTTTGAAACCATAAAATTAATAAAAAGTAGAACTCAGAACCAACAATTGACATTTTACTACAGTTGTACATGTTCTCTGAGTGAGCATAGACACCTCTTTTTTTTGAACAAGCTTCTCCAAATTTGCAGCAGGTTTGGAGCTGGAGCAGGGAAACATCCTGGTTTCCTTTTAGGTTGTCTGTGGTTAATGAAGTAAGTATGCTTTTATGAAATTCATTTGTGTGTGTTCTTCCTTCAAATCTATAAATAACATTTGTACTGTGGATATTAATTAAGGGAAGTAATAGAAGTGTCAGGGCAAGTCCAGAGGAGAGCCACACAAAGGTCAGAGGACAAGAACACCTTTTTCATTTTTAGGAAGTCTGAGGGAATTGAGGTTCCTTAGCTTGGAGAACAAAAGGCTCCAGTGGGATTTTATTGCAGCCTTTTGATGTGCAAAACAGCTTTAAGAAAGAGGATGAAAGACTTTTTACCAGAGCCTGAGGTGGCAGGACAAGGGACAATGGTTTTAAACCAAACAACAAGGGATAGATTTACACTGAATTCAAGTCAGAATTTTTTTATGGTGAGAACACTGAAACAGACATAGAGGTTGCCCAGAGCAGCTGTGGCTGCCCCATCCCTGGAAGTGTCCAAGGCCAGGTTGGACAGGGCTTGGAGCAGCCTGAGATAGTGGAAGGTGTCCCTGCCCGTGGCAGGAGGGGAGGATTAGATGATCTTTAAGGTCCTTTCCAACCCAAGCCATTCTGTGAGTTCCATTTTTCATGGTAACATCCACTGACTCCCCCTTGTAATGTGATCTTTACAGATAAAGGGCATCCCAAATTATGTAAAACCTAGTCCAATATGAAAAACTAACACTAAGAAGGAAGGTTTCTACTTTTACAGACAGGATAACCAAGGATTTTCCGTCTCTTGAGGTTTGACTTTGCATCCACGTGGAGCGGAACCTTGCTGGTTACAATTCCAGTGCACACAGTCCCTGAACTTCACTTCTCTTCTGTAATACAGGCAGTAAATGTGTCATTTGAGTATGGTTGCCTATGTATTATACATGTGTCATTCAGAGACTTAAATGGCCATAGTCAATAAAGGTGAATTGATGATTGATATGCAGTAACAGCAACCCAGGCCACAGAAGTTAACATCCAGAGAAATGCACTTGGAATAATGTGATACAAATCAGTCGGTAATGCCATGTCTTATTTTTCCTGTTGTACCTGTTTTGCTAAAGTAAAAATAAAAAAAATTACATTCCTCTCTGTGCTCTTGATAGATCTTGCAATATTTTTTTTTATACAAACATGGGTTTAGAGTCATAATAACTGTAACTGGAAATCTGTACAATAATCTGTAAATGGAAAGCTCCAAACTGTGACCCGAGGTGCATTAACTGGTAGTTATCATCCTGCTCTTGGTGTAACAAGAATCAAGAATCACTAAGAAAATATATTTTTTGAGGGAGATGATTAAGGTTATTTCCCCCATTTTTCACCCAAACAAGCACATTCAAGACTAACTCACATATTGCCTTGATTCTCCAGGGATCTCATCACCTTTCAGTTTCTCCAGCATTCTGAATGCTGAAGAAGTGCAAGGCCTACACACAAAAAAATGCAACTACATGTTTTCCTCATAGTTTCTTCCTAAGCTGTATTACCTGCTATAAATAGCACAGTGCTTTACAGAGGAGTTAAATGTTATCCCAATTTACCAGGGAATGGAAAGTAACACAAAGAAAGCAAGTATTCAACATTTTGAAAGCCACTAAGAGACAGAAATGAAGATTTTAAACTTCTCCTCTGTCTCCTACGCAGGAATCTCCTTCTCATTAAGGATAAAACTTGTACAATTTACATGTGATGTGTATATAAACATGTAAATGTAAACATTAATCCTTACACAATTAAATCAAGCATATTATATATATATACATACACACATATATATATTACAATAACTGAAAAATAATTAATCAAAATGTAAATTTTACAAGATCACAGACTGGTTTGGGGTGGAAGGGACCTTAAAACTCCTCCAAATCCTCTGCCCAACCTGGATTGGTGCCTGGGATTGCCCCACCCAGGTGCAGCACCAGCACTTGGCCTTGCTGAACTTCATTTGGCCACTCAAAAGCAAAGTAAGGAACTATGAACAGGTTTAGTCTGTTAACACCTGCCAACAATGGAAAGGAATGTGAAAAACTGGAGAAAGACTTTGGGAGCTCCCTTGTTTCCCTGAGAAACATTCTCAGACTGAGATCTATATACAGAGAGATTTATGTCTGGATTTTCAAAGATTTTTACGAAATCGTTGTTTGGAGTTTTGCTTCTTGAGCAGCTGTGGGAAGGCAAAGCTAAGGCACTGTGGGTTTGATGCTGAGCAGCTCCTCTGTTCCTCTAATCCCAGCCTGGAAACACGAGAGCACATAACAAGTCCTAGGAAAACTTTGCACTGGGTGTTTTCAAGCAGGAGAGATGGAACTCCCTGTCTGAGAAGGGCTCTTGCAACGCAGCACCTCAGAGCACTGAGCAAACACGAGGTGAGTGCGAGCAGCTCTTGTCACTGATTCCCCTAATCAGAGCAGATGGCCATTGCCATTACCTCATTACTGCTAATTAAGGGATGGAGAGAGCTTGTCTTGCCATAAATTGAAAGTAATGACCGTGAGTAAGATGGTGGATATGTATCATGTTCATATAGTGATATAGAATACAGTCAAGATATGTAGGATATATAAAAGAAACCCTGAAGCTTTTTAATTTATAAGTTTTCCTTTCTTGTGCAAGAAAAAAAGAAGGGTTAGCCAAACTGTGTTAGAGTTCCCTTACTTGTTTTCAGAGTTAAGGGACCTAACCCAGATCTCTCATGCCTTTGGGTTCTATTTATCCTCTTCCTTGTGTATAAAAGAGAATTGCTGGTGCTTTGCTTCCCTGTTCTTATTGATGTTTAATGTTAATGTAGTACATCATTGAGCTTTCCTAATGTTTTTTTCCATACATTCTACTTGTTCAACCAATTGATTCTTTAGCAGCTTTTATCTCCTCAATCCCAAATGCTAGCTGATCTATAAAAGCCAAGAATTGGAAAGTGGCTGGGTTTTCATGGCTGCAATAAATTAGCTGCGAGCAACTAATTTACCTCAGAAAATGTAAATGCATCAGCAACACTCTGAACTGCTGAAGCGTTGTCCACTGAAAACCAGGGGAAAGACTTTTATTGCCTGGGACAGGCTTTGGAGTAGACCTTTGGCACAGAAGGAAAAAGAGCAGGACTGAACTAGAGAAGAAAAAGGAACCAGCCAACAGATTTACTTATAATTCCCTTTCTCTGCTAGCCCAAGTGCATGTCCAACCTCTGTGTTTCTGTTCATATTTTTAAGTAATGTGATAATTCCTACAAAAGGCCTAAGGAGGATTGTGCATATCTGAAACTTAGAAGACTTACTGAGAAAAGTGTTGCAGAAGCCACAGAAGACATTCAAGAGTACTATAATTTGTAAAAAAAAAAACCAAACCAACACACCATCCTTCTCAGATGTACTTCGTAGTTGCTGCAAACTGATATTTGAAATCTTTATCAGAGTAAATTTAGTTTGCCAATGGATCCTTTTTCTCCTAAAAAGTAGAGCTGTACAGCTCAGCTCCAGGCATTTCTCAATAAATACACAGGAGAAAAAGCCCAGGTGAATATCTGACTGAGAAACATTTTCAAACTATCTGAAGAACTACACTATCAGTATAGGGAGGAAAAAAGAAAAATCCCAAGGAAAAAAATAAGAGTTTGGTTTTCTGGTTAAAATGCTTTCTGAGTAGACAGAACAAAAAGAGTCAAGGGGAAAAATAGCTGGTTTTACTGGTAAATGTGTTCTAGCAGTCTCTCCCAGTCTACATCTATTAAGTGTTTGCCAAAGGGGGGATATGTTTTTCTCTCCCTTTCTATTTATCAGCAATTAAATTTAATCATAAAAGGACAGTTTTATGCTTACGGACTGCCAAAGCTAACTTTTGTTTTTAAAAAAACCTGTCCTCTTCAAGAGTGGCAAAAGGCTAATTTATTTTTCAAAGTACTTATCACATATGCATGAGAAGTTAACTGTCAAGACCTTCCTAGGGATTCTTTCAAATTTTAGCATTTTATGCTAAAAAGTTCAAAGAGACTTTACAGAAGGAATCTTGAGAGATGGGATTTTAGAACCCTCAGGTGAAAACACTAATGAAGTACCAGAGGTTTCATACCCAAAACTATTTGAGAAGATAGCTTGTCATTATTCTCTGGCATTGCAGCTCAAAGGCTGTGTTCTGCAAGACCAGGATCTTAGGGTTTAACAGGAAGGGTGCAAATATCTCTGATTTTTAAATTGCACTGAAATGCCATATTTAGGGATTGATGCAGGCAACTGGAAAGACCCCCCCCCCCCCCAAAAAAAAAAAAAAAAACAAAAAAAACTCACAAGGAAAACCAAACAGTTCTACCAAAATCATTGTTCTTTTTGTATCATGACTTTGCCTGGCTTTTCCCTTGGTAAATCCAACCTGCAAAGGATGCCCTCGTCTGACAAACTCATGGTACTGAGGACGGGTGGAAGCGTGCTTCATCCTGAAGAAAGCACATTTTTTTACTTTATCCACTGCCTAACAAACGGTGTGATTAGTAAAAGAGTTCTAATCTGTTCAGGAAGGAATCATGGCACTAGATAAGATTATCTTCACATCTATTAACTGAAAATCCTTTACTCATGCAGGCTGGAATTAGCCATTTTACAAAAGGCATTTTAACCTTATTTTTGTCCAAGTTTAAAGCTGTGTGTTTCTAAACACTGACAGCACAATAAATGTTCACCTTTGTAAAATTGAAATCTCTCTTACAACAGAGCATTTTGTGTCACTTTGCTTGGCAAACTTTGACTTTCTGTCCAAATGATCACATTAATCACTTAATAGTCTTGAGATTACCATTGTAAAAGCATCTGAGAGTCATTTCAAAGACTCCCTTCATAAAACTGAGCAAGTGCAATGGAAGTTGTGAACTGGCCTGGCACACGTGCCTGAAAGATGCCTGATTAGTTTTTTAATGTTCAGTTCTGCTGTGACAGGGGAGGGCATCTGGTGGGGCTACAACAGTGATGCCTTTTCCTGGTCTTAAAATCAAGAGTCATACACAGTTAGAAGGGGAAAAGGGATTTTACCTTGGTATTTATTTTAAGGATCCTTAGGTGCACATGTCCAGGTCGAATGCACCTCCATGCACACCACAATGCACACCCACAAAAGATCTGGTCTAACATTATAGGTGCTACTAATTAGCAGATCTATCAAACATTCCCCAATGAGAGGCTCGAGTGAGCCCCCCCTCCCCAAGGAACCTTCCCCTGGATGGTCTATCTTGGTTTACAGAATGTGTTCTGGAGAGGACCTTCGGGTCTGGGGCACACTGATCCCTACCTACAAAGCTTCTAAAATGTTGAGACTCCCAGCTGAACAAACAAGTCCAAGAATGTAGGCAAAGAGCACTAAGAATACAGAAGTTGTAAAAAGGTATAAAAGGGGTATAAAAGAAAAGGCATAAAACCATCATGGCATCAACACCCCGAACTGGTTTAACGTAGCTCATAGGAGAACTTCCACAGCAGTCTCTGGGACCCATGGCAATCCTTGATGAGGCAGGAATTGTAGGGATTTGGAGAGTCTGGTTTGAGGAGTGGGCTGGTGGCCACAGGAATTCAACTTTCTGAGGCTTTTTCACAGTTCTGTGGGGGTTCTTTCAGTTAAGCCAAAATGAGGTTTTACATCTGCACCAAAGAGCTTCTGGGTGCCAGTGGGACAGTTTGATGTTGAACCAGGCACCAGCAGATCCCTGCTGTGTGCTGAGTTACTGCTGCTTTTCGCTTCCTGGCAAAGGTGGAAGAACACACCAGAGCTGGAAACACACCCCGTTGGAAACAGCATGGATGGCTCGCTCCTGTTCTTCACCTGGAGCTCACTAGCACTGGAGTGCACCCGTAGGACGGATGTGTGGGGGGGCAACAGAGCTTGGATAATTCCCTGTTTGCCAAGTGATCAGAGCAATGGAGATGGGGATCGCTTTGGGGGTTGAAGGATGCTGAGACCAGCCTGACTCATCCATCCCAAAGTTAAACATCCCAAAGAACAATGTTTCCAGAGTTCCTGACAAAGGAGCCAACAAGTTCTAGCGCTGACACCTGATCTAAAGCTGCTGAGCTGGCACAGCATGGGGGCATCTGACTGACAGCACAACACTTTATACTGTAAAAACCCAGTCCCAATTTTTAGGGGAGGGATCTTCAGCTCTTTCTTGGCATGTGTGTGGAGGTTCTTCCCTGGAGTGAGGACACCCCTCAAGGTCACTCCTCAAGGCTGAGCTAAAGAGATTTGCCCACAGTCACTGGGACGGGTGAGTAACATCAATCTCTACTGAGTAATGATTCTGCCAGCTTTAATATCATTGCTTCAACAAATAGTGCACTGTAGTAGTAGTTAGAGCTGCCTATACTGTGCAGTAAATAATTCTGATTAAGATCTGTAGTCTAATCATTATAATTATCATCATTAATCTAAACAAACCATTTATTTCATTTATATAAACATATTTGATTTGCCATCCTTAATCCTGGGGGACAAAGTCACATAAAGGCTCGATTGCACCTGTACAGCCCTGGGAGTTTCTTTGCCTGGCTCATGCTGGTGTGTTTCCCAGCAGTGCCAAGAGCAGTCCCTGTCCTCAGGCAGCCCCTGAGGGGTGGAGAAAAGGAGTCATCTATTTCCACTCATTCTGTTTTTAGGGTTCCCCTGCCTGCCATTGCACCTCTGATCATTCCTGGATTTATGTTTATGGTGATTAGCCTTCAATCACAAGCCCTAACAATTACATTTTGTTTCCAAAACACGCAGCCTTCCCATTTTTACAATCAGTCTTTCACTGAAAGTCTTGTGGAATGTCACTAATGGAGCATTGTGTCGTATAAATTAAGTGGGGGAACAACACAGTGGGGGTAGAACGCAAAGAAGGATCCAGGATTAGAGCCAAGCAGATAGTTTTCATTAGAACTCTACCTTTTTAAAGGTTATTTTGAAAAATTACAGAACTAAAAATGAAATTGCTGATTTGTTTGCTTCTTTCTTGCTAATTTGAACACGTAGATGTAGACGGATATGAGAAACATTTGTTATGTGCAGTGCTCAGTAAATTGTGGATAAATTTTCAGCATTCCTGAAAATTCTTGGGAGGGAGAGGTGAAGAAGGAAGTCTTTTTTTCACCCCTCCCAACCACAGATGCAATGTGAAAGATGGCCATGGATGAAAAAACAAAAAAAAGGATTTTTTTTTAAAGAGCTCTTACAGAAATAATTTCCCCAGTGCAGGACACCCGAGGTTCTGAATCAGTAATGCCCTGTTTTAACGTTAGGCTTCTAAAAGCAAGCAGTCACATAGGACTTATTTAAAGCTTTTGTGCATCTCTCCTTCCTTCTGGTGACCTGCTGTCATGGCAGAAGAATTCCTGAGGCCAAAAACATCACTGTGGCATTGTGAGAGTGAGGTGGGGCTACATCTGCCCTGCCAGGTCAGCACTTGTGACAGCGGGGTACAGTTTTGTGTTTCAGCAATTCCACCTTTCTGATACTGTGCTAGTCCAAAGCCCTTTCATCAGTTTGGCATCCCTGGCTTGCTGGAATGATGTCAGGGGACATCTCTCTCATTATCAGCACCTCTGCAGCTCCATTTCACTGAAATGTGCCAAAGCAGATGCTCTTAAGGCATCGATGGCTTGGGAAGAAAAATGATGGAGGAAGCTAGTAGTGGCAAAACCCCAAGCAAGTTTATTTGTCAGCTTTGAAGGAACACGAAATCATGGAATAACAATATCTGCAGGTGCCCAGATCAAGAGACATTGGTGCCAAGTGAAAAAACCTTTGCTATCCTTTTGAAGAAAACTTCAAGCTGGCTTACAAGTAATAGTGGGGACATTTGGGACAGGGTAGTTCAAGAGGAATGCATTTTGGGGGGAAAAGAATTTACTCAGTTACTGCTTTTTGTCAGAATTCATGGAATCATTTAATGGCTTGGGCTGTAAAGATCATCCAGTCTTAAAGATCATCCAGTTCCAATCTCCTGCCATGAGCAGGGACACCTTCCTCCAGAGCAGGTTGCATTGAGTTGCAGAAGAAGCATCCTTTCATGTTCAAACTCTGTGATCACAAGAACAAATCCCAGGACTGCTCGTGGATCATGGCCACCACCTGTGGAATTCAGTCAGTTTGTAGAATTCATTCATTCTGGACAGCTCCCAAGTATTCAGCAGGCTGCAAACAGCAGCTCTCCCTTATGACTTCAGCATACTGATTTTTGTATTTATGCCATAGATCCTTCTCAGTTCAAAGAGAATTTTCCCCCATTAGACTGTAAATAATTGATTGATCTATTGACTTTGTTTAATGGTTTTTTTCTGAATTTGTTTTCTTTATCATTAACTTAATGTAACAGTGGGAGCAACATATTGTGACTGTCATAAAAGGTTACTCGGGGGAAAATACAATTCTTCCAAGTCTTTTCAGCAGTCTCATTACATGTGTGCTTAGATAAGCAAGTACTGCTCTCAAATGCTGCTTAAGTCTCCTTCCTGCCCTCCAACAGGACTTGTAGGTATGAAGACATTTGCACTGAAATCCAAGAAACTTCCATCATGATCAGTGGCCCAAAATCAATCCAGAGCCCAGGAGCAGCACTGCACTCCAGGGGTTAACACTGGGTTTGAGCTGGTTTAACACCTTCATGAAGGATCTGGAGGATGGGCAGATGCTGCAACCTCAGCAAAAGATCAGAACCTCGTGCTGCCATCCAGAGGAACCTCAGCAGTCTGGAGAAACGGGCTGGCAGGAACATCACGGAGTTCAACAAGGAGAAATGCAAAGTCCTGCAGCTGGGCAAGGACAACCCCAGGCCCCAGGACATGCTGGGGGCCACCCAGTCAGAAAGGACTGGACCATGAGCCAGTAACGTGCCCGTGCAGGAAAGGCTGATGGCAACTCGGGCTGCCTTAGGAAGAGTGCTGGGAACAGCCTGAGAGATCGGATACGTCCCTTCAGCAGTGGTGGGGCCGTGCCTGGAGTGCAGAACCCAGCTCTGGGCTCCCCAGCACTACAGATGAAGGGCCACAAGGGTGACTGAGGGTTAGGAGCACCTCTCCTATGAGGAAAGGCTGAGAGGGCTGGGAATCTTCAGCCAGGAGAAGAGAAGGCTCAGGGAGATCTTATCAATGTCAGTACCTGAAGGAAGGTGCAGAGCCAGGCTCAGTTCAGAGGTGCCCAGTGACAATGGGCACAAACTGGAACACATCCACTGCTAAATGACATAATTATCAATCCTCTACTGCAGAAGCTGGATGGCAACATAAGTACATATTTTATTCTTTATGTGTTAAAAAACCAAAACAAACAGAAACAAACAGAAACAAACAGAAACAAACAGAAACAAACAAAAAAGCCAAACAAAAAGCCCCACAAAAATTGCAAACAAACAAACAAACAAAAAGCCAAAAACCAAACCAAAACAAAGAAAGAAAAAGCTGCTGCTCTGCATGGTAATCTCATCCAAGCAGAATCCACATGATCCTCTTTGACTTCAGAATGCTTAAAAACACCCCAACACAGAAACAAACAAGCCAAACACCTGCTGTGCTTTAATTGCATTTTAAACTACCCATTTCTTCATTTTCAACTCACCTGTAACAGCAACAAACCTAATTCTGTATCAACAAAAGACAGGGTGGTTCATGTAACGTGCTCAAAAATGCTCTTCTCCAAACTAAATGTTCCAGGGAAAATGGCCAATGACACAGGGTCAGATTCATGATTCCAAAGAGATCCAGGTTCTCTCACCTTTTCTGCTTTTCCTTCTACTCCAAGAAGACTGGTGAGCTCTTGCTGTGGACTTACTCTGAGTAATGCAATGGGTACATTTGTCTTTCCAGCCTAAACAATAACAAATTCCATGTCCAAGCCCAGTGCATTGTTATCCAGCACCATTGGCTGGACCCTGGACAATTACATGACACTGGATGTATCCCAGCATCTTTCTGTGATCAAATTTATTCTGTTTGCAAAGCTTTTACATTTCTAGGCAACCTTCCTGCATTTGAGTCCACATCAGGAAAATCAGGTTTTCTCAGTTGGTGCTAAAATTAGGAGTCAGGACTTGTGGAAGTTACTTTTCCCTTGACATTTTAGAACAGGCTTCTGCACAGCTGAGATGACAATGGATTGTGCAGATATTTTGAACAAGTTGCTGTTATCAGGTTTGTAAGTCAGGCTAACAAGGAAGAAGCAGCAACGACAGAGCAAGAATCCACCATATCAATTTGGCTTCCTTCTCCAAAGAATCCAAGAGCCAAACAACTCAGAGACCTTGAAACCATGACCTCAAAACACTTAAGCTGAAAATCTTGGCAGTATTAAAAATTTAAAATGTGGCTTTATTTTGTATGTATTCCTCATAGAAAGTACTGAACTTCGAAAAAATGATTAAAAGAAACATCTCTATAATCACCAGATACATTTCACTTTCAGATTTGCTATGGCTTTCTGCCTTTTTATTTTCTGTTTGAGACTGAAGCAAAGGAATGCTTTCTCTCCGTTTCGTTTTGAGCTCCCTTTTCCTTTCTACATTGTCCTGACACGGTGCTTTGCCATAGAGTGACTTTTCTTGCTTATTCACTGTTCTTCTCCAAACTCCCACTGCTCTTGTCTCTGTTACAAATGTAAGAATATGAGCCTGAAAACTCCTGCTGCTCTGTACTGGGTCATGATTTTGCTCCATATCTCACAGGTAACCCACAGTTCTTGGATTTGGCAGCGTGGAAGTGCGAATATTCCAGGTATTGATCAGCTTCTGGGAAAGTAGTTGTAGAACAAAAAACCGGGGGAAAAAAAGGAAAAGGGAAGTGATTATTGGCAGAAATGTGCCTTTTTTAACAAGGATCTATGGTGAGGCAATGGCCAGTTTAATTTAAAAACAATAATAGAGACAAAGGTTTTAAAATATGGTATAATAATGCAAAGTTATAGAATATTACTTCACAGGTGTTTCTTGGGATTAAAAAAGGTCACCTTGTTATATAGATTTAGTATCAGTTTATATAACTACACATGGAATTATGCACCAGAAAAATAGTCCTGTAGCAAATGAGTTTATCTTTACAGAAAACAGGTATAAACATACTTACATTCAAGCCTACTTTTTCTACTTTAAAAAAAAAAAAAATCCATTCTAGGGCTACATTCTAAGAAAAATATGTTCCTAGCTCTCTAATTCGTGTTACAGTTTTGCAGTTCATTTCTGCAGTTCATTTCTACAGTTCAAATAAAATAGACCATCTAAGTGACTCATGATATTTTTTATAACATGGTCACAGTGTACTCTAAAATAATGAGAGCTGGTTTACAGCCAAGGAAGAGGAAAGTGGAGAATCATTTTAAACACAATTCAGAATCACTACCCTGATTGCAGGACAGGGGGAAAAAAATGCACTCTTTGGGTTGTGTCAGCACCAATTTAAATTGACACTGCAGAGCTGAGGAGCCATCTGGAAGATGGAAAAATGAGTGTCAGCAGTCCCTTTTGACTGGACAGGAGCAGGAAGTGCCTGGAGAGGAATGGCTCATCATGACACACCCATTGCGAGCCTGTTTTAGGAAAGGATGAAAAATTCTACTTTTCTGATTAACTTTTTCATAACTCCTCTGGGGGGAGGGACAGTTACTCGATTATATCCTTGTGATAAGATGGGAAAGCAAAGTAAAAATGTGTTTCCCCTGGCAACAGGCAGAGCTGGCCACGGCTGATTTATACAGAAAACATTAAATAAGCCCAGCCTCCACCCCCAGCACGTTTTGCTGGATGTATGGTGGCTGTACAAACAAGCTCTGTTTATAATCAGCAGGTCACTGATGAATAGAGGCACGTCATTTTGCTTACAACTTATAATTAACATTTTATCATTTTCTATCAGCTTCTTATGCTCAAAGGTACTAGCATGGGCATTTAAATGATGAAGTTAGTTTGTCATAGTCCCTGCAGCCATGAACCATTTTAATTGTTGATGCATGTGGAGAGATGATTGATGTGAAAAGGAATTCAGAGCAGTAAACTATTGCACCTCAAACAGCTCCACCCCATATATCACTCTACACACAAAAGCTCACCAGATTAGCTTTGTTTAAATATTATTTGCATTTAAATTACAGGATAGGTTATAGACTGTGTGTTTTATGAACGAGGCTAAATGCTAAAGCCAGCAGTTACACATTCTTTTAAACACTGAGATTCACGGGTGCGCTTTGAAGGCCGAGTTCCAAGCAGAGTCTAGGACATGAGAGGAAAACCTCGTTTGATTTTTGTGGGAGATGGGGCAGGAATGCACCGACTCTGCGCTCTGAACTGTGAATAAAGGGAAATATTCCTTGTTCTGAGGAGTGCCTTTGTAAACACATCTTCATTCAAGTATTGTACAGCCTTAATAGATTTTTTATGCACTGAATTGTTCTGGTTTTTTGCAGTTAACTTCAAAATGTTGTGTAGAAGGGGACTATGCTGATAGAGTGCTACCAAGTCACTTCCACCCAGAGCTTCAGTAATGAAGCTTCTAACTGTATATTGATGCTAAATACCATTGTTAGGAAGCCCAATTATATTTTTCTCCATGCTCACTGTGAAGAAGTGCAGTAGGTCATCCATTCTGAATAACAAATCAGCTTCCTAGCCTTCCCCAGAAATAATTCGTTATTCAAAAAATCCATTTTTTATGTTCATTTTTTTTTTCTAAAGGTTGTTGTAAGTTTTATAAAAGCATGCTTTTCTTTTCCAGGGCCTTTCTAAATTCAGTGCCAAGTGCCTAAAATGGGCATTACCCTTGCAAAAGAAAATAATTTCCATGCAAAAGGTTATAAAATGAAAAACAGAATTTAAATTTCTCTATATGGGTTAAAATCTGCAGGGTTTCACTTTGTTGTGCTAACAAAGGACAATATATCATAAAATGACTCTTGAAATTTGTTAGGGAGGGGCAAGGAAATGCTCTTGGAGGAATGATAGTATCAAACACCTCATTTGGAATCATGTCTGCTAATTCAGAGTTTTATAGATGAGATCCTGGAAAACCCTGGCTGACAGAAAATTTGGTCCTAATCCAGAAAATAATGAAAGAATGGAATATCTGTGGGGGGAAAAAGAAAGTGCCTACTGGCAAAGGTGATTATTGAAAGACTTCATCAAAAGAATGAAGCTGTGTCACTGGTGTGCTGGCTGTGACTTGCAGGGCATCGGGAACAGAGCTTGGGAAATCGTTCATGATGAAGGAAGAGCTCATTTAAGAAAGATGAGATCTTTTTTCCATGAAGTTAGAGAATCACTTATTGGAAATGTTCGGCCACGAAATTGTAATAACTCACAAGCAGCTCACGGGAAGATCTTCTGCTCCATCGGACACTGAAGGTGGAGGGTTTGTGGTGTGGAAGGCAGAGGGTTTGTGATGAGCTTGCTTAGGCCACGGGGATGCTGCATCTGCTCACAGCCTCCAAGACAAGGTGCTAAACAAAGAAATGAAGAACAGCAGCAGTGACACCTCTCTCTGCAACCTGCACAGTGGCGCCAGTGGACTGCGGCATAATTAATAGGGAAATATTTCCATGTTCTCGTAGTTTTCCCCTGTCATTCCTCTATCTGTTACCTTCCAACTTATTTAGGGTCTGAGCCTCTCACTATTCCCACAGCTGATGCTGGTGAGTTTGTAGTCACTGCTGGAATGAATTCTAACCATTCTGAGCACTTTGAGAACGTGAGGGAGAGCCCAGAGCTAGATTGAAGACACGCTGAGAGACTGAGGGAAGCAGGACTCCCACACATAAAGTTGTTCTTGTGAGAAATGAGACAACTCTTAAAAAGATTAATTTATTGAAAACAGAAAAATTGAAAAATTACAGAAATCAGAAAAATATAAAAATTTGGGATCCTATGGCTCAGTAGACGGTATGCCCCAGGAGTGCAGGGATCTGAGATCTTCTGGCTGAGACAGCACTAGACCTCAGGTAGAGAAAAAGAACTTGCAGTGCTGGGCTGACTTTTTTAAAAAAATTACTAAAAGCCCCTTAAAAGGGGTAAAGCTTTGAATGCCCAGCACCGATGTCTCCCAGAGCTAGTCTGGAGAGAGCAAGAGGGGAAAAAAGAAGAGGGAGCCCGCCTCTCAGCTTCGTCCTTTTTATAGTTTTTGCTCTGCCCCCAGTCCGCCCACAGCCCGCCCACAGCCCGCCCACAGCCCGCCCCTTCGGTCCAAAGCGATTGGTGCTTTCCCTTTGATGGATCATCTCTGTCCACCAATGGCTCATCGTTGTCGGGGGGGGTGGTATCAGTTTGAGATAAGGGGAATACAATACCTTCATTAAAATTCAGGTATTCAGGTTGCCATGGGACTTGCCTGCAGAGTAATGGCTCTGTAGCTAAAAATAGCTGCTGGCTATTAAGACTGGGTGGGGTTTTGGCCTTGGAATCAAAATGCAAGTGAAACACCTACAAAAAGTATTAAAATACATCCAACACACCTCAAAACACTTATAAAAGTATACAGTAAACACAGGAAAGGTAACTCTTATGGTGTATAGGTGGTTTGAAGTTTGAGAAGGGGCAAGTTTGTGATTTTTAACTGGGAAAATTTTAACTGGGAAGGGTGCAACTCTATTAATAAACTACTTTAAACAAATGAAAACATTGATAATGGAACTGGATTTTTGTACCTGGGCTGATGGGTTAATTGTAACATTCAATTTAAAAATAATTAACTCAAAATTAATTAATTAAAGCACTTAATATGCAAAGACCAAGCACAAATAGGGATTTCATGTATGACAGTTCTCTGTAGGAGAAAGTTTCACGAAGGATGTCTGGACTTCAGGCGGCTCTCTTGAAAGCTGTTTATTGCATAGGCGAAGTTACAGCATTTCAGGGAGTGGGTATCCAGAGCCAGCCCTACAGCTGCCAGCTCCAGCTGTGGGCATACCTGAAGCTGCTTTCTGTTCAAGTTACAAAGCATTAGATACTTTTCTTTGCAGAGTATCTTAATACATAACAACCAATAAGCACCATACACAATACCTTTACATTTGCCTATAGCCCATCATAGCTACTACCATTACCATGTTATAGTCATTATTATCCAATCACAAGAGTAAGTAAATTGCAATTTAAGCTTACAGTGGAAAATTCTCAGACCTCTCTTCTTCTTGCTACATCAACATTTCTTGTTTGCCTGCCATATCTCTCTTTTTGGTAAAGACATGTTTTCTATTTACTTATGCTCTTCTTGAGACTTATTTACTTGGTGAAAAACATGTCTTTGTTTGTAGTCACATACCTTTGTCCTATTCCTAAAAATCTCTTTCCAACTCATCTCCAACCTTTGCCTTCTCAGTTATTCAGTGGTCAGTGTTTCAGCAAAACCTCTTTTATTCTATATCAAAACTTGCTTTCATTTCTACCTCATCCTCAGTTTCTACATTCACAGATCTTTCTGCCAAGCCTACATACCTGTGAAACTTTCTTACCAAACTTTCATCCTCCCCAACAGTTCTCCCCAGCTTCTTCCTGCAGGATCTGCCTTCACTCCATGCCCATCCCACTCCCTCTGGCTCCTTAGAAGCCCAGGCAGAGTATCTGGAAGAAGCTCTGCTCCCCCAAGCGAACTGCACACACCAAAGTTGGTGTGACCCAGCAAATACGATTTGTGATTCCATGTCTGTGTCTACAGAAGCTGGGGGGGAATACTTTGAGCAATACATGTGAAATGTTTGGATAGCTGTTGAGACTCAGTTAATGATTATTAATCCTGGTAGTAGCTCTAAAAACATGTCTGCTATTTATTTGTATCTCAGGACTGCTTCCCAAAATAATGGGCAGCACATAAAGTCAAGGGCACTGGGTTCGCTGATGCACCAGCTGCTCTCCCAGGTGGAATTCTTTACAAACAGCCAATAATCTGCTCTGCACTAAGAAGTTTAAAGCATTTTTTTATTAAACTAGGAGTGCTAGAATTGTATATATCTTCTGGTATTTCATTAAGGTTACTGGCCTTGTGTCCAGGGGGATAATAAGATGCCAGAAGGCTGCAAGAAATGCAAATAAAAATGATACGTGGTCCTGGGACTGTTATTTGTAATACTGCAGTATTTTAATTCTCTAGCAATAGCCTTGCCTTGGGAATAGTAGGCTAAAGCTGGAACTTACTGATGCGTATCCTCAACCACAGGGACAAGATTTTTTAGTGTGCTCTTTAAACCATTTATTTAGTGCTCTATACCAGGATGGTTTGGAGCAGACTTTCATGTTGCCAAGTTTTAGAGTGCTTTAGAAAGCTCAGTTAAGAAAGCCAGCGTGTTGAAACACACAAGTTAAACCTGCTCTGGTTTACTCTGTGGGGAAGCCTGTCTTTCTCCTGTTCCTGCATATTTAAATTGGGAATTAAGTCTTTGGAACCTTAGACTTTGCCTTTTGTGTGATGTATTTAAATGGTAGCTTCTGTTTGCCACGAGGGCAAGACTACAGTGATTGTTGTAAGTTAATTCCAGCACAGCATTTATTCAAGAACTGGCCCATTTTACAGTACTGGTAATGGAAAACTGATTATTTTAACCCACAGTAATTGCCAAGTGCTTTTGTGGGCTGTGGCAGTGGGTAAGAACTAGTGAGATTCTAAATGTGCCAAGCATGGTGCCTTCTCCTGATGAATAAACCTGTCAGGTTCAATCTAACCTGTCAGATCAGGCAGCTCTCTGCTGCACAGAGCACTGCCTATCCCTATGTCAGACTGCAGAAATCACCTGCAAATTCAACTTAATCTTTACACTCAGTATTGTTTAAAATAATAAGAATCCTATACGCCTGATTTGGATATAATAAGATGCAGAAGCAAATAAAAGTCTTTTAAATTTCTTCTATGGAAACCATGTAGGCTGCAGTCTGCAAGGCACATCTTCCCTTCTTTGGCTATATTGTTATCTTAAGGAAGATGTCATGATGCTCAAGTGCTCCTAAGAGCTGTGTTTGTTAGAGAAGAGAATATGAAAATTGTGCCTGGAATCAGTTACAAGGAAGCACACTCATTGTCAGAGAATCCCTTTGGAGGTTTGTCAGGTAGAATATATTTGCCATCAAAATTACTTTCATTTTCAAACAGAAATATTATTTTTGACTGGATAAATAGTCTAGAAAGGCAGCACAAAGGAAACTTTAAAGGAAAATCCTAGAAGTCAGTATATTCAGTGACATCCCCATCCCCTGGAGGTGTCCAAAGAAGGCCTGGACGTGGCACTCAGTGCTCTGGTCTGGGTGACAAGATGGAATCGGTCACAGCTTGGACCTGCCGGTCTGGGAAGCCTTCCCCAACCTTAATAATTCTGTGATTCTATGAAATCCTGCTCTGTATTTCCACAGCATCCACCACAAATGATTCCCACCTTAGTGTGAGGCCTTTGGATCTCACCAGGGTTGAAATATTTATTAAGCCTTTTAGCAGTTGCTGTAGGCAATATATTGCTACATCTGAGAGGACCCATCGGACAGGAAATGGTTAGCATTATCAGGGAAAAGAGGAAGTTAATTTAATAAGCTACTCAGACGTAGTAAAATTAGCAGAAATGAAGGGAAAGTTCAAATTTACTTGTAAGGCCTTGAGAATGACAAGGCCCCTGCTGACCAAAAAGGCCACTAGGCTGAGAATGAAGGGCTGCCCCTGCCAGGGGAGGATGTTTTGTTGTGAAGCCTGCCCTGTTCACAGGGCTTTTTATTTTTCCCCCAGATTACTGGAAGAAATAGACTGCTGCACCCAAAGGCCACTTTCAAGGACCTGAGACTCTCAGAAGCCCTGATCAGTTGGATCACTGAGCTGGACCCTGGTCCTCACCCACAGGCAACATCCCAGCCTGCCTTCAGCTCATTCCCTCTCATAAGCACCAGTGGGATCTGTACATAAATCCCAGAATCCCAGACTGGTTTGGGTTGGAAGGGACCTTAAAGCCCATCCAGTGCCACCCCCTGCCATGGGCAGGGACACCTTCCACTAGCCCAGGGTGCTCCAAGCCCTGTCCAAGCTGGCCTTGGACACTGCCAGGGTTCCAGAGGCAGCCACAGCTTCTCTGGGCACCCTGTGCCAGGGCCTCCTCCCCCCCCTCACAGGGAAGGATTTCTTCCTAAGATCCCATTTAACCCTGCCCTCTGGCAGTGGGAAGCCATTCCCTTGTCCTGTCACTCCAGGCCCTTGCAAAGAGTCTCTCTATCTTTCTTGTTGGCTCCTTCAGGCACTGGGTGTCCCACTTGGTTTGAATCATCCCAGTTCAGAAGCACCAGTGGGACTGGGACATAAAGCCCCATTTATTCAGAAAGCTGACAGCCATATTCCATACTTGGGCCTGGTCACCAAAGGCTTCATTGGCAGCTGTTCCCCATGGACACCAGTCTGGGTGTTCACGTGTGCTCCCCACGAGCAGCTGTGAACGTGTCACACACCAACCCTTCCAAGGGCACAGATTTCAATCTCAGCACCTAATTAAAGTCTGTTTAGAGGGTTTGGTATCAAAGACCAGCAGTATTTGATGCAGGCAGCTGTTCCCCCTTCCAACTGCTTTAGTTGTTTGCTGTATAATTTTTAAATAGAGCTACAGCATGGCAAGTGCTTGTGTGAGCTCTAATGACACGACCAGAATCAACTTCCTCTGGTTATTCTGCGGGCACACCAGCCCAGATAGGCAGCTCTATTGTGCTTAATTCAGGAGTATCTCAGCATATCTCCTGCTATGAGTCAGTGGAGGCCTCTCAAATGTGCCCACCTCAAACTGGCCACTGGGACAAGTGGTTTGCACACCCACACTCAGGGAACATCTGCTTATGGCATGAAAATGGATTATTCTAGGTTTACAGATCACTGCGGGAATGTATGCACCAGCTAGTTAAAAAAATAAGGGGTTGATTGAGAACTCCATTAAATATTTATAGTAACTATAAGCCTTAGCATAATCGTTTGCATTTCTAATTTACATTGAATTAAATGAAGGAAACCTATGTAGATGTTTCTAAATTACATTTGCAGGAATAGGTAAAAAATTAATATCTCTATGTAATATAATGCATTCCATGCTTATTACATATTATATATTATTAAATGTTAGAAAATGAAAAAAAAAAACCCTAAAAGAAAAAAATGTACTTAATCATCCCGTCCCATAATGCAAAAATTTCTGAAGGGCTCCCTGTAGAACCCCCTCTAGGTTTCAGTCTTCCACACATTCCCATGAAACTGATGAAGTAAAGGATTATGAAATGTAATGAAGTAATGAAAATGAAGTAAAAAGGATTAAACTTCCTTTTATGTGCCTAAAGAGATAATCAGCTGAAAACTTTGTGTTCTGGATTTAGAATCCACAGAGAGACATGTGAGTGTGAAAGTTTCAATAATCTGAATGTGTTATTTTTTTACATTTCCATGTTCAATCACCACACAGAATTTGTTTCCCTGGAAGAAAACCCATCCCTTCCAAATTTCATCTGTTTGTTGCTTTTCCAAGTGTAGCCTGTTTGCCCTTTTTTTATATAAAACAAGTCACACCAAACCCAAGTGCCCCATTACACACCACATTCAGGAGTGATAGCAGCAGCCCATTAAAACAAGTGACTTATGCAGACATAAGTGGTTTTAATTTATAATGTGCTTAAAAGTGGTGCCAAGTCGCTCAAAAAATAATTCCCATTTCTATGCAATTTGTGCCTTCTGCTTCATCCTCCCTCTTGAAATAGAGAAGTCCTAGGAATTTTGGGGTTCTAACCTTGATCAGACAACTCATTTCCAGGATAGATCTTGCCAAAATGCATTTGTAGAGCAAGCATGGTTGAAAATATTTTCTAATTACTGCAGTTTCTGCTCAATTTTTATTTCGTGTGACTTTCTTATATAAGTTTTTCTCTACTTGTAAATTTTCTTTCAGTGCTCCACTGGTGTGTTCTTTGCTTTCTGCTGCTGCTGAGGACCAATATTTTCTCCAGCACAGTTACTGATCCTTCTTTTGGTTTTAATATTCTTTCTTGAGAAGAAATAAGCTTAGCAGGATTTCAGAGCCCTCAGCAAATCCAACTCTCCAGCTACCAGGATGATGACTTTTCTGCCTACATTTCTGAGCAACAATATTTCTGCATTTTCCTTGCTCATACGAATCACCAGAAAGGTTTAAGCAGTGCATGTTTTTTCACTGCTTTTGAGAGAGGGATAGAATTGAATCTGCCAATATTTTAAAAAGTTTTTAAAGGGCCCTACCAGTTCACAGTGGGAAATGAGTTGTTTTATTACTGTGTCCATTTCTGTAACATTTTTGATCTTATTATTTTGGGCGTTTTTCATGCATAGAAGAAAAACCACCATATATGTACATGCTATTCTTTGTAGTGTCTAACATTTTGAAAATTTCCAGTATTTAAGGAGGTGGGAAAATCAGAGTTAGTCCTTCTCTAACCCCCTAGGAAAAAGGCATGGGTTTTAGTCCACAATTTCATTCTAAGATGAACAATTTTGTTTACATTTATAATTTCCTCATTAAGAAATGGAAATAATTTTCCTATTCCTTTTCTAATCTCAGAAGCTATGGAAGAGGGAATGGATCATCAGAAATTTGTCAAATGGCTCCTCAGACAATGTAAGATGTCAAGTTAAGCAGGAGAGGCCTTTCACAGCAAAGAATTGGCACTGATAAGGTTAAAAAATTGTCCTCATCTGGCATGGTCAAGATTGCTGAACCTTTCTCAATATGGATCTAAATATTTTCCTTTATGTCATTACTTCCATCCTGGGTAACAGGTTCTGTGTGAATACCTACCACAGAAAACAGCTCCACAAAATGCCTTGCTTAAATGTGCTCCTCTGATTTGTTAAAATTAGTCTTCAGTGCTGCTTTTAATCTAAAAACACAAAAAGAGAAGGTCATGACCAGGTTTGTCTTACACAAAAGCTATTGAGTACCTTGCAAATTCTTCTGAGCTTCCTTTGTCTCATGTGTGATATTAGAGGAGGCAGATGGGATAAGGGAGTTCCCTGTGTCACTGCAAAGGAAGAGAAGTGGAGGGTTCGTGAAGACACCCACAATCCAAATCCATCCTTCCTTCCTTCCTTCCTTCCTTCCTTCCTTCCTTCCTTCCTTCCTTCCTTCCTTCCTTCCTTCCTTCCTTCCTTCCTTCCTTCCTCAGTAGGGACAGAGGAAATTGCATTGTTTCTGTTTTATCCACAGAGAAATTAAACATGAAGGGGATAAGGGATTTGGTTTACATGGATTATGAATATGAATATGGAATAGACAAGAAATGAAATCTAGGAGTATTCCTGGTTTTATTTGTGGGGTGGTTTTTTTCCCTTTCCCTGTCAAAGGAAAATCCTATCTTATTTTCATATTCATATTCCCTGCCTGCTTCTTATTGTGTAGAAATCCTAGAATAGTGGTGATTTAAAACCTCCATATTGTATTGAATGACACAGCTCTGGTTCAGCAGCCTCTTCTAGAGGTTTTCTAGGTGTATAGAATAAATCATAAATAACTAAACCCCACTGAAAACACAATAGAGAGCCTAAATAAAGCAATAAATTGCTGTCCAACAAGCTTGTGTAAAACTCCAAACCTTCCCACTGGGACAAATCTTCAGTATCTAAAAAAACCCAGGGGTTATTGCTTACAGGGCTCTGGAATCCTTCTGCTGACGATGTGTTCAGCATTCATTTGAAAAGCAAGCCAAACTACACCATAAATTTTTCAAGGAAACAATGGAAACATGGGATTTATGATCATTGACTCTTGCCGAAGGCTGATCCTGTAGATCTGTATTTGTCATTTCGATTGCACAAAGTCATTTTTCAGTTTTTCATGGCTGGCTGAAGGGTTAGAGTGCCAATGGAAACATCACGTTGAAATAACAGATGTCAGAAATATTGCACCAGGAACCAGGAGCTACTTTAACAGACCTTGTAAAATATTGTTCCTTCTTATACCGAAAACAGGGGTAAGAGCATTTTTTATTTGCTTTTTAAGTCAATTGGCACTTTGTCTGAACTGGAACCGTAGGCTGAGCTTGTGAGGGAATTTCAGTTTGTGCCAGTGCATGTGAAGTTTTGCTTTCAATGCAGTGAGCCACACTCAGCTTTTACTGAACAATAAATAAATTGGCCCTTTAAAGGTCCTTGAATAGTATAGAAGTATTGAATCACTCCTTTATAGCTGTTCCACCGAAAAATATTTAATTCTTGCCCTTGCTTGCATTCATCTAAAGAAGGGTTATTAATTTTCCTTCCAGTTGTGCTTTGCTCAGGGAACATTCCCCACTGCCTTTCTGGCTTGAGCTACGCTTGAAGGTTTTACCAGCATAAGTATGTCAAACAAGAGTGTGAAAAATCATTTCCCTGTCAAGTGCATCTGTGCTACAAAATTCGAGTGGGAGTAAAGAATGTGGCTGAAAAAGGGTGAATTGTTAATGGTTAACCAATTTAATGCAGTATCTTAGTTTCTAAGTGTTCTGTTCCATGAAAATAATCATTGAGTTTGATTTAGGGTGAGAGATCAATATTTTCCTGGTCCTGCATTAGAAAATGCAATTGTTCATACATATCAAGGAAAGTGCTATCACTGTTAAACAAGGCCCCAGGCAAGACATTTTTTTTTGCTATTATTTTTCTTTCCTATAAGGAAATATTAATCAGAGTTTGTTTGGTATGGATTTCGTAAAGATCCTGATTACGAAGGAAAAGAATGCAGACTGGTACTGCAACGAGAGAAACTGAGAAACTGAAGTCAAAGTTCTGTCAAACTGAGAGCTTCAAGTTCCTCTTTAGCAGAAGAAGTATGAAATCAGGAATGGAACTCAAATGCTTAACCTCAAAAACTTCCTGGCATTTTAAACATTTCTTTGTTGATCATTTTGAATAAGGTCTGTACGACCTTGTTATATAAATATTAAACATTGTAAGAAGCCAAAGGCACTGCTCCTACAGAAATAAGCAATATTCCACATGGTGATTTAACCTGCAGGCAGCTGAACCCCACAGAGCTGTTCATTCATTCGTTTGTTCATTCCCCCCAGATGGGGTCAGGGAGAGAATCAGGAAAAAAGGTAAAACTCCTGGGTTGAGATAAAGAAAGTTTAAAAGGAGGAAGAGGAAAAGGGAAAGGGAAAGGGAAAGGGAAAGGGAAAGGGAAAGGGAAAGGGAAAGGAAAAGGAAAAGGAAAAGGAAAAGGAAAAGGAAAAGGAAAAGGAAAAGGAAAAGGAACCCTTATTAAGATCAGAGATATCAGCCCTTCTACTCTGTCTGGGGAACCACCCTCTGGAAGCTGGAGCAGCAGTTTTCCTGGAAGAAACACCTTTGTGATGGCTTTTCTTTGCAACCCTCCCAGCCATGACTCATCCCAGTTCCTCATGTCCTCTCCATGGTCCCACAGGTGAATCCAGAGCGTGGCTCTCAGTACGGATCCACAGCAGCTCCTCGAGCAGAGGAACGCTTACTCCTGACAGCCAAAATGCCGCTCCATACAGGTGGGGAACAGGACATATCCTGTGGGAAATGCTGGAACTCCCATGCCAGTGTCTCCACAGCCAAGACAGGGTGTAGGGAGGAAAAGAGCCTTTCTCCATGTTGCTGGGGCTGGTCAGCCCATTGTCCCTCTGTTTGGCCCTGCCCATGTCATGACTCCAGTGAGGCACACTCAGTGACAGTGTCCTCCATACGGACTTTGCCTCATGGATCACGTGCACTTGACTCTATCTGTGTCTTTGGATAACTGCTCGTTGTCCAGGTCATCATGAACACCTTCAGCACAGCCAATTCCCTCTCTGCTGCTCTGTCCATGGTGGTCCCCTTGCCTGGGTGGCACACAGCATCTTCTTTAAAGGGCTACCTTGCTTCACCCCCGGCAGCAGTCACCTCCAGTGCTCCTTTTCCAATCAGTTTGTCATTGCCCCACTCCCCAGAAAGTGATCCCAGCTGCTTGGTTCCCTGCCTTGCAATTGCAGGCTACTGGACCTGTTGTCCCACAGGGATTATAGGTGAAATCTTTTTGCCTATCTCACGGTTCTCTGAAGGATGAGGATCAGGTGTACGGAATGAGGAAGCACAGCAACAGGAATATGCTGGTTCAACATCCCAAGTATATCCAAAATTCTCAAGAGCCATTGCAACAAGCTTGGAGGAGAAGGGAAAGGTGAGGGAGTGGAAGGAAGTGTCCTCCCTTGACTCCCCCCATGGATTGGCTCTCTGAGGAGAAAAGGTGCAGAGAGAAACTGTTACTAGTTCCCAAGAGATGGTTCCTGAAATGCAGAGGCGATGGTAATGCTGAGTACAAATACCAGATTAGTGTCACAACCAGTAATTTTATCATATCATGAGCCAGTGTTACGCAGTACAGAAAAATAATAACCTTAATCCAGCCCCCAGAGACGCCAAACAGCACATAAACAGGGAACACTTACAGGAGGTGAGGTGCTACCTACCACAACTCTGGGAATAAGCACAGCAAGTCTGAGATCAAATAAATAAAGATTGTGACCAGCAACTATTAAATAATAAAATGAATTATTATAAGAATGGTTGTTTTTTTCCTAACATGCTGTGGTCAGATTTATCTCAACTTTTCATGCCCCATATTGGGTGTTGTGGTTTACCTGGCAGGCAGCTAAACATTACAGCCATTCACTCATTCCCACTTCAGTGGGATCAGGGACAGAAGCAGAAAAAAATCAAAACTCATGGCTTGAGAAAGAGATGGTTTGAAAGAAAAGGAAAGGGTAATAATGATAATGAAAAAGAATACACAAAGTAAGTGCTGCAAAATGCAATCCCTCACTACCTGCTGGCTGATCCCCAGCTGAGTAATGGCTGCAACTCCCCTCACCTTTTATTGTTCCTCATGATCTTATCCAGTAGGGAATATCCCTCCAGCCAGCTTGGATCAGCTATCCTGGCTCTGTCCCCTCCCAGCCTCTTGTGCACCTGCAGCCAACTCACTGGCAGGGCAGCAGGAGAAGCCCAAATATCCCTGAGTCAGTGCAAACCAAACCATCAGTGTGGGATCAACACTGTTCTCATCCTAGAGCCGAAACGCAGCACTGAACCAGGACTCTGGGCTAAAACAGGTTTCCATCAGACAGCAGTGCTGTGTTAAATGGAAAACAGGCAGGAGAGTCTGAATGCAGCAAAGAGATCAGTTCCCCAGCAGAAACACAGCTCTGGGCTGAACCTGGGAGCATTCCTCAAGGGGAATGCAGAACCTCTAAAGCCTTTCTAGTATTTGCACAGTGTTAGGACAAGCCACTTCCACTGATTTTGAAGGCACCCAATGTGGTTTAGGTGGTAGCACAGGAATAGCTCATTTCTGAGTCCTAATTGGTCTTTATTGTTTCCTCCTCGCTGTACCCCCATCACACAGTGACCCACCTGGTGGGACCATGCTCCTGCAACACAAACTTTTCCCAGGATGCATAACTGATGAGGAAAACATGGGAATTTGCACTGTTGTAATTTATCAACACTGCATCTATTGTTCCTCTCATTACCGAAGACCAACTAGAGAATATATGGATTTAAAAGGCAATACACGTGTGTTATGTTTTTAATCTCTGGATTAAAAGCCAAGAAGGCTGTGTGTTCATCCATATTTTTGCAAGGGTCTTGTAGATTCCTAAATGTCACTGGAATGCTATGGTAGAAGCATTAAAGTTGGAGTTTCATTTTTTTTCTTTTCCATTTAGAATTTTATTTAAACACATTAATGGTGATTCTGTCAAATAAGGCAGGAGAAAACAAAACAAAATAATAAAATTAACCTCATTTCTACTACTTATTAGAAGTGAAAATTTTAGGTTACATTTTGGGACTTTTTTAATGAGAGGCAATTTAAAGAAAGCTTCATGGATTTTTTTGTTTTGTTGGGATTTTTTTCTTAATCATTTAAATCCTCATTGTGCTTTTACAGTCAGGATCACGAGGCAAAGGTGAAGCAACATCCTCAGATCTTTGGTAATGTACCTATTTCACTGCCTTGTCCCTTTCTGTACAGGTGTTTATGACTTCCTTTGTCCGTAAAATATTGTAATCTGTTGGACAAGCTTCAGAAGTTTTTTGAAAGAGGATTAAGTTCTTGCTAAAGCAGGTGGCAAGAAAGAAGGCAAAAAATGAAGTGATGTCCTATTGAAGAAGACTACTGTATTAGGCACCAAAGAATCCATATAAAATAATTATAACAGCAATTTTCACCCTAATCTATGAGCTGAACTCAAATGTTACACCTACTGTGGATACTCAATTAGAGAAATCTAAGTACATAAAACACATACCCAGGGGAAACTATAACATTTTGTATTGTAACAATGAAAGAACCACTTTTCTTACAGATGAAATGAGAAAATTTGTCTTACTTTTAAAAAACTCTTTTTAATGAACATCCGAAATGAGAACACTCTTCAACTGTGTCAGAACTAAATCATACTAAACAAATATATGCTAAAACAAAGCCTTTACCATTATAAATTGATACAAACCTAACCAAATTACACGATTTTCCTAATTTTCCTTTTCCAGGCTATTTTATTTGTTTAGTTTGAATTATTTTTATTTTTATCAACCTATGTTCTCTGGATTGATTGCTGAAAGAAATCATGTGCAGAGGAATATACATAGCCAGAATAAAACTACTAAAAAATACCTCTAGAAAGATTAGCGTCAGTGATCCTAAAAATAGAGACTAGGACTCTTCCAGAGAGTCTTTCCATACTGCTTGGAATGAATCCTAAACATCTCAGAAACTACAGCTTTGATCCTGGGTTTTGATCCTGAGTTGTGCTCCTGGAATTTAATACACACATTGAACTCCATAAATAATTGCTTTTCACAGTTTATTCCTGTTTCTTTATTTCTCATTCCTCTGGTTTTACAGGAATTTATATACCAAACTAAAATATGATCATCTGATATGTTTTAAAAAAACACTGAGGTGTTCCTGACCTTAAGCTGCATCTACACTTAGTGTATCTCACCCTGTAAATTTGGTACTCGGGGAAAAATCCAAGTTCATGGTATGTGCCTGACCATTTGTGCCTTTAAATTCTGAGCCTTTCCAGAGATTATTACCTTTACAGTGGTTCTTTCACATGCATTTCATATTACTTTGGAAAAGTACCTCAGTACCCCAAGCAAGCCCATTTACAGCAGTGAATGGAATTCTAATTTCTTTGTCTTTCTGAAAAGAGCATTTTGCTTTCTTTAGAAAGAGAAAAATGGGACAAAACATTTGAGGCAGAAAAGTTAAGTGGGAGACAGGAGAGAGTCTCATGTTGAAGCAGCATATTTTCAATCTTTTAAAAAATTTTTACTTATTTCTGATGAGAGATTTTTTAAGTGACAGCAGAGGAAAACATTCCACCTTCTTTTCTTTACTTTTCATGTCTCCATTTCTGAATGTAATGAGAGGCTCTGCATTTGCTGCTGGGAATATTTATTTTAGCCCTTGAGGTGAATTAAGCACACACTTGCATTTAAATGTAAATTTTTTTTTAAAAACTCAGAAAACAAACAACCCTAAAACAAACAATCAAACAGAACCCCAAACAAATAAAAAACCCCCAATACATTGAACAGAGATCTATTGCCACAACAAGGAGACTGTAAAGAAGCACCATGAGCCAACACCAATATTGGGAGTGTAGGAAATCCCAGCCCAGCCTTGGGTCCATCTCCCAGCCCATCCCAGATCAATTCCTCAGTCACAAATTTCTGCTGCTGCTGCTGCTGAGCAGCTACAGTTGAATGTCCCCTTCAACATAAAGGCCCAAAGAAAAGAAAAAGAATGTAAAAATTTTAAAAATCCACATATTTCTTACTAAAATGATTTTAGACTTTATTCTGCAATTAAATATTTTGCTGTTGGTTTCCTTTCTTAACAAGATAACTTTACATTGAGTCAGTTAATAAATAACTAAAATAAATAAAAAACAAAATTTAATAATTAAAACATTTATTAAATATTTATTATCTATTATTATAGATAGCCTAATTAATGACATTCCCAGGTTGGAAAGGACAATGCTATCAGGCACAGGGTGGGATTGTTGGGGTGTCTATGCAGGGACTTGAGTTGGACTTGATGATCCTGGTGGGTCCCTTCCAACTCAGGATATTCTGTGTTTCTGTGATATTAATTCTGCAAACATCTGCACATTTTTCAGTTCACAGCAAGTTTCTCTTACCTATTATGCAGCCTCCATTATTCTTTCTTTACCCTTATCAGGCTTCTAAACCAGGAAAGCAGGAGTGTGAAGTTTTCTCTCCTTGAGTTACTCATAAATCATAGGACATTAATTATAAAGGGAAGGAAAAAAGGGGAAAAAAATATACCAGTCATGCATGAGCAAAAATCCCAATGAAACCCGTGAGGAATGGAGGGCAAACAGAAGAGTCAGGATGCAAGGATGGGACACAGGGAAATGAACAGACAAATACAGTGAGTGGAAGTTATCTAATGATTAAAGAAAAGAAACAATGAGCATCTTCAATTCAAGGTGCATTACTTTTGCCTAGTGGGTGTTACAACCCCGCTCAGGGCCAATGAAATGGCTCCTATTGACTTGGAAGTATTTTCAGTCAGGCCTAAAGCATAATGCCTGTAACTCTTGTTAATCCAGATGTGCATGATTTAACAAAGTTGAAAGCTTCTCTTTTTACCAAGAAACCTAAAAGTTCTGAATGGATTTTCGTATATTTTGGGATATGTCTAAGCCAAAACGTGGAGCAGCAGCTCTGCAAAACAATGCCCTGAGGCAGATGGAATTCTAGCACACAAAGCTCACCAGCTCCTGTAGTGCATAGGAATTACAGACACTGCTCAGAATGTAATTTCCTTCAAATTCTCACTGGAAAATAAATTACTTCAGATCAGATGAAAGATCTCGCTAAAATAGCCTTCTGCAAAATGAAACTCCCATGGCTAGGCAGCTCTGAAGAAGTTCTGGTTGAAAATAGGGTATTTTTTCTATTACCCTGTAATTTAATGATTTTTTTTTTTTTTTTTACATTATGTGATAATGTAGTATCTGTGCATACTGTGACTTAATGGCTAAGTATGACATAATGAGTCAATACATAAATTTTTCAAATAACAAAAAATTTCTCCTGCACTGACAAGAGCATCTTTTTGTATCTATGTTCATCTGAAATACACAAAATATTCAATATATCACAGTCGGAGCCATTCATTCCCACACTGTTACTATATTATTCCAATATATCATTTTTACTATCTTGCTACTTGCTGAACAATCATGATGGAATATAAAATGTATATGCAAGTTCACAATACTTTTCTAAACATTCTTCTAAAGCCATTGCCTAAATCAGTTGAAAATGAAATGACACTTGTTAAAATAATATTTACCTCCGCTGACAGCTTTTGGCAATTTGATGGTGCACAAAAAACTACATCTTTCAGTTCTGCAGGAATATCTTCTCATAGCACTCATATATCTTTTCATCAGACTCTTTTTAGAAGAGGAGAGAGGTTTCTAGCAAATATACATTTGCTTTCAAAGGCAGCGGGATTTTCAACATGAATTTCTTATTTCTGTGGTAAACAGAGAATTTCTGTTCACATGGAAACGTGAAAGCTCCTGATTAGAACTGGTAACCATCAACTTTTAGGGAAGTCACACCCTGTGTTAATTCAATATTTAGTTTAACCAGATCTGACAGTGTGTTTAAGACAGAAAAAATTCAGGAAGAATTTGAACAATCAAGTAGAGATGTACACATTTGTAGTAGTGTTACTAAGCCTACTCCAATTACTCAAAGGTTTTTAGTAGGGTAGTATTGGAGACTGAGAACTTGTGCTTTATTTTTTCATCTGAACTGCTAATGAACACATTTAATATGCACATTTATACAGAGAATTGGCAGGAAAAAAATACCTTATGGTTACTGATGCTGTTTTTTTAGAAGATCAAATAATTTGCGTGAGGGAAAACCACCACCATTTTCTTTACAGAGAGGAGAATGGGGCAGCAATAAGAGCTTACCTTTGTGCTGGTAATGTTCCTGCAAAGTGGTGCTGATTCACAAAGGTCTGCTCCAGTTGAGCTAGGCAATAAACTTAAATTGGGGTTTATTCAGCCAGAATAATGCTCGTGACTAATCTAAATTGTAGCTGTGCCTCACATCTTCAGAAGACTTGGCAAACAGGTCCACAAGCTGCAGCTTCTCCCCAAGGGGGACTGAGGGGTTTATAATATAAAACATGGGATTTCTGGTGTGAATATTTCTTGAAGATACGGATTCTAAACCAACAGAATGATTTGTGCATCTCATTGAAGCCACTGCTGCCTGAGGTCTCCATTCACAGAAGCTGGGATATTGCTGGGAAACGATGGTGGCTGAGCTGGTGCAAGCTGTGCTCCTCAGGAACAGCATCACTGCAGACTTTTAGAGCCCTCCTGCAGGAGAAACTCCATATGATGGCAGTATCAGAGAAATTCAGGTTAGAAAGCAGACAGCAATATTCTGGTGCTTCAAGTGCACACAGCATGTTGTGCTATGGTGTGGCATGGTGGTATTAGATCTAAGGTTGGACTTGGTCTTCGAGGTCTTTCCCAATCATAATGATTCTGTCATTCTATGAGTCTACTCTTTTTTTTTCCCCCCCCAGTATTTTTGGCTCCTTTCTTTCCTTTTCACACCCAATGACAGATAATCTATCACCACTCTTAGCCTAAAAGTAGTCTGTTTTAAACACCTAGAAGAAAATGTAACTCTCCTGAAACTGAAGAAGAAATGTAATTCTTTAACTTCATGGCTTGGTCTCTCTTTGGATATCTTTTTTCATGTATTCGAGGAAAGGTCGTGTAGCTAAAGCAACAAAAGAAGCTTTTGTCAATTATACACCACTTACACCAAGTACTTAAATTAACAGTGAATGTAGGATAATTAAAAGTGTTATTCATGTAAATTTTTCCTAAATTTTTTTTTTTCATGTCAGAAGTATGAACATTTACATAAAAAGGCAATGTGCCCTCTCAACCTGAATAAATGCATCTGTTCTGGCTACTACAAGGAAACTGCCAGCCAGCCTGCATTGTTTCCATCTTTATCTGTATATTTAATCTTTTCTCCAAGTTAGAACAGTCAAATATAGACATCGTTCCTCTCTTAACAAGAATTGAAAAGCACTCTCCTGCTCCTTAAATACAGAGGTGGTGTCATTCTTTGCAACATTTCCAAGCACTGCCTTGATGTTTACAGCCATGGCCCTTCAGCTGGAGCCACCTGCTCTTGATTTCCCAGTGGTGGAGGCTGGACCAGGCTGGACTCGATCTTGGAGGTCTTTTCCAGCATTGATGATTCTATGATTCTACAGATAGTAAAAGAATTCAAACTGAATTCAAAATGTCTAAATCTCACCCTTCCTGTGAGCCCCTCTGTCTGAGGATAGGAGCCATACATTACACCGTTCCCTGTGTTGCTTAATAGTAAAATGAGTTCCGAAAAAATGGCAACTCCGAAAGGTCTCGCTTCTCTAAATCCATGGAACCAATATGGTTCTGGCTGTATTTGTACCAGTGATGCCTTTTCCTGGTCTTAAAATCAAGAGTCATACACAGTTAGAAGGGGAAAAGGGATTTTACCTCTATTTATTTTAAGGATCCTTAGGTGCACACGTCCAGGTCCTATGCATCGAGATGCACCCCACAAAATGCCCACCCACAAAAGATCTGGTCTAACATTATAGGTGTTACTAATTAGCAGATCTATCAAGGATTCCCCAATGAGAGGCTCGAGTGAGCCCCCCTCCCCAAGGAGCCTTCCCCTGGATGGTTCTATCTTGGTTTACAGAATGTGTTCTGGAGAGGACCTTGGGCTCTGGGGCACACTGATCCCTACCTACAAAGCTTCTAAAATGTTGAGTCTCTTAGCTTGACAAACAAGTCCAAGAATGTAGGCAAAGAGCACTAAGAATACAGAAGTTGTAAAAAGGTATAACAGGGGTATAAAAGAAAAGGCAAAAAATCTTCATGGAATCACCAGCAATGGCAAAATAATAAAATTTTACTGCTTGTAGCAGGGTACTGCCTGAGGAAAGCTTTGGTCCCATGCTGCTTCAGCCTTGAACAATAACATTAACACCGGATTCCCAAATTTTGGTGGGAGCAGAGCATTCATTCTGCCCATAATTTGAGTAGCTACAAGTCCAGAGAGTTGCACCACAGCACTTCTTGCACAACTTGAGCTAAAGAAAAAATTTTGGAATCATAGGATGGAATCACAGAATATCCCGAGCTGGAAGGGACCCATGAGGGTGATGGAGCCCAACCCCTGGCCCTGCACAGACACCCCAACAATCCCAGCCTGCACATCCCTGAGAGCTCCTGGAGCTCTGGTAGCCTTGGGAATGTGACCACTTTATCCTCCCCTTTCCCACTCTGCCCTCGTCCCTTCCCTGCTAAGGGACTCAGCTAATGCTGACCACACACAAAACCAAGAATTCCTAAAGAAATCATGCTAGGAACGCTGAAACAGGCAATAGGACTGAGACAAAAAAGGAGTGGTAGCCTGCACTAGGTGCAAATCATTTCCAGACCTTGCAGTGAGAGAAAAAAGCACATTTTTAGTCACAAGTTAAGGAAATCTGTCTCGAATAACTGCAATAAAAAAATTTATTACACCTGCAGAGCAGCTTTGTTTTGGCTTTCGTGAGGCCTTTTAAATGTTCCTCTGACTATACTTTGGTGATCAAGCACTGCAGGTGCAGGCACAGTTTTTCTCCAGGCATGTCGAGGTTCCCTTCTGTTGTTGGGAGCCACTTCTTGTGAACAATTTTTAATTAGAGAAAATTCAATAATTAATTTAGTGAGAGCTACCTGGATTATTTCAAAGTCCTTAGAGGGACTACGAGATCATTAATTCTCTGTAACTTTCTCCTGCATATTTACTCTGGAAGGAAAACAATGGCCTCTGTAACAAACTTCAAAGGGAAAGCACATGATCCACTTTCCTGTCCATGGTGAAGAAAGTAGAAACATGGGGCTTAAACTGTAATCTTTTTGTGATACAGCTCGATATTAAAACCATGTTTGGTTGGTTCATGTAAGAGTTGGGGAGCACTGGAATAAATTATACAGGAGAGTTGTGGAGGTTCAGGCACTGAAGTTCTGTGAGAACAAAGCAGCCTGACCACCCTCTGCCAGCAACTGCACTTGGATATTAGCGCTGCCTTGCTGGAAGAAAATGGGATAAATGGTGTTCCAGCAGCCCCATTTTCTGCTACTCCGGGTGTCCTGGGCTTTATGGCCTTGTAAAGTGCACAGAAATGGACAAGCACGGAGATAAACCTTTAGAGACAGCACACAACAAGCCAAAAAAAGAATTGTTTATCCCCCTATGTGCTTCATCTGAATGGTGCCATGGCCTGTTGGCAATGGAGGCTCAGTGGGACAGTAAATGCATGTTTGTTGGCAGATTTTGGATAAGCCTTATCTCTCCCAAGAGGTCTCAGTAATTCATTTTTTGGCAGTGGGGGTACATTGCACTGGGTTTGGTTTAATGTAGCATGAGGTACTATGTATATTTAGAGATTTTGAATCACCAAATTACTCTTAAGCTTTCAAATCACCAAATCTGTCCTTTTTTACATATGATTTAGCATCCTTGGTATTTAACTGTCAATATTTTTGTTCAACACTGCATTTGCATGTGTATGATGGGATCTGAGGGGTTTCTATTCTCGTAAAATAGAGACAACTTGGAAGCTTACTGGATCTTGGAGGATTAAAGTAATCCAAATTTTTAAGTCCTGGTTTTATGCTTCTTGATGTTTTCTTGCTTTTCATCCAGCTCTGTTGAAACAGTTCATTCACTTGGGTTTTAGGGCATCACTTTTGCTTTGGTTATTGTTAAAATTTATTAGCCTTTCCTCATCCAGCAGTGATAATATTCTTATTCGTGAGAGTTAGAATTTATAAGGTGTTCTGGAGGAAACATTTATTGCCTTTCAGGCTGCAAACTACAGTGGAGCTGCCTCATAACTGAGTTTCCTACGAGTGCTTGTGGCCACATTCTGGTGTTGATGGCAGCATCAGAAATGTGAAGAAACACTGCTGGCCTGATGGGGATTCTGAGTGTGAAGCTGTTGTGGGACTGAGCTGAATTCCAACCTAGGTTGTACAAACACTGGCACTGGGTGAGGAACACACAGATCATTCTCTCTCCCATCACTGGATTCTGAAACTTAGTAACATGAACTGCAGATATCAGTTAATTGATTTCATTTCAAGTCTTCCATGTCCTGCAGGTGCTTTCAGCTAATCATTCGTGAGATACTCTCACCAGTTGGACACACAAAAAGAGATAGAAAATCTGTGTCCTGTGAAGACAGAGAGGGATAAGTGCTGAGTGACTATTTAACACCCTAGGAAGCTCTAGACATATTTTTAAGACACTGTAATAAAACTGATGTCTTCCTTTGACTGTTTTGGGGTTTACTACTGATCATTTGTAGGCTTAGGGTTGTGTCTCACCCTGATTGATGGGATGAACAAAAGTAAAATGTCTTCTAGATGTAGCAATGGTGCCAGTCCCAAATTATTTTTTCTTAATGACTTGCCAAATTTTGCTAAGGCTAAATTAGAAAAACATATAAGACTATTTTAGAAATGCACAAAATGCTCAAGCTGGGTCACAAGTAATGATAGATTTTTTCTATATTTCAGATACTATTCTTTATTGCTAATTAAACATCTGAGGTTGCTCCTAACCCCACTCATATTCCTGTTAGGATGAGTCTGAGCTCGAGCACTTCATGTACAGAACTCATAAATGAATTCAGAATGTTCATAAATGTCAGTGCCTTGAGCAGAAGTTGGCAGCAGCTGCACAGAGCTTTAGAAAAACATCCACAATAGTTCAACAGGTCTTTAAAAAATAGGCAAAATCAATCCCTCATCCCAAACCAGCTTTCATGAACTTTTGTGTAAGTGTCTCTCTGCTCACAAGCACGTCACCACTTCAAAAACACATTTGATTGCTTACTTACCTCTGACAAAGACCCTGAGACTGCAGACTGGAAAATGCGATGGCCCAGAGCTGCTGTAGAAGTCCATGGTGTTGAAAGGAAGCCTTGGTATGAGTTTGGTTCTTAATAAAGCTTCCTGTGCCCATGGAAATGCATCATGCAAAATAATCCTCTCAACAAATGTCTGTGTGTCTTCTGCGAGCTCCCCCCATCAACCATTCACGTGCCAGGCTTTGGCATCTACCCCAAACAGCTTTAGATGGGAAATGAATCTCAAGCAAGAATATTCTGCCTATGTGCTACTCTTGCATTGGTGGATTCTGGTACCTTCTGAAAGTTTTTCTTTTTTTCTCAGATTATATCAAATAATTTCCTTGTTTTGTTTTTTTTCTTTCTTTTTTAAATATAAATATTTGAGAAAACAACCATTTTGTCTGTCATGGTTTTAGACCCAAAGCAATGGAAGGCTGAGACACTCTAAGGGATGCTGTAGCCCCGAAACCATTTGTGACTTCTTCAGAAATACACAGGATCTCGAAAAATGAACTCTAAACACTTTAAGAAACGCACAGTTTTCTACTCTTGATGAACAGCCTTCATTATGGATCAACATGAAATTGCAGAGAAGTTCTTCCACCCCGGATGCATTTGCCTGCTTTGTGTGGCTTTACAATGGGTTGCACTGAATTGCTGAGCCCCGACAGCCCCCAGGGCTGAACTGCACAGTGGCAGCCCCAGCGCGCTGCTCGCAGGCAGCACCTCGAGTGTTTTGCTGTGACAAGGGGGCTGTGCTGGAGCAACGGGGGCCTCTTGTGCCACTCATCCACTCGTTTGAACCCCTACAGGGCTTTGTTGCTAAACAATGAATGAAGTAACAAGGAGCCCTCCTGCTATTTCACTTAACAGCAGAGCAGAGAGACTCAAGTATGTTTAATAGTACAGAAAAAAAGAGTTAATGAGATACTTTCTTAGTTGTTGGCAAGTGAGAGCTCTGTATTGACAAAACCACAATTGAGCATCAGGCAAACAATCATTGCACTCCTTTGTTCACAATGGAAGAAATCACCAAGTAATAGCGGTGCTTTCAACAATGCCAGGAGAAAGCTCCCTCTCCATCCTCTACCGACACTTTCTAATCTCCTGACTCCCATAAAAACAACTGCAGGACAGGGAGGCCGGAGCTGGAAGGAGCTTGGAGCAGCCTGGTCTGGTGGAAGGTGTCCCTGCCCGTGGCACTGGATGGGGTTTAAGGTCCCTTCCAACCCAAACCATTCCAGAACTCCATGAGTTGATTATATCTTTGATTATAGAGCTCACAGGGCCCAGGTTTTTGCAGACACCATCATGGACTTGGACATGCCCAACAGTTTTCAACAATTGTCCCTCTCTCCAAGAGATTTGGATGCTAGATGCCACTCCAAATATTCCCGAGCTTGACAGCAGATCAGCTTGAGAGTTCCAACAAATCCACCAGTCACCAGGGGCAGTGATTACTTTCAGGCTGAATTTGCAGCAAATTTCTGTGCTGCTGGTGGTACCACAGTGAAGGCACAATATTTTCCTTTGCTTTTCTGCCTGGTTGCAAAAGAGAATAAAAAGGGACTGCTCTTTTCACTGCTCTTTCCCATCGTCAGCCTGGCTGAGGGTGGTGTTTCTCCCACCCAAATCCTCCTGCAGTTGTGTAATCCAAATTACAGAAGCGACATTTTTCTCATCCTATTCAACCAGCACAAAATGGGTCCATTACGTACCCCTCTGGACTTCCTGGAAATGAAGCAGACATTAATCCTGAAAGATTAATTGAAACATTACCTCTGGCACCACTACAGGTACTTGAGCTCTTTATTGATTCGAGCTTGGCATTGACACCCAGCTTCCATTTCAGGTGATGATGTAGAGTCTGGTGAGAGAATCAGAAAGATCTTGTTACTACAAGAACAAGGAGTTACTAAGGTGAATATACATGTGGCACGCACACTCTCTTAAATCTTCCCACGGAAGACATCCATGGCAGTTGTTCTCATTCACCAGGGCGAGTCAGAAAATGTGGTTTGCAGCAGAAAAATCCATTTCATTGAGAGCTAAATACCTCGTGGAGTTCTCTCTGTTTTGACACAGCCTTTCTCACTGAAAGTTTTATGAGGTCCTTGTAGTAGTACTGGTAAAAATAACTGGTGGTGGAGAAGATGAAATGAAAACCAAAACTCTCCCAGCAAAGTCTAGGTTTTGCAAAATGATGTTGGGGTTTAGGACGTTGAAGGTTTAAAATCTTCTCCAACATGGAATGAAAAAGAATGGAAGGCATCCCTGAAATTTATTTCCGTTCTCCGTTAACCATCTCTGTTGCTCACATAGTTGTCGACTGACCTCTTCCTTCAGCCCTCTGCTAACTGTGCAAATGAGAATTAGTACAGATGATTTAACCTCAGACATTTGAGAAACAAACAAAAAAAATTAAAAAAAAAAAAAAGAAGAGAGGAGGAAAAGTAGGACATTCATCTAAAGGAAGAGAAGTAGAACAGCTGCATGAGACTGAGGTACACGCTGCACCTGAACTCAAGGCTAAGGCAGTCTATTTCCAGGTTTAAGAATAGAATCAGGGAAATGGAAAAGCTCTAGAGGTGTTTGGAAGTTAATGATGCAGCATTGTAATAAAGCCCAAATTAAATTCTCAGTTTTCTCAGTAGAAGCACGTTAAAACAAAAGTACTTCAGGAAAGGGTGTCTTATGCTGCTTCCTTGTTACTCCCTCTGAGTGGGTTCTCTCTTCTGGATTTGCTGCCAAGCGATGACATATGGGAGATTCCTGCTCATACTTCTAAGTCAAGTATTTTTAGGACAAAGACAAAGGATAGAGTGGCTGAAAATAGGAAGCAAGTGCAGAAAGTGATAGAAACTTAAATAAAGAAGAATATGTCAAATTATGTACTCTGACTGCTGGACATTATTGCCAGCAAAAGGAAAAAGAAGGGTAATTGGTCTCATATAAGTATCCTTCCTTGTCCCAATTGCTCTTGCCAGTGGGATTGATCTATAACTCTGATCTCTGCATCATTATTTAGGAACTTAAAAGGAGCAATCAGGGCAGTTTGAGTCACTGGACGTACTACTGGGTTTTCCTTACTTGCACAGGATGTTTAGGACAGAGGCTAAAGGTTTCAAAATGTAAAAAATGATCCTGCTGTTTTCACACATCTGTGACTGTACCCATGCAGATGAGCAGAGGAAGAGAGAATTAATATGCCCCTGTTTTGTTTTAAAAGAAATTTCTCTGATTCCTTCCTTCCTTCCTTCCTTCCTTCCTTCCTTCCTTCCTTCCTTCCTTTCCTTCCGAATTCCTTCCGAATTCCTTCCGAATTCCTTCCTCCCTCCCTCCCTCCCTCCCTTCCTTCCTTCCTCCCTCCCTCCCTCCCTCCCTTCCTCCCTTCCTTCCTCCCTCCCTCCCTCCCTCCCTCCCTCCCTTCCATACTCTTTATTCTCTAAATCTTCTCTCACTTCTCTCACTTAGAGACTCAGGTTTTATTGTGTAAATGAAGCCATTTACACTAAATTGTGTTTATGGTTGTGGGTTCTACTGTTTAGGCTCTGAAACCTTTTAATTCTCTATGAGTCTTTGTTTCTTCTCTTTCAGAGGTGTCTTATTCAGGCACTGGGGTTTTTTCCTCAGGCAATAATTACTCTTCTTCAGCTATATTGATAGGTTTTTGGGTGCTGTTATTTGAAAATTGGGAGAGGTTAATTTTTTTTTTTAATGAAAAAGGGATGGTAGAAGATGTTTTGTTTTATAGCTTGCCAAGCTCTTTTTTTATAGACTTTGATTACTCAAGAAACAATAAAAAAAAATGTTAAATAACATCTCCATCAGAAAGGATTTTCACAGGGGGTCGGCTGGTAGAGAGCATTCCAAACAAACCTCTGCAACAAGAAACATTTCTGTAGAGAGGGAAACCACAGACAGTCATGGGAAATTACGAACATTTTGACAGATGGATCACAATATCTACCAAGATGAAAATCAGAGAAGCAGTCTATACCTTCTGTCCTCTGAGCAGCCTAAAATTTGATGTCTGTAACACCAGCCTGAGCCCTATTTATAAGGACAGAATTTCACTGGCAAGGAAATAAGGATGGCGTGTTCAGGACTGGGGAGGGGAGGGAGAGGAGGTTTGTTCTCAGCAGCTGGTCACAGAGAAAGGTTGTTTTCTTGGGAACGAGAAAAAAATCTCCATCTGACAGCAGAGCTGAAAAGGTGGTCACAAAATAGACAGTGCTGCCAACAGGAGCTGTCACCATATTTAAGGCTGATGAGTAGTAATTAATGCAGATTCTTTCAAGCAAGACTTGGAGGCTCAAATGGTGCTTAGTGATTCATAGAGGAAGAGGAAAGTGAGAGACTCTTCCTTGGAATTTGAATTCAGTGCCCGTGAAAGCCAGGAAGTGCTGGTGTGCAGGTCTCCCAGCCTCCAGCAGCAGCAGCAGCAGCAGCAGCACAGCAGCAGCAGCAGCAGCAGCAGCAGAGGAGTTCCTGCGTGTTTGCTCCAGTTGCAGCAGCTTTAAATACAACAACATTCACAAGCAGAGGTGTCTCTAATAGGTTCTGACTCTCCCACACCCCTTCAGGTTCTCATTTGGAACCTGATGGAAGCTCTTCGTGCTCTCTGCTTCACCCCTCGGTGTTTGCAGTCCTAAGGTTAAGATCCCAACTGTTTTGGGAGTTGGAAATCTTAATCCAAAAATGTCTGAGAAAAAGTCAACAAGGACGAAAAGGTAACAGGTTAATGCCTTCTGCTTAGCTCAAGTGTCAGCCACCTGGAGATATCTTAATAATTGTGGGATGCAAGGTGTAGGATGTAAGGTGCGGGATAGGAAAGATATACATATTTTATGTATATAAACCATATGTCTTCTACCCTATGTGACTTGCAAATTATGTCATTCTTGAATTTTCGGGTGGAGGTGCACTGTGTAAACTGCTTTTTGTGTTTTCAAACAATGTCATGCTGCAGAAATGTTTGTAAGTCCTGAAGCACAATGCAAAAGACTCCAAAGTCTGTACTCCTGACTGTAGTGTTGATCAACTGCAGGTTTTAATGTCTAGAAGCCAAAAAGAGATATGTTTTACATGACAAATGGGCTCTGCAGTCTTGATACCTAAACGTATGTGTCACATAAGTGGTTAAACTTAGTCTCTCCGAGGTCAGGGGAGGAGGTAAGAGCTGAGCTCTGCCCAAATTCTGATTTATCTTTTGCCAAGCTACCCCTACTCCCAGTACAACTTCTTACCCAGAATGGCTAAAAGCCATGTAAACAACTGCTTCACCACACAGTTCAACAAAATGCCAAGTGCTCCTGCAAGTTCTGCCCTGAGGTTCTGTGAGGTTTTTCAGTCTGGACCGTGAAGAGCAGGTCTTGTGAGGAGGTTCTGAACAGGCCAAAGAGTTACTTCACATGGTTCACCCTTCCCTTCTCTCCCCCTGGAAAAGCTGTCCCACTGAGCCGTGTCAGTGCTGTCCACAGGCTTGTTTGACACTAGGATCTAAGGAATGGGGATTTCGAACCTAAATGATTCCATGATTCTCGGATTCTATGACTAGAGTTAAGCTTTCTGGCAAAGTGACCTATTGATTAATCATGGTTTTCACAGAATCACAGAATATCCTGAGCTGGGAGGGACCCCCAAGGATCATCCAGTCCAGCCCCTGGCCCTGCACAGGCACCCCAACAATCCCACCCTGTGCATCCCTGGGAGCGGTGTCCAAACGCTCCTGGAGCTCCGGCAGCCTCGGGGCTGTGCCCATTCCCTGGGGAGCCTGGGCAGTGCCCAGCACCCTCTGGGGGAAGAACCTTTCCCTCATATCCATCCTGACCCTCCCTGACCCACCTTGAGCCTTTCAGTGTCTGCACTGTGGGTGTCTGCCCCACCAGGGTCTCCCCAAACTCTGCAGGACAATCTGGAGCACCCTCTCCCCTCCTTCTCTCCCTTGGATATTGCAGGGCTGCTTTTCCCAATTCCTTCCCCACTCTTTGTTTCTTTTCAAAGCAGGGGTATGGTAGAGTTTCACTAACAAATTAAATAGTTCTTCTGTTTGGTGTAGATCTGGTGCCCAACTGATACAATAATTAATTCAATTTAAGGTTCTGTTCCAATTAGCACAAAGAACATAGGAACAAAGACAAAAATGGTGGATACGCTGAGTTTACTCTTTTCCAAAACAAGTATCTTCTCAAGGAGCCAAGATGTTGTGGCGCATACAACTCTGTGAGTACAAAAATTAAAGTTCAGCCAAGGATAGCAACAGTTCTTTGATTAGTTGTAAGCTTCCAAGTAAAAAAAAAACAAAACATCAGTAATCAGGGCTATATATTAGCATAAATTACACATACTAAGAATGATGAGAAAAACAACAAGGATCTGATCCTTGGAATCTGGCTTAAAAAGCATGAGACTGCCTTGTGATTTAGCATTTGTTTAATTAATGTATTGTTTTTAATTTTTCCAGTCAGGGAGGTTCACCCACAGATGTCAGTTGTAACCAGGGCAAAGACAGTGAGACGGTTTTTGTCAGCCACGTAAATTTGAGGGTTTATTTCTCAGAAACTTTTATATATCAGAAGGCTTTGGCTGCTTAAAAATCTTTGGATTTTTCTTTTAGCTCAAGCCTGGTATGGGACATGCCACCTGGAAGGCTATTCCCCACAATATTCCCATTATATCACCAATTATTTCTAGCCTTGAGGATATGGAGGTTTTTGTGTGCACGTAATGAAGACTCACTCAATGACAGCTTTCCAAGACCTGGACTTTAAAACAAATCTGGTCTCATCAGCCTTACAGTAAAATCCCTGAGCTGGCAAAACATCAGCGCTTCCTAAAGGAGTCAGTCCAGCCTGTCTCTAACAGGTAGAACAGACATTTGCTACAAGGAAATCAAAAAATAGTAAAAGAAAGAAAGAGAAAAAGTGGCTAATCAAAACAGTGATTTATTTTTACTTGTATGGTTAATTCCCTTAAATAAGCAGCAAGTAAAAAGCAGCCTCCCTCTAGCTACAAATTGGCCTAAGCCTTCACAGATCAATCTTGATCACTCTTGATAATGGGCTTTTTCCACCGAGTCCATTTCACCCAGTGTGCAAAGTGCAGCTCCTTACTCTCAGCTTAATGCATTTAATAAAACTTAATTAAACATTTGTGAGCTTAATGAAGCACTCTGGAAATGAAAACAAAGGCAAGCCAACATCCTTCTAAATGGAAACTTGGCCATCAGAGTCCCACTGAAAAACCTGAAACTGTGCTAGGCTTTTAATGTGTCCTCTGGGGTTAATAGGGTAGACCAGGGGAGCACTGAAAGTCCTGCTGCAGTATATCATTTATTTCTTTTATTAGCATGTCAGCCAGACATAGGTGTTTATATTGTGCTGTGTACTCCAGCTGGAGCTGGACAAAATCAATTTAGAGGTAACAAAGAGAACAAATCCCCGATATTTAACTTATGCAAAATGCACCACGTGCAGTGAATTCACTTATGGCAGGAACCTTCACACCGACGAAGGAAGAGAAAAGTGGACAAAATTGTTGGACAACAAGTGAAAGTACCAAGCCTGTCCCTGGGGGCTGGTGGGAAATGTGTCACATCCTATTTCTCCAGCAAAGCAAATAGGATACTGACAACTTGATGTTCCTCCCACCACAAACTATTGCCTGAAGCCACTAGTTTAGCTATTAGATGAGTTAGCTATTCATCTCATAAATGAGTTTAACTATTATCATTATTGTTGCTATTACTATTATTATTATTATTATTATTATTATTATTTGTGTAATAGTATTCTACTCTTTATTTTTATTCCAACAATTTGTTCTGAACTAATATTAATTCTCTGATTACTCTGGTAAGATTTCCAACATGCTGATAACTAATTCTTTGCTTTAATGTGTGTTTTATTGTTGTCTCTAACAAGATTTTGAATGATAACTGAAGCAACTAATAATTGCCATGGGCTGGTTTTTTCATCTCCCACAGTCTCTCCTCACCAGAGAGATGCTCCAAACCCTTCCCCATCTTTGTGTTAATCACACTATACTCCTGTTTAGTTCCCTCCTGCCTGCTAGCACAGACATTGGAGAAGGAGATATCCAAGACCTGATATTCATTTGAACATTTTCAGGTTCAAATGTTGGAGCAACCTCCAAAATTCTCTGAGCAGAAAACTTTTCATTGCTGTGAATAAGATCCAATGGGGCTGTAGCTGCACATGTGGACATTTCATCCAGCATTTTACAAAAACAAGCCTCATTTGTAGTTGTCTAGGAAAGGTACAAAAAGTGCCTGTTGACAGTTTTATCCAGGCCTAACAGGCTCATTTCATGTCATCAAATTTATTGTCACGCTTCCTGACTTGGACGTGCATCACTTGAAGCATGCCTGGTTCAGACAGGTGATTTATGAGGCCAGCTGAGCTCCCTGTGTTTAATTTGATTTAGGGAAATTTCCCAGAACTTACCAGGGGGAACTCAGTTATAAATCCAAACATCATATTTCATAAGGAGGTTTTACATTTTCTCCTAATGTGTTAAAAATGTTTCCTTGAGGTGTGACTGTGCTGCGGTCTCCAGGCACAGCTGCATCACACCTTGCTGAATTTCAGAGCAAGTCCAGAGGAGGCCATGGAGTTCCTTATGGAACTGGGATGAGAGAGCTGGGAGTGTTCAGCCTGGAGAATGGAAGCTTGTGTGGAGACCTCACAGCAACTTCCAGGGTCTGGAGAGGCTACAGGGAAGTTGGAGAGGGACAATTCATCAGGAACTGGAGTGACAGGACAAGGGGGAACAGCTTCAAACTGACAGACGTTAGGTTTAGATGACATATTAGGAAGAAATTGTTCCCTGGGAGGGTGGGGAGGCCCTGGCACAGGGTGCCCAGAGAAGCTGTGGCTGACCCTGGATCCCTGGAAGTGTCCAAGGCCAGCTTAGATGGAGCTTGGAGCTACCTGGGCTAGTGGAAGCTGTCCCTGCCCATGGCAGGGGTGGGACTGGATGGACTTTAAGGTCCTTCCAACTCAAACCATTCTGGGATTCCAAACCGTTTTGGGATTCCATGATTCCATGCTGTGGCTAAATGTGGGCCTTAATCACTTCTGAACTTTTTTTTTCTTCTTCTTCTTTTTTCTTTTTTTTTTCTTTCATTTTTTGTTCTTTTTTTGCTCTTTGTCTCTCACTTGCAGTGCAGATTTTTTTTTCCTAGAAAACAGCCCTAGGCTCAATGGAATTGTCAATAATGGCCTTAGCAGTTTTGGGCTGATTATTCACATTGCCCTACATTACACATCTAACCTAGGCTGGGAACCTTGGACCTTTGGACTGCTGATGGACAGGTGCAGGCTACTGAGATGTCCAAATTGCCCTTCAGAGCTTTATTGCAAATAGAAAGGCTTTTTTCTGTCTTAAAGCCTTCATTACAGATGCCATAAGTTTTACCAGCTGGATGCCTCCATGTGAGCAGGGATGGCTTCAGCCACCTGAAACGTGTGTTACCTGTAGCAGTGTGACAAAGGACTTGCTTACAAAGCAGCTTCACCTGCTCAAGAATTGCCTGTTCCCCCAGTGCTTAGGTGGAAATGACATCTATTAACCTGAAAGTCAAATATCTGCACTTGCCAGGGGGATTACTGCTCAGTGTGCCAAAGTTCTTTATAGAATAGCTTTTCTCAACTCTATCAAAGACATTAAAAGTTGTCTCTTAAAGAAAAAACTGGGCAGTTCAATGACTATGTGTGTGTATGTGTGTGTGTAGAATCCAGCTACTTTAGTAAATATTCACACCAAAAAATTCAGATATATCTGGGTTGAAGTGAAGGAAGGTAGTTACTCCAATTTATTCTAAGAGAATATGACAGAATAGTGCCTTTCCAATGAAGGAAAAAAAAAATTGTCATCAATATATTCCATTCTACCAAAGGCTTATTAGAAATAGCACCAATGTTTTCAATCTCAGTCAGTTCATGTGTTCATTTTGCTCTCTGAGTCTGTTAAAGCTGAGAAATAATGTATGAAAATAAATGCTTGGTACTTCTACATGTTTTTAACTAAATTCTGATTGACCAGAGGCTTTAATGTTTGGAGCCTGGATAAAATCCATAGCTAAGAATTTCCATTTTCTACTTTGTGCTGACAAGTCAGCATTTTAAAATGCTTAGCAGCACAGTTTTCACCTTAACTGTACACATCTAAATATTAAAAAGGTAGCTGTGATGCTCTCTGATGTCCTGCTGTTAAACCAGAACTTTCACATCTCAAGCTGTCAGACCAATCCCTTCAGATTCTGGGAGGGAAGCATTAAGCACTGGACAGCAAGAGAGGAATTAAATTAATAGAAAGACAGTGGTACAAAACCAGTTAAAAAAAAAAATTAAAAATTCAGAGAGCTGATACATGGTAGAATTACTGTCTAATCCTGTAGAAATTGTCTATATTGTATTGGGGAGGGGGGGGTCTTTTTATGTTTGGTTGTTTGGGGTTTGTTTGGTTTGGTTTGGTTTGGTTTGGTTTGGTTGATGCTGAGGAAGGACTTACTTGGAAAATTTATAATGATAAGCAGGACATATGGCTATTTAAAACTATTTGGACACCTTACACAACCATAAAGTTCTCCCACGTTGTGATGCCTTCATTTTGTAGCAAAGGAGTTACGGCCCAACACACACCAGGTAAAGGGAATAACTGAGGGGGACATGAGGGGCCCCAATGGAAAGGGCACGTGAAAGAAGCTCCACGTGTTTACACCATGAATTATCTCTTGCCATTCTCTTGTTCCTGTTTAATCCTTAAAGTTTCTTCTCTGCTGAGAGCGAGTGGAAGATGTAAGACAAAAATTTGTGTGTTCAAAACTAGTTATGGTGGGTTTTCTTCTGTCACGCTCATGCTCAGCGATTGTACCTGATCTTTGCATTTTTTTGGTCTTCTGTTATCCCTGTGGTACCTAAATGTTCTTGGAGCAAATTACACAGCTGTGATGGGATCCCAAAGCACTTCAAAGACGCTTTGTTCTCCCCTCTCTCCCCGCCGAAGAATCGCGGTTTGATGTGTACATACCTCGCTTTGTGTTACTCCTCCTCTTCTGTCTTCCCTGTCAGCTGAGAATTGGCAAAAAGCCCTTTTCCAAAAAGAGAAAGCTCTTGGAATGTGTTCAAAGGTGGTCACGCTCTGGATTAGTCCTTCTTAGGGGAGCATTGTTTTCAGAGCAAAGCTATCTCTGCCTCCCAGGTGGTTTTAAGCTCTTTTCTGTCTGCTGTGTGCTGAGAGCAGATCATAGGCACACAAACAATGCCTCGTGCAGGTGTGCCCAGAGAGTGGGCAATCCTGCAGCACCTATTGTCACCAACATTGGCATTTCTTGTATTTCCCCTTCATATCTGCACGTTGCACTAAATGTGCCCTAAAATAGGGGAACATATAAGTGTGTTGACAAGATATGCTGATACTTTTAGATGCACATTACCATCCAAGGAGTAACCCTGCAGGGAAGGAAAAGTTTCACCATTTCTGGGAGGTAAAACTGTTTCTTTAGCCACAATTCACACCTTGCTGTTGTTGGCTTGGGAGGGAAAGAAAGAATTTATGACCCTGTTCTCCCACGTGCACTTGCTCCCAAAGCAGTGTCATCTCTGGTGTGGCCACGCTGCCAAACTGGTGAACCTAAAATGTCAGAAATCCATGCACTCCTCTGCCATGTGGATAAGCTGACATTTTATCCACTGTGACCCAGGGCTGCAGGTGGCTCCACCTGTGGTCTGTGCATGCAGAAAGTGTTAGGTATGTGCGGCTTCTGGAGTAGATTTCATGCTTAGAGAATGAAGCTGAGTGAGTAGACCCCAAAGTCAGTCATGCAGCCCCATAAACTGCCCTGCTGGGTCCCAGTGAATCCTGCACTTCAGCAGTAACACCGCACTTGCTCTGGTGGTGACATCTCCCAGCACTGACTCTCATTAAAAAGGAGCCATGGCATTCCTTGTTCCCAAACCTCACCCACACCCAGGCAGATCTTGGCCTCTGCTTTTATCTGTAATGGGGCATACAGGCTCTCTAGCTTGTTTAAAAGCCTACTCAAATGAGATCTTGGTTCCTTTCCTCTCTCTACTTTTCCCTGGCTTCCCCCTTGCACTCCACGCAGCCTGGCAGGAGCCCTGGCTGCACCATCCAGAGGGTGATCCCACTCACAGGGGTGCCTGTGCTGGCACAGTAGCTCAGATTCTGTCCTCTCCCTGCCAAAGAAACACTGGCTGCTGGACTGTAAAACACTGATCCTTCACCATATCCCATTTGCCTGCCTGCTGCCAGCACAGCAGTGAGGAGGGCGTGGATCACTTTTCCTCCCTGTGACATTTTGTTTTGTCCCTGAAATACGTGCTGCGTTTTCAGAGGAAAGACCTTCTGACAGTTTCAGCCCCCTCCTGCCTTCTCTGTCCTCCTTCCTGCACAAGCTGCTTACTCAGCCTGGGAAAACTGAATTTTTTTGGCTTTTGCCTCTTTGCTGACTTGAGGTACCTGCCGAATAAGCACTTTCCCAAGAAATGCAGTCAGCATATGCATACCTTTGCAAACAAAGGCTCTCCCTCAAATTTTGGGAAGGAAGACCTGAAACGTGGCTACACCTCTCTCCACCTCCAGCCACTAGAATATGGACACATTTTCTTCCTGCCTATATTTTTTTTCAGCAAGCAATGAGAGAAATGAAAGTTCATTCATGTTCACTGTGCTTTTAATATGATTCAATTCAGCCTCTGCATTCTGAATTGTCACCCAGAGACTTAGATCAGTCTGGGAAACCTAATTCTGGTTCCCAGGTAGTGATCAGGTACCCCATCCTTACTGCAGTCTCTTCCCACGATAGAATTTCTAGATATTAACTTGGCTCCCACACTACAGACATGATCTGAACTGGATTTGCTTGGAAAAGAGTGTTAGAAGGGTTTTGTGCCAGAGAAGCCTCCACTTAAGCAAGATGATGACTGTTCTCTAATTAATAACTATCTGGATATCATCCCTGTAGTCACTAGAATTTGTTCTGAATATTGTCCTGGGTTGTCATCATGCCATTCCATGGGTACAGGTACACAGGCAGTGACAGGACAAGGGCGAGTGCCTTTAAACAGAAGAAGTGTAGGTTTAGATTAGATATTGGGAAGAAATCCTTCCCTGTGAGGGTGGGCAGGCCCTGGCACAGGGTGCCCAGAGAAGCTGTGGCTGCCCCTGGATCCCTGGCAGTGTCCAAGGCCAGGTTGGATGGGGCTTGGAGCTACCTGGGCCAGTGGAAGGTGTCCCTGCCCATGGCAGGGGGTGGAATGGGGTGAGCTGTAAGGTCCCTCCCAGCCCAAACCAGTCTGCATTTCCATGATTCTGTGATTCTCCATTACCGTAATTTCCTTGGTTTGGCTTTTTTTTCAGTTTATGATGGCAGGTAATAACAGCATTGGTGAATGCCAGCAGGAAGCACCAGGATCTGATCACTCCAAATATTATCTGCAGTGCTCAGATGGAAATGAGCACACGTGGATGTAGCCACAGTTCTTCCTCCTCCACCATTGGGTTCATATCTTATTACAAAACTTTCTTATGGATCAAGTCATTTCCTGATTTGACTTACCCAGACTTGCCTTTTTTTTTAAAAAGCATCCCGAAGTTCTTTTTTGAGAACACATAAAGATTCCAATTGGAAAAGATGCCAAAAGGGAAATACCATGGTATCCTCTTTGAGAACCAGATAAACCTGTGCCTTTTTTTTTCTCACTATATACTTGCAGGGTTTTTCCTATCATATTTATCTTTCTAGAATCCAGTTCTGGTAAAATAGAAACTCTCCCTACTCCATGAGCCTACAGGTTCCAAAATCCAAAACTAGTCCGTGACTAGTGAGCTAGGAAATCTGGCACAAAGCTAGTGGCTTCCACTAGTCCAGTCCAACACAATGAACATGCTGTGTAATAATTTAATGATGTCTCACTTTTGGGGCTTCTTCTGATCTGGACCTTCTATTAGGGACGTATTTGTGCACAGTGAAGAACTTTAAATCTTGGCAGAGAAAGATATGCAGAAAAAAACCCCAAACCCAACTCAGCCAAGAAAGCAAAAACAGTCATAGGGGAAAATTTTAAGCAGGAGGGTGAAAGGTGGGGGGGGAGATGCCTCAGATCATTTACTGTGGCAATTGGCGTTTTTCCTTAGTGAAGGGAAGCAAATGCTTCATCATGGCCCACACTTCCATCGTAACTTTTACTTTCTATAAGCAGGAGAGGAATTTTATTTTTGCTTTTTGTTCATTTTATAACATCAGAGTCTTTCATTTGTTTGAACAGACTACACAAGGTACTGAGCAGCAAAATCCAACTATCTAATTTTGCAAGTTGTTATAGTTGCCAAAGACATAAAAAAAGAGCAAAAGAAAGACTTGAAGATGAAAACAGGAACACTGACAATTTTAACTGGGAAGATCTTATTAATGCAAGAGCAAGCCAAAATCTGGACATGTAGAAGAGGGGCTGAGATACATTATTTATCAGCAGAAGAAAGCTGTCAGAGGAAAACAAACAGGTATTCATCTAGAGGTTAATTCCTCCAGAAAAAAAAAAAAAAAAACGCTAATTTTAGTTCTGAGTGACTTCTTAGTATACAGAAGGTCTGAGGAATTATCCAAATGGGTGGCAGTGAAATAGTAAAGCAGATAAATATTTATTGAAGTCAGGAGAGACAGGAATCACTAAGGAAAATACTTCCCCTAGCTTTCTAAAGAGTTTCTGCCCTTGCATTTCACCTTGTCTACATTCACTGATAAGGCGTGGCCTCCCCTGTGCTGCTGGGGTCTTGCTGGAAGTGAGGAGTGCACCTTAAGCTCAGATTAGGCTAAACTCAAAAGGCATTGTAATATAACAAATCGAAATGAATGAAGTGAATTTCACTGAAGTGAATTGAAGTCTGGCTGAACTAAAATTGTGCACGAATGAAATGGGGTTTTTTGCTTTCTGTGCTTGCCCATAAAATGATGGGTTTTTATGTAATTCTTACCCATTTAAAAAACATAAACTGACTTTTAAATCTGTGATCCAGATTCAGACTGGATGTAAGGAGGTGCTACCGAACCACTTTGTATCAATTTCCTTCATTTTACCCTGTATTTACTAACAAGGACTTCTGGCAGTCCAGCCATTTGTTCTGCTCTCTTGCAAGAGGCAGCAAAAGCTCCTGCTGTCTCAGATGTGCTTTTTTTCTGCTGGGATGTGTCAAGTAGCAAAGAACCTAATTCTGATCCACAGCCATTCACATTTAATTAGTTTCGGTAACTGATCTTGTTTCATTAATAATTTGCACTGTCAGCTTTATAAACTGGATTTCAATGGCTGTCCTGTATCTGTAAAAGGGGATATGTTTTAAAAACTGAAAAACCTTGCACTGAAAATAATGGGAAAAAGTACCCACCTACTAAACAGCAGCATTGGCAGGGAAATTTTTAACATTAATTTGAATCTAAGCAGCATGGTTGCACTTAGGTGAGCAGTTCAGAACAGAGAATTCTGAATATTATAGTGCATGTATTTGGGAGGAGGCAATGTGTGCTCATGCTCGATTCTCTTGGTAAATATGCAAAGCAAAGGATCAGGGGGAGACTTCTGAAAAGCATTTTGGCTGGAAAAGATTGTTGCTTTTGTGACAGGGGTAATATCATTTGCAAAGACAGCCTCTCACCTGTCTCCTGTAGAGCTAATGCAGCCTTCCACCGCTGTGCATCCCACAGTTCCAACCTCCTGCCCATCCTAAAACACTCCATGGGATCACTCTGATGCCTGGGTGTCACATCAAGCACCTTGGGAAGGACAAGCCTCAGGTGGAGCATGTAAAGCATCGCTACAGTTGTCACTTCAGGCCAGCATGAACACTTAGATCCACATCCTAAAAATAAAAAATCCTATGGCTTTGACTTTTTGACAGTTTCTCCCAAAATCTGGAGTCAATCTCTTCTCTTTACCTACCCCTCCTGAGTTCAACACACACAAAAGTGTATCAAAGTTACTACTTTTGTGTAAGAAAAGAGAATCCCACAGCGTTTCTTTGTAATAACTGTTCAGCTACAAAATTTTATTGGTCTCCTTCTATGTTCCCTCTAGAGGATGTAATGCACAAAAGCATTGCCACGGAACATATAAAATTACAAATGAAATTTATTGTAAAAAGTAGAATGTCTTCTAGACTGGTGTCAGTATTTATTTCATTCATAAACCAAAACTGCAGGTATAATATATTCATTTTCAGCAAGTTCATGTGTGTAAATTGCCATCCAACAGTATTGACTGATATAAGACAGATATTGAAAAGACAATTTAAATTTACTCTTCCAAACATAAACTGTTCCACAAAAGCACTGTAAAAACTCCTTCAAGGTTTTGTGTTGTGCTTCACATTTATGGTTAACTACATAATTTGGTTGTGTCATAATCCACTGTGTTTGGCAATTTGGCATTAAAGGCCTGCAAAGCAGATTGGATCCTCACCACTTCACTGGTAGACAGCTTGAGTCTATGACGGAGCAAGCAAGAGAAGAGGTCCAGACGACGTTGGCCGGGTGGAGAGAGTTTATTTACACGATCCCGAATCTCTAACAGCTGCAAAAGTGCTGAGTCCTGTGAGCCCTGAGTGTAGGGGTAGTCCAGCTGCAAAATCAAGTCTCGAATCGCTTCTGGGTCGAAATGCATGCTGTAGCCAAACACTTGGATGTTGTTGATTTTCATGTAGCCCAGATTTCTTGAGGGATCAATAAATTCCAGGGGTTCATAGTAGATGCTCTCGTTGCCATTTGGACCATTTGACTTTATTCGACTCCTCAAATAGATGTGCACGGTTTCAAAAAATGTCTTCCACTTGTTGCCCAGAGTCAGCGTCCAGTTATAACACTGAAGGGGTAAGTCCAGTTTAGTCCGCTCCCAGTCTGGGAAATTATTTTCATTCACAGGCATAAACCAGCTCTCAGAGTGGCTGCCCCCAAAAGGGTTGATATAAACAGCAAGGACGGGCTCTAAGGTGCTGTTCTTAGTCAGGCAAATTTGAAGAGAGAGGCCCAGTATCATATGGACCAGGCTGGACTTGTACTTGTTGCTCTTAAGAGTCAGGAGCATCCGCTTGCGCCACGAGGGGTCGAACCAGCTGTTGAGGCGCATGTCGTTGCTGATGAAAATGGCGTGGACCTCGATCCTCCGGTCCGTCTTCTGCAACAAGTACTTCATTTCCAGGTCCTGCAGGTCCGTCTCGAAGCCGATGTAGTGCTCGGTGGAGTCGGCCACCTCGGGCTTGCAGAGCCCCTGGCTCAGCATGTAGCCGGCGTTGCAGCTCCCGCAGCGCGTGCGGTTGTCGGGGGCACAGCTCAGGCACGCGGGGCCGTCCCCGACCGTGCAGGGCAGGAACCCCTGGCAGGCCACCTGGTCATTGGGGCAGGTGCACGTGTGAGTCTCTTCAGAAAAGCTTCCCAGGAGCCCGTTCTCGTTGCAGTAGAGAAACGACTGGATGCGGTTGAGCCAATAGTTGGAAGACCTGCAACGTGAAAATAACTTATTTTAACAAAGAGAGACCTGCACACAACAAACACATACTTTGTTATGTTTCATCAGAAAGAGAAAAATAAGGCTGGTTTTAGTGTCAGATTAAGGTATGATAGCATCTGCTGTCAGATAGATACAGGTATAAATTGGCCCCTTAACAATGCAAAATCACCAAAGAAAAGTTTCCTTATAAACCCACGGGCATGACAGGAACATTTGGTTTATGTGTTTGCTTTCTCTGGGTCTCTGTCAAGGAAGCCTGACAAAGAGCCATTTTCTGTAATCGTCTTCAGATTAACATCTTGAAATCCTATGCAGCTGAGATTATTTTTGTGTGTTCTATTTGACCAAAGAAGTGCTTTGGGTGTATCTAAGTGTCCACAACTCTACTGTCCCTCTATTCTATTATGAAGCTGGTTTTTTTTTCACTGGCTTGAACTGCACTGATTTATAGACAGTGAGCCAAAATTCTTTCTTAGAACAGCAATACTTCCCTGCTCCCCACTTACAGAGATTCTTCAGATAACTTCCAGCACTACAGAATCTCTACAGGATCTCTACATGCACAAGCATGCTGTGTTTACTTTTCATCTTTGGGGACAAAATGAAATGATCACTTTAATGTTCTTCTTGTCATCTCATTTCAGTTTCACTAGGAGCAACAGTTAATACCCTACATGACACTGGGAAAACATACTGAAACCAACAATTTAGGCTGATGAGGCACAGTCACTAGAAGAAAGACAATGGGAACAGAAGAACTACATGGAAAAATGATCTTCTTTCTTTGCATTTTTCAGCTCCTATTGTTCCCAGCAACGCAAGGTTTAAAGAACTTGTTTTGCCTGCTGCAGTCAGATCTATTGTTGCCACATGAATTATTATAGTTGTACAGCTTCTTCCCCTTTCATTACATTGTTTTGGAGAGAAAATGTAAGAGCCTCATTTACTCCTGACTTACTTCTAAGTCACATCTGAATTTGTCTCAAGGAGAAATCCATGGCATCTCAAAGCCTGATTTTTTAGAAACATGAAAATAAAGTTCAGTAAAAAAACTACATCATTTTACACTCTGGTGGCATTTTAAATCTAATTTTTCCCTTTTTAGGGCAGGAATTTTGGTTGTTCAGGGTTGGAGGCTTATATGCCTATAGCTCTAGGTATGTTCCAGAAGCACAAGTAAATACAATAACATGCACAACATAAGCACTCCTTATCATTATTCTTCTTTGTGCTTATTTGAAAGTCAGAGTCAAGCAAAAGCATTCTGGCCAGTTTATTCCTCTGTTTCCTGGTTAAAAATTACAATGTCCGTTCTGCGAAGAAGGTCAAATCTCACAAAATAAAAGTCACCCCAAAACTAAGACCTTGAAGCTGTCCCAGGTGGAATGGGAAGTCCCTGTGTGTTTTGTATGGGTTGTTTTGACAGCAGCCTGAGGCTGTCCCAGCCAGACCAGGTGTGTGGGACCCCGGTGCCCATTCTGGGCTGAACTCTCCTGCCAGCCTGGGTCTCTCAGCTCTGTTTGCTGCCATAACCCCATGGGCACCACAGCAACCAAAACAGAGCAGGTCCTTTCCAAAGGAGGGAAACCAACCTCTCAAAGGCCTCTCATTGCAGCTTCTCCCTAATCCTTTGTGCTTCTCTGTGCTTATTTAAGAATTGATGCTGAGTCCCGAAAGCTACTGGAGGTAAGGTACAAAAGTGTGGTATATTTACTTTAAGCCTTTGGCTAATGCCATTTGCTTCACAATGGCCTTCATAAAGGCTTATGATTTAGCACACTGGACAGAAAACTGGGCAGATTCCAAGGCTGTACCGTTTGCATTTTAATCTCCAAGTTTTCTGCTGGCGTTGTTACTACCAGGGGGTACCACATGACCACTGATGTCGACTGGGTTTGTAACTGTGACTTTTAGCAGCTTCTTCCGCTTCTGTTGGGAACAGAAGTGTCCACGCCTTTGAAAAGTTTTGTTACATATCAGGAATGCATTTCCAGAGCACATTTCAGGAAACCTCTTTTTACATCGAGCAGCTCTGAGCTTCCAGCTGTGGTTTTGAACTCACCTCAGTAGAGGATAAACAGCTGAAGAGATTTTCTGAGTGAAGTTTTGCATGTTGCTTTATTGAGGTGGATTGGGTGTCACTGGAATGGTTTTGTCAGCAAGGCACAGTGGTGTTCTCTGGGGGAAGAAGCCACAGCTGGGTCCACAGTTTCAGCTGGTTCCAGCCAGATGTTCTTATCTTGACTCAAAAGCTCTTTTACCTTATCTCCTTCTCCCCTCCTACTGAATGCAGTGAATGAGAGAGTGGCTGGGTGTGTGGGAGCAGTGATAAACCCACCACACAAGAAAATAATTTCCAGCTTTAAGTTGATCCCTTTTGTGTTTCATGTACCCGCTCTTCCTCTTAGATCTAGTCAACAGCATTACAATTTTTCATATTTATATATGACAATACTACTTATAATTATTTGGCACTGAAACAAGTCAAAAAGTGCTCTGCACATCAGTTTTTTTCATATAGGAGAGGTTTTGTGAGGGAACTCCTGCATGGTTGGCTGGGAAAAGTATCTGGAATGCAGGCTGCACTAAGCAGAGAAAAAAGTGAAAACTATGGCATTACTTCAGAGTGGAGTAGAGAATGGAACTGGGAACACAGGGAAGGAATTCTCCCAGTCAGCAGGGGTGGCTGGAAGAGGGACAGCTGGTGAGGAATTCGGCACTCTCGGAAGAGCATTTTCTACTGTTGGAATAAGCCTACTTAAACCAGCAGCATTAATTTACTGGCAAGGGTTGATTTGATTTGGGTTACTCACTTTTCCAGCCACATAGTGTTTAAAACATTTTTTTTTTCTTTAGTAATGATGCAATCTACTGTTTCCATGATTGTGAGGAGCAAAATCTTTAAGGTCACTTCTTTTCTGTTCTTTTTCATTTTTAATCAGCCCACCTTCCTCCTTTTATTCTGTTAGGGATTAGAAGCAGCAGTTTAAAAATCTGCATGAAATTAAAAGCTGCACAATTAAGTAAGTTTCTTTCTATAAATTAGTTATATTGTTTGTAAGTTAGCATCTATCTTATTAAAACAGCTATGTCTTTGATGATTAGCAGTTGCAAAGAGGTCAACAACTTTAGAGGGAAGGAGGTTATCTCCTTATTCCAAGGAAGTTCAAAACAATAACATTCTAATATTATTGCCTTGTTTTGATTTCCTTTTACCTGATTTTAACCAGAGAGGTTTCAAGAAGAATCTGCTTATACTTCTCTTTGATTAGTTAACAAATACAGTCTATTTAAAAAAATAAAATCTACTTCCTTATTTAACTGCTTGTTTTAAAATTATTCATTAAGGAATACTGTTACTCTTTGTAAATTCATTGCTTCCAGTAGAGCAAATTAAGTGAATTATGTGAAAGTACATAAAATGCCAGCGATACCTACTTTATTTAAGCCACTCATCCTTAATTGGATAAATTCACACTGGCATGTCATTATGAAATCATCCTTTTTCTCCTAGAAATTAAAGATCAGATAAATTCTGGACCCTGCAGACACGGGAAAGGTTTGATTGGAAGCAGATGCATCCTGCAGGTCAACACCTGGCTGAGCAGCTGATGCAGTTGAGGCTCCCACAGCCACTCTGAGGACGGTGGCAGCTGGGGACAGAGGGGGTTTCAGAGAAGATGAGGGGTGACATCTCAAGTGCCAGACTTGCTGACCCCGTGACAAGGGCTTCAAGTATGGTTAGCTTGGGGCTGGAGGTCTAATGGGGGCTGGGGAATAAAGCATCCAGGGAGAGAGGCTTTTCAGCGTGGTTTGCAACTGCATCATCCACTTGGAACGAGATGATCTTTCGGTCCTTTCCAACCCAAAGCGTTCCGTGGTCCTGTGACTCGTTCTGTGCAGAAAGTGGTACACCTAGGGCCCCTTCTCTGTGCCTGGACATGGATTTGGGTGGGAAACAGGCAGATTTGGGCACACTTCCAGTACTGTGACTTCCTTGATATCACAGAGTTGTGGTGGGTGGACAGAGACTCTTTGGTGCAATCATCTGGAAGGGGAACAACTGCACTCCCCACAAAAAGAAGACTACAGACCTAAAACTTCACTGCTGAATGAGCAATGGACTGGTCAGGATCTCAAGGGCAGGGATGAGAGCAGAGGCCAGTGAGAGGGACACTGTCAGAACCTGTTACACACCATAAGAGCAAAGAAAATGGATGAAGCCTTCTGTAACCAACTGGAGAAAGCAACATGACCACAGGTGCTGAACTTCAGGGGGACTTCAACCATTCCAGCACCAGTGCCAGTGTCAGGCAGGGTAACATGACAGGACACAGCTCCAGGAAATGCAGTCAGGATAAATATTGACGCGGCAGAACAGGGCAGTTGCTCTGCTGGGGCTGCTGCTCCTCAGTAGGGACAAAGGGGTTGAGGACGCGAGAGCTGGTGGCAGCCTTGGCTGCTCTGACTGCACAGTGGGCAATTACCAAGCCTGAAGGAAGTAAGGGAGGCAGGAAACAGAACAGTTATCCTGTTGTTCAAGAGAGCAGCCCTTATCTGGGAATTAGTGCAGGGAATGAGCAGGTCAATCTCATGGTGAAGAAGACCAAGGGCAGTAGTGATGTCAACAGGGAAAGGGCAGAAAGTATTCCCTGAAGTTTGGTCCTTGTGGGATGGCTTGGTACCTCATCCCCACCACAAATGCTCTCTACATATCCCAGTGCTCCTTTGCCTTTATTCAGTTTTTCACATATTTTATGTTCTCACGGTGTTAACGGGGGACTGGTGACAAAGGCTGCTTATCTCGAGCAGTTCCTTCTTGTTTATAGAAGTCAATGAAAAAATTAAGGCAATTAGCCCTGAGCGAGGCTTGGAAGAGCTCTTCAGTTATTCTTTTAACAAAAAAAATTATTATTATTTGATTTGGAAAATTACATATGCTGGCCTGATGAGTTAGTTTTCCAAAGACTGGGATGTAGAACCAGCTTCCAAACCTAGTGAAAGCAGCAAGAACATTCCCAGTCACTCCACTGAGGTTCAAATAAAAACGGAATGCTTGAAATACCCGTGCCTTCCTCATCATGCAAAATTACGTGATAATTTACAATTAAGAGCTATTTCTAGTGATTCATACACTTGAAATCACAACTTTACTGCAGAATTAAAGTAATTTTTAGTTTAATTAAACATGATACTTGGTAAGTATAGGATACTTGTCAAATTATATAATGAATTACACCTTCCTGGAAACTGTTTGGAATTTTTTAAAACTTCTTTTGTTTATTGATATCAAGTCATTGAAATCAACCTTTCAAAACCAGCACAAAAGTACCGAAGAAGTGCTAAGACTGAACAGAATTTCTATGAAAACACGAATATTGATTGATTATCCTGTTAGTAGAAAACCTGTTGTCTTGGTAGGAAATAGATCATCGAGCTGCTGCTCTGAGTTATGAACACTGAGCCAGGTGACCCATCCAAAGCCCAAACTCCTGCCTTTTAGTTAGGACCCCCAAACTCAGTCTCTGTTATTCTGGGGTTTGAATCTCACCAGTGACTGCAAAGAGCTCCTGCTCACACAGATCACGTCTCTCACAGAAGAACAACTCCTCCCTCCTTATTGAACTCGTCTGATCAAATATGTGAATATGAAAGCACCTAGTGGCGCACGACAATATTCCACTAATTTTCTCAGTTCTTAAAATTTACCTGGAAGCAGATTGTTAACTAATTCTGGTTCAATAACAACTCCAGCTCCAACTCCTCGTTTCCTGCTCTGCTACTAGCTCAGGCTACTGTTGCAGGATGAAGAGACTCCCGCTGGTAAATCTGCTGCCATATAAACTGCACCAGCTTTCAGCTGGAATGCTTGCAGGGTAAAGAAAGCCTGCCAGATAATCTCACTTTTACACAAGCACGGTAAAAAATATGGTAATCCCAGGGAAGTTAATGCAGCAATTAACATCAGCCAAGCTTCTGACGAGAATCTCAATGAGAAACACAAATCATAATTCTAAAGTGCATTTTAAATATTTCGCAATTCTTTTTCTTGCTATGAAAAAAACTTTACTTAAAAACAGAATTATTTTTACTGGAGCAGTTGCAAGCTTAATCAAGACCATGTGCCTACTCCTGTTCAGCACACTGTAACATTAAATGTAAGAACAAAGCACTGTGGTCACCCTATAGAATAGCTGGAGCCAGTATTTAATCATGATATGACACTTTTACCTCCTTCTCTGCCTCACTAAGTGCTTAACATCTGTTGTACATCAGATGGCTCAGTAGCAGATGATGAGTACTCAGTGAGGCAGATGCTAAGTAAAAAAATGAAGACAATTTAACAAGAAGAGGAGAGGCAGTAAAATACCCATTACCTATTTTCCCTTCCTTTGGAGGCCAAGTCCAGTATAAATCTGTGAGACACCAACATCAACACCAAATGCACTTACAGACATCTCTGCAATGTCCTACTCTCCATCGGGTGGATTTACATCTTGGGAAGGACAAATCAGACCCCAAGTACCTTCCTTCTGTGATGTGATTCAAAACAACAGCAGTAATTGCCACTTAATTTGATAATGGTGTTTATGTGAATGAGGTTTGCTTCTAGGAATCAGGGTAAAACTACCAACTGCACATAGCCAGAAGAGCAGTGAGTGATCAGAGAATCATAGAACCACAGGACGGTTTGGGCTGGAAGGGACCCTAAACCCCACCCAGTGCCACCCCCTGCCATGGGCAGGGACACCTTCCACTAGCCCAGGTTGCTCCAAGCCCAGTCCAGCCTGGCCTGGAACACTTCCAGGGATCATGGGGAAGCCACAGCTTCTCTGGGCAACCCCACCCTCACAGGCAACAATTCCTTCCCAATATCCCATCTATCCCTGCCCTCTGGCAGTGGGAAGCCATTGCCCCTTATCCTGTCCCTCCATCCCTTGGAAATTGTCTCTCTCCATCTTTCCTATCAGCTCTTTCAGGCACAGCAAGGCCACAGTGAGGTCACCCCAAAGCTTCCCTTGTCCAGGCTGAACAATCCCAGCTCTCCCAGCCTTTCCTCCCAGCAGAGCTGCTCCATCCCTCTGCTCATCCTGGTGCCTCCTCTGGCCTCTCCAGCAGCTCCAGGTCCTCCCTGTGCTGGGCCCCAGGGCTGGGGCAGCTCTGCAGGTGGGCTCTCACCTGAGCACAGGGGCAGAGGGGCAGAATCCCCATCCCTTCCCTGCTGCCCACGCTGGGGGCTCAGCCCAGGCCATGGGGGGTTCTGGGCTGGGGCAGGTCCAGCTCTCACCCACAGCAGCCCCAAATCCTTCTGCCAGGGCTGCTCCAGCTGCTCATCCCCAGCCTGGATTGATCCCAGGGGTTGCCCTGACCAGGTGCAGCCCTTGTTAAACCTCCTGAGATTCCCATGGGCCACTCCTGGAGCGTGTCCAGGTGCCTCTGGATGTCATCCTGTCCTTCAGGGGTGTCACTGCACCCTCAGCTTGGTGTCACCTGCAATCCTGCTGAGGGTGCCCTTGGTCCCTCTGTCATTAGAAGATTGAATGCTTTTAGTTTATTCAGCCTCACAAAATTACCCACCACTCAAATAAACCCATCTGAAATAATTTTACTGTGCTCACAATTCAGGTATGGCAGTGAGGCTCTTGGTGACGCTGCAAATCCCACTCCAAAAGATGGCAAAGAGGAGCAATGCAGCTGTTCTGAGTTCACATCTCACAATTTCACAATTTCAGGTACCTGCTCTACCTGAGCCAGGTGCTTTAAGGCTGATCAAAAGGTCTGGGTTATGTGGACCACAGTGAACACAAAGAGTAGGGTAAAGTAGGGAAGGACTACAGCGCTTTTCTAAATGTGTATAAAGGAAAGAGAAAGCCCTACCTAAGGGATGCCTGTTAGCATACACAGAAAAGATATTAATTAGCTAAGGAAGTTTAATGGAAATGTTATTTCTACATGCTAAAATTGCTTCCAGCACTGAAGTGGATGCAGTAACTAAAGAAACTTGTCTCAGTGTGAGGTCGCTCTGTGGTGACTGGATGAACCTGGAGCATGATTCTGGATTATGTTGCTGGGGTTATTCACAATCTAAACTGAATCTGCTTTGAATTATGGAGGTAAAATATCTTGTTTTCCCTGTTAATCACATTTAAGGAGAGTCTTTCCAGAACCTCTAGCCCTCGTGCCACCATTCTGCAGCTGTTGCCTGGGCCCCTCAGGGCTGGTGCCATATATTTTAAAATCCATAATACATGTTCTTCCTTTTAAATTCCAGATAGTCTTTATATTATGAGAAGCAGAGGAATTAACCCCCTACATTAAGTGGTAGAAACCTGTTGTATCTCATAGAAAAAACTGCCATGGGTTTCATGATATTTCAAGCTAAACAATATTTTGGCACTAAAACATGCAATATTTCAGAGGGTATTTCTAGTTGGTCTGTTATGAATTGATTTACAAAGCTTTGGTAGCTTTAACTACATTGATGCTACACCCTTATAATTCCCACAGTAAAATTTTTCTAACCTGAAACATTTCTGCCACACACACCCCCAAAAGAATAATATATATATAAAAGAATAATATATATTAAGAAAATATACCCATAATTTTTTTTTTGACACAGCTCTAATCATAATGACCAATGTGATATATTTAATTGGGAATCAAACTGCTTTGCAGCACCAAATATTTACATAAAAGGAGTCAAATCAGAGACAAGCTTTGGAAGCTTTTACTAAATAATGATCCAAAGGGCAGCAGGGACAAAGGAAACACACAGAAAATTAATTAATGCAGTCAATTGTAGAATGAAAGGAATCAGAGCTGTTAGGCAAAATAAGAGTTTCCATGTAAAGGAGGAAGAAACTTGCTGCACACATGCACAAAACCCCACCAAAATACTCCAACCAAAGCCCACCAAACAAGCCAAGCAGTGTGTGCTTCTTGGAGCCTCTCAGCTGTCGTGCATCAATGTGTGAGTGTGCTTGTGTTCCTAGTGTTAGACCTGGGAAAAACTGACCTTGGCTCACAGATCAGCCACAAATGTTTTGCAATTTTAGGTGGCATTTTCCAGACGTATCTTGAAGCATAAATATAAAAAAAAATTATGAAGTTATTATAAGGCTTAACTAGATGCCTCTGTGACAGTCAGGTTAATAAACCCCTTTAAGGCTTTAAGGCATTTAAGGCGTTAGAAAAGTAACAGCCACGTTTACTGCAATGTAATCATCTTCTTTTGTGTGAAGGAAAACTGTGGAAACATCACAATATTGGACAAACTGAAAGCAAACACTGCCCTGTCTTGGGTATGATAATGCTGTGTACACTTCTGTAGACAATCCTGCAACAGTTTAGGTTGGAAAGGACCTTTAAGATCATCCAATCCAATCCTCCCCCATGGGCAGGGACACCTGCCACTAGCCCAGGCTGCTCCAAGCGCCATCCAGCCTGGTCTTGGACACTTCCAGGGATCCAGGGGCAGCCACAGCTTCTCTGGACACCCTGTGCCAGGGCCTCCCCACCCTCACCCTAAAAGGAATTTTTCCTTATGTCCAGTCTAAATCTACCTTCTCTCATTTTGGAACCACTGCCCTTTGTCCCCTCACTACAGGCCTTCTTTAAAAGTCTCTCTGCATATTTCATAGAAGTCCATTCATGTCTCAGTCTGCATTGATGTTGCCCAGTGTACTCCCCTGCACTTTGCCAGCCTTTCCCTCCCAGGTGGATTTATTAGCTCTAAAAGATGCTCACATTAACGCAGAGCAAGGACCACTGGCAGCTCTTTGCTCTGTGATCAGCAGCCCATAAGGCAGGGGTAACAAAGAAAGAAGTGAAGGAACACCCTGACTTAGAAAAAGGAGAAAACTTAAATAGGATTTTGAAATGAAAATTCCTTTCACCGAATAATTTAAGATGGAATTGTAAATGTAGCTAATTCAGGGGGTTCTTTGAATTTTAATATACATATAGCTGGCATAAGCCTAGTTCCAATATTTAATCTCTAGGAGGAAGGAATCCAGTAGCAGCTAAGACCAACTGGACTCCCTTTTCAAGATCTTGAAGCCAAACGCACAATGATATTCTAAATTGTTTGTGTGAACTCTATTGGCAACAATAACAAGATGTACCAGCAGCTCTAGCTGGCAGTAGAAATTCTAGAATTAATCAAAAAGTAGCCTTGACTGAAAGGTCTTTGTATATAATATAGCAGATCACAAAATCTATTGAAGATGAGTACAGAACCCTGTGTGTTTTAAGGCTGCGCTTCAGGTAGGAGGAAGCAGCATCCATGTTCTTGAAGAATTTTCTTGAAAACAGGAGTAAACCAGAAAGTTCAGAGACTGGAGATCGTTTCTGAGCTAAAGCCTTCCAATATTTTGCAGGATAACTAAAAATCAAGCAAAGGGGTAACTGGTAGGGTTACTAAACCATAATAAACCCACAAAAACCCCGCTGCTGACAAAAGCATCCAAAGTTTTAACCACGGTGAGAGGCGAATCTGGATGTGAAAAGAGGTTTAGCACCAGAAGAAGAATTAAAAGAATTAAACCTCATTATTCCAGGTAAAATAAGAGCCTCATTAGCAGCCAGTAGCAGAGAGGCAAGTCCACGATTACATCTGTGAAGCTGATACAAGACCATTACATCTTCCCATTGTCCTATTGATTTTGAGGCAGGACCTTTAGTTCTATTTTAGGCATCCTTTTTCCCAGATACAAATTACTGCAATAAAATAAACAAACAAACAAACAAAAAATGAAAATCTGTTTCTGCAAACTTTGTGGCAGCTATAAATGTGGAGCTAGGGACAATCTGCATTTATTCCTGGCTTATTTCTGTGTGATGATGACTATGGGCCAGTTGTTTGCTCTTTCCTTTGATAATGATCCTTATTTTTTCCCTGCTGTTTCCTATTTGGATTATAAATGTAGTTATCCCTAAAAGCTACTGTAATATAAACAGCAACAATCTGTCATTTTCTTCCATTGTGTAGAACCAGAAGCATTACAGCAAAGCAAGGATCTCCCAGACAAGAGTAATGGTTTTAATTAAAGAATACAAAACTCAAGTTCTGTATTCATACCTCACTTATCTTGTTATTAAACAAAATAAACCAAAATAAGATTCTGAGATCAGTGTGCTGTTTTCTCTAATTTTATAATAACTGAAAATAGCTATAATTTTGAGCAAACCCTTAAAATTTTAATATAGGCACAAAACAGAAGAGAGGTTAGGTTTTCTGCCATGGTATGTTTGAATAAATTGCAAGGACACCCTTAAATTCCTGAAGGAAAATTAGAGGCTGTCTAGAAAAGTTGGATCCTGCTGTTCTAAAAACAACATGTATTTCACTTCCCTTAATAATGTATAATACTTGCAATAAGATGTCACTTGTGTCACAGTTATAAACGGGGAAAGCATTAAAATAAATGGCCAAACATTGCATGTCTATAATATAAATTAGGAGACAGACTTGCAGTAATGCTTATAACAAATATCAAGTGATTGCATCTCCTAGGACATTTCTGTCTTCCTTAAGCAATCAAACCCACAGCCTGAAATGCAACGTAGAAGGTGATAGAAAGGGTGAAAAAAAGAGCAGCTTTCTACATGTTAATCTACATCACAGAAAAATTAGTAGAGATAACAGAGGGAGGGGCCAAAGTCCCACCTTGGAAGATATGGAATTGTGATCTGCACAACTACAGGAACTCTGAACCACACCCTGAAGCAGTGACAACTCTTATTGAAGAGAAAAAGACCATGTTACTCCTGAAATGCTATTTATCTACGTAGGTAATCTCATTCTGATGAGTTCATCCCCTGTTGGCACTGTATGCCTTTATATGCCGTAACAGTCAAGGGAGGAAAGAAAATCTCCCCATGCAGAACAGCTTCCTTAATACCTTGCAATTTTTATTGAAGGGAACATAATTAAAAAGACACACACAAGCCCATCCAAAACAACAACAAAAAGCTAACAAAATACCCAACACGCCAGTCCCCTTCAAATTCCTCCTTAGTAAAACTAACAGGCTGCTACAGAAGGAATTAATTTAAGGACCTTGTCTTTCCCAAAGAATTCCTAAGTGTTCACATCCATAACCAAAAGTGGATTGGAGCAGACAAGATTTCCTTGCAGGAGAAGAGAAAAAGATCTGTCAGAGAATCTGTTCTTCTGACAAGTGGCATGTAACATTTCAGAGCCTGCAATGGCACGTGCTTTAAGAGATATTTAGCATTCTCCACAGAGTCATTCCAAGAATCTTGGATTATAACCACAGTGGGGCACTGAAGGCTCTGGAGGCAATTCTATCATTAACAAGGTCTCTAGATTAGTTTATATAAATATATATATGTATGTAAACACACACACACATATATATATATACACATATACACACAACACACATTCCTCCTTAATACTCTAGGCACTCTTTGAAAGGTTTATCTGTCCCTTCCAGAAAGACCAGATACTTCCACCTGGGGAACATTAAAAAAAAAAAAACCAAAGCTATCAAAATTCCCTGGGAAAAAAAAAAAAGTCCTCCCAAACACACGCTCAGGGGTTGTAAATGAACCAAGGCAACAAGGGTCATGATGGCATTAGGGGAATGATGATGATACTAATTAATGGAAATGAATGACAAAGAGATAAAATTGAATTTTTTGCTGAGGACAGAGAAATGGCAAAGAGCTCATTTTCTTTACCACCTTGCACAGATTCTACACCACCTGTAGTTCAATATCTTTGCAATTTAAGCTCTTGAAGCTCATGAAGGTTGGTTAAACTTGAAGATTGTGAAAGAGGTCATGAAACACGAAGGATGTCATAGTGATAGTTTCTAAATGTTTCATTACTGGGGTAAGAGCACTACCAAAATGGCCCCAAAAGGGTGCCATCCATTCTTCTCAACACTCTACAAATGATACTGCACCTTCTATTGTATTTATAGTAGAAGTGACAAAAGCCTGAAGACACGATCCACATCGAAAAAGCCAATCTGCCTCAAGAGTCTTTGCCTCGAGGAGATCCCAATCTGAGTGCAAACCAGACAAAATAAATAGAAACGGGCTGTAGGGTGTGCTCACAGGGGTTTTAGAGCTGCGGTGAGGGACGGTGAGGGCTGGAGGGGGATAACTGCAGAGCCACGAGCTGAAATACAAGTCTGGATCTTTAACAGTCCCTCTGTCATGCAGAAGATTGCCTGCTGTGCCCAGCGAATACCACTGAATAGCCACAAAAATAGCACTGATGTCCTCAGGCAAACATATCATCCATGATTTGTCCAACACGTGGGGTTTGGAAGTATCTTTTACATGGATCCCAGTGGACAAGGCCGCTTAGCATTTATACTAAAGGGGAGTTTGCAGGGGCAGGCAGATTTTGGTGGGATCTCTTTAAACGTGCCTTTCATCCAATCATTGATGACTTTTCCCTCTTCCCAAGCTGCTGCAATTCGTGGTGCTTCTGATGGACAGCAAAGGTAAGAGGGTCTGTCATGGGAAGGTAAACAGGGCTGCAGCACAAACACTCTCACCTCGATGAGTGATTACCCTGCCTTGGCCACACCATCCATCTCCCACAGCAAAGGGGCTGAGGAGCCCAGAACCACACACAATCCAGTGCTTTTCACAGGGCTGTTTACAGCCAGGACTGACATCCCCAGAAGGTTAGAGAAAAATTGACCAAATGTTTCTCCCTTCTTGGATTTTGAAGTTTACTCTTTAGAGCCAAATACTCATTCTCCAAACCCCAAACTGTCTGTGGTAAAAGGACAGCAAATTAGCATTGGCTTTACATCTGGCAGGAGTTTTACAATCAGTGCTGCTTATTGCAATGTAGTTCTGTCAAGCATTACTATTATCTGAATGCCTGTTACTCCCTTAATCTATCTAATTCACCTTGCTATGGGCTTGCTCCAAAAAAAATTAAGGCAGTGGCAAAAAGGACCCCTTTAACTTGAGAGCGTTCATGATCAATCACTTACATGGTCCTAATATTTTTAATGCCAGCCTGTAGCTCTGTGAGAAACCACAGAAGCTCCTGCTCACTGATGTAATTTTAAAAGTAATTTTAAGACTACCACCTGTCCTTGTAGCCAGCAGTATATTGCAAGTGGTCCTTATTTACTCAAATAAAACTTGGCTGAATTCTTTTAATACTCCACAGCAGTTTCCACTGGCTGTCTTTAGTTTCTATGGAAACATATGCAATTATTATTTTGTCACACAGGACTGAATTGCTGCATAGACTCCCTGTCCACAAATGGGTACTTGAACCCTTGAATGAAATATCTCTACCCTCAGCTCCAGAAATAAAGGTTTGTTGGGTATTCAAAGGCCATTTTGTTTCCCAGCATTAAATGATTGTAATGGGGGAGAAAATTTGAATTGTCATGGCATAATCTTTAATGCATCCTACTAAATCCCAGAGCTTGAGGATCTCAACAATCTCCCATCTTCTAGTTGAGGACGATATTAGGGTAAAAATAACCATTATAAAGAGGAAGATAGGGTTTCTGTGGGAGAAAGCCTCATTGTCTTGCCAAGGGGGTCATTGCTTTCCTACTGATCTGCAATTTGATTGATTCTTCTACTTAAAATATTCTGCTGAGCTGATCATGGTTGTTGAGGCTGTTTCACAGACCTTTTAAATTCTGACCTCTTTAATCTAGTTTATATTTTCATCTTTTATGGTTTGCACCATGAAAAACCTGAGCATGTTTTTAGGCAGCTTGTATTCAGGTAATGCTGTTTGACGTGCAAAACACATAAACATAAATCCATTAGATGGAGTGCAAAACAACCTCTGTAGTGCCAAGGCATAATCCCCCACCCCCAAATCTCGGTGTTTATCCTTCAGGTAATCCTGAAGCCAAGTCCAGTCCTCACGGACAGGAGCAGAAGGCAGGCAGCTGTAAGATGGGCTGAATTCTGCCAGCAGACCTCAGGGAGATAATTCCTGTGGCCTTTCCTAAAGCATGAATCATGACTTGGAGTCAGGGCACTTCAGTTTAGGGACAGAACCACTGGACTTCAGACAAAATGGACACAAAGTGAAGAAGAGATGATCTAAAGTGCAAAAGCCCGCTGCAGAAACCTGGCTTTAGCATTGTGGCAGCCAAAAGAAAAATAACCTTTCTCAACTCTCACACCATTCTGCAGGAAAATGACCATCTTTTTAATGTTGGAAAGCATTTTCTTTTATTTTCTTCTTGACTAATTTCAATTTCTGGTTGGAGGGGGGGTTGTTTGCTTTGTTTTTTGAAAATATTTATTTATTTATTTATTTTTCCTTATATAAGATCTCTTTGGAGCACAGAGGGGCAATATCTTCTATAAACAAAGTGCTAATTATGAACACCTTGTACATAACAGTGACCAGGTCGTCCACTAAGTATCACAGGGAGATTTATTACTAAGACATGAAAAATGGTCCAGAAACTTTTTGCTAGGGAAACTCAGCGAATATTGAGGAAAATATACCACTTACATGGTGCTGGGAATTGCCTTATTCTAGTTCTAGACCCAGAGCAGTTATGGAGCAGCTCTCTTATTTGGGAGGAGGGTGGAAGCAGCATGTTGTTCCCACATCAGATAGATGGGAATGGATAAAAGACGACTTTTCCTTCTTTTGCCAGTGACTGGTTCAGACATTGGACATGGCTGCAATCCTTCTCCTCCTTGAGGAGAGATCTTTCTCAGAAGTGATTGATGGATGAGACTTTCTGCCCCCAAAGGACACCATGCCAATGACAAAGAGACCCAAAGCTCCTTCTGAGGGTCGCACGAGGTCACATCACAGTGAACTCAGAATTAGCACTCCATTACACCTTTCCTCCCCTTTCCTTTCCTCATCAAATACCAACCTCAAAACAGCAACAAAAAAAAGAAAAAAAAAGCAACAAAAAAACCAAAGAGAAGAGAAATCATGCAAAGTTTAGAAGTGTAAATTTTTGGGTTGACCCCTAAAACCAGGCTGTCCCTGCATTCTATCCAGATACTGGGAGTCTTTTATTTATTTGTCTTTTCATTCTCTCACACTCAAAATGGCTCATGAATTTCCCATGTCTCAGTTCATCTGAGGGAGACTTTCAGCCCATTTCCAGCGTGTGCTGAGCCACATTGAAGGCACCAGTCACCTGTGCAGTACATTTTCAGAACCTTTGAACAGCAGTGATTGAGCTGAGCTGTAGAAATAATCAGCTTCTCTCCTCAGGCTCCACTACAAGGTAAGTGATTGGTGGAGATGCTGTTTCAGACACCACTCATGATTCTCCTGGTTTGCTACTACAGGAGTGGAGTCACTGAGCAGTGAATCTAATTTAGTGCATGAGCAGCACTCATGTTCTGCATGACAATAACTTGCAAATGCTTTCTCAGACACTACATTTTCAGGCTCAGGAGCCCACTCCAATTAAAAACAGATTGTCCTTAATAGAATCTATAAATGTGAACTAGAGTATCTGTTCTATTTTCTTTCGCTAGATTTTCTTTCCTTTGTAACAAGTTTACCCCAACTGTTTTCAGCTTTATTGTCCTGATAAGACAGCAAATTCCATTTCCTGCCATCTGTTGCTAAATTTGCAATTTTCCACAAGATCACTAGGTATATAGAGGGGGGAATTTGTTTGTTACTTTGGAGAACTTACTATAGATAGACAAAATGATTCTTACATTTTTGGCTTGCCAAACCCTAGCCTGATGGCTCAATTTGCAAATATTAAAGAAAAAGATGATTAAGATTCTGCTCCTACATTCTCTTCTTTGCGAGGGACTTTGTCAGTTTCCCAATTCCACCTGTTCCTTCAAACTTAACAGTTTATTTTCTTGGATGTGATGGTTTCTTAAGCTTGTTTTTCATTCAAGTGGTCTTTTGCATTCCGTGTGTGACACTTATGTGTCAGATTTTGACGGACCATTCCTTTCAATTCCCAAGAATTTGTAGAGGTGAGTAGTTTTGCTGTAGCACAGTTCAAGTTACTCTGTACTCCTGTGGAGATACACTTGCTCTTTCTGTTTACTCCTAAATCTACACATAATTGCTTGTGAAACTCACACCTCCTTGATGTTCTTCAAAGGCCGGGAGAGATCGTGTGAAAATCCATCCATGAGGATGATGCTGGTAATTAACTGAGACCTTACAGCAAAGAGATGTTCATAAATTCTCTGAAACTGGGGGGATTTTCAGAAAAAATGCAGTCATATATGAACACAGAGAAGTTCTCAAATGTGTAGGCACAAAGGGGATACTCACTAAGGATAAATCCTCATAACTTGGTTCCTGGTTCTGAGACTTAGGATAACCTCCCTGCCACTGAAGTGTTCTCGTTTGGGACCCCAAAGGAACCACTGGTGCTTGTGTTGGTTTAAGGTTGCATGGGGTCCCACCCAGATTCCGAGGGGAAAAGGCTTATTTAGCAGTATTGCCTAGCAGTGCTGTCTACCATTCCTATGAAGTTCTGGAAGCGCTCAGCTAATATCTACAAAATTTGGAAAGGGTCGGAATTATCAAGAACATGGAGTTTTATGAAAATAAGATAGTCCATAGAATGGAGAAACTGTTAATTTGCAGTGTGAGCCCAAATAATCCAGAGATTCACATGGGAATTCAGCAATGAATGGCTAATTTATAGGGGAACAGGACTTGCCAGTTTCAGCATTTACAGGACTATTTTCTCTTTGAATAATTTTTTTGCTTTTTTTTTCTTAAATATATTTTTTTTTAAAACCAAAGTTTCCAAAAAAACCATCCAACTATTACTTCAACATATTTTTTAAAAGCATAAAGAATCAGCATACATTTTAACCATAGAACACAACATGTTAATATTCATTTACATTATTTATCCTTCAAAGGCTTTTGCTAAGGTTGGTATATTTACATTACTCCTACTTGTTTTGAGGTAAAGCAATGTCACCTGTTATTATTCATTTCTTGTTGACCTGCTAAGTATTTGTTATTAAATTTATGTTTCTCCTAGTGGGATCTACCCTTTTAAGAACTTTAGGAGCCCAGAAATGGCACTGCAGTAATGTGTGGAAAATAGTTCCATGTTTAGCTTTAGTTAAGTACACCATCATCGCCTCGTAAATGTTTGCAATACCAGATGCTTACAAATAAACAGCTAAAAGAAAAGGAGAGACTCTCCACAGAAAATTAGGGAGGGGGTTAAAATGCATTTAATATTTTCTCTTATTCATTCACCAGAAGTGTAACAGATCAGTGAGAAAATAAAAATTATTCCAGGAAAGTTGGTACCTGAGGCCATGTCAGCAGCAGGTCTGGTGCTTAACATACATCCAGAAGAACACAGAGTACAGAAAAGTGGATTTAATGAGTATTAGTCTTCTATTAAAAGTAATTTTTTTTTTTAATTGCTAAAATCCTACTCGGTAAATTTTTTTTGTGTAAAGAAACTTTAGAAATTTTTGAATTACTTATTGTTAATATTCTTTGTACCCTATCTCTGTGATATCTGCCAGACTGAGAGCAAGATTTTCTGCAGATCAATAAAACTCCTTCTTTGGAATTAACCTGAATCCTTTTAGATATGGATACAGTTAAAATTAATGAAATTGAAGTATTAATATTTAATTACTGGTAAACTTACATTTTCTCACAAATAACAACAAAAAGGAATGGGGAAAAACTTAAGCAATAAGAAATTTCTTTTCTTGTGACTCAGCTGGTCATAAGTAAAACAATCAAAGACTATGAATCAAGGAAAATTTGATTTTTTATAAAAAGGCATTTTAATTTAGAGTCACTCTAAAGGAGAAGCCTGATTCTTATGCCATGAGATCAGTGGGCATCTTCCAGCTGATGCCAACAGCCATTAAAAAACTTCCTTTGTGATAGAGTTTTCACATGACACATGGCAGCAATTCTAACTCCAGCTGGGTTTCAGCACAGTTTAGATGGCTGCAAATTTTTATCTTGTAATTAGTGGGCAATGAGAACCATAAGTCAAACACCCTTTTATGCAGAGCTGTTCACAGCTCCATTAATGTATATCTCCTCTGTATCTATGTAACTTCTATCCCTCTAACCACTCTCTCGCTGCTCCATCCATCCAGGTGCTGGTGTAGAGCTCCCCACATGGATGCCACTACCAGGACACTCTGGGGCACGTCCTCAGGCTCAGATGTGCTCCTTAAAACCTCCTTCCCCCTCTCGCCATGGCTCTGGGGCTCAGGGAACAGTGACAGCTGTAACTCTGGTGCTCAGGTCACCAGTGCCCAGCCAGTGCCCCTCACCCCTGCACAGCCCACCTGGGCCACGGGAGTTCAGCAAAGATTCTCTTCATGCACTCCCATGCTCAGCCGAGTATTTACAGTTCCTCCAATATTTTTATGATGACCCCAATGTCCCCTAAACAGCCTTCCAGCTTTTTATATTCCTCATCCTCCTTGAAGGGTGAATTCCACAGAGGAGGACTGAGTTTCCAGGCAGTACATTCCCTTTTGTAAGAACACGGGAGCTGTTAAGACTCCAGTCATCATGTAACTATTCACAAGTGCTATGCTACAATCATCTACTTTTATGGGAGTTTGGAAGATGAATATAAAATAACATAATCCCCAGCTGTGCTGTTATGTGCAAAGCCATCCCATTAATCACACTCAGTTTTACTTTACAGCTTAAAGGTATGCAAAGTGTTGCTGCCATTCAGGTGCCTTAGTGCTGGCAGTTGCACACCTTAACTGCATTTTAAAAGCTATCTTCTCAAGAAATTAAGCACTCAATCTTTTCCTTTCCTCCAGTGGAAATGGTAATTCAGCACCTTCTGATGTCAACAACATATGCAGAGCCGCCTAAAACTCTAGGTGAGCAAATGAAACCTCAGCACGGTGACAGCTTCCAGACCTGACAACTTGTTAACCACGAAAGAAAAACCCAAAAGTAGTTCAATAAATCTATTTCTTTACAGGTTATCTGAACTGATTTAGGTTCTGTTCTATTCCATGAGGCTACTAAGCACGAATAAAAGTACGTGGTAAACCTACATTGTTACGGCGACAAGAGATTAGATTATATGGGGTTCACAAGCATGAATTCATGCTCGACTGATATTGCCAATAAAGACATGAAATTCGTCTTAAGGTCTGTGGGAGCTTGCAGACCTAAGAGTGCCAACAAGGGGCACTTAGAACTGCTCACTTCTTTCCTGGAGCTGAAAGCATTGACAGGATGGTTGGGTTTGAACTGTGAGCAAGCAACTGAGTTTAGATCTAAAAGAAAAGGATATGAATTAGATTAGGCATTAGGAAAAACTCTTCCCTGTGAGGGTGGGGACACCCTGGCACAGGGTGCCCAGAGAAGCTGTGGCTGCCCCTGGATCCCTGGAAGTGTTCAAGGCCAGCTTGGATGGGGCTTGGAGCAACCTGGGCTAGTGGAAGGTGTCCCTGTCCACAGCAGGGGGTGGCACTGGATAGGCTTTAAGATTCCTTCCAACCCAAACCATTCCATGATTCCATGATTCTATACCACAAGGTCAGGAAGAGAGAAAACGACTGCAAATGGTTATTACTTTTTACCAATTTTCTTCTAAATCATCAAGGCAATACCTCCCATCAGACCCTTGGAAATGATGTGAAACAGCCTTTTCTTTCGAAGTGTGGAAAGTTCCGTGACTCGGAGGGATTAATCTGTGACGTACCCCCCTAAAATAAAGCTTCTCAAAGACTAAAAGCAGAAACCACAAGTGAGGGCAGTTTTATAACATTCCTGAGGGTGGATTTGAGAAACCATTTATGATTTTTTTTTTTTTTAAGAGGCAAACTTCAGTGCATCTTAACTTGTATGCTCAAGAAATTTTTACTTGACAAATTTGAAGGAAAATTGTATACTTTTGTTAAAGAAAGAGTTCTGCAAATGTTCTTTTATCATAGGTAAACATGAATATGATTTTGTGTGCACAGGGTTGTATATTTTATATCAAGTATTAGGGATTATGATCTGCAAAGGAATTCCTGGCTGTGTTTACTGTTAGGATTAGATATTTAAACCAGGAATTGCATAAAAATTTCATGGACACAGGATATCAGTTCCATTTCACTATCACTGTTGTACACAGGGTAACAAGAATATACTGAATGCTCTTGCAAACTTCAAAGGTGAAAGAGATTAAATAGGTTTCTTGTAAAATAAATTTGAAAGTTCGGGTGAGATGTGTGATCCCATAGACTGTGAGCCTTGCAATGTCATGGAATTCACAAATGCATGGCACCATTCATCTGAATTTGTCTATAGAGCTCTATAACCAGATGACTGTCTGCTATTCAGCAAAAAAAAAAGAAGAAACAGGCCCTGGAGTCATTATTTGCCAAGATTCACAGGTGCCTCCTGTAGAAACCCTCTTTATAAAGCTTCACTGCTCTGTGGAAGGACACTAATCTCTATTCAGTGCAGAGAAATTCCGCCTTTCACGGACAGAGGGTCTATTTTTGTCTTTGAAGTTAATCCAACCCTAAGTTGCAGCAACACTTGGAAACCCAGATGTAGACATTCTGTATAGACTTCCTTTTAAATATTCATGGCTGGAAACCTGTTTCTCTACTTCTATCATTCGAAGCTGAGGATTCTGGCTTTTATGGACTTTTGCTCATCTCTTCATCCACAAGTAAAATGTTTTCTCTTCCACACGGTTGATGTTATATCCAAATGTGGATATCCAGAGAGGAGTAGTCGGAATATGCAGCAGATGGCCAGCAGAAGAAAGAAAAAATCACTTAATGTTGAACAACCTCATACCAGTGGCAAGACTCATTAAACCGTGGGCTGGACTCAGCAAGACAGAAACTGCTGCTCAAGGGTTTTGCGAGGTATCGAGGGCTAAATTGATGAAACAGAAAGTCTGCATGCTGGCCTGGGATTTGCTACATTGGTCTCTGCTCAGAGCTTATTTAACTGAAGTTTTGTCAAGGAAGGCTGGGCCAGCCCCGTCAGCAGCTCAGCTTTCCATTTCCCAGTGCCTTGCTCCCATCTTGGACACATTTGCCAACTGTCTCATTTATATTTATACTCTATCTTAGCCATCACTCCAGGAATGATCCAACCCAGTAGTGCTTACTGCAGATAATGCACTGATGAAGCAATCTACACAGATGGTAAGCTATCAACTTACATTAAAAAAATCATCAGTTATTGTTCCTATTTTTTTCCAAAATTAAGGCAGCTTTGTTCAAAAATCTGTAGAACAGTACATGCACAGTTCCAAGGACACAATGCCTTTGGGCTCTTCTAAGGCCAATTAAAGAATTTTTTAGGATTTCATCTTAACTATCAACACGCAGCTTCTTAAATTTGGAAGATTTAAAAAAAAAACAAACAACACAACAACATAATAAAAGTTTAAGATACTGATCCTGATTTTGGATCCTGTTGGAAATATCTTGTTCAAAATAGGGAATGGAAATATAATGAACAAAGTCTAAGCCATGTTGACAGAGACTTCTAATTGCTTTGTAAAAGGAAATGCCTTTCAAAAAGTTAATTGCATTCCAAATTTCTTTTTTAACACAAAGACATACATTAATTTCAATTAACACAACAAACGCTGATGTTTGCTGTACTTTTACGTAACAGCAGAAGTTTGAAGGCATACTGAAGTTTTTTCCTGACATATGGGTAGGGCAGGAACTAATTATCTAAGAATCTGAATGACTAAAAAGCCATATAGGAAAATAATTTAAAAAAAATTAAAGTTTGGGGGTTTTTTTAATAACAAAAACCTGGAGAAAAATTTTGTGGTAAATATGGTGGCAGCTTCACAATGGGAAAAAAAAAACTTGCCTTTCTGTAGAGGTTGTAATTACATTTATAGTTTCTTGAGTTTAAAGCAAATCGACTCATTCCAAATTAAGCACAGAGAAAGTGATTCTTAGCAGAATTCAGAGAAGACTTCAGTTTGGTTTGGGCTATCTTCTTACTTTAATATCTCAACAATTGAGAGGAGTCAGTTATTAAAGATAATAAAATATAACTATGTTAGAAAATTAGCAAGTGTCACCTTTTGTCTGGAGTGCCATTAGTTCTGCTCCTTGCAATAGATAAGTATTTTATACTCACCATCACCTATAGCTTCAAAGATGGGTTTCTAGAAGTCTGATAATATTCTGACCGGGATAAATTCCTTACAAATTAATTGGAACTAATGCCTTCTGCAGCTTTGCTGTGTTATCTGCTGCTTGAGGGGGATTTTGTAATGATCTGTGCTCATCCATTTTAAACTACTGCACTGATTGTATCCTGTTAATACGTCCCAGGGTCCAAAACAAAGGGTAAACAGACTATATGTCCTGAATCAGCATTGTCTTCCTGGGACAGATCACATGGGATCCCAGAGTGTGATTTCTGTGAGTTCCTCGTATGAATTCTGATGCCCTTCTGTGGAAAAAGGCCCCTCCTGCCATTTCCTGCAGAGGTGTGGGTTGAAGCCATGGGACTGGCTTGGAGATTTGATTTTTCTCTTTGCCATTGGTCATTATGCAGTTGTAGAATAAGGAGACAACTGTTTAATTCCAAAACACTGGTTGGGATGCAATGTGGAGGAAGGAAACTTGACAGAAAGGCAATCTTGTTTTCATTTCAAAGGTTGCTTTAAGGCCCTGATCTCCTTCACTTTTTGGTGCAATAAAATTCATTTGCATCCTCTCAGCCTGAAGCTTTTCTGTTTCCTGCCTAAAAATGACTCTCAAATTGATTTTTTTTTTTTTTTTTTAAGAATATTACTGATAACACAGTGCTTTATATTCATTTTCTGGGGTATATTTGTGGCACTTCTCCAAAAGAATAAAAACATGGGGAATTTGCATCAGTGCAAGTCTATGCCTTTTGTACAATAACAAGGATAGGGAGGACAGAGCTGGAAGGTGCTTGGAGCAACCTGGTCCGGTGGAAGGCATCCCCTTAGCCATGGCAGGGCATGGAACTGGATGAGCTTTAAGGTCCTTTCCCACCCAAACCACCCAGGACTGAAGGATTCCGGTTTGTTTTTGTCAGAGTCTCTGGGTGCAGTCCTGGAGCTACGTCGTGTTTGTAAGAAATCTGTCAGGGATGTAAATGTTCTGGCAACACAGAAGATGAGGTGAGTCCCTCAACAGCAAAGCTTGTCCCTGGGTGACACCTGTGCACACCACAGCCAGCAGAGAATAAAACAACACTGGGCTCATTGTTTATCACGGGCTTGCCTTCACCCCTCCAGCCACGATCCCTCCCACAGAAAGGTGATGTATGTTGGCAAGACAGAGCAAGCCTGGACCTGCTGCTCATTCCTGTCCCTCCAGGAGCACAAAGGACTGGATGCTCCTGGGCTGTCTGCCTGGCACCTCTTGGGAGACATAAATTCATTCCAAAACTGGGGAAGGCAGGAAGGGAGAAGGACAAGGGGAGGGGGCAAAGGCAGTGGTGTCATATCCCTGCTGACAGCAGAGATGTTGATATTGCTCCTCAGGGTGATCAATGTATGTTGTGTTTACCAATCTGGATATAGCTACATACACGTGATACCTGTAATGAATTCTTAATTTGAAAATTTTAATTTTGCAGAGGCTTCTTTATGTTTCTAAAAAAATTAAATACTTTTGTATATAGTTTTTTCTATTGCTTTTGTTAAAAATTACACTTGAAAGTATCCATGGTAATTATGCACAAACTGAATTCTTATCTAACAGTTCAATTTCAGAAAAATCAAATGTTTCCCTACCCTTTACCCTTTAACTTCTTTCTATCAATTTATTTTGCTCTTATCAAGAGCATATGAGAAAATAAAGAGAATATATTACACCAAAAATTAACTAAATTCTGGTTTATAAAAGACATAACAGATTGTAAATAAGAGAATTATAAACTTTTGATAATTATGAAGCTGAGTTATGTATATATGAGTTATTTCTCTCTTTGTGTGGCAAATTGAAAAACACCCTGGTAGGAATCAGTCATATGAAACTTTGCATAAATCTTTTCATGAACTCATGGAATGGTTTGGGATGGAAGGGACTTTAAACCTTATCCAGTGCCACCCCCTGCCATGGGCAGGGACACCTTCCACTGTCCCAGGGTGCTCCAAGCCCCGTCCAAGCTGGCCTTGGACACTGCCAGGGATCCAGGGGCAGCCACAGCTGCTCTGGGCACCCTGTGCCAGGGCCAACTCACCACCCTCACAGGCAACAATTCCTTCCCAACAGCCCATCTAACCCTGCCCTCTTTCACTGGAATATTCACCATTATTTCCTCTTGTAATTTCCGAATTGAAATTGGAGCTATGTCAACATTTCAGCCATTCTTTAAACTGCATTCCAATAGCTCATCTCTGGAGTTTTTTCCTTTTCCTCCTGAACCGTCTGAGTTCTCCTGTGGTTTACTCTGCATTATAAAGGGGCAAATGAGGGAATTCTTAACTGTGGTGGAAGGAAACCCCTTTTCCCAATGAGCCCAGGATTTTCACATCCCAGGTCTTGATCCTAAACTTGGTGTTGCCCATGTTCCTTGTGCAAGAGCCTCTGCATTTTTCAGTGGGCCCTCTGTGCTGATTTTAGAAGGGAATTCTCGGCTGAGTGTGCAATTATCACACGTAATAAACACCAATACAATGATGCTCTTGGATCTGTTTTGAACATTTTCCACAATTCTTTTTCATTTGTAATTATTAATAAATAAATTTCAGCCTGCGGTGATGCCTTCTACAACTCTACAGCTGTGCATGATGTGAAAACAAGCTTTTCTAAAGCTGTGGCACATCCACGGCTTCCATTGGCAGTGGCTGATTTGTCACTGCGAGGAGCTGTGTGACAGCTCTGTCACCGCACTCTTTACACACTCCTGCCCCCGCCGGTTCCAGCTGGTTCCAGCCGGTTTGCAGCTGGTTCTGAGCCCCCTGCCCCGCTGTCCGAGTGCCGGGTGCTCAGCCTCGGCCTCCTCCGTGCAGGGGCGCAGCTGCGAGTCACGGGCAGCCCCGCAGGAAGCTGAGGAGCACCGTGACTCCTGTGCTGCCCCTGGCGCGCAGGCGGCAGCAGCAGAGAGCCGGGCAGCGGCCCCGCACAGCCCCAGGGGCTGCGGGCAGGCTCTGCTGCACTCGCTGCGGCGCGGCTCCCGGGCCATGCTGAGCAGGGTGGCGGCTGTGATCCGGCGACGCGGCCAGCAGCCGGGGACACAGCGGCACCTGGACCAGGGCACGGGCTCAGGGACGGCGGCAGCGGCCCCCGCAGCAGGGGCACAGAGCCGGGCAGCTGCCCCGCACAGCCCCTGCTGCGCCCCCAGCCCCTGGCCCGGCCAGCTGGAAGCTGTCGCTTGGCAGGGGGCAGGGGCAGCAGTGGCGGCTGCCCTGCCAATAGCAGAGATTGAAGAGAGGGCCTGTGCCATCCTAGAGGAGACTGGGAAGTGGATAGGAGACTTGGAGAAGAGAGGCCCCCTTTGAGGCCACGCAAGGCATGGGCAGAGCACGGGAACCTTCACCCGTGCACAGCCACAGGCCCAGCCCCAGCTCTGCCCAGCAGAGCCCCTCACAGCCGGAGAAGGGCCTCGACCCCATACCCGGCTATGGACCGCAGCTCCCCCAGCCCCTCGCCCAGCCAGCTGGAAGATCTCGATGGGCAGGGGCAGAAGCAGAGCTGTGCCTGTCAGAGGCACCAAGCAAGGACGGGTCCTGCTCTGAGGAGCTCAGGAGTGTCTGCAGTTCATCAGGGCTGTCCACAGAGTGGGCAGAAGACACACAGCAGAGCAGGAGCACTGGGGAAGAGAGTGGCTCAGGCTCCTTCCCATGCGGGTCATGGGCCGAAGACATGCACCTGAGCTGGAGCAGTGAGGAGGAGAGCAGCTCAGGGTCCCTCCCATGTCAGGCCTGGGCCGAAGACGGAGACCTGAGCGGGAGCATTGCTGAAGACAGCGGCTCAGTGTCCCTCCCCAGCGAGTTATGGTCGCAAAGCAGTGACCAAACTGCAGCTGTCCCCATGCCGAGGCCGTCCCTCTTCAGGAGGGCGCTCAGGGCTCTGCACAGGGCGTTCGGGAGCCTCAGACACCTCATTCCAGTGCTCGAGGCATAGAGGCCGTCCCACCATGGCTCCGTGGGGATGCCAGTGGTGGAACACCCATGGAGGGATGAGCCCTGCAATGAGCACTGGAAGGATCTGTCCTTCCTCTGCTGTGCTCCCCACACCGCGTGTGTTTGTGCACAGGCACCTGAGCCAGGCCCTGCACAAAGCGGATGCCATGGCTGGAGTATCTGGAATGCCTTTGCATTGTCCCAGGCATCCATCACAGCTGTTGGCATCCGACTGGCAGGCTTGGCATGGATAGGAGCCCTTCCCCAACCAACCGGGTTTAAAGGCACCTTCACCGATCTGGCAGGTCCTCAAAGACAGACCCTGGTTCTCTTCTTTGGGACACAAACATGACTAGAAAACAAGACACGGCAAAGCAAGTGCCAAAGCAAGTCAGGGTTCTGGTCTGAGTAGCCAAAACCCTGACTATGGCATCGACATTTTCATCAACGGCCTGGACAAGACGATCGAGGGCACCCTCAGTCATTTGGCAGACGACACCAAGCTCAGTGGCAGTGTCGATCTGCTGGAGGGCCAGGAGGCTCCTGACTGAGGTGCCATTGTAGCTGCTGCCCCAAGGATTGGAGGAGCAAAACTAGGAGAATGAATAAAGTCTGTAGGGTAAAGTCGGGGTAGATGTTAGTAGAGCTCCCTGCTAGTATTTTAGATAACAGAATAAAGGCCAATCTCATGCCTTCTATTCCTATTTAATTGATAAATTACAAATGGGCTCAGCCTAGGTAGTGGCATAAGAAAGCCAAGAGCTCTGAAGGTTTAAACTAGACATTGGTTTGTAAAGAGAAGGGGTAGGAAGCTCTTTTTGTTCCTGATAGATAATCTTATTCAGCACTTGCTCTGGAATCTGTTCCTCTGGAATATGTTCCTTAGGCAGTGGAGCTGTAGCTGTTGCTCAGTTAGAACAGGTTGGATATAGATTATATGATTTCATTGAAATAAAATGATTGAATAAAAGGATTGAATTGATAAATCAGAAGTGCTTGTTGTTTTCATTGTGCTGCAGTCGTTGATCAGGGGGGAAATGCTGGAGCCCGAAGCCTTTTGGTTCTGGGGTGTTGCAGGGTGTGCTGGGTGGGGCAGAGGAGAAAGGCGCTGCCTGGGCCGGGAGGGACGCGGGGACAGCAAGTCCTTGTGACTCCTGGGGCACAGGGCGGTTGTTTGATGCAAAAGCCCCTTTTTTGGGTGCAGTTCTCCTCGCCGAGAGCTGCCCTAGTGCAGGGATGATTGTGTAGGATCTCTGCAGGAAGGAGTGCTCTCAGCCATGGCAAGGAGATGTGGCACAAGTCCCTGTTGTGCAGGGGAGCAGCTCCCAGGCCGTTTTGTGGAACTCCTTGTGAGGCACACAGGCATTTTGCTGCCAGGACATTGGATCCCACTCGCTGGGGCAGGTGCCCCCAGAGGTGCTGCAGCACTAAAATGCAGTTGCCAGTGCAGCTCTTGCTGCCTCGGTGAAAATCTCCTGAGACAAGGAGCCTGGCAGGACACGTGCTTGGCAACAGCCAGTGTGCAGCTGAAACCTCCAGGATGGCCCAGAGTGCCACGCTGGACACTGCCTGTCCTTGGGGTTCAGAGCAAAGCAGATGCTTGGTGTGTCTGTGCAGTGTGTGGCTCCTGCTTGCTCCCAAATGAGCAATTGCCAGGAGATGTGTGCAGAGCTGCCTGGGCTCCCTGAGCAGGCCTGGCAGGGGCTGCAGCACGTGGGGTGGCAACGCAGCCTTGCGAGGCTGTGAATGTCTTGGTGCTCGCCCAGAGGGGGAATGGTGTGGGCTGAAAGGCTCCGTGTTTGCCAGGCTGTTGCAAAGGAAAAGGGAAAATCCTCCTGAACTCAGGCAAAGGGGACCTGCAGCCCACTGAGGCGGCTGCTGAGCACCTCCTGCACCAATCCAGTGCTAAGGAACGGAGTCCTGGAATCATGGAATGGTTTGGGTTGGAAGAGACCTTAAAGCTCATCCAGTGCCAACCCCCTGCCATGGGCAGGGACATCTTCCATTAGCCCAGGGTGCTCCAAGCTCTGTCCAACCTGGCCTTGGACACTTGCAGGGATCCCGGGGCAGCCACAGCTTCTCTGGGCACCCTGTGCCAGGGCCTCCCCACCCTCGCACATAATTCCTCCCTAATATTTAATCTAACCTGTCTATGCAATCTTCAAATTTATCTGTTCAAAGCAAATATATGTCCTTAGGTAAGATGACCTGTGACACAACCCTGAAGGGTAAAGAATGGTGTTTGATGTCCCTTTGAGGAGCTAGTACCTCACTTTCTGAGCAATCTCACAAAGTAAATTGCATATGACTTAACCCAGGTGAGGAATATCAGACACTCACTAGTCTCTGTTCATTTCTATGTCAATGCATGTCTCACAGTTCCTCTGCTTGTTTAATTGAGATTTTTTTTCTGATTCTGATCGTGAAAAGCTCATTTTCAGAGTGTTGACAAACCTGACCTGACAAGCCGAGACCTCATTGTCAAAGCAAGGCATGGGAGCAACAAAATCCTGAAATATGGATATGCCTGGCAATATCCACACAAGTCCAGCCTTCATCTCCCCTTTTCCTCTGCACTTGTGTCAAAGCTTTCTAGTGCTTTGCATTAGTACCATCTCCCCACAGAGGAGACATTCTCCCCTCAAACAGCACAGACAAGTGTTTATGTTACAGAGTTCGTGGCAGCCTGGGCTGGGACCCCGCTGTGACAAACACCCTGGCTGTCACTGTGAAGGGACACAATGGAAAAAGAGAACGAGGGAGATGGGATCTAGCCAGGCTGTGGGACTGTGCTGGCTACAGACTGAGGGGCTTTGGTGGCTCCATAGAGGATTCCTGACCACAGAATCACAGAAAAAGTTGAGTTGGAAGGGACCCACCAGTCATCCAGTCCAAGCCCAGGCCCTGCACAGACACCCCAACAATCCCACCCTCTCCTGGAGCTCTGGCATCCTCAGGGATATGCCCATTCCCTGTTCAGTGCCCCAGCACCCTCTGGGGGAAGAACTTTTTCCTGATCTCCAGCCTGAGCCTGCCCTGGCACAGCTCCAGCCATTCCCTGGGGTCCTGTCCCTGGTCACCAGGGAGCAGAGATCCGTGTCTGTCCCTCCTCTCTCATTCCGAAGGAAGTTGTAACTGCAGGGAGGTCTCCCCTCAGTCTCCTCTTCCCCAGGCTGAACAGACCAAGTGTCCTCAGCTGCTCATCATATGGCTTCACCTCAAGGCCCTTCACCATCCTCATGGCTTCTTTTGAATGCTCTACAACAGCTTTAGATCTTTCTCATATTGGAGTGATGAAGAAGACAAAGCTCATTTTTAGTTAGTTTGTACATGCCTCACTTAATAACTCGTAAATGATAAAAGATACACCCTTATGATACATTTTATGATCTCCCTGTTCAAATATGCTGTTATTATGCAGGAAATCTGGAAGATACTACAACTGTCTGGACTTGAGATGGCCTGAAGCCCAGGATGCTCCAAGATCCAATACCCCTCTGGTATCCTTGCCTGACCTCCAGCTGCATTGGTGGAGTACATTATGCTGAAGGTGGTGGGGTGCTGTCCAGAGAGGCTCATGGCCACCATGTCACATGTCATGACCGCAGAGACAGATGGTCACCAGGCCAGGGGCAAACGGGAGCTGCCAAGTCCAGAAATGTGTGCCAGGATCTATCCACCTGTCAAGTAATTATTTTAAAGTGTAGACTTCCAAGCCTTCTGAGTCACCGCAGTGCTGGCTCTGATGTTGTCTCTGCAAGTGATTCATGTGGATAGGTGATTAAGATGTCTCTAAATCTGGCCTGAGGAAAAGTCCTTTACAGCAGTTTGGTCACAGTAAAAGCCAAAAGGCCAAAAGCAAGATCTTCAGTACTTTGCTTTTACACTGGGGATTAAATGTGCTGAATACTTTATAGCTGAAATTCTTTAGCAGCTTTTTCTTAACCCATGTTTTTCTTTTTTTCTTTTTTTTTTTTTAACACCACACATCTATAAAATAAAATGTTATTTTAAGCACCTTGTGTTTAATTTTTTTCAAATTTTCAGGTTGGTTGGATCAATTGAATTACAAAATTTACCTGGGGGAAAAAAAGAAAGTTTGGACATTTGGGTTGGAAACAAAGAGATGTTTTGTTAGATGGAAGGGACAGAGGCAATTTCCAGTGGTAGCAAATTAGTGTCAGCAGATCTGAAATAAATGGACACTCTAGAAACTCTTTCATGATGGAGAAGTGGAAGCTGAGCCCAACTTTCCACTTTCTCAGAACTGGACTGTGTAGGGGAAATTCGTGTTCCAACAGAGTATGTGATTTCCGTTCTTATCACCCTGTCACTCTCAGAAGTGATCCCACAAGAACATCACTCTTCTTGAGCAGATGATTTCCTTGAGTCATGTTCTGCTGTTGCAGTTCTGAATGGTGACTCCTTTGAAATGTTGTCTGAATATCCAGCAGTCATAGGTAATGTGTGGGCAATACAAGTCACATCTGCTATGTCCTGTTAAAGTGTAGGCTGTTTGCCGTGTGGTCAGTGATTCAGCAGTCATATTTTAGTGTTGCAAGCCTCAGAACAAGGTGTAACTCAACACCCTACAATGTTAAATCAGCATTATATCATATATCTTCAATATCATTAAATCATGTGTCATACTGTATTGGTATAACAGCTTTCATGCCAGATGAATCTTACTGAGATGATGTTCTTTTTTTAACATTCCGTGACAAAATGTAAACTATGCTGGCCAAAACACTGTTTTCATGGGACAGTTGCACTGGTAAGTTGTTTACAGTTGAAAAGGACAGAACATTGGTGTGGAAATGTGATTTCATTGCACATATTGCACATAATGCACAGAATACTCCTGCCCTGTGACATTAATATAAACTCTCTCTACTCATTTCACTGTCTGACATGCTGAAATTACTTCATTCTAATGTTGCTATTCATCAAAAACATCAAAAGTGGAGTTGAGGAGCAGCTGGAAAAATTTTCATGGGTAGCAGGTGGTCAAGAACAGCCTCTAGGAATGTGCAATAAAGTCCTGCACCATCAGAACCCCGAATCTCCTTGAGAGGAAAGATATTCCAGGGACAGGTGCCAAGAGCAGGCTGCCCTGTGTCTATACAGCTCTTAAACCACAAGTGAAAACACATGTGTACACAAGAGTTTATCTCTGCTCCTCCTTGTTATCAGACCTGTTATTTGCAGGGCTCCAGATCGCATTTTTATGTATGTCACGTTGGTTTTAAATAACTCTAATCCCTGATCCAATTAAAGGTATCACCTCAAAGCGGTTCATTTCATTTCCTTTGAGAGCAGATGCACGCTTAGTATTCGGGTTAGTAAAGCAACCACTACCAAACTGACCTTCCTTTTATCTCACACACTTTCGTCTTATCACCTTCCTTGTCTGTGCCATGTGACTTTCAGATGGGCACCTGGCATGTCAGATCCAATCTAAATTTCCACTGGACAGGCATTCCTTTACGTTAAAATTTGTAAATCCATTTTTAACTCCCAGATGCAATATCTTATTTGGAGCAGATAAAGTAAAAATCTTTTTTTTTTTTTTTTTTTTTTAAACATACTAGTAATGACACATTTTTCTTTGTTCTTTCTTGGAACCACTTTTGTTTAGAAACATCTCCATGATCCTTGTCCTCTATTAAAGAAGATGTTCTGAAATCAGACAAAATACTGTTTATTTAGCACCTCATGTTCAGAAGAATCATTGTAAACCCAGCCCATCCAGAGGAGCTTTTGCTGTCTTACACTGCCTTTCTAAAACATCATTTTCCTCTGGACTCACTGGTCACCTTCATTCCAGCAGCCTGCTAAGTGATGGATAATTAGATTTTTTCCCCTTGCATCCAATGCCACAAATGTTCTTTAAGGAAAAAAGTCTCTGTGTGAAGCACGGTGAAACTTTCATATCTTGAACTCTGTGGCTTCCTTGGTGGAAGATTTTACTCCTTAGTAATGTTGTGCCCATGAATCAATTACACTCACGGCAAAGCAATCTGAAGTAGCTGATAAACAACTGTGGGATGTAAGGAACTAATCCTGCCTTACATCCTGAGGGAATGGGATTAACCTGCACTACCCTCTTTATTTCTTATGTATTTCATTCTGGAGCATTCTGAAGGAACCAGGTTTCCAGGCCTCAGTGTTCTGATGGACTGTGTTACAGATGCTGTAAAAAAGTCATCTTGTTTAAATCTGTTTTTCTCCCTATGGACTGAAGAGAAGACTAAGACACAAATCCCTTCTCCGAAGTGTTTTTAGAATATTCAGGCCTTGCAGTGCTTCTAGGGCATGTGAATGTTTTGCTACGTGAAATTCAAAAATAAGAGAAAAACAAGAAAATGCAAATTCTTGGCTCTTCCTTCTTTCATAGCTGCCTGTGGTGCATTCTGGGGGAAATTCTAGAAAAAAATCTGGGTTTAAACAGCAGAATTCTTTCTGAAGCTCTTCTGTTTGATGTAGCTATTCACTGCCTCTAGTGATGAACTCCTTCTAAGTCTATGTTAGCTTCAGAGTATGCTTCTTAAAAAAAATAACCTTCATGGAGATAAGGACATGCTTCAAACATAGAACTGCCAAGAATGGCTTTCCTTCCAGAAATAGGGGTTTTATATGTTAAAATACTTTTATAAAGTTATTAAGAAGTTTTGTCTGTATTTGTCTTCAGTTTCTGTTACCAGAATGAGATCCTTTTTAAAAGTGTCTCAACTATTGGCGTAATTATCACCTTCCCTGTAAATTATATGGCAACATTAAGCATCCCGTCTTTTCAAAGATTCCAACACTAACATTCTCTTCAAAGCTCCATACTTTTCTGTTCACATGCCATACCTTGGTGTTCTAAGTTTGAAATTCTTATTTACTTGAGATGCTGATAATCTTCATTTGCAGATTGTTGCACCCGGTTTCCATTTAGTTATTATGCAAGGAAGATACAATTTTTTCCCACTGACTTATTGCTGTATTTACATTACATTTCTTCTTTTAATATTTTTGTTTATGTCTTTATTAAATCACAGATGGTCCTGATTAAATTAGGCCTTAAGTGATGCGTTTTCGTTGTGAAATGATTTAAAGTGCATACAGATAAGGTTCATACCTACAGCAATGTCCTGTACTGAGTGTATTCACTCAAAAGGATGATTAGTGAAGGAACCCATTTGAATGACACAAAAAGAATGAAACCAAGTTCTAAACTGGCACTTCTGAAGGAAGAAATGAAAGCTTCCCCTCTCTTCAATGTCTTTCACTAATGGCTGGATATTAAATCAGGGAAATCATTGCTGTCCTTCTTGAAAAGTGTTTGGGAAAGGGAAGATTCTTCTTCTCCACCAAGACAGTTTATATTTCTTTCATGCTCTCAAGCATGGGGATTCCAGTCCTCTCACTTTGGTTCCATAATTTGGGTGGATGTGAGTGCCAGCACACCCCTAGCTCTGGTTCACATCAGGGGTTTCACTGACAGCAATTCAAGGGTAGCATCAGGTCTTCTGTTTCTGGGATTTTCAGCTTCTCAGCACAGTCATTGCATTTGAAATTAAACCTTACTGCTGTGTTCACCAAAACAGAAAGAAAACCCCTTTTCCCTCCCCATAACACAGTGACAGCTGTATAACCACAACTTTGCTTGCTGCTTCACCACTTCCCTTCCCTTGCTATATGTGAGTTACAGTGGCCCTGTGCAGTACAATTGATATTTACTAATTCCCTCCACTTATTTTGTCTTTGACAAATGAAAAGGTTCAAATGAAAAGGTTCAACCTGAGGGTGATGTTAAAGCGAGAGATGGCTCACAGATGTCACCCTCCAGTGCAGGTGTGAGTCAGTAGGCTTAGCCTAAGCCAGTGAGGAAACTTGCACTCACTTTCTGACCTCATTTGAGGAAGATGCTGCTGGAATCCAGAGCTTGGACTAAATGACCAGTTTAGTCCTTTTCTCACGGTAGATGCACACCACAACAAATCCCTTCCAAAGATTAACCATTGCTCCCCACAGCTCATGGTCCTAACCCAGAAATGCAGAAGATGAGCTCAGGGCACACACGTGTTTTGCACCTCAGCTTGATTCCTGCAAACCAAATGTGCTGTACTCATTGCACTGCTCAACAACCCTCCCATCCATGTTTTACAGGTCCTGCTGATCCCTGCAAAGCACAATGTATTGTGCCATCTCTCAACCACATTGCTGCACAAAAACTGCAGCAGGAGCTGGCCCTTGAGTGGGATAACCATTGCTGCATGCAGTGGACTCTGCCCAAGAAAACACAAGGATACTCCATGTTTTTAAGCCTGATGTGTCAATGTGGTGAGAACACACTAGAAATAATCACCTCAGCCTCTTGAAGCAGCAGAGCCTCAAGTTCATGGAGGCAGAAGCTCACCTGGTAGTACTATTCTGCAGAACACGTTTCTTTTTCAGAGTGCATTGTTTTTTCGTGTTGTTTTTGTCACTTGGAATGGACTGTTTTGTTAGTCCATCCTTAGACACAACATGGGAGCAGATTACCTACTTAGCAATTTCTCTGCACTTCGTTGGCTTTGAATTTTAGTTGGTATTTTTCGTTGAACTCAAGACAACCACTAACTATTCCACTGATTACAGACTGATCAATTGATTCAGGTGAATTATAAAAGTTACAAGCAGCAGTGCCACAATGGAAATATGAGGGGTTTTGATGTGTCTTGGCATGATCTAACTTTCAGGAAAAGGACCAATCGTCTGTTTCATGGTAATGAAAGCAAGCTTAAAAGCGGGGCAGAACATCTGGAACTTGAAAAGATTTGCAGTAAACAGAATAAAATAAAAATAGTAATCCTGTGCCCACCCACACTGTACACAAAAGTGCTGCAGTAAATTGTTCTGACCACAAGTGCAAACTGAAAGAAAACTATTTGTACTTTATTCTAGCTGAAAACTATAAACTGTGTTCAAAAAGAAGACATGGAAATGTAGTTCCTTTAACCTGCAGGTTAATAGAGTCTTTTTGTGCTGTGAACAATGGTGTAAGGAGAGGATTCAATGGTATTTTGGTTTCAGGATTAGAAAATTTAAATATAAATGTAATTTAGTATTATGATTACTAAGTGTCTTGGTCTTCAGGAGACATGAAAGAAGTTGCAAGGAATTCTGTGTAACTCATTAATTAAGTCCCATTTAAAACAATCAGGCAACAATTTGTTTCATGTTCAAGAAAGAAATGTTGTGGCCAGAGAAAAGAGATGAGTATTTTCAGTAATTAATGATAACCTTGACCATATGCAGGAGCTCCTTCAGGCGTGACCAAATGATTTCTGGCAGACCACATAGATAAATCCCTGTAAAACTCCAGTCTGAGAGAGTGTTTTGATGAATTATATTAAACTTTGAGGACATACCTCCCAGTTTCATGAAAGAGAAAAACCAACCCTCACTCTCCAGATACTCCTTTAAAAATCCTTTCTACAAATATTCTGTCGATTAGTGAAACTCAGTGTAGAATTAAACATTAGCAGAGTTGGTTTTACTCACTGCCAGCACCATGACCTTTACTAAAAGTTGAAGCATTGCCTCTTTAATCTGTATCTGAAAAGACACGTGCCCAAAAAGTACTATCAAAAATAGTATTTATATCTTCATTAACTCAATCTAATTTCTCTTTCCATAATAAAATTCACCCAGTAGCAGAGCCCAAACACTAACCTGAAGGAGATGTTTAGAAAACCTTGGAAAAGAATGACATTTTGTTCCAATTCCCCCTTCTTGTTTGCTTGAAACCTAGACTGGCAATGGCACACAGAATCATAGATTGGCTTAGGCTGGAAGGGACCCTGAAGGTCACAAAGATGTTTTTTCTGCTTTTATTTCTGTCTTCTCTTGAACATAAGAAAATTTAGTCCTGGGGTTTGGTTCTCTTATTCCACTCACTGTCTGCTGAAATGCTTGATGTTACAGCCTGAGCAATGGTTCCTGTTTCTCCCTGGCATTACTCGGGTATTCATTCTACACTGCCATTCACTTACCCGTTGGCAGGTATTAAAAATTCAGTATTTTATCTGGATTAGGTATACTCTTATCATGAGGAATATCTGAAAACTATTCTGTCAAAGTTCTGCTTTCTTTCTCCCTTTGGTATTTTCACCACTGATATTCCTTTATCCAATACTTTATCTTGATCTATCAGATTTTTTTTAAAACAGGTTTGGACATTAAACCAGTTTCTTTTGGCCTTTTCCCCTCGCTTCTCATTTTAAAGCTCTTCTTATCAGCCATAAAAGCCTGCATGTCAGAAGGCAGTTTTCCCAGATAGTCAGATGGAATCCAACCTTTGAAAACTGTCTCTTTTAGCAAACGTATCCCACTGGCAAAGTATTCCCAAGCCTGCCTTTAACACTGATATTTGAGTCATCTGTTGCTCATCACTACATCATACGCCCTATCTCCCTCTGTACTGACAAGAAAAAAAATTTAGGGTAGTCACTAAAATGAGACATAATTAACTCAAAAGTGAGTGATGGTGTTTCTAAGTTCGAGATGCACTGCAAAATCAAACTGCCATGAAAGCCTGGTGCAACTCCCTGTGAAACAGGCAGGCTCATTGCTAGCAACATTTACTGTCGTAGAATCATGGAATCGCCTCCAGGTTGGAAGGGATCTCAAGGATCATTTGGTCCAACCTTTGTCGGCAAAAGCATGGTCTAGAAAAGATGGCCCAGCCCCCCTGTCCAGCTTCATCTTAAAAGTGCCCAACATTAGGGAATTCACTGCTTCCCTGGGGAAGTTATTCCAGTGACTGATCGTTCTCATTGTGAAACGTTTTCCTCTTGTGTCCACTCAGAATCTCCCCAGCAGTAACTTGTTCCCATTTCCCCTCGTCTTTTCCATGTGACTCCTTATAAAAAGGGAGTCTCTATCTTCTTTGTGTCCCCCTGTAAATACTGGAACATGGAAATAAGGTCTCTCCTCAGACTTCTTTTCTCACAGCCAGACAAACCCAAGTCTCTCAGCTTCTCTTAATGGAGCAGCTTCCTGTTCTGGGATCATCTTTGTGGCCCTTGTCTGGACCTTTCCCAGCCTGTCCACATCTTTTTGGCACAGTGCCACATCTTTATATTAAAACATAAATCATTAAGTTTCAAGTTCTGCATTTAAAAAAAAATCCTTGACATAACGAGAAAGCTGTATTTGATCAATCCTTGCAACTTTGAATATCTCGTTCATCTTTATCACTGCCATTATCTGTGGCAACCAAACGTTGCCCCAAAGCCCTGTGGAGGTCATTTTAGAAGACCTGATTATGTTAAATTATTTGAAATATATTCAGTTTTGGTGGGGAAGAAAGTGAGCCTGGATTGTCTCTTGTGTTTTAAGAAGCTCTGGTCTCCTGCAAAGGTTGTTCATGGTGAATCATCTCTTTGCAGGATGCTCATTCAGGTCACGCCCAAGACACACCCGAGGGGATACAAGGCTCTAGAAGGGTTATGTAACCTCCCTTAGCAGAATGTTTTCTGATCATGAAATGCCCCCACAAGTGAAAAATACATTCAACTACCAGATGAGAGCACAAAGCACAAAGCACAATATGTAGAAGAAGGGGGGCATGAAAGCCACAAGCACTGCCTCCTGAAAGAAGGGGGAGGGCCACCGAAAGGCAAGGAGGAATTGATGGTGCTTCTGCTTGCAGCAGCAGAGTCGAAAGCAGGGGAGTGTAAAGTATCCCTGGCAGTTCTGGAACACTGAACCTAAGCTAGATTTCTTTAAAATCAATGGAGAAACGTGCTAAATGCAGGAGTCACTGGATGATCCCACAGTGCTTGTGCTCAGAAGAACAATGTCCTTAAAAGCTCATTCATTTCAGATTTACTGTAGTGTCACTGCGCTAATTTCAACAAAGCAATTTTCGACCAGCAATCGAGTATACCCATTTTATGCTAATATAGATTTGATTAGCTGGCTTTCAGGATCTCTCTCTATTTCTAAGAAGGACTGAAACTCTGCTATTTTCTTTCCTCAGGCATCCTTTCCAATCTAATTCATATTTGACAAACGAGACGAGAAATCAATTGTGTGCAGTATACACTGTATAATGACCCACAAAGTTCCTAAAATAGTTATGCTTGCTCCAGAGCAGTTATTCAGGATTCTGCACACAATTCTTTGGCATTGTCACGCCTGGCCAAGTGCCACGGAAAACATGGCTCTGTAAAACAGAGGCGAACCAAATGGGATGGATCTGTGCTCGTGTCTCTTCTAAGTTGCCTCCTACATCAGGATTCATTCTGACCTTTCCCATTGCATTTAGGAAAACAGGAATGGAGTGATATGGAAAGCTGGGATTGTTCAACTCCTAAAAACACAAGGACTGTACCCTGTGCCCGTACCATTCCCATTTCCATGGCCTTGAGGAGATTTTAGTGCCAAGACATCAGTTTGGATTTCCCGGGATTCGAGGGTTCCTTACCTCTGCCTTGGCATGCGGATGAGTGGCTGTTTGTGGCACCTCTTGCTCAAGCCAAAGAGCTTGTGCACTGTTCTCTGGGCCTTGAGGAAGAGCTGCTTCATGCTGTTCTCCAGCTGCTCGTAGCGGCGTTGGAAATTAGAGTCCATTGTCCACAAATGCATCACAGCAGATGTGTTCAGGAAATAATTCATAGGCAGCCTCTTCATAAATAATTTGAATTCATCTGAAAAAAACCAAATAATTAATAGTCTTTAATTATGCAGCTATGGTTATTCTCGCAGCAGAAATTAACTTCTAATTCGTTTTTTGCTTGAACCAATTTTCATAAACTCGGTCTTTTGAAATTTTAAAATTGAACGTTTTAACTCTTGCAGACTAGAAAGTTGACTACATTTTTATTGGTAATACTAGAATGAAGCCAGCAAAATCCAATATTCATATCATTTTTAAATTAATATTAAAACAAATACAAGCGTTGTCCTTGTTTCTCAACCTGGATAATATGAAGATTAAATAAGGATCAGAGTTTCTTACCTTCAGATCTGGGATGTGAAAGCAAATATGCATTTAATGATCAATGTTTATTGACTCATTTGAAGAACATCAGAAACTGTCTAAAAAGAAGTGTATTCCAGTACTTAGGACATGCAAGTAAATGTGATTTTACAGGCCATTTCTCTTATATAGATGTTATTTCACCTGACACAAGCCATTAAATTAGACTTTCATAAGTGTTTACAATTAAAATGGAGACTTTCAAAGCATTTTATGGTACTTCAAAATTTTATGACACTTCAAAAATGTTCCCATAACTTCTTTTTGACTCTAAAGTGGTGGAAAGGAGTTCTTCAGTCACAAGGTCACTGTTACTGTGAACATGCCATGCTTTGTGACTTCTTCTGGTAGCTCAGTCCACACAAAATGTGTAGACAGAGTTTTATTAACAGAATTTTATTCATCAGAGAGTCAGTTTCCATAAGTGGAATGATTCATAACTTCTGAACCTAAATAAACTTCCATTGAAAGGACTCGAGATGCTGGGGAAATATGTGAAAATGAGTGGCACCCCGGAAGGCACATGGTTATCTTTTTTCTTTTTTGTTCCCATATATCAGTAGATTTCCTTGCCTGCCCTCCTGCCTGCTGCTATCCTCCCACCCTTCACAATCAATTTTTTTCTTTCAGCTTGTTCCTCCAGCAAAGTCACTTATCCCACAGTTTGGCTTTCACCCTGCCAGATGCTCCTTTTGGATAGTCTACACTTCAGCAAGCTACGTGAAAGCAAAGATCCCACTGCCTGAAGTAGCCTCCCTCTTCAAATGAAAATAATCATAATATTTAACATTGGTGTAATTTTAGGTTGCTCGTGGGAGAGGGCTGATTGGGGAAAACGTCTGCTCACATCAAAGAATACTTCATTACTGTCCTTGTTCATAAGTCTTTTGGTTTAGCTTTAGTTCAGGCTTTTTAAAAACATTTTTACACAAAGCAGGCAAAAATATTTTCTTTTTTTATGGGTGGAGAAAAAAAGAATCTTTTGTAAATAAGCTGTAGTGGCCCTTGACCTCATCCTGAGGGACACAGGGTGGTGATGGAATACAACAGTCCCACCTCAGGAGAGTATTTTCTGTGATGGGTGGAGACTCATGAGAAAACAAAAGGTGTTGAAAGGTCCTCTGGAAGGTAAAAAATGAAAGGCCAAGGGGCAAAGATGATGATTTGATGTTTAACAAAGTGTTTTTAATAATTCCTCTGGGAATGTGGTGTTCACTTCACCCTCATGCCTTCCTCTTTGGGTAGGAGTTGTTCTCCCCTGAAGGACAGCCCCTGTGCTGTCCTTAGGGCGTGAGGGAAAGGAACTGTCTCTTTATCTTATCAGCTATTTGGAGCCTTTTATCTTTTGCTTTTTCCCTTCCTTTATTTTGTCTGAGTTGGTTTTTATCCTCTGACAATCAGGAATGTCCATTTCTGGGTGTACAGCTAACGATTGGAATTAATGGGAATATTTAATAAATTCTACATTGCCAGATGAGCATCTCTGTGAATCTTAGTGTAGTTTGGGGAAAAACAGTTTCGTTTTCTCCTTCCCAAGTGATAATTATTCCTTCCTTAGAACTACAGAGTAGTTTGGGTTGGAAGGGACATTTATAGTCCAACCCCCACTGCGACGAGCAGAGACACCCTCCACTAGATTAGGTTGCTCAGAGCCCCGTCCAACTTTACCATTTCCTTATTGGAAATGACGTAATTTTCTTTTTAGCTTTAAGTAGCTTTAGTTTTGGGTTTGTTGACCATTGCCAAGGGGGAGCAGAGCTGGGCTCTGCTGTTGGTTTAATCTTTAAACCACCGAGGCTTTGGGTCTAGCTGGGCAGGGCCTGGTAAGCTTCAACAAACAAAAAGGGAGTCTCGGAGGTCTGGGATTTTAAAATTTAGGTGTTGGGAATCTAGAAGATATGGAGGAGATAAACAGACATTACTGCCTGGCAAAGCTGGAGACGCCCTGTGTGAGAGAAGAATGCTAAAGCAACCACAGAACTGGGCCAAATGAGCATTAAAGGCAAAGGGATCAATACCCAATAGAAGTTCACACACTAACTAATGGAAAGAATTGTGTAATGTAGAACCAAGGAATTCTTTGTTTCCATAAATATATGGATATGTGAGAAGTCTTGTGATGGATATGTGTAGTTGGAATGATTTCCAGTGCACATCCTGGCCAGAATAAAGGAATGCCTGACTCACTGACAGCTCAGTGTCAGAGAGTTTCGTTCCTTCCCGAGTTCAGTGACATCCTCACACTGCCCTTCCCAGTCTCCAGTGCCTCCCAGGTCTGCACAGAAGGTGTGACAGGGGGTTATGTCTGGCTTGTCTGAAGGAACCACAGTTCCACTGGCTTGGTGAAGATTTAAAAATACTAAAAAATGGTCTTTAAAAAAAAATAATAATTACTAGGAAATAAGGTTAACTGAGCTGATTTGTCCTTTACAAAGCACAGATCTGCAGCTTGTAAAAATCAGACAAGTTCTACCAGATTTACAGGATTAAGGGTGTATATGTGTATATAAATATATACTCGGACACCTTGGGAGGATTAGATCCCAATGCCACATTCCTGACTACCTGCTTAATTCCTAAGGTCTCTTTTCCCTTCTGTTCCTCTGAGACGCTGGAATATCTGCTAAAAACGAGCTTCGTGAAGCCAAAACAAAGGCAACTCCCTCAGGAGACAATAGGCTCAGACGATGCCTTTTCAGCCCTCACACCGCTCCAGTCACTTATTTAAGAAACGTTGTCACTTTGCTGTCCTCTGCACCATGGCACTAATCTGCTCAGCTAACAACTGCTCCATGCAGTGTTTGGAAGTGATAAGGGCGGTTTTACGCTCCCCAACTTGCGATGCAACAGCATTTCCAATAAGAAAATGCTTCTTTTTCTCCCCGTAATAAACATGGTCTTTGACTGCCCCTGTGCCCTGTCTGATCCTCCTAATGAGCTCCCTAACGCAGGTAAAGGAGAGACAGAGATGAAATGAGCACGGTTACACAGTGCCTGCTGCATTAAAAAAAAAAAAAAAAAAAAGGAAGAAGGTAATGTGCCCATATCTTAAACAGACACATTTCATGATCTGTGAAACTACAACATGAACTCCTAACACTGAGAGATGATTAGACTATTACACTCTAATCAACACACGGTGCCAGCCATTCCTGAGGATTAACAGCCAGTATTACGGGCCTGGGGGCCATAGAAATTGATACTTTAATACACAAAATCAGGGAATATCCTGAGCTGGGAAGGACTCACAAGGACCATTGAGTCCAACCCCTGGCCCTGCACAGGACAACCCCAAAAAACAGACCATGATTCTTGATACCACATAAAATCTGATTTCAGCACTTCCTCTTTTATTTTCACATGGGTAATACGTGCAGTACGATTTTAGATATCCTTAACTAATTGCAAATAAGGTAAAAAAGGTAAAACATTATATGTATATGGTGGGTCAGGCAAGTTCATTTTCTGGCTGGTTGTGTCTCTTTTCACCTCCCCTTTTCTGTCAGGTAAATCTTCCTCGTGTCAACAGTGCCTGGAGATGGAAATGGCATCCCATATTTCAGCGGGAAAGAATAAATGAGAAATATCATAATGGGAGCAAACATTACTGCTGAAATCCAATGAATATCAGACATATTTAGGCTGTGAGAATTACCCAGAGCCGCAGAGATGTAACTGGGATGTTATCTGGTGTCAGAGCAGGGCTGAGTGCTGAGTGCTGAGTGCAGTAATTACCACTCTGCAGACGGAGCTGGCAAAGGCCAGAAAAATCCAGGAAGCCTCATCCAAGGGTTTGACAGTGCTCTGCTACAAGGGAAAAGTGTGCCTGGTCACCGTTGGAAGAGAACAGGATTTCTCTGCTGTGAATATTTTTATTTTCCCTGGTATTTTGCTACAAGGTCTGTACAAGACTGCCTCACCTACACAGCACACTTCTGGTTTTGTTCCAGCTGAGGCCGAGTGGTTTGTGCAATTTCTCCAGGCTGCCAAAATGTCGTGGGTTAGCTTGTTTCCTAAGATCCCTTGTGGAGGATCTTGGGAAGCACCTTGGAAGTCGATGGATTTATTCCTGCTCGGGGATTCAGAACAGCAGGTTATTAAAGGTGCTGCAGGCTGACATCTGACAGCAATGTAATGCTGGAAATGTGGAAACACCAAATTATGTCACTGCACTTTGGTCTCCTGTTTCCTTTTAGAGTAAACAGAGCAAGTCCACAACTGAGCTTTCAAACTGCCATTCCTAAAATTTTGTTTTAAATCCTACAGGCACTGTTTCCCCAATCAGTATGACAGAGATTATCTCAGGACTAAGGGTGTTGGAACAATTTCCTCCTTCAAAAAGGCAGGGAAGAGCCTGAGCCTCTGCAGTCAGGGTAGAAGGAGCAGGGGGATAAAACAGCAGCCGTAGCTTGTTTCTAGGGAGCTCTCAGTAATGTGCTTATGGAAGACCAGAACTCCTAAGGAAATAGGAAAATTCAAATTTGACATGGATTTCTATCAAAGGAAAGAGAATACTGTATTATTTTTTTTCCCCTGCTGGTTCTTATTACGGCTGAAATTGATGACAACATACACATGACAGTAATTAGGTGAGGTGAAAATCTACGTGCAGTCTAGGAGAACATAAAACACAGTTTGAAAAGAGTCTGCATTTGGTGATATGTTAAGAAAAAAATAGTTTCATAGCAAAGCAACCTACAAGAAATTTCAGCCACCTTCTCTCAGTCTCCAGAAATTACAGTTTCTGGGGAGATGACATTCCATCAAGCTTTATTCTGTTGTTTGGTTTAATGTCATATTTTCTGATGAGCCATTTTACCTGACATGAAATAATATAATCATATGGAAACAAAACCTTTACATTGGAAATTAGAGCATAGTGTTTCAGTAAATGTATAACCCTGTCTAATTGTGGATTACATCATCTACCCAAAATCAATTTTAATTTTTTTAAACAATATTCAAACCTTGAAAAAGCAATTATATTCTCTGAGCAGAAGCAGCCTGACAGGAGCTGAAAAAATTTAAGAATCTTTTGGTGACTGAAACATACTATTCACAATTATATATAGTCTATGTATTCTCTAATGTTAATAAGGTTTTGGACTTTAGAGGTTTTTTTTTCATTTAACGAAGTTCAGTAAAAATACATATATAGGAGAAAACCCCTTTTTACATCACACTGGCATGTCAAAATCTACCATTAGAGAGCAACCTTAATGGGCTGTTTTGTCATTTCTCTAAATGAGGCTCTAAGGAAACATTTTTCTGCCTTAAAAATCTACACATCTGTCATTCGTACACGCATCCTCTTTTTTAATCAAGTTCCTTAGCTTGCTCTAGAGGTATTAAAACTCTGCCATCACAGTCTAGAAGTGAGTAATACCTCGTGCAAAAACTGCTCTGCTTTGGCTCTAACAAAATGTTACAGTGGGATTAAGGTGAGCTGACACAAATGGCCTGGCCTTTAGTTAAAGTGAGGGTGTGACGATGTCTGAACAAGCAGTGATATCTGATGGGCTGGTCCAAGTGAGAGTGCTTCAGACAACTTCGAAATTAGCTCGAGTGCCTTCTTGTTCTCCACTGTGCTCCCTCTTTTCTCACTCCCATAATGAGACTTGCAGATGATCACTCCTCTGTACAAAGCACTGCTACCTTAGGAAGCCGGCTTGCTTCTCAAACCATAGTGTCGGGATCAGATGTTAAGTCAGGCTTGACACTTCCTTGGGCAGTCTGTAGTCTAAGGAGAGACGATCTTGTGCTTCAGGCAGGTCAACTCTGACAGCAGATCAGCTTTCTCAGAGCTTGGTCCAGTCAGGATTTGGAAACTGCGGCAATCAAGGCTCAGCTGCCCTCGTGGAGAATAAATTTCCCCATATCCCCAGTGTGAATCTGTTTCATTTCACTTTATGCCTGTTGTCTCTCACCACGCAGAGCCTGGCTCTCTCTTTCCCCTCCCTGCAGACAAGGTGGCTGCTCTGAGTTCCCCAAAGTCTCCATGCCCAAGGCTGACCAACCCCTTCTGGGGCCTCTCCTCTCAGGGCAGCTTCTCCAGTCCCAACCTCTCTGAGGACATCCCTGACCACCCTCCAGGCTGCTGATGTCTTTCCTGTACTGTGGAGCCCCAAACTGGATGCAGCATCTGAATGTGGGCTAAAAAGCACTGAGGCTAATCCCCTCCTTGACCTCCTGATCCCTCACCTCCTTCGTAGCACCCACGATGTGGCCTTGGTACTGTCAGGGCACTCCGTCCTCTGCCCCAGGAACCTTCCTGCAGAGCTGCTCCTGGCCAGGCAGATCCAGCTCCAAATGATGCTGGGGCTCTGCCTGTCCAGAGCAGGATTTTCCTTTTTTCCTTGCTGAACTTCACCAGGTTCCTGTTGTCCTGATCCACCAGCCTGTCCAGGTCCCCCTGTACGCCAGCCCTGACCTTGAAGATTTCTGTCTCACTCCCTCAAACTGGAAACATCTACAAACTTGATGAGAGTGCAGTTTCTCCAAGTCACTGTTAAAGAAAGTAGATAGAACAAGCCCTGGGATAGACCCTGGCTGTATCTGGGACAAACCCTGGCTATATTGCACTTGCCACCAGTTTTTCAGACAGGATGTGTGACCCTCTAACCCTGCACTCTGTCTCCCACAACATTCTGGTGTCCAGGGTAAGATACAGTGCTGTGGATGGAAGGACAAATATGGGTAAAAATCCAGTTGTATGGCCAGATTCCACGTGTAAGAGCCTTGCTAAAACTGAAGTAAATGGCACCCATTGCTCTCCTCTCATCCATAAAGCAGCATTTTATCATGGAGAGAATGAGATGGGTCAGAGATGATCTACCATCTTTTTCCTCATGTCCTTTGCTCTCCCTTCGCCTCAGCTGGCTGCCAGATGCCCCCCACTCTCTCACTCCCCAGGGTGTCAACATAAGATGGAAAAGTTCCTAGACTGAGATAAGGATGGGGGGATCCCACTTATGAATTACAGACGTGGGCAAAAGTGACTCAGCTTTGGGAGGATTAACATATTGCCAGTTAAAAATAGAGTAGGATAGTGAGGAGAAAAAAAGATTAAATTAAAGCCACCTTCGCCCAGCCCTTCCTTCTTCCAGTGCTCAATTTCACTCCTTAAATTCCCAGTTCTCCTCCTTCCATGATTTTCCCAATGACCAAAGTGAATCTGACCAGTCAGTAATTCCCTGGACCACCCGTTCAGGCTTTTTTTGATGATCAGTGTAGTATTTGCCTTTCTCCAGTCATCAGGGATATTCCCCAGTCTCCATGATCTTTCAAAGCAAGGAGAGCTGTCTCTCAAAACCCCAGGTGCAGTCTGTTAACTCCCATGGCCTGTCAGGGGTCAAGCCCTCTCCAATAACCCTTGACTGCTCCCTTGCTCACTGCTGGTGCCTCCTCTTCCCGAGCTCAAGGACCTGCAGGATTTGCTGGTGGAGACTGAGGGCAAAGAAGGCATTGAGTACTTCTGAAGCAAATCCCTAAATCCCTCAACCTGTTCAGCAGCAGGCCCACAATTCCTTGTTCAATCTTTTACCTCCAGCTAGAAAAGCTTTTCTTGTTGCTCTTGGTGTCCCTTGCAAGCCCTGGATGTAGCTTTTCCCATCACTGTCTCCGAATGCCTGGGCAGTGTTCCTGAGTTTTTCCTTGGTAGCCTGTCCCTGTTTGCACCTCCTGTGCTGCTGCCTTTTTGCTTTGTAACTCTGCCGTGAGCTGCCCATTTTAGCAAATCCCAGTGTGTGACCTGAGCATCAGAATGGACAGTTCTGCTTGAGGATGCTGTCTTAAAGCCCGGCCAGCTTTCCAGAGCTCCTTTGTCTTCAGAGCTTTCTCAGAGGGAACACCTCCTCCCAGTTCCCAGAACTGGGAATTCTTTCATGAAGCCCAGGTCTAAATTCTGCTTCTCTCCTACCCTGTCCTTTCCAAATCCTAACCACCACTATCTCACATGTCCTCTACAGACAAGGCTGCCATTGATTATTTCACCCCCAAGTAGCACTTCTTTGTTAGGGAGTAGTCAGTCCAGCTCTGTGTCACCCCTTTTTGATTGATCAAGATGTTATTGCTGACAACCTCCAAAAGCCTCTCTCTAGGGGTGACCTTATGATGTGTATCCCCTATCGCTGCCCTATGCCCAGGAATTAATTTTGTGCCTTTCTGTGCCTTTAAACTGAGCCTGAGAGGGGGAAGGAAAACCTGAGCAAAACTTTTTCAAAGCAGTTTGCAGCTTGTTCAAGGTCACACAGAGATAGTTTGTTTCCCAACTGCGGCAGGGGAGGGAGGAGGCATCCGGGCTTGCTGCTTTCCAGTCAGCTTTTGGCCAGTTGTTCAGCTTCTTTTTCTCCAGAGAGAGACTGAGAGTTGGACTTTCTTCTGGAATTTCGAATATTTTTTTTCCCTTTTCTGCTGGACTGCTTCAATATCAGAGCACATCAGGAGGACTTTCCACTGAGCACAGAGGGCCTGGCCCTGGGCCAAGCCCCAGCTCCCAGGAGACCAAAGGGAGGACTCGAACACTTTCTCAGGTTTTTCTCCACAGTGAGAGATTTTATTATTCATCATTATTATCCTTTTCCCGTGTGTTTGTTAAATAAATAGTTTTTGTCTCTTTCGCTTTCCTTCGAGGAAAAAGTTTCTTTTTTCCTGAACCTGGTGGGGGAGGGCTGGTTTGTGGCCTGCCTTCTCTCAGGGGATGTATTTCTAAATTTGGCCAAACTGGCACAGCCTCCTTGACTGCTTGTGTCCCACCGTTGGTCTTTCAGCACATGTCAGGGAGACCAAAGTTCCCCATGAGAAGCAGGGTCTGTGATCCCGACACATCCTTGAATTGAAAGAGGCCTTGTTGGCCTCTCCTCTGACCCTGACCCACAAATTCTCATCCCTGCTGTCCATCCCAGAGCAGAGCTCCATACATCCAGGCGACTCCATAGCAGAGAAGGCAACTGCCTTCCTCCTCATCCCTCATTCTACTAATTTCACACATGGAGTGCATCTGAGCAGCACACCCAAGGTGGATTTCCATGTCCCATCTTTTACCATTGCTCCTGTTGCTGTCACCCTGCACTGTGTATTCCTAGGAAAGATTCCCCCTTCTCCTCACAGGCCTGAGCCCTGTGTGGCTCCTGGTGCATTCCAGCTATGCTCTTCCCTCTCTGAGCCCCATCCCATCCACAAGACGATATTCCAGAGCCATGCCTGTAATAAAGCCTTTCCAGACTACTGCCCGACAGATGGAAAACTTCATAGTAAAGTTTAGTTAAACTAAAGTTTAACTTAAGGAACCCAAAACTTTAGATTAAAAAAAAAAAAATCAGCTGCAGTTTTAGTTCATTTGTAATGTGTTTTTCCTTCAAAATAACCTGTCTCCTTGTCTCTGCTAATCATTTGCCTACACCTGGTTTTAATATGACTCCAGCCTTCCTTTGGCGTGATTCCTTCTAAGAGCAAGCCAAAGTAAACAGATAATACTGCATAAGGGAAAGCAGCAACAATCAGGACCAACAAGAATATTCAGACCAGAAGCTCTCCTTGGAAAACACTTAGGAAATATCTCCAGTAGCTCCAGAAGTTTTATTTCCCTCCAGAAAAGGTGACACAGAGCAGCAAAGTCAGCCAGCCCTGCTGTGTGCCCATTTCAGGGCTGATTATCTGCTGGTGCTGTAAACAAGACTATTATTTAATATAAATACTGGCTGGTTTTTCTTACAGGTTAGGAGCTGGAAAGAAGGCTGCCAGTTAATCACACACAACAGCCAAGGAAAGCTGCTAAAGCTATTCATGCCACCACCCAGAGGGCTCTCAAGTGGAACTGTGCAAAGAAAAGAAAAACCATTTTGTGAGAGGATTTTTAGCATTCCAAGGTTAGCTAAAATCTTTAGAAATGTTCTAAAATTTTCCAGATTCTTCTAATTCCTCTGAAATCCTCTAAAAGGAACATTGGCAAGTTTTCCTCTCTTGCTTTGCTTTGAGTCAGTCAAAATACTCCACCTTGACAGAATAGGAATTTTTTTATTGTTATGTCAACCTTTAGTTTCCTATTATAACATCAAAGCTATGAAGTAAAAAAATTTAAAAAATGAATAAACATTTCAAAATGAAGGTTAAATGCTTTACTGCATTCCTAAAATAAAAAGAAAAAAACAAAACAAAAACCCAACAAACCATAATTTTGCAGTTACTGAAAGATTATTCCTGGTTGGTTTATTCAAAGCAGCCGTCTCTATATTTTGTAATATTCTGTATATAAATCTTCATCTCTGTTGCAGTTGAACAGACTTTGCTGTTTAGACTGCAAGCTCTTCAGAGGAGAGCCAGGCTCTTATTATATCTTTATAGGGCAATTAGCACAACAGACCCCAAATTTAATTGTTGCCATTTATTACAAATACTAAAAATAAATTTGCCTATGGCTCTAGGCAACAGCATCCTCCTTGGTGCCCTCAGTGGGAGCTGCAATTAGTGTAAGGAGCAAGAGTTCTGGTAGGAAAGATCTCCTAATCCCCATTTTATCCCACATTTTCCTGTACTGTTTGTGAAAACCTGTTGCTGCTCCAGCAGTGTGACCACCATGTGATCACTCCCATTCCATAACAATGCTTTGTTGATTTTAATCAGGGCAATAAATGCGACAGCAAGTCAAATACCAGTGTCAGCTGTAAATCAAGACCTGAAAGCACAAAGCTGGAAGCCTGAGAGGATATAAACCGTGGGACCCACATTTCAAATGGTTGGATGTGATTGCCCTTCATTAAAGTGCTGCCTCAATATTGTGTAGATGTTATTAAAGAGATTTATAAAAGATAGATGTTTTTTAAAATATCCCACCATGATTCAGAAGCCTGGAGAAAACAAAGTGGTAAAATGAACATATATTTGTTTTTATGTTGCCATGAATTTTAGTTCTTCATGATGCATTACTCAATTTGTCAAAGAAGTAGCAGCTGTGTTCCAAGAAATATATGTTTGAAAATAATCCAATTCAAAGAAGCAGAAGACTGCAGCTGGAAACAACCTTATTTCTTCAGAGAAGAGATAGTAAATCTGAATTTTCCTTCCCCTTCTCACTCCAATTTAGGCCAAATCAGCCAGCTCTCCTGAAAATTAAAATATTTCCCTCTCCAAAGTAAAGGATTTCTCCTTTAAACTTTCTGAAGGACAAAGGGAAGGAAGGAAATGTGTGTTTTCTGCAAGAGATACGGTCTCTGTTTTTCAAGGAGGAAAGGAGATCCACACCTCCTTTTGGACAGACTATTTGAAGTGGAACAATCCAACTGCTACAGAAGCCTCAGGGAAGCAAATTTGGGCGATTCTGACAGGAGGGTAGATCTGTGGGGTTTGGTTTTTTTGGCTGATTTCTTTTTGAAGTGAGGAATGCTGCAGGGATAGCTCCTCTCAACCCTGTGCTGTGCAAGAAAGAAAGAACAGGCCTAAGTGTCAGCATGGAGGTAGAATTGGTGGGGAACAGAGATCCTCTGGTCAGTCATTTATAGCTATAGTTCTGAGGAGCCTCATGAGGAAATTGCCTCAGGCTGCACCAGGGAAGCTTTAGATTAGGGATATTAGGGAAAATTTCTTTGTGGAAAGGGTTGCCAAGCATTGAACAGACTGCCCAGGGCAGTGGCGGACTCACCAAACCTGGTAGTGTTTAAAAAATGTTTGAACGTGGTTTAGTGGTGAAGAGGGTGGTGGTGCTGGTTGATGGTTGGGCTTGATCATCTTAAAGGTCTTTTCCAACCTGAATGGTTCTGTGATTCTTTGATAGATGCTACTGTATAAATCTACAAACACACGTGTGTGTACGTGTGTTACAGGGTTAATGCTGGTAATGTCAGCCTCTTATAGGAATAGGAGACCAAAAATCCTTCTCTCATGAGCCTTGAAAGTCTCCTGGCAGCACATAAAGGTGAAAAAACTGCAGTCAAAATGGGTAGTGAAACCAGAATATCGTCCTATAATTGTGGATTAATTCAGAAGTTCTGCTGGGAGGGAGATAACAACCTTGCCTGGACTCCGCTACGAGCTGGAAGGACTCACATTTCCTACAACGAAACAACTTGTTTCTTATTGTCCATCTAAATATGACCCTGACAGCAAGTTCCCTTTCCAGAATCCAGAAAGGCAGACTCCACAGCTGTCTCTGCAAGTCCCAGAGTTTGAAGGACATTCCCTTCATCCTGTCAGGTTTGCTTTCAGGTGTGATTTTGGTTCATTACTCCTTTAAAAATGTTTCTATCACTACCTTTCAAAGGGATGTTCCTTGGAATTCACAGTGAGTTTTCAAGAAAAATGTCTCAAAAATTTGTCTATGGGTTAGTTTGGATTTTTTTTTTAAACATTTTTATGACTTCAACGTGGTTTAGAAGTGGTCCTGCAACACGGATGTCCCCATGTCCTTTATTATCTTTCAACAGAACTATAAATTCACTTAATGAATAAGACATGTTCCTTATGGGTAGATATAGATATAACCTGTGTCAGTCCAAAATTTACCTTAATTGATCATTCTGGGAACTCCTGCAGTTTGAAAACTGGATAGGGTAAATAAACTTGTAATGATTCACAGGAGGATAAAGGAGGGAAGAGAATGAGTGAAACTGAAAAATGTTCTTGGAAAACACACTGAAGTAAATAACTAGTGTTAAGCTGTTCCAGGAGAAGATTTAAGAAGCTATGAATCAGAACAGACAACACTGCCCTAGAAGGAAAGAGAGGCCACAGAGTGACATCACTCTTAATAAAGAAAGCCCAAAGCTGCCAAGGCAGATTGGAATTCCACCAAGAACGAGGGGATTTTGTCACTAGTTTTGAAGGGAATTACATTATGTCCTGTACAGGGTGGACATAAGTAGAATTATATTAGATCAAGCCTTCTGCTCCTCCTCTTATTACAATGTCACCACGACGTTTGAAGTGCAATGCCATGTAAAACCTTTATAAGTTGATTTGCCAGGTGCAGCTTTAGCAGGAGCCGTATAATGCTTTTAGTTTGGGAACAGGGGCAATTATATTGGCTGCACCATCATTTTTGGAGTAGGAGAGGAACAATTGAGACACTTGACTCTCCAAAGGAATTATGCATATCCCACCTGTTCGTTTTGTTAAAACAATGACACCTCCACAGGGGTGGAAGAGGTGGGGTAGGGGAGTATTGGTCACAGAAGGAATGGCAGCTTGGTGTATCTGCTCCTGTTATTGATTAAACTCCCTGACAACCACAGAGGGAAGTTAATTACTGGGAGGCAAATTAACACCCCTGCCAGATAATAGAGAAAACAATAATTATATTAAGAACTCAGGGGGCTAAGTTTTCTTGGCCCTGAGCCTGAAGCTGAAAGCGGTGTTTGAAAGGAAACCACCGCACTACTGCTCAGGGCAAATAGTTTGAACCATATTGATTGAAGTCTTTATTCTCAGTGATTAAAAAGCACCTTCAACTGCCAGGGAGTCAGTTCAGGCTGTTCACAAGGAGTCTTTCAATTGAGATTTCAAATGGGACTCGCCTTGCATGGCAATGGGTCTGTCCTGGTCAGCAGAGAGAGCCAGGCTGTGCTGAGTGGCCTGGGCACACCTGGCATGGGCTCTGCGCAAGGAGCTTGCCAGGACCCTTGCAGGGGCATCCTGCATAGAAACAAAGCTAGTTAGACAGCAAGGCTGGATTGCTTGCGTCTATAAATTGAAGAAACCCTCCAGTATTCAGTTTGAATTCCATATCTCATTTTTAATCTTCCTTTTACATGCGTTTTACTTGAATCACAGCAGCTGGAAAAGCAGGAATATGTCCCTGGCCTAAGTAAGAGAGGACTTCTAGTGCAAACTGCCTTCACTGCAAATGATGGAGTGGGCCTGTGAATTTATAATCTGTCTGTGATGCCAAATCAAACCTTGTCATCTTGTGGCATTATTTAATGTTTGGAATCTCAACATCAAGTCTGAAAATCAGTCTGGGCCCCTTTTTTCCATCATAAGTGCAATAAGTTCCTTCTGATCAGAGTGTACAACACAACATCTCTGCTTAAACTGACATTTCCAAATTATGCCTGCTGCCCTTTTACTTCCTTTTAGTAATTTAAGAAGCCTTAAAACAGGTATAAATGAGACATTTGGTACATTAACTGTGTTTTAAAGTGTCTGTCGTAGAATGTAGTTTCTCTTTGAGGGATTTTTGTTGATCTTTTTTGGGGGGAATTTTTCTGGGGGGTTTGTTTTTGGGGGGGAGAGGGGTGGTTATTTTCCCTTTCTCCTGTCCTAGAAGAACCACGGGGAACACTATAAATGCCAAGACAATTTTTAGCTAAAGATTAAATGGCGATCTGAATTTTTTTAAGACAACATCACTGTATTTTTACACAGGAGTTACTGAGGGCATTTTTTGGCTCTTAGGGTTGTCATTTTTACTGCTGGTAAGAAGGAAGAAGGCTGGAACCTGGCTCAGTGTCTCCATGATGTCAATCTACAAGCTTGGCTGCTGGGAAGAATTACCTTTTTACATGTCAGCCAGCTGACCTTGATTTGAATGCAGTGAGGGGCAGTGGAAAGGAATCCCATGGCATCCTCTTCTGCTAAAGCTGTTTTAAAAAAGGGTTTGTTGCCACAGGAATAGCAAAAATCTGGCCCTTATTGGGATGGCAAACAAAGTTACACTTGATTTTTCTGACTAGATATAGAGGGATTTTTAAGATTAAACTTCACGGACTGAATGCAGATTGGCTGGAGCTGTGCATCAGAGAGAACATGACGCACTCTAATCACAGCAATAGTTTAAAATGCTTGTCTGATGAAGAGGAGGAGAACGACTGTTCCACTGGTTGCATTCCTTAATGCACTGCTGGAGATATTAATATAATCCATAGTTAAGATGATTCCAGAACTGCAGCTGACAATAGTGTATGAAATGATGAAAAAGCTAGTACTTATCTGATGGTGCAGACTTCTTGCCCCCAGGTTTCCTGTGTCTTTGTGTTGTGATTCACATTTGATCTTGAAGATTTGAATTTGTCTTTGGCTCTCCTCATAATGCATCCTGTGCATCACATGTCTAAGGTTTCTGTCTTCAGCACTGGAGAATCTATTTAAATTTATTTACATTACTTTTTTTTTCTAACTTCAAATTTAGTCTATTTAAATCTAAGCTAAATATGTAACTTTATATTTTGTTAATGGCCTGGATTTGCACCTGCTTTCCTTAAGCATCAGTATATTTTTAGCAAATTAAATAAGTCCAGCTGTATCTGATATTTTTTGATTGCTACAAAAGAAATGAATGAAAAAGTAACTCAACAGATGTATTGCTCTGTGTTGCTATGTGCTCAGCATCTAGGAGTATCTACATGCAAGAGTGATGACTAAAATCCTCTTTTCTGAGAAGTGCTAAGACATTTGTGTGGATTTTGAGATCAAATATGATCACTTGCCATGGGTGGGTGTACTGATTGACTATGTGACTGTGTCTCTGACATTGGAACAATCTTAGAATTCCTATTTCTCAGCTTCTTTACGGCCTCAGCAATCACAAAAGCAATGCTTTCCATCTGTAACAAATACATAAGGCTGGCAGAGAGTGTAGGGAATTCTCCCCTGAGCACCTGCACTTCCAGGTGTGAGCCAACGCTCATTTCCAGTCTTGTTCTTGCTGTATTTTACAACAGTTTGCAGCCTGCCTGTTGGAAGTATCACAAAGTGATTTGTTTTCAAGTGAAGTGGTTTGTTTTCACTGAAAAAAAAAACCAGGGATCAGTGTCCTCCACAAGAAACAGCAGAACATTTCTGAAGCCAGGAGTGAGGGCACGGTCCTGTTTTACAAAGACTGTGTGACCACAAAGGCAAGCACAATCTTCTGTTGTGCTTGGCTTTCCTAAACCAGTTTCACAGATCTGAGAAGCAGATGTGCTTAGTGGAAGGAGCCTTTCTTGTTCCAAAGTTGGTGTTTTACAGCATGGCCTTACTTCATTTGGGAAAATATGAGCTGAAGGAGAAGCGAGAGCTAGGAAAGTGTATCAGCAAAATATGGTGGTTTTCCACATTTTGCAGTTTGGAAGATGGAGATATAAATTCATGACACTATTAAATGGATTATTCTCTAAATCTCTCTGCAGATTTTGGAATGCTGGAGATGATCTTTCCCATTACTGTCAGTAGGTTTTGCATAAAAGTAATTATGTAGGATGCAAATGCTACCCCCAAAAATAATGGAATGGTTGAACTTCTTCATCTTCAGTATTACTGATATTTAATTCAGTAATAAGCTTATCATCTCCTCTATTAGAACCCACTTTCTTCAACCCTTTAAATCAAATTCTTTTATACAAGGGATTTTGGGAACATCATTAATTCAATCATTGTAAAGAAAGGGAAAAATATAATTGAACTGAGGAACAGGACTCCAAAGTCTCCAAAGCAATCTCTGCTGAGCAAACAAAAAACTTTGTTCACATCTGTGCAGTGCTGTGTATTAACTGAGGAACAGACTTCATTTTTAGGTGAACCTTTCAAAACCATGCATTTTTTCAGATGATTTTAAGTCAGTACATGTAAAGGGTAACCAGTGCTCAATAGCAAGGCACCCCAGAGTTATTAGGGAATTATGGAATGCATTAGACATGAAATCCAAATCCAATGAAACCAGGGATTTAAGAATAGCTTGCACCAGCAATTCGCTTCTGTTACTACTCTGCAATCAAAGCAGTGATGGTGGATGGATGGACAATGAAAAATAGTTTCAGCAAATATTAATGTGAGAGTTAATATCAATTTACTTTGGCTGTACTTTCATCGCTTGCACTTTCCGTGATACTGAAATTTACCTTTTGAATTATCTCTGTAAAGCAGATACAGAAGTGACTGAAAAAATCAAACTCGACATTTTGAGAAGTTGTTCATCATTTAAAGCTGTAGAAGGATGCATTTCAAAATCTTTACGGGGTGACTTTTGATGTTTAATTCTGTCCGTGCAGCCACGTGTCTGTTGGAGTGAATAGTGTTTGTGTCCCGTGGTCAAACCCTTCAAGGGCCTCCATGGCTCTGGCTCTGCTCTACTTAAGCTGGTGCTGGACATTCCAGTCAAATCCCTGAAGTTAATGGGCTACAAATGATTCACACCGGCACATATTTCATTGCTCCACTGAATCCCCTTTGAGTTTCTGTCCAGTTTGTGGTGGGCATGCTCTTCCCTTCCACCTTAGCTGGCATTTAAACCAAATGTTTAAAAGTATGAGTTTGTCATTTCAAAGCTACTTTGAAATTACGTCTCATAATACTTATTGCACATCTCCTCATCCCAGGCTTTCCAAGGAAATATTCCAAAAGAGATTTTGTTGCCTTCAAGGGGGTGGGGAAAAAAAATCCACTGCTCAGCATGTTGTGAAATATGCAGGGAGAAGGCAACAAGCTGCCGTTGCATGTCAGATATGTGAAAATAAATGCTTGATGGAAGATTTTACTTTCATGTTTCCAGGAGGTCTGGTAAATGCTAGTGATAAAAAAAAAAGAAACTATGAAAATGCAGTTTGCCATTTTCTACTGTTTGAGCAACACTATCATCCATGTCCTTATTTATTTTGATAGCCTTTTTAACTCTGAAAAATGAAATTAGGTCACTACAGGGACTGCTACAAATTCTCTTTCAATGTCAACAACCAGATCACCTTAAAAGAAAATTGCTGTCATTTCAAGTATTTATACAAAGTGTTCAGATTTCCAAAGATACCCAGCAGCCAACCACACCGAGATAATGGCACAGGCAATGTGTGATCATGGTCTTATCCTTCCCAGAATCCAGAGCCTGTGGATGGTTTGGGGGCTCTTCTTGTCTTCCCTGTGTTTTAGAGCAGTGGGTCATGAACTCTGGAAAATGTTAAATCACCAGTCAGTGTTGTGTGTCAGAATTGGTTTCTTTGTATATTAACTCCTGACAAGACACTCTCAAAATCTTCCCAAACCAGCGATGGGTAACATGGCAACATTTTTATCCCCACTTATCTTCAACACTGCTGCAACCATCAGCTGTGTAAGTCCCACCTACTTCCAAAATGTGAGAATTTCTTCAAGGAATATTTTGACACTCTTTATTTGGGGGAAAAAAATTGCATTCAAATGCTTAGGTCAAACCTTTTTCCTGAAATGGAAAGGCTGAGTTCACTGGGAGGATGAAGCACCTGGACAAGTAGGTGCTCCTATATTGGGGCAGAAGAGGAACAAGAAAATTGGCAATATCAAAGAATAGTTGAACACCAAGAAGGTGAGGAGGGCTGCAGGGACGCTCGTGAAGACTGCACAGCCTTAATCTAACATGGGTGGACTCCACAGTCTGGAATCTCAGGGAAACTTAGTGACCTCTGACCTTTGACAGCAGGTCGAACTGGATCACCTAGCTGTGCTTTCAGGCTACAAATTCCAGTGAAAGGCTACTTTCATGCACGTGAGGAAAGGTAGATGAAATGCTGCTTGATTCCATTAGAGGTGATATTTTAGGCCGCACGTTAGCGGTAAGAACATGGCTTGTTGGAACGATGGTCTCAGGGAGGACTTTTCTTACACAGTAGTTCAGCCAAATGCCTCAAGAAACTAATGAAATATGTACATAAAAGTTGAGCAGCTTTCGTATGGATTTTTGATAAGGAAACAGCTGCTCATTTTCTTGGGGAGTAGTAGAGTCTGGAGGCCACAAGATCTGATAAAGGATAAGCAGATGGTTCAGAGTAAACAATTTGAAGTAGCTCATGTAATTTCTTTAAGATCTTAGTACATAACCTGACACTAAGGGGTTATACGAAGCTCGTTGAGCTAATAGTGATCAAGTATTTATTGCTGGAGGGCAGCTAGGGAGATGAAAAAGGCAGCCAAATTTACTGAGGGATAAATAATATACTGCTGCACATCCTCCAAAATGGGATTTGAGTAGTTAAAAAGTGCCAGAGGAGCCTGAGTGAAGTGCAGTCTGCACATGAGGATAAACGGCACATTGTGGACTGGAATGTGTTCGGTCATGTAACCTGTAGCAGTCAGGGTGGCTCAAGAGAGAATTGTCTCTACCAGCAAGGCCAGATTGCAGAGCAGAGTCCTTCTATGTGGAAACCACAACAATTCTTTGATCACAGAGCAACAGAATGGCTGAGATGAGAAAGAACCCCTGGTCCAAAGCCCTGTTGAAGCAGGGCCACCTAGACCCAGTTGTCCAGGACCACGGCCAGTCAACCTTGGGGTAAGCCCAAGGATGGAGGCTCCACAACCTCCCTGGGCAAACTAGGCAAGTACTAGGTCGCCCTCAGTGAAAAAGTGTCTCCTGGTGTTCAGAGGGAACCTCCTGAGTTCCAGTTTATGCCCATTTCCCCTTGTCCTGTTGCTGGGCACCACTGAAAAGAGCCTGGCTCTGTCCCCTTTGCATCCTCCCTTCAGGTGTTCATAGATGTTGTCCCTGAGCCTTCTCTTCCCCAGGCTGAACAGCCCCAACCCTCTCATCCTTTCTTCAAAAAAAAAACCACTCCTCAGTTGTTTTATCTTGAACAGACAGGAGGAGAGATAACACAAAGAGTAAACAAACCTTCTTAAACCGAATATTTACTCCTTCCTCTTTAAACTAAACCCTGCCCACCACAGGCACTGTGAATGGCCTCGAGTGAACCCAGTAAGTCTTAAAGGTCTGTTTTAGGGGACAAGATTAATTTCTGGAGTCTGAGGACTATTTTGTAACATGTGAGCTAAGAATGGGCTTGGAGGGCAGAAAAGGTAAAAGATTTATTATCTTGTATTTACCTTTGGTTGGCTCTGGAGTTTACAGTGTCATAGAAGGAAATTCATTAATTCATTAATTCATTAATTCCTCTGCCATTAATAGTAGATTGTATGGGCCAGCAGTGAGTGCTCTGGATTATTTTGCCCCTTGCTGCTCAGACTGAAATTACTGCATAATCTAGCCTTCTTTCTAGTGAATTTACTTTTTATTATAAATAGATTAGAATAAAGCAATATACTGTTATCTCAAAAGCTGACTCCCACTGATTTAGACAAACGTTTAGCGGTTTCTGAGTTTTCCTTAATAAAGGTCACTTTTGTTCCCAGATCGTGCTGTTAACATGGATCAGGTCACTCTGACATTTGTTAATGGCTTTTCATCACGTAAATATCACTCAAGCTCCAAATGTTGCAGAATATGTCCCAATAGTTATATTAAAAAAAAATATATATATATATACAAATCAGTGTGGCTGGAAATGCTTACAGACCATGTGTGACAGCACTGAAAGAGCTGCTCAGAGGTAATATCTGATTTATATGAGGTTGAATGCTCAATGACAAAGTCATCAATCAAAAATTCGCGTGCCACCTTTTGTCCAAGTGTAGACCCACACAAGGTTACCTATCTCATCTTCCCATGAACATCTTTATGCAAAACACTTTGTGAGATAAAAGCAGAAATATTCTAAGCTACCTCTGAGTTGTGGAAGTCATGCTTGGTATATTTATTAGATTAAAAATGATTTAAATATTTCAAGGGCTAAAGAGGGGAGTGTGGCATGTGTCTTAACAATGTTAATAACCTAAATTTCACACTTCTTAGTAACCACACCTACTAGCAATTACCAAATTGACAGATATATGTGAAGTTGGCATTTTAGTGATTCACCCAGCAGAACTGAAAAATCTTTTAAAAGCCCAGAATTTGACTCTTACCAAATTTCCCCGGCAGTCATGTCACAGACCTGAGCATAGGACTAGAAATGTAGCTGACAACAATTCAAACTGGTAATTAACTTGCTGTCCATATACAGCTTGCTGTAAGAATCCTCCACAGACTCAGATGTGTGTGTTCTTCCAGCCTAACTAAAATTGCTGTTAAGTAGGTGCCTACAAAGGATATTCTTCAGGCACTGAATGGTGTCACAGCCCATGCAGATAGGACAAAATAGGGCAAAATATGTGCCCCTCTGCAGAGTGAATATATTTGCCCTGGTTTGGAAAGGAGTAAATGATAGCATGGCTCCACAAATCATTAAAGGTGTCCAAATTGTCATTGGGAAAATGCACCCCAATGTAGACAAAACCAAAACACAAATCCATGATTTTATAGTCAGAGAAGTCTGTGATGCTCCAAGGAGAAATATTGTTAAGTTCTGGTCTCCTCCTGCTAAAAGTGAGCATGGGGATGGCAAAAGGGCCTCAGGTCTTCTAAACAGACTTAGATAAAAAGCTCAGGTTAAAAGTAGAAATGAAATTTTAACTGATACAAGGTCTCTTGAAATTATCAGTTCTCTTGAACTGAGGAATCAGTAACAATAAAACAAGAAATAGGAAAATGAATGTCTATAAAGTACTGTTCATTCAGTTTTGTTTGATATTTATTCTGCTCTTCCCTTGACCGCTGTGTAGTCTTCCTCCTTTTCTCTTCTACTGATTGGTTCTCTTTCTCCAACACAACTCATTAAAACCTGTGATTTTTGTATTTTTTCTGACTTTTCCTTATCTCCCTCAATTTTTTTTTCTTTTTACAATGATTTTTCCCAGGTCTGCTGAGCTCTCCTTACTTTCCCCGCCATCTGGCTAGACAGCTGTTCCTGGTAGCACTGAACAAGCGAGTTGTGAAAACAGTTGTTCAGAAGCTGATTTTACCTGTAGTTCCCATTCTCTATGGGACTGGAAGTTCTGATGATCAGGACAGGTGAAAATGATGTAGGAAACAAACCTGGATGCATTAAGGAAAACCCAGCGTGGCACATGCAAGTTGTAAAGACAACATGGATCGGGCCAGTTGAAACCCAAACCATTCCATGAGACTCAGCCAAAGAGGGAAAAAACCCCATAAAAATCTCACCAGATTCTTCAAATTCACTGTTGTATGCGTTCCAAGTCTCACTTATGCGGACCAGGTTTTCTTCCATGGCTTGAATGTCCATGTAGGGACAGTTGCACTCCGGGAATTTGGGGCCACACTGACACCAGCAGTCATTGTCCTTGCAGATGAACTCGCCCTCTGAATTGCAGGCAATGTAGCTCAGAGCTGCCTGCACAAAATGCTCTTGCAGGTACTCAGGAAGGATGACCTGAAGACCTGAAGGACATGGAGGAAATATGATGGTATTAAACACAAAGGGAGTTCTGGAGCCAAGCAGCTTCCCCAACCTACGTAGCAAACAAACAAACAATTATGAAAAACAAAAAATAAATTAAGTTTTTAAGACAATTTGCATGTCTGTCCAGCATTTGTACTACGTAATGTATTTTCCTTTCTTAATAGTTATTTTCAGACATATTCCTCACATCTCCCTCTTAGCATGGGACATCCATCCACTCATGAGTAGCCTATATTCCTCAGATATTTCCTGTTGTGATCTTCCTAGGGGGATTGGGCAACGTCAACTTCTCCTTGGGAAGAGCTGCTGAGTGAACAGCAGTCAGAGCCTTGTAGCAGGAAATCACACAGCTGAATTATAATCTTGGTGCCAGCAATAATGCAGATTCTGAAAATGCTGATGAGGGGGAAGCAGCCCTGAGAGACAGAGTAAAGATACGGCATAATCAGGAAAAGAGGTGTAAACAATTCCATCCGAAATTGGGCTGGTTTTCCATGTTTCCTTTGGCACAAGAAGATGTAGCTTGTCTAAACAACTCATTATCTCTCATGATTCTGTAAGGTAAACTAAGAAGGAAGGGGGAAATTGGGCTGGAGGAAATTTTTGAAATATAAATTTGGCTGATTTTTTTTATTTTTCTAGCATTGGTAGCAAATTGCTCTGGGACAGTCAGTTGGATGTGAAGGGTAGGGCTACAAAACCTCGAGGAAGAAAACTCAGTCTTAAATCTACTAAAGTTTTAGCATGCAAAGGGTGCAAAATCCAGCTCCTGTGTCAGAACCAGGGAGCAGGTGAATGAAAAATTCCTCATGTTTGTGACCAGAAAGCCTTGACCATTGTTTATGAGATCCCAGTGATGGGAATGAGTATTTTACTGATACCTTGAGAGGCCTCCTAAAAACAGAGACTAAACAGGAATAAGGGAATTAAGGCAGGTATTTATCTGAAAGGCCTTCAAAGGTACCCCTGGGGAGCCAGAGGCCACTGCAAGATGGACCCAAGATGGACCCCAAGGTCACCGAGCTCTTCACACTTTTATAGGTTTGGTTCATTTGCATAGCAGGGTTAATCTCCAATTAAAGCTTCAGTTTAATGAGGTAATTCCCCTCATCTTACCCCCCTTAGAGGCTCTTTGGTTTATACTTTTTGGGCCTAGGACGGTCTGAGTGTCCCTGGAGAGCAGGCCTGGAGAGGCTTTGTTATGTCTGCCTGGCACGAGAGAGCAGAAGTGAACAGGCTGCAAGAAACTTCAGAGTTACACACCAGGCAGTGCAGGATTTGAAAAATATAAAAGTTAAAACCTAAGGCATCATTTCAGAGAAGTGTTTTAACCCTGTAGCCCTCAGTCATTCCAGCTGCATTAGAGATAACCAATCAAAGAGCCACAGCAAGGGACATTATGAATTTTTATTTAATATTTGTTGTTGTTTTCTGTGGCAAACATAATCCCTCCAGAACCAGCGGAGCTTATTTGTGTTCCAAGTAATTTCTCAGCATATGAATTGGGTATTTGGTGATACAAGTTTCTTCTCCATAGGCACTTGGACGATTTCACAGAGATTTATCTCTTATTTTTAGATATATCCCAAACTATAGCTGTAACAGTCATTTCAGAACCCTTCCAAGTCGAAACTCATACCACAATTGCTGAAACCTGGTCTGACTGTGCTTTCTTCTGTCTGATGTCAAAATTTGTGAAACTCTGCTGCTGCCTGAGTAAATATTGCAGTAGAGTTGTGTGCTTGTGAAAAACCATGAGGTAGTGAAAGGAAAAGAAAACCCAGCTTGACTCTTCCATTAAAGAGTTTACACAGTTCTGGTAACACATTTCACCACATGACAATCCAGTGGCAACAAACCACAGCCTGAGAGATGCAAAGATTATTTTCCAAATTTTAACTGACAAACACAGCGAATATGCTGGAAGCCATCAAAAATTACATCTTTCTGGAAATATTCATTGCATCCCAGTGGAAATGACAAGTTTTTAGTACAAAATTAAAATATTCTCTGTGGGAAATAATTTTATGTTTTTATGGATTTAATCTATTCTGGGGAGAAAGGAAAGGGAGAAAACACACATGGATATTTTATGGAAGAGTCATAGAAACGTAGAATATCCCAAGACGGAAGGATAGGAAGGACTGAAGGTCATCATCCCTGAGAGCTGTTCTTAATGTCACCAACCACCTCACACTGTTTGTCTGAGTGATTTACAAAACTCATATAGAAAATTTTAAATATTGGAAATAATTGTGTGTCTACCTCCAACTGCAAATTAAGAATTAATTTTTAATTAATTTTTAAATTAATAATTAATTGCCGTAGAGTCAGAGGTATACACGAATACATCCATTAAAGAGAATTTAGTGGGTGTTTTCATAGCCATACTTTGCTCATGCTTTATTTTTGTAACTGAAAATAGAAATTATTAATGGCCTAATACCATGAAGGGGGACTTATCAAAAATTTTTGCGACCTAATATGCAGGTTGGGAAATGCTTCTGCTGGAATTTTGAAAAAAAAGTATTATTTAGAAATGATTACTCTCTTCTTCCTTTTGCTTTCTCTTTCTGCTTCTTTCTATTTTTAATTTTTATTTTTACACAATTACTACTATTTTCCTGATGAGTGAGATTTTAACCTTCCAAGTTTGTTTTTTTTTTTTTTTAATTCCCAAGAGGAGCCCTTTGACTCCTCCTGATTTAGAGTATTTGAAAATGGATATCCTGCTCCTCTGGCAACCCCATTAATTTTGGTGGAACAACCACACGGGGTGTGAGCTACTGCTCAGGATGTGCAAAGCAGGCTGAGAGCGCACTACATGCCACTCCCAGCTTGGTGGAATCTCGGGGAATTCAGGCTGTTCAGGAGCTGTGCCAGTGGATGCTAAAGAGGGATGCAGAATGTTAGCAGGGCTATTCCAATTATTTTCTGATGGGTGCAGAAATTGTTTCTGTTCGAAAGGCAGCACGAGGTACTGACATTTCCTTCACTTTGTCTGGAACGCACTCGTTGCACACACACACACACACACACACACAAAAATTAGGAAAATGACCTTTTATGAGGTGGAAGAAAGAAAAAAACAAATAGCGTGATAAATGTCACCCCGTCCCAAAACAAATTAATGAAATTGCACCTACATACCTTGCAACTGAATCTTATTTTCAGGACTCTGAACCAGAACAGAGCTGACAGAATCTAGGTTGTCATAGTTACTGCAGCCGAGAGGACCGGTCCGTGTCTCTGTCACCTGGTGGAAGGGAAGGGAGAAGCACTTGCTGGATTATCCAAAGCAGACTGGGGAGTTCATAAGATTATGTCATCAAGTTTCCCTCTATTTCAGCCAGAAATACGTTTCAGACTTGATTATGGTGACATAACTCAATTTAACTGCCAAAAGGATGAGGGCAAATGTTTCACCAGTCCCACAAACTGCAGGAAGTACTATCACAGAGAATCCTTACAAGCACGACACCACTACAATACTACACAAATACTACAGTAGTACAATGCTAGAATGCTGTAATGCCACACCAATTTACAAAACTAAAGACAATTTATTTTTCATAGCTGTGGGAATTACAATGAGTTTGCCAAATGTGGTTTATAAAAACGAGGACTGTGATTTCCCCCTCTTGAAACTTGTGCACATGACAAGTCTTTCTCAAAATCATAGAAAAAGCTTAGATTTTTCCAGTGAAGAAGATCAGTATTTGGAATTAAAAACCCTTTATGAGCAGTATTTATAGTGGTGGGAGTGTGGGATATTTTTTCATAAGGGAAGGGGGCCTGAGATAAGTTTAGGCACAAAATTCTGGATATTCTCTCTGTTGCAATCACCAAATCCATGGCCACAGAACCAAAACACAGCTACATTTATCAAAACAGAACCTCCACAAGCAGAGCTCTGGCTTAACAGTGGAGGTTTATATTTGGCAGAGAGCAGTTATTTAAATCATGGAATCACTGGGGTTGGAAAAGCCCTTTCAGATCTTCAAGTCCAAACATTAACTCAGGACTGACAGATACACACACCACTAAGCCATGTCCTAAGCACCATATCATGGTGTTTGAACACTTCCAGGAATGGTCCTGGGCAACCTGTGCCAGTGGCTGGACATCCTTTCAGTGAATAAATTTTTCCTAATATCCAATCTGAACGTCCCCTGGTGCAAGGTGGTGAGTAAGCACATTTAAATAAAAGGTAAAAAAGAAGTTAGCAATCTATTTGCTTCCTGGAATGCTATATATCATTCTTGAGCATCAACAAAGTAATTAAAAGGGCTGATTTCTGTTTAAAATGAGAAGGGCCTGATACAGTTTCTGAGCAATGAGGCACTGCTGTGATGCCCAGGGCAGGTGGTCAGCAGAGCAGGCAGCCGCAGAAACCCCAACCCCTAGCATGGGTGGATATACCACGATCTCACATTTTTTAAACTGCATTGGGTGCTGTAGAAGATTCATGAGTTTGTAGTTCCTTCTCCTTTGTATCAAGACAAGGCAGAGAAAAGAAGGTGAAAGTGGAGAAAAAGCAGTGCAAGCAGGCACAGCAGGGAGTTGTGGCCATCCTAGACCCACTGGCTGTCAAAGTACAACCAATCCCTCTGCCATGCACTTCCCAAACTGTTCTCAGCCACTCTCCTGGAGCTTCCTACTTCTCTTCCTTTGACTGTTTCAGAAACTGTGGCCAGATTTACCCTCATTTGGTATCTGCCTCCGTTTTGAATACAACCCCTTCTATCTTCTATTGCTGCAGGTATCATACTCACCTGTGGATCTCCTGGAGAATAAGCCTAAATTATAGGGTCAGGGAGCAGATTTCCAAAATACAGCCATGCAACCAGACAACCAATGTGAATTGTAAAGAACAGAAGGGAGAGGGCTATTTGAACAGTCTGATTTGGGGGGTATATGAAGGTTTGCTGATGTAAACCCTGATTGTTCATGTGGCTGAGGGTCACCTGGCTCGCCCATAGCCTGTGGGTGGGTCATGATGCTCTTGAAACCACTGGGATTTCACATTCTTCTTGCACTTTTGCAAAGAATATATGAGACTTCCTGTCATTCCAAGCTCCTGGCACCCTTCCATTACTTTGAAGAAGTGTTCCTGAGGGTGGAGCAGGAGGCCCTTTGCAGAGCCACAGCCCACGGAGAGGACACAGAACTGGCCTCCATCAAACCTGCTAGCACAGCTCGAGCTGCACAAGGAAATGGGACCAAGTCAGGTTGGGTCCTCTCTGCACACATTTGGCAATCCTTAATATTCACGACAGCACCAGATTTACTACAGCTTTTGCTTAATCATCCTCAATCAGTAGAAAGACTCTTGCAAGGGGATAGGAGTTGGGTTGGACACGGCTGGAATGACAATTGTGATTTACATGTGATCCTTCAGCCCTCTGCCAACAAGCAGTCTAAAATTCCATTCTAAAATATTCTTTATTGGAAGTACCCCCAGTCCATATATAGAATCCTGTTCTCTTTATACAATAACAAAGAGTGTTCCCTAGATCAAATAAGAGAAATAGCCAGGAGACAAAAAAAGACAGGTAAATGTGGCAATGAATTTTAGCCTTACTCTGACATACTGTGCTCAGCATTCATCTGTGCAATTCTTTATTTAAAGATCCATTTATTTTAGTGTTGTTTTGGTTTGCGTATTATTATTATGCTTTTCAAGCGTTTGTCTATAAGGTGATGCAGCTTCATAAAGTTATATGGAATGTATAAACTATAAAGCAAACTTTAGAGTTCCTATCCATTCCTGTCACTCTTTTATGCCCCCTGAAATCACATAATAAGGCAGGGTGGTAAGGAGCTTTGTACTTATTGTGCCCCTTTTTGCTCATGCTTCTTCACTCTTATCTGAATTATGGCAGACATAGGTAGAGACTACCACTGTTTTGAGGGATAGCATTTATAAATACATTGATTCAGGAGAAAACTATGTAGGGCAGTTTTGATATGACTTATAGACAATCATTGTTGCAGTGAAGTAATAAAAAATTGCTATAATAATAATGATTATGATAATAATAGACAATGCTGGACAAATACTACAATAAATAAGGACTTTTTCTAAATGTTATTTTTTAGTTCCCAATGTTATATTTATATTATTCATTCTTTTACTTTTCTGGGTGCCTTCACACCCTCTGTCAGCTGCCTTGCTCTGGTACTCTTAGCTTCTGCATAGAAAATAAATTGCAAGAAGAAATTCAAAATGAATAGTCTCCGTATATAAAAAAAGAAATGCTAAAGAATATAAAAATCACCCAACCTTCAAATTTTGATGGATGACAATTCTAGTCAGAGGTCAAAGTTATGCAGTTACATATGCTATTGCACACTCTACACAAATCCTACTCCACAAAGATTGTAAATCAGAAAAAAATGTGAGTGACTGATAAATGAAAGCCTCAAATTTCTATCAAATTCTTGGTTCAAATGAAAGGATCAGATTTTCCTAAATCGTACAGTTACAGACTGGTTTGGGTTGGAAGGGATCTTAAGGAATATCTAGTTCCAAGCCCTGCCATGGGGGCACTTCCACTAGACCAAGTTGATCCAAGCTCCATCCAACCTGGTCTTGGACATTTTGGGGTAACTTTGGTGATAGCAAAGCAGACTAGAGAAGAAAAAAAAACAAATTTAAAAGGATACAAATACTTTAATTCTGGTTTGATCCAAGTGTTACTGGTGTCACTGATGATTTTACATTTTTTGTTTCGGAAACAATAGGAATGAAATTGGAAAAGCAATGGCACGTCTTTAATTATCTTCCAAGCAGAGAAGTGTGACTATGTTCAGTCCCAAGATCACAGCTGAAAACTGTTTCGTCAGAAAGTGTATAAAAAAAAAAAAAGATGAAGCAAAAAGAGGAGAGGGAAAGGTAATAAAACAGAAATGCAGATTATGCTGAGATGTAGCATGGTCCAGAAGTGACTGACTGTGTGCCGAGAGCACCAGAACCACGTTTGCTTTGCACGACCTGTGGCCCACAAAGAACATTAACTCACAAAGCAAACCACGACAGAACAAAGTCATTAAATAACCAAAACCCCCTAAGAACCAGTAACAAAACTCCTGTGAAATCATCTGATACGAAGCAGGCAGGATGTTCTCCGGCACCTTGTTTTCAGAGATTATCACAGAACAGGTTTCCCTGGGCAGCAGAGTTTTCAGCTCCCAGAAATAAACTCTAACATTTGGCATTAATGAGACAAATGCCTACAGTTTTCAGTCAGTTAAATCTCATAACCATGGTGATAATGACCCGATTATAAGTGCACTGAGAACATACCTCCTAGCACTTAAGCAGGGCTGAATTCTTGTGATATCAGTGGGTAGTATTTCCCTGGGAAACAGTCTGCTTTTTTTGTCCATGGTAATTAAGCCTATAGAAGACTTTCCCAATAAAAGGGGAACACGTTTCTGTGGAGATTTTGCTCCTGGCACGTCCTTATAAGCGCACGTAGCTGATATTCCTAACGAAGTGCCCATGCAGAGGTGGTGTGTGCCTTGCATAAAGGACTGTCCTCTTCAGCAGCACTATTTAAAAATGGATTTGGCTTCTGAGGATGAGAACTGAAGCAGCACAAAGGAGGATGAGGCAGTGCTGGTCACTGCAGAACAGGCAGCTGCGCTCGCATTCACAAACCTCTTTAACACTTTGAACATTCAAATAAGGATTTAGAGCAAACTCCTCGTACCTGCGTGAGGGAGGAAGGTTTGTTCTGAGTGCTTGTGCCCACAGAGCACGGGGCAAAAGTGTGGAACGGGGAGAAACCTGAAGGCTTCAGGATTCTCCTGAGGAACACGGTGGTGGTGCTGGGCTGATGGCTGGGTCTGGTGATCTGCGAGGTCTTTTCCAACCCCAGTGGTTCGGATTCCATGACTCTCCTACCAACCTCACCCTCAGGTTGTCCTGCAGCCCGTGCTCCCACACCCTGTAATCCCAGGCTGATGCTCATTTCACCTTAGAAATGAGTTGATCAAATAAATAGGCACTAAATGTACTTTCTATTTAGATGTGGATCTCCTGCTAACTCTCTTCTTTCTTTTCCCCCAGGCTTGACAGTTTTTCACAAAAGCACCTTTATTCCAGCACTTCCCTTTGCCACACAATAGTTGCTGCTCCGCTGCCCTATTTCTGTCATTGAACATATTAAAAAACTCCCGCTAATGAGTGTGTAATTAAAATAAATCAGATTTTCTGAGTGTTCCAAGCACTGGTACTTCTTGCCCTATGGGCTAGATGAACATTTCTGGAGGAGGTACAGACAAACCAGAAGCATTCACAATGTCAGGGGTTGGATTCATGTTTCCAATATCATTTTTTTAATTGCCAGGAATCTAAAACAATACCTCAAAGGCATGTGAAATTTCAACACATTTTCTAACAGCATAGGGCTGGTGCTGTAATTTGAAGAGCCCACTAACTCGGGAGACCTGGAAACACTCCCATCATATTTTTCTGTCATCTGTAACATGGAATAGGAACAGTAAACTTGATCTTTCTGCAAAAGAGATAATTGCAAAATTTCCATCAACTTCATTCGAAGGGAAATAGGGACTTCTTTCAAGTTTCTGGGCAAGGAGACGACTTTGAATTTTACTGAATGCAGCACTAAAGCTTCCCAAGAGATCAGTCTAATCCTTCCATTTGCGCTCCTTTGTTTCTACACTCCCAGGAATTTACTGTGGACCAGATTGTTACATTAAAATAACAAGGAAATTGAAATGTATTCTCCTCACATAAAGCATTAAATACCTCAGAAATCAGAATACTTCAGGACCTAGAAATCAACTCATACTACTTTAATTCTACGCTGTTACATCTGTTAAAAATACTATGATTTTTTAAGGCTGTTCAGGTTCCTCTGATAGGGAACAATCACCTCTCCACTCAAGTCTGTTCCCCACTATCTCAGGGAGCAATATGTTGTCTGTAAATTCCAGGAGAATCCACAAGAATATTGGAACAATATTGGCACCGGCAGCTCTGGCATCGCAGCCACAATTTCCCCTTTTCAAGGACATTTTAAATCCACTGCCTGTCAGATGCCACATTCCCATGCCACCTTCTGGATTGCAACAGGGAAGTTTGCAAGGAAATGAGCCTGCTGGAAAACCAGGCAGGGCAGCAGAGCCAGAGCCTTTATTTCCTGCACTTTCAGAAATCAAAGGTGCATCAGCCTCATACAGAGAATGAGGACAGGCATTATCTCCAGAAGAACAGGTTATCTCTTTTAATTAATCTTGAAGCAAGAGATGACAGCGAAGTTCTCTTACAGAGAGGTAATAGAGTTAGCAAAAATGTAATAAAAAAGGAGAATTTTGTTTCAGTCTCCATTTAGCTACTTCTGCTCGCCCATATCTTACTTAAATTAACACTAATACTATTTTTTCTCAGCTTTTATTGCCTAAAAGAGACAGCTGAGCAACAAACAGTAAATGAAATCTATATATTTGGTGTAAAAGATAAAATTAGAAACAGAGACAACAGCGCAGATACAAATTAAAATAATATTTCATGTTCATAAAAATCTCAAGGTATCTGCAGAAAGCAAAAGCAAAAAAGCCTACTTAAGAAAAACCCAATTCCCAACTTTCCATCCTTTTCCAAACATAATCCCATTACTATATAAAAGACAAAAGGCTCTGAAGAAATTTGGGGGCTCATACTGTAAATGTTAAATGTCTTCTTACATTTAACCCAACTGCAGAATCCCATGCAAGGACTTCCCAAGAGTGAGGGAGAGAAGAGGAGAGGAAACAGGGTTTGTATCTCCATGGACCAGTTCCAACAGGCAGTGCTGAGGCCACTGGGACTTTTCACTGTGTCCCCATTAGTTTCAGGAAGACAGGATGATTTGCCTGTTTATAAGACTCACAGATATTATTAGTCATAATAATACTGCAGTTGAATGGAAAATATATCTATATAATTTTTTTTTCTTATGTTGTCAAAGTATGAATAAAAAATATAGTCCTTCCTGAATCAGGATGGAAAGTTAAAATGTTCCTCTTCTTTTTGAAGTGTCAGGAAAAAGATCCTCTTTGTAAATATAAAAAATATCTTTGGATAATTTGGGAACGTTTTACCTTTAATGTGGTCAGTTTTTAAAATTATGCATATATTATTTTTAAGAGAAATAAGAAAAAATTTTAAAACCCTCAAACTTGTGCCAAAGAAAAAATGTGACAGGTTAACATTAGGTCCTAAAAATAACATGAAAGGCATTTAAAGTCTTGAAGCTTAAATATCAAAATGACAAGGTCAGGTTAATTAAGAACTCAATTTTCCATAGAGATTTCACCTTTGATTATCCATTTCTGTGCAATTCTAAAACTTAGATGCAATGTTCTTTTCAGCAATATCTCTAACAATTGACTGCTTTAAGCTGCTTCCAGGTCTTACATTTCCTGCCTAGAAACTCCTGAGTTATTTGTGCTGTCTGTGGCACTCCAGCTGGGATCACCCTGCGCCTCACTCGTGGTCACATCTGCAGCAGGACATTTTTCATGTCCATTTGATTTGGCCATCAAACTCCCCCTCCTGGGGTTGCCATCCCAAGCTCTCACAAGGAATCACATTAGTGTCCATAACGTGGGTGTCTGCCTGGCTCACAGAGATGTGTGCAGGGATTTATTTTTAGGTTATATCCTCATTACTTCCCACCCATTTATTCCCTCTGGTAAGTGATTGTAACACAAGTTGCCCTTTCTGTCCCTTTGTCACAGCCAACTCTCAATTTACGGTTTTACTAAACTCTTAATTTAATCCAACTGGTTTTCAGTGTGTTTTCCTGCATCTTTGCAGACCTACCTACAGACCAGGCAGTTGCAACTGATCTATAATTTCATCATTAAATCCCAATCAGTTGTTCAAGCCAAAGGGAATTAAGCTTCGTTGAATTTGTGTTAGAGAAGAAAACCAACTTAATACTGAAGCTTTAAACTTCATTTCATACAGCTGCTTCATTCATATGGAAACTTCTGGCTGAGAACCCAGTGATTCTCAACACTGTTATTTCATGAACTAAACAGGAAGAGATACTTTAATGTACAGAAGACTGCCCTTAGAATTAGGCTATAAGAGCAACGTTACCCAGACAGACTGCTGAGCCCAGCTGGAAAATCCTTCACATCATCCTGATTCGTGGGAATAGAAAGACCTATGAAATATCAAGACCTGTTCATTAAAACATACGTGAATGTGTCCTACTTTGGGTAGGAAAAAATATTTAGAATGTAGACTATAGGATCTTGTCCAAGGGGTTTTATTCATTTCTTTCTGGACCTGACATAGATGAGACAATGGTGAGGGCAAAGAATGATGTATGATAAGGGCAAGTGCATTTTTTCCATCAAAAAACAGAAAAAGAGAGAGCCAGAATTCCTACAAGCATAAGAATCTAGGGAAGGAGGGAAGTTCAGAAGGAAGAAGAGGAAACCTTTGAAAAGAAAGCAGCGCTTATCATCAGGACTGTGGAGTCCTGTGGAACTGAAAGGACTTTGTTCTGCTCAGAATTGAATGAAACCCTGGACCACCAGCAGGTTTTGCTTTGTTTCTGAGCAGGTGGCCGTGTGAGGTAGGACATTCCCAGATATCTGCGTGTCCATCTCCTTTCATGGTATGGTAGGTACGAAAAACCTTTTGACAAGAGTTGTTTTCTCAACTAAAAATCTTACACATGTAAATATCTGGACTAAATGAATATATATGCCACTGTATGTTTTCCTTATGCCCCATTAATTATCAGAATGTTTGTCTCATATGTATGCACAAGTATTTCTAAGCCTGGGTAGAACTCTCAGGTCACACACTGCAGACTTGCCAGTTTGGGATATTTTCATCAAGGAAGGATAGATCCTCCACAGTGTAAACCAATAGCAAAGTAAGAAAAGCGGACCAACACATTTTATTTTATGCCTGAAGGAACATGGGCTATTTATTTCCGAGAACAGCTCAGTATTCTTGTGAATGTTGTATTTCGAACAGAGAGATGGAATAAGAATAAACTCTACTAAAGTGGACTAAATCATGAGAGGAAAAATGTTTTAATGGTCCTCTTCAAACCATTTTCTCTATTATCATCAAGGTTTTATCATCACCTAATATTACACATTAAGGATTTCATGAAAAGCTGAAGAAAAGACATTGAATGATTTTTCGTTTGCCAGACTCTAGATACACTTGGAGAAGATAAAATTAAATTTCCTGGTAAATTTACATATTATTTGGGAGACTTTCATATCCTCCATTTGGTGGAATTATTATAAATGTTGGAAAATTATGAACTATTATAACCATGACACAAAAAGGCCTTTCTATTATTTCTTTTCGTATTACTTTTAATAAAATTCAAAGGAAGAACACCCAAAGCCCATGAAATGTATTAACTGTTCCCTGGAAAACAGAGGGCTAAATTGGGTCATCCAGAGAGAGATAATGAGCGATAGTTCCATGGATTGGGAAGATGGTTGGTGAGGCTGACTTGTGGAAGCCCTGCTCTCAGTGGCACCCATGTGAATGAGAAGAAGCTTCCTTGACATCAGCGGTGTTTATTCGTTGCGTAAGGTCAGAACCTCGCCGTGCAAAACCAGAGCCACCCTTTATTTCACTCACTGGCTTCTGCTCTCAACTCTGTAGAACAGTGATGAAACTTCCAACCTGTCAGGCATTAAAGATCTGGGAATAATGCTCACTCTACAGCGCAGAAAGTCTCCTGGATGAATGATGAAACCTTTCGTAAACCCAGCTCTGCTTCAGCATGTAGAGGCATTATATGCATTATCTTGTAAGAGATTAAATTATAGTTTTGCTGTCAGACATGCAAATTCTGCTGAAGCACCATGAGAGGGTCTGCAAGGTAAAAATAACAGTGAGGTGCAGAAGACAGCAATGATATAACTCTCAGTGTCAGTTAGATGTGAAGGATTCCCACGCAAGGGATAATTTTTCACACTAAATGAACAGATTTATTCATTTATTCGAAGGGGCTGATTGCAGATTGAATCATAAACGATAACAACAAAACATGCAAAAATGTATTATCGGCAAAAATTCTCTAGGAAAAATAAGATGAACACAGAAAACTTTCCACAGCCTTTTCTTATTCGTTAAGATGCCTTCTTCTGATGCAGAGTCTCCATTCGTCTGAGATATTCTTCCTAATCTGACCTCTGTGCTCATACAAGCTGTTGATACGTGCTATCTCCTGTTTCTGAGAGCTCAGAGGCAGGGAAATGTTCTGTGAATTTTATAGTCCTTGCCTGACATTCTCTGACCTGCCGACAAGCAGTAGCTGCCAATTAGAGGGTGGAGGACAGGCAGAGTGCTGAAGTTCCCCAACCCATACACAAGCCAGCCAGAATAAAGATCAAACTGAAACCTGTACAAATCTGAGTGCCTCCAAATTCCTGCTGGAATGCTCTGCCTAACTGCACTGTTCAATATGTTCACTGTGGAGCTCTCAATACTAAAACCCTTCTCCATCTTCTGGGTTTGTTTAGTTTCACTTTTTTAGAGAGAGGGAAAAAAAAAAAATAGAGTATGGAACATTTGAGGAACTGTAGTGTGAATTGTTTATAGGTTTTTGACAACTGTGATGGCAAGTGTTGTGTGAGTGCTGTTAAGGTTTCTCGTTTACATATGTATATTTATAGCCTGCTCAGGGTTTGGCAGTCTTCATCTCCCTGTCTGCTTTTTTACTCTTCTCTCTTGACTAAACTCATAACTAATAGAAGAGCCCTTCAATTTATTTTTCTCTATCACGTCATGTGTTCTCTCCTTTTCTGTTGTTGTTTTCTTGTGCTTTTGTTTGTTTTTTTTTTTTCATTAAGTGAAGAATAGTTATCCAAAATATTTCCAAAATGCTTATCCAAGCATCTCTATTACGTGCCATTTTATTATGTTTAAAAGCATCTCACGCTGTGTTGCCAACGAGTTGTAACTCCTTGCAGTCATTACTCCTCTGCACTCCCTGCTGCAAAGATAACGAGAGTGTGGCTGGTATCAGGGGCTGCTAAGACACATCCCCTTGGGAGTGCCTGGTGCTGCAGCTGCTGTGATGGATCGTGGCAGGGATGCTGCTGAGTGGGCATTGAGAGTGATTAGTGAAATGTTACTGCTTCAACTTCCTGCTCTGGGTTTGGAATCACAGCATCACAGCCTGGTTTGGGTTGGAAGGGACCTTAAAGCCCATCCAGTGCCACCCCCTGCCATGGGCAGGGACACCTTCCACTAGCCCAGGTTGCTCCAAACCCTGTCCAACCTGGCCTTGGACACTTGCAGGGATCCAGGGGCAGCCACAGCTTCTCTGGGCACCCTGTGCCAGGGCCTCCCCACCCTCACAGGGAGGAATTTTTTCCCAATATCCCATCTAACCCTGCCCTCCTTCAGCTTAAAGCCATTTCCACTTCTCCCATCACTACTTCTCCTTCTCAAAAGTTCCTCTCCAGCCTTCTTGAAAACCCCCTTTAGATACTTTAGGATTTCCCTCCTGCTCTTTTCTCTCTCTCTGAAATACTGAGGGCCAGATTCTCACATGAATTGTGCTGTTTTACACCTGCTCAAGAACTGACCTGTACGTTACCTTTGGAGATTCAGCCCTGGAGATTCAGTTTAATTAAAGCTCAACTGTCCGATGAATTAAAGGGCTTTTTAATATCATCCCCTTAAATTCCTCAAAAAGATACGGAAATAGATCCCTAATATTTCACTTGGTATATTCTTAAAATTAGTGAACAGTCCACACACAGAAGTCATGAGATACCTTGCTGTACCGATGGTGAATTTAATCCAAAGATCTCCAACAATTTCCACAAAGAAGAAGCATGAAACCTCAGGTACTTCATTTTTATAGTGACACAAACACCAATCCCGTGCTGTGCAGTAGAAGATGGTACAGAGACTTCCTAGCTACCTTTGGGTGATGCCCAAAGTCTAACAGCAGGTCCCAGTCCTTCTGGCAAGATAAAATAATGACCCAGATTTAAATTTGAAGTTCCCACCTTGCCATATTAATAGCAAGCTGGGTTTGCGAAGCTCTTAATATTGAGTGAGATTTCTGAAGACACCTGCAGAAGTATTCAATTCTCACAGAAAATTCGGGGGAGAAAAACATTCCAGATCACAATTCCTACGTATTTCCTAACTTTTAACTCCCCCTTGGAGAAATGTCAAGCTTTGGTCTTGTATGAAGGCAGTCTGATCTCCCAAGGTAGGGGAGAACTTGGCATTTCGTAATGGTCCTGAGCAATACCTGTCCTTGAGAATCTGTTCTGTGGCTTTTCCTTGACATGCTTAAGTCATGTCACCAAACCTACACCACAGGGAAACCCCAAATTTTTCATAAGGATCAATAATTTCTGGCTCTTAATTCTGTAGATTGTTCCAGTTAAATTTACATTTGTATTTCATTTCTTCAATGAAATAAATACAAACCTGCTATCACAGGACTTTCCAAAACAGTGCTTCTAGCTGTGATTTTACACTTTAAAGCTGTTGCTGGGCAAATTTTTTTCCCAGTCTTTGGTCCTTTACAAGGTTTCTCAGCAGTGCAGTCTTAAATTCTACCCACAAACTGAATGGATAAAGTGAGGGCAAGAAGGGTTCGAGATCTGGATTTCGAAAGCTTCCCAAAAGTTGGCTGTTTATACAAAACTGTGCAAACTGCTGAGATTTAGAATTTGTCAGAAATCTGACAAAAGCTCAGGGCTTTATGGTATTTCAGCATTTCTGCTTTTGATTATGGCAATTATTTGAATTCACAGAAAAACACATTCAAAAAGGAGGTATGAAAGGGAAAAAAAAATTGAACCAAGCAAGCTTTTTCAGACAAAACAAGGAAAACCAAAAAAAAAAAAGGTCTGTATTTCAGTCTGAGTCTTGAGTGAGAAACTAATTTCATTACACTTAAGTTTCCTCTCTAACAGCCCACCATGAGTCATTCACGGGTTAATTATAGATAATCAGATATAGTTACCATCACAATAGAGCCCTGTTCTTTGTAATCTAAACTTCTCAGATAAAACAAAATGCTTAAATCTCTCATAGCAAAGGAAAAAAAAAAGTGGTTTGGGGAAAGTAAAAGGCAAATTGCACAATAAAATTTAATTGGAATTACAGGGCACATTCTCAGGGATGTTTATTCTTTCTCACTCAGATGGAATAAATGGGCTGTAAATAGCTGTAAATAGCTGGTGGAAAATTCAATTTATGCATCTGTTCTTCTGTTGCCTCCTGTTCCTTTATTGCACTGTGGCTGTCCCAGAACTGTTTGGACTCTACAATAACACCTCTGCTGTATTCACCTGGCCCAGCTCCCACAAAAGGAGGTGTATTCTGGGATGGAAGGCAGTTTCCTCCAAGAGACAGCTACGGAGCAGCCTCACTTCATTAATGGCAATGCTGTAACTGACATAACTGCATTTATAATTTTGCAGAATGCAGTGAGACTGTTCGGTAATATTTAATTTACCATGCAGCCGAGGTGGTTTTTATGTGTTCTGCACCATTGTTTGGAGTTACTGCAGAAGTTTGTTAGGGACGGTGCTGGAATTACAGCTTGTGGCAAACTGGAGTCGTCTGAGAGGAGCACGGCACCGCCTTGGTGGGGGCTCAGAGCATCACTCATTAACGGGGCAAGGGGAAATCTGCTGCCTTTATCTGTATTCTGCTCCCACTGACGCCTTGAAGTGGGCTGTGGGCATCACCACGGCCAGGCAGGGTTTTGTTAGACCAGAGCAGAGCACACCCCATCATCCTAATAGGTTGTTAACAAGGAGAACCAAGAGCCATCCGTGCAGCTGAAGAGAGATTTTCCTAGGATAACACCTCCAAAATGAGCATGTCGAGGAAGCAACGTTGGACCTGTAATATTTCAAACACAACAGGCTGTCTGTTCATGTAAATGTGATGCAAATGAGACACAGCCCTCAGGCACCTGGTGAGGTTCCAGTGAGGCCCTGGAGGCTCCAAACTGTTGATTTAGCACATGAGCCTTAGCACTCGCTCTGAAATGCGCCTGTTAAATTCATATTGGAAGAATGTTCGTATCAGGGACTTTGAAATAAATTAAATATTGATACAAGCTACGGGCACTTCCCATGGACGTTTTGATTTCCAGTCAGAAAATGTTACCACAGAGTGATGTTACCTCTTTTAATGTGGAATAAACAGTGTATTGTCTGCATGATTAACGCAGAGCCCCCATCAGCAGCAGCCTCAATGCAACTTTTAAGGATAATTATGTCTCAGGTAGTAGGAGGAACAAAAAATGACAAGAAAGGACACAGAATTAATGTAGGCATTTGTTTAGAAGATATATCGTGTGTTTATAAAAATTATCCTTTGGTTTTTTTTAGGAGAAAATCTGCAATTTTTTTTTCATAGAGAAAAAAGAGGTGTGAGAGTGATGTAGTCTAACCTGTAAAAGAGATGCTTATCCCAATTTGGGGGAAAAAAGAATGAGCACATATTGGCTTTGTAGGGGGTTGTGTGATTTTGAAGGAAAGAAATGGTATTTGGAATTTCTCTTCACAAATAATATTTTAGAGGTGTCCCAGCCATCGAGATAACCATCCCTGAACACTTCAATCAGAAGACATGTGGTGTGCAAGCAGTTGTGCTATTCTTCTCTAACTCCTGCTGCAGCTTCAGATTGCCCATCATCACAGGAAATGTGACGAACAAGAAGTCAAATAGCAAAGCAAATTATTCCTGTTCATTTCGAAGTCCAGGAACTGGAGTGGCAGATTTCATTCATGCACTGGAGTGCTCTGATGTAACAGCAAGGGTCAGGGCTTTTGATTTGTGTTTTTTAAGTCTTTTCTGTTCCATACAATATTTCGGTTTGGTTGGTTTATTCAGATGTGCATTACCAACAGGGTAGTTGTGTTGATCCTAGTACGAGCATGAGCTATATGAAACATTTTTGATACTCTCAGTTCTCTCTTCCTAAAATATAAACAACTCTGTTAAAATGGTAGAGTCTAGAATACTGCATATGGAAATGCCATCCAAAATTAATAAAAAGCGATAGTATCAAACACTAACTAGGTCCTGAACATGATTTTTTTGATGTTGTTGCTAACCAGTCAACAATCAAAAAATGATTACATGTCACTGGGAAAACTTCTAATATTACTTCAGAATTTTAGGGATTTCTCAACCGGTGCCAATACCTTTATCTTGGATTTCTTTGATGCTGGTCAAAAGGGAGTTCTGCCAAGCTGCGAGACCTTTTCTTGGGCTCCTTTGGCAAATCTCTCGTGCAGAGGAAAGCTTTGAGCAAAGCTGCGGTGAGCAAGTCAGACACAGGAGGTGCTGGTGTGGGAAATGATACAACTTTTAAAATTTTTAACTGACTTTGGTCAGGGGGTTGTTCATCTTTGTCCAGGGGAAAGGAATTAAAGTTTCTTTTCAAAAGACTCTGTTCCCTGGACGAGGCCTGCTGAGCTTAGCACTTTCAGACCAGGAGTAGCACAGAAGATGTAAGATGTAAGAATTGTATAATTCTGGACCAATTCGAGCCAGTGGATTTCTATGAGTTTTTTCTGTATAAATACGTGAAAAAATCTAGTAAAGAACCATGTGTGATGGAATGATTTTCTCTGCACAACCCCGAGCAACGCATGGATGAAATTATTTCTGTTGCACATCCTGGCCAGAACATCCTGTCCAGAATAAAACAATGCCTTAATTCTCTAACATTAAAAGTTATGCTGGAGAGTTTTTGTGTTTTTTCCCACAGTTTTGGTGACACTGGGACTTAAAAAGCTGCTCAGGAGTCTGTGGTGTAAAAAGCACTGGGGTCACTCCTCCCTACAGCCCCACAGGAGGGGAGGGTCTGACGGTCACCCTGGTCCCCAGGTCCTTCAGGGTGTCACTTCTCCCAAATCAACCCTCACGTTGGGACACGGAGACCTGATTCAGCAGCTGTATGGAAAGGAGTCTATCTCGGATGTCAGCGTATATGTTTTAATGAATAATCTTCAAATGTGCTACTTACACCCTGGATCTAAAACTTTACCCGATGGCTTTCCAATTTAAAAACAGCAGTCTTTCAAAAACCTATGCTTATGGAACAAAAAAAAAAAAAAAGCCTTCCTTGGCTCTTTTTGTGCTCCTGCTTTTCAACAGAAACAGGTTTTTTGTTCAATTAAGTGTTCTGACAGTAGAAATTTGTCATGCAAATGTTCCAGGCCTCTCAATGGAAACGGTGGAAGAAGCCAGGGTTTCATTTATCAGCACTGGTGCATCTGATGTGAGAACCATTTCCTGGAGGCTCCTGCCACCAATTAACCAAATCAAATTTGCTGGTGGACTAACACTTGGTTTGCATCCACCTCAGCAGCGGGCTGGAGAGAAATCTTTCATTTGTAGTGTTTGTAGAAATCTTTGGACATGCAGAAGGTTCATTCTGTAAACTCTGGGTGAGCAGGGTTGAATTTTGCACTGTAACACAAATTTTCTTAAAAATATTTCAGCAACTAGAAGGGGAAGATTTCTTTCAGGCAGTGTTTTGTCTCTGCATTGCTATGTTCTGTCACTTGAGTTACCACTGGTTGCAGTCATCAATTATCTTCCCACAGAAGGAATTTTTGCATGTGGAAGGAGCCTGGTTTTAAAGGTTGTTGTATATCTGTGTGATAAACAGTCAGGTTGTGAAGGTAAGTCAGATCAGAGGGGTGGGTGACTCCATGGTCTGCAGCAAGAATCATGGAATTGATTGAGCCATCAAGGTTGAAAGGATCTCCAAGAACACCAGCCTTCAAACCATTCTGTCAACTAGCCCACATCTCATCCACTCACTTCTCGAACACCTCCAAGGATGAGGACTCCACCACTGCCCTGGAGAGCCCCTTCCAGTGCCTCACCACTCTTTAGGTGAAGAAAGTTTTCCTAAAATCCCTTGTGAACCTACCCTGGCACAACCTGAGCTGTCTATCACCAGCTGCCTGGGAGAAGAATCCAATCCCACCTCGCCAGAACCTCCCAATCCAGTCCTTCCTCCAAGACCAGGTGATGAGATGGGCAGCATCAACCAAACCCTGGTGCTGCCTGAAGAGCCAAACACCATCTGGCACCAGCAGGTGACCAGCCCTGAGCTGGGCTGAGCTGCCACGCCACCATTCCAGGATGGATGGGACTGTGGGAATGTCCTCCACAGACCAGCAGCCAAACTCGTGCTGTGGAGCTACAAATTCTGGTTGGATCCTTCTCCCAGTAAAGGCACTTTCAAGGACGTAAATTTATATTTATTTGAGTAACAGCTAAGGCAGGTGGGAATTGCATCTGGTTTCAGGAGTCTTTAGTGAAGATCTTGGTTACCAGTGGAAAGATCCAATCAGCAGAAAGGATCCTAAATCACATCTTGCATTAAGAACTTCATAATTACTGCACATTCAACTGCAAGTTACGATTTTATTTGCCCTTCAGTGCTGGAAATGAACTGGGAGAGGATATTTCAAATGAGTAACATAAGACTAGAGATCTCCTCAGGAGGACAGCAGTTGCTTTATGTCCTACCTGGGGCACTGATCTTGGCCAAGCATCCATCAGTGCTAGGAGTGACCTGCAGCAGTCAGCACAGAGGGTGCTTTGACTGACAAACCGTGCTAAAGCTAGTTCTTAACAGAAAATAATGCATCTCCATAAAACTGCAGAGGCAAGAGTTCCAAACTGTCCCAAAATCCATTAAAAAAAAAAAAAGAAGAAGAAAAAGAAGAAGAAAAAGAAAGAAGTGTGAGAAATATAAATCCGTCTATAAATGGAGTTACTGATCACGCATGTACATGAGGTTGTCTCAATGACCAAACACTTCTATAAACACTTCTGTATCAGTCAAATTATGTATCATTCTTCACTAATACCTCTAGTACATCTATAGGCCCTCTCCCACTCTAGCATCTTCATTATAAATTGAATGCTTTGACTCGGGTGAAAAAAGAGAATAAAACCGATTATTTTGCCAACAATTACTGATCAAACCACATTTCCCCTGAGGAGCAGCTGGTGAGGCTGGCACCTCCCCTGGAGGTGTGTCCCGGAGCTCTGCCTACCTTGATGGCGGTAGAGGCGATCTGGATGTGGTGCAGCCGCCGCAGGGTGCTGTCCCTGTCGATGAAGTAGGAGGCTGCCAGCTGGTGCAGGGTCTCCAGCGTCACCGCGGAGCTGTTGGTGCTGGGGTCGCTTCCTTCCGACCTCTTGCTCAGCTTCCGTTTGTCCACAAAAATTGTGAGTGACTCCTCTCCTGAGCAGGGAGACAGAAGCCCAGCAGGAGTCAGCAATGTCCAGCAGCACAGAGAGATTTTGTAGACATTCAACTTGAAGCACATACAAAATAATATGTTTATTTCCAAGGTCACTTAGTACATTCCCTCTGTAGTGTTTAAGGTTAGCACGAAAGGAAATGAAACCAGTGTAATACTTGAGATGTTCGTTTGTTTCCTTCTCTTACAACACCTATCACAGCTGATTTCAGAAGAAAGGTACCTAGTTCCACCTTGTTATGAGCAACCATGTGCTTTCCAATCAATTCAGCAGTGCCTGGAATCTGATAGAGCCGTTGCCATAAACCAAATTCCTGCAACTGAAAAGTGTGGGGGTTTCAGAAAGTTGGTGTTTTTCCAAAAGAAAATAGAAGCTCTGGCATCTTACATTGTGGATTTCTCACTTCCTTATAGAGACGTGGATAAATACTGTTGGATCCAGAAATTTTCGTTTCCATAAGATTATTGAAAACCAAGAACCTGACTTGCTTAACTGAGTGAGTTCTTAAGACCATTTCCAGAACAGACTTACAGATACTGTAAATTTTCCATGTTTATTCTCTAGTTCATGGATATATTTTTCTGTGTTTCAGGCTAAGCAAGAATTCATTCATTTGATGAAGTGTATAGGAAAAACCCTTTACATCACAAAACAAATTGGAAAAGTAATTTCTGGACCCAGTACTTTCTTTTGTGAAATTTATGTCCAAAATAACTACAAAAGCACTTACTCTCTGAGCCGATGTTTGGTAACCTGCACTCTTCAGCATTTAGCTCATCAGTGGATTACTAATGTCACTATACCTGGATTTTAGGTGCTGAACAACTCCACTGAGTGCCTTTTCCTAGTCGCTGGAGAAGAAGTTACCCTGCTAAAGGTCTGACTTGCCACTTGTGCTACTTTCACTGCTCACCCATCTGCTGCAGTGGCACAGTGCCCATGCAGAGGATGGGATGCCAGCTTCAGAAGGGTTTACGTGCCAAAAAGTAATAGCTGCAGAAGGATAAAACCAAGGATGGAAACATGACATCATCTTTAAAGGGAGCTAATTTTGGTGGTGAGCAATGCTAGGCGAGGAACGTGTGCCTCCGTGCAGGGGATCACATCTGTGGGCAAATTTTGACATGAGTACTCTTTTTTCCCCAATGTACATTATGTGTTTCCCAATCTCTCAGAAATTCAGAGGGCAGTCAAGCCCCTCAGACCTTACAGAGGCAAAACTGGCATTACACAGGAGCTTTATTACCTAATTAGACCTGCAGGGCTTGTCCAGTACGTTCCTTTTGTCCTGGAAGGGACAGGTGGCTGCTCCAGCTGGAGTTTAACTCAATTTCCACCACTACATTCACACTTCTCCTCCTACAGTTTCCTAACGGGTCATTATTTTGTGCATGAAGTCATCAGTGCAGCTATTAATTGCCTGAAGCTCCAAAGAACCGGGAATTAACGCAGCCTCTGTAAGTACCAGGATTTCCCCACCCATTTATTTCATCTTGCTGCTGTAATAAGCAGACAGAGGTTCACAACTGCCATGAGGAGGGAACTGGGAAAGCACAGCAAGCTCTAGTGGCCTGTCCTCTGAGAGAAATCTGCCATCAGAAGCCGCTCTAGGTTCCAGCTTTGCTGGAATTCAACCGTGCCCGTGCAATAAAACCTGACTTGTCACAACCTGCCATGTGACTCCAGCCAGGATGAAAGAGGTTTCCGGGATGAAAAGCAATGGAGTGGGCTGAGGTTTGTGCCAGGGGCTGTGGGCTTTGTGCAGCTGTTTGCGGAGCTGCAAAGACATGGTTTAGAACAGATATTAGGAAGAAATTCCTCCCTGTGAGGAGCCACAGGGTGCCCAGAGAAGCTCTGGCTGCCCCTGGGCCCCTGGATGTGTCCAAGGCCAGGTTGGATGGGGCTTGGAGCAACCCAGCCCAAGGATTGGCCTTCCATCCCAGATCATTCCACAGTTCTGTGATATCAGAGAAGACAACATCAGAAGTCAGAGGGTGAATATTGTGCCAGTGACCAGTCCAGGCTGCACAAACTAGGTGCAAAATTTCTCTAGGGGCTTTCTCTCCATGCTTTCCCCTTTTCCAGACATCTCAGCTAGTTTATTTAGATTAAAGTGGCTTTTGCAAGGTCAACCACCTTTTCACTGAAAAGATAATGAATTGTAAGGGCAAAGAAAACAAGGACTTAAAGCTGCAGAAAATCTCTGGAAAAGATTTTTTAAAAAATTTTTTTGAAGTTGTTTGTGTTCCATTATCACGGAATCATAAATTCATAGAGTGGTTTGGGTTGGAAGGGACCTTAAAGATCATCCAGTTCTATCCATGCCATGGGCAGGGACACCTTCCACTAGCCCAGGGTTCTCCAAGCCCCATCCAGCCTGGCCTTGGACACTGCCAGGGATCCAGGGGCAGCCACAGCTTCTCTGGGCACCCTGTGCCAGGGCCTGCCCACCCTCACAGGGAGCTGAGGGTGATGTTGAGATCTTCCTGACCTCTGATCTATGTTTCTTCTCTTTTAATTCAAAACTCTTCTTCCTCATCCTATCACTATCTGCCCATGTAAAAAGTCACTCTTCCTCTTTTTTATAAGTCCCCTTAAGTTCTGGAATTTCCAGGTCTCCCTGGAGCCTTCTCTTCTCCAGGCTGAACAACCCCAGCTCTCCCAGCCTGTCTCCGTAGGATACCTTCTCCAGCCCGTGGAGCACCCACGGCACCTTGTTCTCATGTAAACACTTTTGATTGATCTGTATCAGTCATTAGTAGAGATGGTGGGGCTCCTTCTACTTCCACAGAATTCTGCTAAGTTTTATTATTAAAACAGAGTTTGTTGAATTTTGTTCACATTAAAAAAAAAAAAAAAATCTCAGGCATTTTCCCATTCCCTGCTCTCCAGGAGCAGACAGCAGAACTGCAATAAAACCTCCCATTTCAAAAACAAACAAACAAAGAAACCAACCTTGAAAAAGGACAGGGTTGCTCGTTGTGCTGTTTTACTTTGATGAGAACATCTCAGGAAAAGAACCTTGCACTGAGATTTTCATCTGTCAGAGCTGACTGAGCTCTTGCTGGACAAAGTGGATTCCCACATACTGGGGCTTAGGCACCCGTCTCCCTGCTGGACTTTGGCACCCAGAACTCCAGGGTTTGGGAAGTAACACCGCCGACCCTGATTTGGGGAAGACAACCTGAGTTTTAAGTTCATCTGGAGGAAATAAAACCCATGCCAGAAGAGACTCTTTTGTCACACTGAAAATACGGGCGAATCTTGTTTTTCACTGGTTGCTGTCTACCACCATAAAACAGGCTAAGAAGACATCCAGGCATCAGCTGAAAGCAAGTGTGATTTAGAAAACTATTCAAGGTTATGAATTTTAAGAACTGAAAAGAAGTAATGACAGAGAACACTTAGGAAACATGATTATTCAGCACTGAGTCCTCCCAGCTGTGCTTTTCACAAGCTCTGAAAGCAGCATTTGCTCTCTTTCCCCAAAACTCAAGAGACAGTCAGCTTCACCTACTCAGGTTTAAAGGAAATAGCATGAAAACACTCAGTTCTGCTCACAAAACAATGCCTCGTAGCCCAATGGGTGCCTCAAGAAACCAGCAGAGTCACTCCAGGGATGTTTTATTGCCATGTGGAGGCTGTCACTGACAGAGTCACTGCAGGGGCAGGGGACTGACCTTCACACCATTCACACCCTTCATTGACCTTGGCACAATGTCCCCACCAGCCCTGGAATATGCAAGTTTATAACTGAACCTCAATTTTTAATTCTTCCTAGGTTTATAGGAACATATTGTTCATGATTTATAAGTTAAACTAGCTCCCGAGTTAAGAAACACATGCTGTTTTTTTAAAAAAAATATGAAATAAAATAGGTATATAGAAATTTACCCAGACATACAACCCTGTCTGTGGCCATTTAGATGTAACTAGACTCCTAAGTAACAGTTTGTAAGTGGCATTTAGAAATTAGAAATTAATTTTCTAATTTCTAATTAGAATTTAATTTTTGTGTTCATCTTAAGAACATATTCAGGAACTATTTAAATTAAAAATTAACATCTCCATCAACATGGTGGGATTGGAATAATGCTGTGACAACTGTAACTGAATATAACCATCTATTGAAGGAGCAAATATATTTTGTTATACATAACAATACATATTCATATGATTTAAATAGTTAGTGCTATTTTCTGCCTCAGTTATTGGGGGATTGTTTGCCTGTACCCACATCTTTGGAATAACGAAGGGATTATAGGCCTTGGTGTTACATATTTTCATCTGTAGACTGGGAAGTGCTAGGAAAAGGCAGTGGTCCAAGCAGTTCCCATCACTTCACGTCAGAAAGAGAGGAAACAGGAGTAAAAGGACAGCACTCAAAGGCAGCTATAGCTGAGCATAACCCACAGACACCTACTCAGAGCTCTCTCTTCATACACATAAATGTATCTTTTACAGGCCTGAAGGTCTTTGGCCTGTGAACTCCTCAAAGGTTACTGATTAAATAGAATACCTCAGCCACCACCTAAATAACTGCACCTAAATAAATCCACCAGCTACTACTGGCTAGTGGAAAATCTATTCCTGTCTGGATCACCAAAGGTACCATTAGGGTTTTATCAGGTCATTTTCCCAAACTTAAGCAGATGCTGATGGAAATGCACAGGCTCAAAAACGATATAAATTAATGTCAGGCCAGATGTGGTATCATTTCCATGGTTCAAGTGAATAACAGTGTGTGTTAATTCTATACACACCATCTGTTTAAGGACTTAATTTTTTTCTTCATTAAGTAGACTGGAGAGGAAAGAAAGTTAATACATTTAGTGGGTTTTTTCCCTCCCCTTAGCTTCCATAATCTTAAATGCTGGGGAATTTACATACCCGGAGGGGGGGTGGGGGCGTGCGTGTGACTGATGCAAACTTTTCAAGTTTCTTTCTCTCATCAGTCATTTGAGACTGTCCTCTCCTCCTCCTTATTTGCCAGTAGTTTGTATCTTACCTTGAGAGAGTGTTACAGAAAGGAAAGGTCATACCAGCAGTTAGTGTAAGCGCTAATAAATCCTCCAGAATTCATCGAGATTCGCTGTTTTACACCACCTGACAATTTCCCCCCATCCCTGCAGGCAGAATGATGCGCAGCTCCAGGGGAATGTTAATGAGGGACAGCAAAGCTGGCACTCGTGGAACAGTCGAGGTGTAACCATCACACTCGCAGGGCTGTAACCAGCGGAGAGAGGCTGGGGTCAAGCTGGTCTGCTCACACCTGCTAAGACTGCCTGTTTTAAAGACAAAACTACTGTGGATACTAAAAAGTTAGAAGCAGAGGAATTTTCCAGCTGCTGCAGCATCCTGTGAAGTTTCCCTTTCTCATGCAAGCTAGCTGAGAAACAGTTGGAGGTTTTCGTAAGCCAAGACTTTATCTCACAGCTGCAAACTTATTCTCAAGTATTGTCATGGTACATTGAAGAAACTATTTTGAATGGCTGTTGTAGAGCCTCCACCAATCACTCAAGGAGGTGGTTGATCAAGGGACCCATAATATCATGCTACTCTTGCGAACCAAGTTATATAAACGGATTTATAATTAATTAAATGGGGCCATTTTATTCCTGAACTTGGATTTGTGTCGTTTTCTCGCCGTTCTCGGTACAACAGCGACATCCTACCTCTTTTCCTTCCGATTCACAGAGCCTTCAACAACATCAAGGGCAACTTCCTGACCCAGAGAGCTGAATGGATTGGTGGTTTGTTAATGAACACCTTGAGCAGTAAAAATAAATCTACCTGGATCATCTCGGATGACCACGTAGCCAGTTGCCTAACGGGGTTCTCCTCCCATGAGAAGCTTTGGCATTGTCCTGCAAATTGGTTTATTCAGAGCAGTTACCCTGTTTCCAGCTGCAAGGAGGACTTGCTTGGAAAGGCCGCTATCTCCGTCTCGAAAAGCACCCAAATCAGCCTCACTTCACCCAAATGCCTGGAACAAGAGCCTATCATCTCATTGCGGTGTGCTAATTACCCTCCTCACCAACTCCGTTGCTTTGCTAAATGGCCTTTTCTGTAGGACCAGCATTAAAGTGAACGTCTTTAAGGCGGGAGTGATTGGGGTTTGTGCCCTTGCACTTATCCCACAGTGGTACCCCAGGCTTCCCAGCACCCTCCGGCTCTGAAGCTCACTGCTGCGCGCTGTTTTTTGCAAGCCACTGAAGTGGAGTTCCAGCAAACCGGACCATCGCTGCATGACACTGCATGCAGGCAAAAGAGAAAAGCATAAATGCGAAACAAAAGGAGGCAAAGTAACACTGGCTGCTCGATCTGCTGGGTCACACGGGCTCCTTCAATCATGCAGCTTGGAGCTGCTCATTATGGACTTTGGGCTTGTGTCACAAGGAGATAAAATTTCCATAAGAAATAAAAGCAGTGAGAAATGTCACTTTCCACATTATCTTGTGGCAGCAAGAAATATAGAACTTTTTTTCCCTGGGTTCTCATTTCTGAATGCCCTTGAGGAGTGTATTTCTGTGTTTGTGAATAAAGACTGGGGAATGTATCACAAACAACCATGTGCAAGAGTTCCCTTTATGTTCAAAAAGGGATCTTTATGGAAACCAAATGGTCACAGAGGCACACAAATCTTATCACAGCATCGTTCATTTGCCAAGTTTTCCTTTCTGTCCATGAATACAGATGATTGGGGATTCATTAAATAAAAGTACTGTGCACACTCCGTTTGGTCTTGTGCTTTTAACGAGCTGCATAAGTGACAAGCTTTCACAATAAAACAACTTGTAATTAAAGGGAAAGTACTCATAGATTATTAAAATAATTTAAAAAAAATCTAATTACATGTTAATAAAGTGTGGACAAGCATCTGTGGGAATCCCCATTCAATCCAGCCCGAAAATGAGAACTAACACATCCAGGAAAGTATGGGTTTATTAGCTACCTCATCAAAGCTTTCTTAGAAATTACTAATTCCCTGTAATTATTGTAATTGAAGCAATTTTCCAAAGTAGTCAGCACCCATCCAGTGATAATGGAAGGCAGCAGGTGTGCCTTAAATCACGCCTAAAAATTGAGATTAGGGACCTAAATCAAACCCCAAGTTAATATAAAAACTCCCTTTGACTTTGTTAAGCAGTGACAGAGCCCAGAAGTCAACACTGTCTCCCTCTGAGTGGAAATTTGGGCAAGGCTGTGGCAGCTACTTCATTTTAGAGCCTTTGAGAGGTGAGAAAAATATACCTTGCCTCAGCTTCCCTGCAGCAAATCCTGAGGCTTTGGGGAGAATATTGAATGTCTAAGCTAGGATTTTCAAATGTCTTCATGGGAAATGCCATCAAGTTCTAGTTTTCCTCAGGTCCAGACTTGCTGAAAGGTGTCAGCTCCGTGGCTCTTTTGTGATCAGTGTGATAGTGCTGCTTGGAATGTGAAGATCAGCTGTGGCCATGTTCTCCTAGAGCTGTTAGATCCAATTTCACCTCGACAATGGGTTTCATCACATGGCTGAGGAGGTGCTGCTACTTACATTAGTTAAAAATTAGCATTATAATATATAATATAATAATTATATTAGTTAATAATTAGGTAGCAATGCTGCAAAATAATTTTTACCATTGGATAATCCTTGCAGTAGGATACACGCTGCAGCCAGAGCTTTAATTATTATGCTTTATATTTTAAGAAACATTTTCTTTCTCTTCAGCATTTGGTTTTTCTATTCAAATGTGCCAAGTGTTCTGCACTCAAGAAATCAGACATGTATAAATAGTGTATATTTGCATGCAAAAATGTTCAAAGTGATTAAAAGAAATTCAGGGGGTTTTGTGACAAATTGCTGGTCCACACACGTAAATCGTTCTTAAAATTCTAATAGTAATGCCGTAGAAGTACTAGTTCCCAAAATAATGATAGAAATTAGCTCTTTATTTCTTAAAATAACTTCAGCAAGATAGAAATTCCTCTTGTTTCTAGGATGGTCTCCTTCAAAAGGAAGCCTCTGTGAGCCATTTGGGTTGTTACAGGCCTCAGCTATCAGCCAAGAGAGACTAGGAAGGCTCTCATTTCCTTTACAAATGGTTAGGATTCAGTTATGAAATGTATTAAAGAGAACCATTCCTCAGGTGAATAAAGGATTTCGACAAGCCTGTTCTGCTGGAAGGACACTCAATCACCAGAATTATCTTTAATATTATCACCCACGATGGGATAGAGCTGCATTTCTAAAATGTCAGTTCATTTTGTAATGCCTGGATGGGTAATCACAGGTACTAATTATCTTTCATTCAGAACAATTTATGCTCTCCTTTGAACATTAGGCCTCTTCACTGGATTTCTTCAATCCATCTGGTGACTGGATCCCAATTATCCATGGGGCTACCCTTTCCAGATTAGTCTGTGGGGACTGAAAGATGCAGATTCCATTAAGTTAATGGGAATTACATGGCAAAGCCCCATCATCCCATTTTGAAAATGCAGTCCCACTGGTTAAGTGAAGACTAATTCTAAAAAGGGCAGAGTGACAATATGGGGGTTTTCCAACGGACAAAGCAGTTTAAAAGTCTCATGAATTAAGAGATTTGTTGGAAATACTTGCTACTGGTTTTCTGGCTCTGTTTCTGCAGGACTGCAACGGACCCAGGTACTTCTGCAACCTGGTATTATGTAAATCGTTACAGAAAATAAATGTCACTATCCTTAATGACCTCAGTGCAGAGAAAGATCCTTGGGGATCTCTTTGTGGGCATAAAAAATGTATACAGAGCACCAACAAAGAGAAGAAGGAGTCACAAGACTTGTGGACAAAACCTGATCCACAGAAAAAGTTGCCCATCTCAGCGGTTTGGAGGAGGATCAGCTCTACAAAGAAACAGTTGTGACCAGCACTTTTAGCTCGTCCCCAATATTTCCAAGAATCCACCCTACCTCCCAGGGTAGCTGAGAGCAGGAAATGTGTCCCATATTTCTTGATCAGGTTTTCTGTGATCTGTTGAAGGGTCGGGCGCCGTCCCAGCAGTCTTATGTTACGGAAGAATTCCGGGGCGAGCGGCAGTGGGGAGCCGAGGAAATTTCTTCTTTCCACAGCGAGATTGTTTACTTTCCAGCGGCCAAACTCTCTGCAAAAACAAAGCAGTTCTCATTCAGAAATGTGTCATTCAGACAAATGTCCTTCATTTGCAAACGACTCTGCTCTGCTGAGTAGCTGGGGGCGACTGGCTGGGAATTACAAGAGGCCTTGACAGTGATACTCTGTCATGTGTTATAGACAGGGCAAGCAACGAGGGTTATTTATTAGGAGTGCAGACAGTGCTCCATAATAAAATAATTGTTGGGGAAGAAATAAATAAAAACTAAGCCACTTAGCTTGCTGCTGCTTCTGTTGGTTTCTTGTGGCCTCTGACGTGAATATTGCATGAAAACATCCAGATTTGGTAGAAACCAAAACGAAGGCAACGATTTCCCCAAATCTGGACCAGAGGCAACAAGTATTTTTGTTAGAATGAGGTGAATTTTAAAATTGTAACAAGAAAGAGTCCATGTTCTTTGCCTTTTGATGTTAAGTCACTTAGGTACAGAACTGGATAAATTGAATAACTTGGAGAAACACTGTCACACCACATTTGACCTTACAGTGATAATTCCAGTTTTCTATACTTTTGGCCTCCGTTCTGAGGAAATACACAGCCAGAAAGACTGATTCCTAAAAAGTGATGACTTTTCAATTGTAGGAGGGATATAAGTTGAATTCAAAGGCTTGTCCCCTTCCCCTCCCCAAAATAAATCGATGACAGCAGGGAAAACAAACAAGCTCATTGCACAGCAATAAACACATCTTTTATTCATTCGCTTGCCAATTAAGATACCAGATAGAGCTATTAGAAGGACTCATTGTCCTCAAAATCTAGACAAGCCAGACAGCCTTGGCAGTAGAGTGGCTTTTCCCAGATACAGCAATAGCTGTTTTGGTTACAGACTCCGGGAATTAAGTGCAAGCAACCTGAGGACTCTGCTTCAGCACCACTTAGTTGAGTCTTTTGTGCAGCCACATCAGTCAGGATTCCTCTTAGACAAGGCTGTAGGAAAGCAAAGAGCTCAGCGAGCTTGCAGGATCCTGCTGAAGGTCCCAGGTAAACAGAGAGCGATGTTCACGCACAAAATTAACACAGAAGCAGAAATCAAAGATGCAGCACAAAAAGAATATTTGGGGGATGTCCGAAACAAAGCGTTGCCAGAGGCTGAATGACCAGGGCTGTGGAACACGTACTCAACACAAGGATTTTTGTAATACTTTGAAGTCCACGGTTATTGGTAGAACCCAGATAAACACATTTTTGTACAGCCCTTCTGCTTTCCAGCACCCTCCTCCTTCTCTCCCAGATCCAAACTGCCTTTCCTCTCAGACAGGTGCCATTTCTTTACCAAAAACAAATGTGAAGAATGATGGTAGGAAGAGATTTCTGTAACTTAACTGAAATTTAATGCAATTTACCAGTCAAAGGCGTGAAGTTAAACAGATCCCCATAATTCTTAAAGACTCTACACATCACCAGTGTGCCTAAATTACTATTTGGGAATTGCTTTCTTATTGTTTTTCCAACTTAGTTGTCAGGTTTTAAAGTTTTCTCTCACAGCTTTCCTTTCAGGAAACTATAAAACCAATAACTTCTATTTGCAGCTTTTATGGAACTACTGTATATGAGTAGAGAGAAATGAAAAAAATTACACATTAATATTTTTTGCCTGTAAAGTGAAAAAATCCTCATTGTGTATCTTGATCGCACCAATGCAGACACTAAAAACAGTGAATTACCCTGCACTGTAAATGTAATTTTCGAGTGAAAAACAAACAAACCACCAAAAAAAAAATCTATTACAAAAAAGCTTCCCATTTTTGGTGTTTAAATTCTCTGCTTTCTGGTCATATTTTTCATTTGAATACATCAGAAAATATTGGCTAGCTGTGGTTCCTGAACAGACCAGCAAGACAGACTTGCTTTGACACCAAGAAAATATTACAAGTTTTATGATGTAAAATATTCATTTTATACCTTGAGGAAACCTTTTGTTCTAAGCTCGCCAGCTGAGCTGAGGTTCAAACACAATATTAACAGAAAAGATACAATTCTTATAAAAGACAGTTTGCTGCCACCCTTGATCTGATTTTCATTGTCAGTATTTAAGGACAGAGAAGACCACATTAATCCCCTCAACCTGCCCCCTTTTTGGCACAGTCAGAGGAATCTCACCAAATGCCTCTTGCTGCCCATGTAACACTTTTGGGACTGAGAAGAAACTGTCCCCCGAGAAAAACATCTCATCTTGACTTAAATTCTGAGGATTTCTCAGCAATCCCCAACAATCTGTTGTTTAACCACAGAGAGTGCATTTTATTTTCTGTTTGAACATTGCCAATTCCAGTTCCCAATTTTTTGAGCTCTTAATGCATGCTGGGCAACTGAAAAAAAATTCTGAATATTAGACACATTCTGTGCAAGTAATTACAGCTCGTTTGAATCCCCTCTCAACCTTGGGTTGAGCCCATTGCCTTCCTTGGTGCCTCTCTGTGCACAGTGGGCTCAGATATTATGTCTTACAGCCCTGCTCCACAAGCAGCAAATCCTTTCTTGGAAGAGTTGAATTGGAAACAATGGCCTCATCCATAACAAATTCAGAAGAATTTCCAAGTTGAGGTTCCCTCTGACCTACTACAAATCCTTTATTTACTGAATCCAGGGACTGGGTTATTCTGGAACTAAGAGAAACTTGCTTGGCTTAAACAAATTTGAGTTCCTTGCACAGTTTTTGGTACAGAAGGAATTTTTTTTGCTGTATGTTGAGAGAGAAAGTAAGCAAATGCTTTTGTAAAAGTTTTGTCATTCTTCTTCGGTTCAGAACATATCAATGGAAACATTTATTAGTGCAGCAAGTAATCAGCCTTTGAAATTCACTGCTGAGGAGTCTGGGAGAGTAGAATATGGAAGACAGAACCCTTTTAAAAAGATGACAGTTTTGTAATTCTGCCACAGAGTGAGCTGAAGCTTTTAAGAGATTTTAGAAAACAGCTTTTCTCTTTTGCTGAGGTCTTTCTTAAATGAAGTATTTTGGCTTATGGAGAGATGAAGACCTAAACCCACTGGGATGGACAAGAAGAAGGTTCATCTCTGAAGATAAAATAGGGATGAAGGACACTAAAAGTGTCTGCCTGTCTGCAGGAGCAGGGATACCTGGCTTTGGACAAGCGAGAAGTGATGAGCAGCTTCCAGAGCTGAGGAAATATTTCAGACTTCAGAAGGAACTGGATTTACAAGAGTAAAGTGTAGGAGCAGGGTAAAAGCTGGGATGGAGTTCAGGGTGAGAGGTTGTGGTGCATTATTTCTAGCATGTTGAGAGAGGAGGTTTTCACAAATGCTTTCTGGATCATTAGTAGCTCCTAAAATAGAGGTGATTTCCCTTTTAGCCATGTCACTCTAAGGAAAATCACATCCTTATCTTCCTTTTATATGACACATAAAAATGTCTACATACCTATCCATATAATTTTCCTTTTTAATCTTAATTTTACTTTGCAAGCAATGCAAGTCCTATTTGCTTTTCCCCTCTCTCGTCACCCCTTTCTTTACCTGTTTGTCTTGCAGTGTCTCTAACAGAAATTTTCCAGCCCCAAACATTTTGGTTTGTGCCCAGTGTGCATTATTCCCCTTTGGATATCATGCTCCTGCTCAGGGCCAAAGGCAGACCAGCAGGCCTGATGGAGTTACCAATCTTACTCTGAGCAGAGAAAACACTGCTCTCCAAAGTCACCGAGTCCCATTCATCAGGAGAACACCTCCCGTGGAATAGCACGGCATCAATGCTGGCTGCTGGTCAAGAAAACCAATTTTCCACTGAGAACAAACACTGGAGTTATGAGAAGCTTTTTCTTTCCTGCTCCTCCTCTTCTTCTGCTGTGTGAGAGCCAAGGCCAGCAGCTCCCATGGTGTTCTCGGGGAGGGAATAGCAGGTGGCACCCCCTGTGCTGCCCATCTAATTCCAGCCCAAACAATATGCTGCTCACTGGATGGAGTTCTTTAGTGCTCCAGGCAAAGCCTGTTGTGGAGAAGGATGATGGCTCAGAGTTCCCAGGCTTGTGCAAGAGAGAGGAAATCAGTCAGTCTGGCTCCTAGGATGAAGCCTATAATGGAATCATGTTATTATCATAAGTAGTGCCGGAGGCCATGGGCAACGTTCTCTCCATCTTCCCATCTATCAGAGCCGTGGATTTGCATGGCCTGCCACAAATCTGACCCTTGGGTGCTTGGCTGCCCTGGCCATGGGAGCCCTGGAGCCCAGCAGTGCTGATCCTGGCCAGGTGGACCACAGCCTGTCTCCTGCCAGTAGTTCTGATGGGAATGCTAGGTTGAAGAATGATCAACCAGAGAGTCAGTGTGGGATGGAAAGAAGCACAGTTTAAAATACAGTTGTCATGTCAATGCTATTTCTTCTATTAATGACATTGAGAGGGATGTTTAATCTCAGGAAACTATTAGTGCTCTGACAGGAAAGACCTGTTAGTAAAGTTATCATACAAGTTTTGGACAAATTTTTCTCTTCAAAGAAGCTTAAATTGCAAGTAGATCTGAAAGGAATCCTAGGGCAGAGGCCAACAAGGGCTGTCAATGTCTCTGTTGAGTTTTAAGCCGTAGCTTTTTTTCCAAATGTGTACATTAATTATGCACTTGCTTCTATCCCTGTATTCATTTCAATACATTTTAAGTCCTATGGCATGGAGAGCTATAGGGAAAGCTCTCTATAAAACATCTAGATGAAGGAAATTTTAAAAACGCCATTGTACTCTAAAATGGCAGTGTGAGGAGATTTGAACTGGGAATATAATCTCTTCCACTGCAGTCACTGAATTAGCCATAAACAGATTTACTGTGAGTTTGATGGATTCTTCCTAACTACAAAAGCCTCTCCTAAGGTCACCCACACGCAAAACAGAACCCAGGCAAAATTAACAATGTTAGGCCTCATTTTAAGTAATTTATTGTGTTTTATAAATCAACATTATTGCTGGTAAGCATAACTGTTACTGAATATTATTGTGGCATAATGTGGAGAACACTCTTGGAAATACAACTCTTCATATAATTTCTAACACAAAAGAACTCTTCTGTGTTCCTTTCTCTTAATGTCTTCTAAATGAGACACCTTCACTCTTGGAGGGTGAGGGTGTGACTGCTTTGAATGGGCTGGAATGCCAGTGTGGGCTGGAATGGGCTGGAATGCCAGCCTGAATCCAATGTATTCCCAGCGTGAATCCAATGTATTCCCATGAAGCTGCAAGTTCTGCTGTTGGCAGGACAGCTCATTGAGAGAACAGATGGTGTTTTTCTCCTCCTCCCTTCTTCAAAAGCCTGAGTATTTCTAATGCCTGAGGCCATGGCTTAAATAAGGCCAAGATGAGATGATAGTAGTTTCATTTTATATTAAAATTCTACCTACAAGCAGTTCCAAAACAGGAAGTACAGAAAATATTTGCTAGAGAAAAAAAATAAAAATTACTTTTAAAGAGAGGATTCACCCAGATGTGGACAGATCTAGAATCAGGTAATGTCCAAGACTGTGTTATTCACAGATTGTCAAGGGAAAAAATTCTCCTTACCAGCACAGGTCATAGAAATTTCAAAGCTTATTAAGATCAGTTAAACAATGGACAATCTGCCACAACCTTTACTAAATGCTTGTTATGGTTGATTTTTCTATCCAAGGTGAAAAAGAAGGGAATTATATAAGTTATATATAAGTTATATTGTGGCTGAGCGGCCTCCTGAAAACATCCACCTTTGTATAGAAACAGGATAATAGGGAAAAACATTGCAATGTGAGCAAAGTATACAGAACCACCTCCCTTGAGGAAAAGCAGCAGGGCCTGATAGTACAGAACACATCTCATCTATGCCCCTTAACATTTTCAATTGTCTACATGTGGTGATCAGAAAGAAAGACATTCAAGATATAACAAGCTCCTTTTAAACATATTTCCCCTCGATGAAATGGAAAGTATTTCTTCATTAACTTCGTGCTTGTAATTGTCTGACATTTTCCCAAGGTCAAACCAGAAAAGTTTATTGAACATATGCATTTTTTTCCATATTATTGCTTTTTACCTTACAGTGAATAAGCAGTATCAGTAGGACTTCTTTTTATCCTAATATGCTATTCCTTTGAAACATCCTAGTCTTTTTTTTTTTTTTCCTTTCTATGCCTTTTTTGCCTTATCAGCTTCCTGGCATTTGAAATTCTACTTCCAGAACTAGAATTCATCAGTATCAGCTTCACTATTTTCTTGCACTATGCATATGAAATACGTGGCAATGTATTAATGAATTTTAATAAAAAGTACATACACTATGCCTAGAATGTACTGGATATATTTCTTTTTTATGACTACTCGTAATCTGATTACTGTGTCAGCTGCTGTGACATCAGTGATTTCAAACTTCTCACATGTCATGAACACTAAAGGGACACAAGAGGAAGGAATGTGGCTTTCCTTTTGTGCATGTCTGATTGATACTTAGCCTCTGTAACATATGCACTGAACAATTCCTCCTCTGATGAAATCCAAGAGGGAATTTTTTCTGTGTCTTGTCCTGTGGCGTTGTTTGCCTTTTACCCATAGTTTGTGATTAACTGCCCAACACTTTTGTGGGCATTCATTCAGGAACTCACCATCCACATATTCAGCTGGACCAATACTCATCAAAGGTATTTTGCACAAAACCAGCAGCTCCTAATGACTAAACCTGATTTCCCTCCTGCCTCAGAGGCAGCTCAATCTCCAAGCAGCACAGAATAAAGTAGAAACGCTCTTACCAGGAGCATGTTGCAAATGACACAAGGGTTAAACAGCAACTGCAGGCTGAGCACAAACACTGCAGAGCTGAAATGTGTTTGTATGAACCATCTAAGAGTGAGGAACTGGTGAATTATCTTGTGAGATCTCACCAGTTTGCAGAGGCTGGTAAGAAAAGGATTACATCCCAAGCAAATGATTCATTAGCTCTGCATATGAAGGTAGTGCCAGGGAGCAGAGAGGAATGGGAGAATTCCCAATAAAACCTACCCTTGCCTCCACTACATCTCAAATGGAAAAACGAGTGGGGTGCTTGGGAGGTGTTTCATACAGGCTGAGTAAGGAGGAAATGGATTTTACATCCCTTTCATATTTCTGGGGTTGGATTTCTTAGATGCTCTCTGGCCTGTAGGCGCATGTGAACATCTCAGAGGTGAATGTCAAGAGGATGGGGCCAGACCCTCCAGCGGTGCCCAGAGACAGGACACGGGGCAACAAACTGAAACACAGAATTTCCACCCAAATATGAGGAAAAACTTCTCTTCTTGGAGGGTGGCAGAGCACTGGACAGGCTGCCCAGCGGGGCTGTGGGTTCTCCTGCTCTGGAGACATTCCAAACCTGCCTGGGTGTGATCCTGTGCAACCGCTCTGGTGACCCTGCTTCAGCAGGGCTTGGACTGGATGTTCTCCAGAGGCCCCTTCCAACCCCAGCCAGTCTGGGATCCTGTGAAAATGATAATAACAACTTGGGCTTACAGCCTGCAGGTGAGATGGTGACATATTTGGAGTCACAAGTCCATCCAAATAATTACAATAATCCATTCTCACTGGTTTATATTATTATTATTATTTATTCTTCCCTGCAAAAAGTATTGATTTCGTGGTTTGTCATATGCCCTAGAGGGACTGGAAAGTTGTTCCTTCTCCCCTTGACAGTATCAAGAGAGTTTTCAACACGTTGTATATGCACTGCTCACAGTAATCCAGTCCTTCTGCAGTCTAGTAGAGAGTTTGGCAAGCCCAAAGCATCCTTTTCTCCCAGTTCACATCTGCCCATAGGAATCATTTATTAACTAAACAGGTAACAGGTTTTATAAAATGGTGCATTTGTTTAGACTGGCAGAAGACAAATGAAATCCAAAAAATTTCTCTGACTGGAAGATTCTTGCTGCTTTTTTTTTTCATTTTATTTTTATTTATTTTATAATACTTATTTTATTTTTTATTTTCATTTTCATTTTCTCTGTGACTGTTAGGAAAGCCAATGTTGCCTGAAATTCAATGTGAGGAAAAATTCATACTTTGTAAATGGGGTAAAAGACTGTTTCACTTTCAGGGAACAAGGTATCTTGCCTACAGCTAAAACAGTAGTTAACCTTTAAAATGAAGAAGATTGCCCTGGAAAAGAGTTAATTTTGGCACAATAAGGAGAACAGTTATGAGAAAGAGAACCAAAAAGGTCTGTTTATAGTCTTTTTGCCTTAGCTTAAGAGCCAGTTGATATTATGGTCCTGTCCCTGTAGTTAATTGTACAGGAAAAATCTTAATGATTCTGGATCCTAAGAAAATGAAACTCAAAAGTCTCTGGAGCTCTCACTGGGGCTGGGCTTTAGGGATTTGGCTATACCTTATCCTGCTTCAAAATCAACATGAAAATCATGTTATTCTTCCTTCTCTTTTTGTCCTGACTAAAAAGGAAAAGAATTGAACCATGTTTCTTGTAGAGATAAGGAAGAAATTTGAATCTGTGGAAGTGTTTTAGTGCATAAATCAACACATGAAAATACAGTTTATGAAGGATGAATCAGCATAAAGATCTGTTGGAGAAAATAAAACAGAGCAGAGGATTCATAGATTCAGTGTTGATGGATACACCCAGATGAATCACAGGGGAAACACAAACTGCTAAAATTCCTCCTCATTATGTGCGACAGATCATAGTCTCAAAGTCTTTGAAATGCCTTTTATTACCATTTTTACAATTTCTGTTTCAGAGCTACAAATTGATCTGTAGTACTGGGCAATGGAGAGGCATACAGACAAACCCACACCGTGGCAGATGATTTAAAATTCAAAGGGAGTGCTCTTACTCACCTTAGTTCTCATTTGAAAAATGAGGCACAGTCAGGCTAAGAATTCTGGCAGTGCTGTGAGCAGCCATGACCTCCTTCTACCCGGTACCCAGAGCCAAACAAAAAACTTTATGACCTGGATAGTGTGGCAGGGAATATGAGTTCTTAAAGCCTCTGGAAGCTGTGTGCTTGCTTGTTTCTGGGATGTTACTGATGCTCAGGATTGGCTCCTGCTTGGTGCCACAGAGACCAAATTGCCATCTATTCAAAACAAAAGCTGATGTAACACCTGACTGCCTGAAAGAGGGAAAAAGTACCCAAATTGCTGGCTTCAGACAAAAGAAATAGTCTCAAACAGATTCTCAAAGAAATACTGATCCAAAGCCCTATTTACGAAGCTGCAGATAAAGCCCAGAGTTGTTCCTTTTCCAGGAAGAACGTTGTATACACTTAACCTTCTACAGTGCAGATTATTTGGCTCATTTTCTATTCAATTTAGAAGTTTATCCTTCCAAAGTGGAGGCTTTTTGTCTCCAGTTTGATGCCAGCAGTGCTATTTACAGCACTGATGGATGACAGTTACTTAACCTGCACTTGAATTTATAAAGGCAGTTGTTTCTACCAACACTCTGGGATGAGACTGGCTTCACACAGGTGTAAATCTCACAAACACATGCATAAATGCTGCCTTGATATTGTGAAATATATCAACTGCACTATTGTTGTCTGTACCAATTCAAATTGTTGAGAGCGGTAGGATGCAAACGAAAATATTTCCTGAAAATACTTTGGTGTTTTATTTGTTTGTTTATGGCTTATCTCTTGGGGGAATGTGCAGCTGATCTTTGCATCTAAATGTTCTCCTCCTGTGTAAGTGTTGTTGCACTGGTGGCAGGAAATGCTCAGATCTCTATGTGCATGCAAAAAAAATAAAGCCAAGAACTCTTATTCAGCGTATAAAAATGTTTCTACCACAGCAAAGGATGCTTCTCTGTTAGGAAAACTATTTGTATTAATTCCAAATTAAATTTCGAGTGGTGGTTTATTAAAAATGGTCCTGGTTTTCTTCCTTTTTTCCAGTGGACTAAATTGCAAATATCTCTAAAGAAGCAGAGGAATTGCACCGGTGAGCTAAACAGAGAATCAGGGCAAGAAAATTGTCAATATAATTCCAGATTATAAACACAGAGCTTCCTAATGCTCTTAACTAAATCAAAGCATTGGATGGGACTTCACTTATTAACTTCTGCCACAGAAACAGTCAAGTGTTAAATGTGTTCTGTGAAAGAACAAAGCCTATATTTATCTTACTTTATAGAATCCTATAATCCCAGACTGGTTTGGGTTGGAAGAGACCTTAAAGCTCATCCAGTCCCATCCCCTGCCATGGGCAGGGACACCTTCCACTAGCCCAGGTTGCTCCAAGCTCCATCCAGCCTGGCCTTGGACACTTGCAGGGATCCAGGGGCAGCCACAGCTTCTCTGGGCACCCTGTGCCAGGGTGACCCACCCTCCCAGGGAACAATTCCTTCCTAATATCGAACCTAAACTTACACTCTGGCAGTGGGAAGCCATTACGCCTTGTCCTGTCACTCCTCATGAATTGTCCCTCTCCACCTTCCCTGCAGCCCCTTCACACCATGGAAGTTGCTGTGAAGTCTCCACACAAGCTTCTCTTCTCCAGGATGAACATTCCCAGCTCTCCCAGCCTGGCTCCAGAGGGGAGGTGCTCCAGTCCCCTCAGGAACTTTGTGGCCTCCTCTGGACTCATTCCAACATTTCCATGTCCTTCTTATGTTGAGGACTTCAGGACTGGACACAGAGCTCCAGGTGGGGTCTCACAAGAGCGGAGTAGAGGGGGAGAATCCCCTTCCTCGCCTTGGTGGTCACAGTGCTTTGGATAAGCCCTGGACTCCGTAGGTTTCTAGGCTGGGAGCACTCAGGGACAGCTCACGGGGAGTTTGTCCTCACCCAGCACCTCCAAGTCCTTCTCCCAGGGCTGCCCCTCAGTCCCTTCTCTGCCCAGCCTGTTGGTGTATCTGGGATACAGGTGCAGGACCTTGCACTTCACTTTGTTGAATCCATGGGGTTCCCCCCGGCCCAGCTCTCCAACCTGTCCAGGCCCTCTGGTCCCTCTTTCAGTCCTTTCTGAGTGACAGGGATGTAGAAATTACACAAGGTGGGGAAGCAGACATGGAAACAAAACCTTCAGCTCTCTGGGAATCGTATAAAACTGGGTAGGCCAGCTGGTAATGTACCTTGTAATACATCCATTGGAGAGTTACACACTTTGTATGCAACTAGACCGATTCTGAAGCTCTGACTACACTAAAAATCCTGAAAAAGATACTTAACCCCTCTACAGAGTCCAAATATGAGCTTTTTTCATAAGCTGTACATAGAATGAAGCTCTGTGTAAAATATAAAAACTAAAAATGCATTACTGTAAAATTTCTGTGCCTCTGAGTTTATCTCATTGTCACTCCCAGCACCTTTGTAGAAGAGGTCTTAGAGAGAAAAATAAAAGTGATTTTGGAAAATTTCAAATGGGATATTAACACCAGAGGGGGATAAAATTGGTATTAATAATGCCACATAATTATCATCTACACTTTTAGTAGATTTTAGTTATAATACCACGAGTCCTGACAGGGACTGGGGGGGAACTGAGACTTTATGCACCCAGCAGAGGCTGGGACAAGAACTGCAGACCAGGGACATATTTTACATCCAGGAGAAGCGATACATGATATATCCTCCCAAGCATTTAGCTGTGGGCAGGGTCACTCTGCCTTTCTCTTCCATTTTTTTCCTGGAACATGAGTGTTAACATATTTGGGAGCAGCGTAAGCTACGCAGGCCAGCTGAAAAAAAGGAGAAGCACAATAATTTAATTAAAATTAGCATAAAGATTATTACTTGTCTTCTAGGTATATTTCAGTTTGAGGTTGATTAGCCAATAATTTCAGATTATTAGCCACGGTATAGCAACCACATTGTCCTGACTGCTGTTCTGCCCTGGTTTAGGATGATGAAGGCCTAGGTTTTTCCTAGAAAGCTTGCTTAGGAAGAAACAGAATGAAACACAGCTACATAGATCTAGAAATAAAGCCAAGATTAACTGGCTTCCCAATCCATATGCCCAACAGATGTGATGGTGTTTTTCTCCAGCTTCTTTGTGTGAGGAACAATGCTGAGCAATTACCAGGGATTCAGTTTTGGCCAGAAAAAAGTTAACATTTGCTCTTAGTGTCTTGGCCAAGATGGATTTTGTTTGGTTGTAGCGCACACTAGCTCTGCGATGCTGCCAGGAAAAAAACCACCAGTGCACCTCTGCAGCTTTTCCTAAATCGAGATTAAGCGTTAAATATAGTCCAGTATTTTGTAGATAATAAGAATATGTTCCATTAGATGAAAGGTGTGAGAAGAAGTGAGGTTGTTTGTATCGTACTCATGGACAATGGCAGTGCACAAGGCAAATCTGTTGACACAGGGTCCTGTGAGCAGTTACAAAATCTTGCTCTTTGAGTTTGAATACCATTCATGGTGCAACAAAACAGGCATTTTTGCCATCTGATATTTGACAGTGACCAGTGTGAAGGGACCCCCAGCTTCAGTTCCTGGGGGAAATGTACACATCAACAAATTGCAGGAGCAAGCTGATCAGCATATTCATAAATAATCCCACTGAAAACGAGGTAGAAACTACATAACACCAGGGTTTGCTCTTCCTGTCTCACAGCATGCAAGCAGTGGGAACAAGAGACAGCATGGCTAATAGTTTTCTTTCACCAAGATAAATGCTCACTTTGTGCTGCTGGTGCATTGAGTTGTATAAGGCTGTCCTGTACGAGAGAGAAACCCACAGCCACCAACCTGTGCAGATAATTCATGTTCTCTGAGCTGGACCAAGGCTGGCACAGCCCGTGCTGATTCCTGATGTGCTTTACACAAGGTCAGAGAGCTGCTGTGCCACATGTGTTGAAGAACTTCCCTCCCCCTTGAACCCAGGGCCAGGTGAAATCGGGTCAAAGAGAGCAGAAGATGAGTGAATACCCGAACAGCACAGAAACAGAAATCTCCCTGACATGAGACTCCTTGCCAGAGGTTCCTTGTAAGAAGAAGTTCACAAACAAACAAAGCCATAAACCCACAACCTCCCTATCCCCCCACAACACCTCTGTCAGGCAGGAAGAGGCAGAGGTAGATATTCCTCTGCTTTGAGGAATATCTCAATTTTGATATCTCAAATGTGAGGAATATCTCTCCTTTTGATTTTCTGGCAGGGGCTCAAACACCGTGCCATAAGCTCCAAACAACTGCTCAGACACACGAAGTAGAACCACCCTCTTCATGCCTCTGCTTTCTGCTCATCCTAAACCTGACACTTGTGTGTGGTTGAGGTTTATCTCCCCCTGCCACAGGGTCACCTCAGAGTGGTGATAATTCTTCCTCTCCCGCAGGGCCCACAGGCATCCATGCCCAGGGGAGGTCCACAGCAATAGTGGTCCACAGAGGAAAAGGTAGAAAAGCAGGTTTCCAGAAGAAATTAACTCCCACAAGAGCACTGGCCCTCATCTGATCTACTCCTGGAAGTGAGATGTGTTACGTGGAGCCCAATTCTGTTGCCTCTCTGGGGAAAATCCTGAGCCTTTTAAAATAAATAAATAAATAAAAGCACAAGGAAAATTCATGGACATCCTGCTCTGAATCTGGATGAGACGAAAAACGCTCTGACATGAAGAATTAGGAAGTGGTCTTGGATCCAACAATTCTGACATAGCCATGAATCCCTGCACCCTTGCAAGAGAGACTTGACCCAGCAGCAGCTGCACAGATGAGAACAAAGGCTTTCTTCACCTCTTTAACCTAAATAAGCACACGAAATTCGCTGCCAAAGAGGGACTATTTAAATGCTAATTACAGCAGGTGATTTCATCTCCTCTCTGATTTTTCCTTGAAACAGAAATAAAAAGAGTTGCAGCAATCCAAGCCTTTTTTGTTATTAAAACAGTTGATTTTGTTGTAAGTCTTGTTCTATGTGGTATTGCTGCATCTTGCGATAACTAATGAAATTTCTGAAATTGAAGGAAATTACAGGAAAAAATACCCTCCACATCTTACATCCGTGTCTCATCAAAATTAATATACTGAACCAAAGAAAAGTTAAAAGGTGAAAGTATTTAAAGTTATTATAAATCAATACTTTTCACTTACACTGTAATTTTTAATCTATTCTCTGCTTCATAGCTCAGTACAACTTGGCTTATGCGAAAATAACAAAAAAATATAAAATATTAACCGTGCAAATTTCGGTTTTCTAGTGGAATTTTTGTAGCATTCTGCATACACAAACTGCACTCTACAACTCACGTAAGGAGAGAAAATTGTGGCATGGAATAATCGCAGACCTCACTGCAGCCTTCTGCCATCTTCTCCTTGGCCACAGGAACTCTGTAGCCCCAGAAATCCCCAGGCAGTGGAAAACCTCTGTGCTACGGGCCAGCTGAGAGTCCCTCAGGCTGGAACTCGATCTGTTAGTGTCCATGTGCAGCCTCAAGAAATAGTGAGGGTTTGTGTATCTCAACATGGAAAGAGCGATTCCAGTCATTCGGCGGAACCCAGATTTGCAAAGGGTTTGTTGCACCTGGTGCATTATCAATTTAGAAAGGATCCTAGAGAGATTATCCTGAACATGATCTTTTTAAAAGTTCTTATTATTGAGCAGAAGGATAGAAAGCATGTTCATGAAATACCCAGACAAAATTAAGCTGAGGGCCCTGGCAAGTACTTTGGAAGGTTTAGAGAAACCAGAGAAGAGGTTGAAAATTGAGAAAGGTAAGGTACAATGCTAAAAAAAAAAGAGAAAATACCACAAAATGTGGGGGGCAGCCTTTTTTCCCCAGGCAATTAGCAATAGCACAAGGGGAAACGGCCTCAGGTTGTGTCGGGGAGGTCCAGGTTATGAGGAAAAATATTTTCACTAAAAGAATGGCATTGGAACAGGCTGCCCAGGGCAGTGGTGGAGTCACCATCCCTACAAAAATGCCTGGATATGGTGCTAAGAGATGTGGTTTACTGGGTATGATGGGATTCGGTCAAAGGTCAGATTCACTGATCTTGGAGGTCTTTTCCATGATATGAAAATAAATAACTTTTTATGAAAGTTATTTTTATGAAAATATTTATTTTCATATGAAAATAAATAACTAAGCAAGTAGAAATATGGTAAAATATGACATATTTCCAAAAAGTCCACCTAATTATTTTTGGAAAATCCACTGCAATCTCTAAAAATTCTAACATCAAACAAGAAGGTTTTATGTGTGACAACCAAATAGCTACGTCAGTTGCCAGAGGGCTGCTAAGATCCCAATCACAAAGAGAGAGAAATGAATTTAAAATAAAATAAAATAAAATGAAGTAAAAGAAAATAATATAAAAAATAAAATAAAATAAAGTAAAGTAAAATAGAAATAAAATTTAAAAAATAAAATAAAGTAAAATAAAATAAAATAAAATAAAAATAAAATAAAGTAAAACAAAATAAAATAAAGTAGAATAAAGTAAAATTTTAAAAAATAAAATAAAGTAAAATAAAATAAAATAAAATAAAGTAAAATAAAGTAAAATAAAGTAAAATTTAAAAAATAAAATAAAATAAAAAATAAAATTAAATTAAAATGAAATAAAATAAAATAAAATAAAGTAAAATAAAATAAAATAAAATAAAATAAAATATCTGTCTCAATCCTTTTCAAAATAACAAGCAGATAAAAAAGGGGTAAGAAATTCCTTAGTGGGAAAGGTTGCAGAGTTGGATTTTATCGAGGAACACGAAAATCCCATAACATATGAAATGTTATTCAGAAACAGGAGGCTAACAATTGCTCACTTAGGGAAAACAAGCTTTATTTGGGGCAAAGAAGGCTGAACGAGAGCTGGCTGCCAGTGCCACGTTTCTGCCAGTGCAGAACTGCAAATCTGGGTGAAGCACTGGTGCTGAGTGACCTGCCACAGCTCCCTCTCTGCTGACCTCCACCCACCCTCTCCATCTCCTACTTCCACTGCAAGCATCTGCCAGCACTGACAGCTTTTTCATAAAATCATGACTTTGCTAAGGTTGGAAAAGGCTTTCAGGGTCAAGTTCAACCATCAACCCAGCACCACAGCCGTGGTCACCAGCAAAACATATCCTGAAGTACCACATCACTTCCAGGGATGGGGACTGCCCCCCATCCCTGGGCAGCCCATTTCGATGCTTGACAACCCTTCCTGTGAAGAAATTTTACCTCATATTCGACCTAAACCCTCCCTGGCACAGCTTGATGTTGCCTCCTCTCCTCCTGTCCCTGTTCCCTGGGAGCAGAGCCCGACCCCCCCCGGCTGCCCCCTCCTGTCAGGGAGTTGTGCAGAGCCACAAGGTCCCCCCTGAGCCTCCTTTGCTCCAGGCTAGTTCTGTGGGCACCTTCACTGCCTGTACATGCTTTAGTCTTGGTCTGTTGGTGAGTCCCAATACACAAACTAAGAGTATTCGCAGTTATTGTGCTATCCCAATTCAGTAGTTCCTGAAAAGGTAGAGAAACATTCTCACCAAGGAAAATAAGGAACTGTCAGCAAAAGAATCAGATATAATTATATTTTATGCAAGGCAGGTGTAGATAAAAAAATGCTGCTAGCGAGGATTTTCTTGCTATTTTCTAAGCCCATGAGGGACTTTTCTCTCTCACAGAAGAGGCGGCAGAGTTATGGAAACAACCAAACACCTGCAAATTTGAAAAGTCTTGTTTATAGTACAGTAGAAAAATATTTTGACAATGGATGTTTTAGGATTTTAGCCAATCACCCTCAAGGGGTGGCTGATCCTTGTCCAATTAGACTATGAAGAAAAAAGTCTATAAAAGAGTTTGTAAAATAATTAAATAAATCAATCTTGCTGCACAATTCCTGCCTGCTGGATCTTCTCTCCTCCTCCTCCCTAAGGCTGCGGGACACGGTGATATATCCTAGGGTTGCAGGAATAGGCAGGTTTGCTACAAGTTGATACAAGGATAGGCAATAAAAGAAATGATGAAGTGCTAATTATAATTGCTATGTTTCGTGAAGGATCAGTCATGTAGTGGATGGAACAGTATGCAAGGAGAACTATTCCAAAATGCCAGAGTGGAGCCGTAGTCTAGAGCTGTACTCAAGAATGGTATTTTCACTGAAAATGTCAAATATGCAGTAGAAGCTGCCTGTTTCAGCATTTCAGTAGACTTACCATGCTTAGATGAAATGTTTTGTTTCAGTGATATTGAAAGTATTTCAAGATTACTTTTTAATCAACTATAATTTTATTTGGACTGATATTTTTCTTAAGTGCGTTTAGAAATGTGTATTTTTGACACATTTTGACTCAGAGACACCGAGAGATGACATTTTAATTACAGAGAAGTTGGGCAATTGAAAGTAATATAATGTATACTTTTATCCTCATGGGATTAAAAATAAGAAAAAGCACAGATAAGTGTAACTTTTTATTACTATTCAGATTCTAGGCTGATGTGAATCGGTGCAGTTATTATCAAGACTCTGAATTATCATTTCAACTCACTCCCAAGAAGAGGAGGGGAAGGAATGATGAATACTCATACAAATAGCAGTGCTTATAAAGAAATTGCCGCTTGTCCCCAAAACCATGGGATTCTTTGTGTTTGAAGCTACAGGAAGAGGAACAGTCAGTCCTGTCCAGGACAACAGGGCGTCCTTTCTGCCTGGCCCTGCCCTTGCAAGGCAAACATCACTGTGGGATTTGAGGGAAACCCCCCAGTACAAAACTGGAAGTGTTTTTTCTCCTTCAACTCTTGCTTGGGTTATGTTGCTGCACCTTCTACTGCATTGTTCTGTAATTGCTTGAAGCATGACTATGCAAAGTGCTAATTTTGTTTACATCACTGCTGCGGACCAAAGTGCTCCCTGGCAGCTCACAGCAATCAGGCAACTCCTGAAAATAGAGCCTTATTATAAACCCTGTAAGGATTAATCCTTATTAAGGATTATTTCAGGTGAACACGCTGAGAACAGGTGACTCTTTAGAAGCTGATGTCCTCAGTGAGAAGGAGAACAGAAGGGAAAATGCCTCTTGCAAACTGGAGGATTGTTTATCAGGAAACAGCACTTCCAGGCTTTCCGTGGGTCCTTTATAAACGGCATTTGTAGCGATTTGCTGTCAGGAATTCAGCAAAATTCAGTAACTCAGGGGTGGCCACTGCCCTGGCAGCTGGAGGTGGGGGGACAAACAGCCCTTCCAGGGGAGACATTGATGTAACGGGAATGTGCTGCCAGGAGAGAACAAAAGTCGAGCATGGATAAGCAGCAGCAATGCCCAGGTGAGGGGGAGAGCCTTCCCAGAGCTCTGCTCTCAGCAGCAGAGCTGTTTGGGAGTGCTGGAGTGGCTGCGATGATCCCTAACAGGATTCCTGTCACGCTGGAAGCAGAGGGGATTGATCTTCCATTAAACATTTACAAGGCTTACAAGTGAGCTGTACAAGAGGAAGTGTGAGAGCACCAGAGATGTGCTGAAGATTCCAGGAACGCCCTGCCTTAGATCTTCAACGATAATATCTTGGGAAAGTGGAACTGAAATGCTGTTTTAAGATTCTATTTGCCTTAAATACTCTTCAGGCTTTTTTAATCAAAATATTTTTCTGCGGTATTTGTTCAGCCAAAACTGGAAAGGTTTTGCGTAGTGGACAAGACCTGGCATCTCCATTTGAGCACTGATCTCATTTTCATGGGGAACGAAGCCTGCTCTGAAGGTTTTTTATGTCCTTACACATTTACACTGTATCAGAATAAATACTTTCTTTTTTCTAGCGAGTATTCCAGGATACAAACTACGTGTGTAATCAGTGTGTACCTGACCTTATGTTGTTTGGGAAGCAGCTTTAGGGATTTTAAGAACAAAATGTGTTTTAAAAGTCTCATATGGCCACGCCAATTGCGCTTGTTTAAACATAGAGAACGGCCCCTTCCAGCCTCAGTTTTCCCAGCTGGAAAAGATAAGTATTGAGACATTTATGGAAGTCACAATACCTGTATCTGTAAAATATTACTGAAAGCACAATTCTGTGCCACTCTGCAATCAGAAATGTCTGCACTGGGAGTTTAATTAATGCCTTTCTTCAGTACAAGAAGAGTAGGATTTTATAAGCTGCTGCTCAGAAAGAATAGAATGTAGTAAAAGAAAACCAGGAAAACTTGGAGAGGAACCTATTCACCCACTCTTTTTTCCCTCATTTTGCTCTCTAGATTCTAAGATTTTACACCTCACTGCCTTGAAGGGGTTGCCAGTATTTTCCTTCTCTCTTCAGCCAGTCACGGTCACTGTTCATGGACAAACAGTGTCCAGGTGGAGATTCCACACGGCAAAAAAGTGCACTTCCTTGTTGTGGGGCAACAAAGTACAGTGACCCAGAGCCTCTGTCTGGGGAACAAGAACAGAGCTGATAACTTTGCTCTCATCACAAGACAGCACAGCTGCCTGTAGAGTGAATCTCCTGAGGGAAGCATGGCTGGAATCAGGTGGGAGGAATAAGGAGTTTCCCCAGGGCACTTATAGAGAGCTATGCTTGGCCAGGGGGTTGTTTTAAAAGACTGTGTGTTTGGGGGCAAGAATGCCATTCAGGGTGATGGCAGAAAAAGGACGTTTGGGATGGGATTTTAAATGGCTTTTCCAGCATTATATTCTTTCTGCAAAAATAATTTCAAATGGGGATGCCCTTTGGTCTGTGTAGCATAGAGGTTCCATTTCCCTTGTGATTTTAAAGGACCTTATTTCACTTCCATGCAGCAGTGGAGCCTCCGTAGCTCCAAGCAATCCCTGCTGCCCCTAAAAAGTCATTGTTTCTGTTCTCCTTGAGATGCTCCAGTGGTAATTACCTGTATCTCTGTGCAGATGTACTTGGGCCTCTGAGCTTCACTCCGATAATGAGACAGGAATATGGCCCTGCCAGCACAATTTCTTAGCAAGGTAATAACCATGGCATCATAGGATGATCTAAGCCATGTATTAATAACCACAAAAAATAGCCAGTAATCAAAGTTGACAAAATTGTAAGTTGTATCACTTACACGTGCCTTGAACATTTTTGGGAAGGCGCAGATGGCTATGGATGGATGGATGAGTTGGTTTAAGCGTCTCACATCGAGCTGCCAGTCAGACTGCTGACAGCAGCAAAGGTGTGTTATCCCCAGCACCAGAGCTGAGGTTAGGGGGCATGCCTGACATTGTTATATTTTCATAATTGTGTACAATTATTTGAAATTCATTCTAAACTGCAGCTGTAGCTGTTGTAGCCAGATTGTCCAGAACAAAAGTGAATCCTTCAAATAGAAGGTGCAAGACAGGCAGAATAAGAAGGCAGCAGTAAATCCCTTTGCCTGCTGGAGCCCTTTTGGTTTCTACCTGCCCTTGATTGCAGCAGGTCTTTGACCTCAGGCCATGTCAAAGCCAACGCAAGTGGTTGGCACTTTGTTGGTCAAACACTCACACCCATACGTGGGACACTTCCGTGACAAGTTTATTGACATGATAAGGAAAAAAATGTTGGATATTTTAGGGCTTTTAACTTCCCTTTCTGCATAACACAAGCAGAAGTAATGGCAAAAGTCAGGAGCACGGCAGGCCTGTGCAAAGGATCATAAAACAGCAAACTTGCTATTGCCTGAGGGGGATTAGTTTGCCCATGTCTTACCTTAATCAAGATAAATCAAAGAGTAGAAACATTCTATGGAAATTCATCCCTCTGGAAATCCTAAGCACTTAAAATATGCCAAAGAGAATGATTAAAATTGGAGTAATTTTAATTTAAGGTAGAATCTGGTCTTCTAAATTCAGCATCTGCTTCAGTAAGGAGTAAATATGCAAACTGTCTGTAATTCTCTTTCTCCTTTCCATCTCCCACCTGGCTTTTGACTTAATTGATTAAAGACAATCAAAAATAGGTATAAAAAATTGTAAATTCTCACCTTTGTTTTAATCTACACCCAGACATTTGAATATCTAACTTCTCCCCAAGGCATCTTTACAAGGATGAACCATCAAAATCCTTTCAATAGCTCCAATAAAGCAGCATTCTTCTAAATACAAGTTTGGAAGCACGACTAATGAAGTAAACAATGATTAGTTCAGAAATGGCAGGGGAATGGGGAGTGAAGAACGTTTGTTCTGCACCTGCTGGAGTTATGCAAATTTGCCATGAGCCACTAGAGACCTCACCCTGGGAGGTGTCCTCAATAATGAGGCAGAAGTTGGTGTTTATACCAACATCAAAGAAAGGCAACTTTCTGGGCTTATTGAGCATCTGATAAATATACTCAGGACACTGATGTTGTGCAAGAATATTTTGAGCCTTAGGATTCCAGCCCCTCTGATACTGTTGGCAAGCAGTTGTGACACTGAATAATGATATGCAAAAGCAAAGTTACCCAGCATTGATGAAAAACCAGCAGCTGAAATGTTCTCATCCTGAATGGACACAGTCACTAAAAAAAAGAAAAAAATTAATCTAAAAGGGCCTATTTATTAATTTGTAGTAGGTATAAAGAAGTGTGTATCTATATTTGGGGTTTATGTAGCATGTGTAGGAGATGTAATTTAATGATACACTAAAATACCTACACTCAGGACAAATAATGCCATTGGTGAGCTCTGCTGACAATCCGACAGCTCTGAAAGTAAATTAAAACCAAGGTCTGTCATAAAATCTAACAGTCCCAAGAGGTTAGAACATCTTATTTACTATATTTAGAGAATTTAACAGAGAAAAGAAGTTAGTAGATGCAAATCATTCTTCATATCAAGTGCTAGCATTATAACTACCATTATTAAAAACAGGGTCATGGACCCTAAGTTCCATGATGTCTGATGTAAGTCTGCTCTGTGAGAGCTCAATACAAAGCCCACTGAAGTAAATGAAGAGACAGAAAAAAAATCCACAAGCCACAAAAATTTTAGCTGGTATTTTTAGCCCTCTGGTCTTAAAACTGATTTAAAATGATGTACTTGAGTAAATTATTCACAATCAATGTCTGATCGATTCGAGTTCCTTTTGTTCACAGCATGTCCAGTAGCAGATTACTTTTGTAGCTGATTCAATGTTTGAATGCAGTGAGAATATTTCCTATGTATTTTGTACTGGGAATAATTCATTGTATCTGCTTGACACCACAGCCAGAGTGCCAGTTAACTGGGATCACTGCATGAATCTCCTTTTATTGGATTAACATAAGTGGGATAAGCAAGCAGATGTATAGATGAGCTGAACCGCATGGGGAACGCGCTCATCTGTCCACTTCAAACTGTTTCCGTGGCTTCAGAGAGAAGATAATTTAAATTGATACTCTTCTTTTCTGGAACTGTGCAAAGAAATGGATACTAACGTTTACCTGCAACAAACACAAGGTTGTTCAACCAAAACCAAAGGAAAGTTACAGCATCTGAAACCCTCAAAGGACATGAATCCAGAACGTTCCCGTTGCACGCTCTGAACCTGGAAAACTTCCTTATGCGTTTGGCAGCAAATCATTCTGGAAGAATTGGATCAATAGAAAGTTACCAAGGCCAGATATACAGATGGTGTTGGTTTCAGCCATCTAAAATTAGCTTCATTGGGTTTGGCTCACTTGTCTATTCCTGTTGATCTATGAGAATTTATGGAGAACTGGACCAGAGCCAAAGCCATACCCCATGCATTACTGCACATGACTCCAGTTTTTCCTGTTAGAGGAGAACATAATAGACGATCTTTTTTTATGTGAAGTACATAAGAAATTCGATTTTAACCAACAGTTTGATCTTCTGTGATGAAAATTGTGTATCTGTTTGTTAATCAATTTTCAGAACACAAATGTTAATTTTTTACTTTATCAACCAAAACCTCAGATGACTCTAAAAAAGCAACTAATGACTTTTTAATTACCCTCTGGTTATGTCAGCCTTGCTGGTTTCAGACACGATTTGTTCTTCTTTCTTATTTATATTTCAGCAGTGCCCCAGTACCTTAAGCTACATTATTAGCAAGGTTTATTATATAAAATTAGACACCACAGCGTGCTGCAACTGAAATTTATTCTATTAATAAGTAAAATAAGCACTGATAAGTAAAAGCAAAATATTTTTCTGTCTAATTTTACAAATATAGTGCCACTACCGCAAAGTGATAAAAAAATATGCATCTACAAGATACGTGAATGATACGAAATTGTCTCTCAAAAAAAAAGGTTGATGGTGTTAAATACAACACATTCCCAAATGAAAGTGTCCTTATCCTAAATTAATCCGAGGAGAGGCGATTATTGCCCACTGACTACTGGTGCACGACACAATTTGTAAGGCCTCTAGCAAGCAAGTTGAAAGGCACATTTGAAGCACTGTGATCATGGGTTTTACCTTACACATCTATATTTAGTTCCAGCTGTACCAGGTCAGAATCAAAGGCAAAAAAGGCAGAACTAGAAACGCTCTAATTTCAAAGTGCAGGAATGTTGACTCAGAAAGGTCACTGCCAGTTAGTGTGGACGTTTCTTCACTGCAATCTGAACTGCGGGTTGTTAGAAGGATTTCTCAGTGCTACTCACACCTCTTCTTAGGCAGTACCATAAGTAGATAAAAGTGAGAAGATTTTGGTCAAAATGTCCTCCGGAAGCTCCCTGACAATGAGCAAACCTGCCAGCCAGGAAAAGTAAGACTCTGTCGCCTTTGCCTAGTTCCATTTTGTCTGGAGCAACCAATTTTTATGTACACAGAGCATCACAAGAGTTTTGTTTCAAGGGAAGGGCTTACAAAGTTGTTGACTTGTTAATTTCTGAGTTAAAGATGTCCAGCAACTTCTGAACGGTAAAGGAGAGGCGCACCCAATTTGATGCAAAATGGATAAAATTATACTGGACATATTTTAACATTGAGAAGGAGAAAAAGAAAACCCTTCAAATTGCCATTAATCTAAATGCATCAGTCACATTAGGCTCAAATTGCAAAGCTGAGGCAAAACTTGTAGACCACAGTGAAGCTCACTCGATTGTGTCCACCTTGCATCACAATTATAGTGCCTGCATGTTCCGTGTGTACATCTATTTCATTACCCTGTAAATTCAGCTTAGGGGGTGAATATAAAATTCATGACGACTTTAATGTAGCAAAAATCCATTGGTGTAGGCAATTCTTTCAGCAGGTATCTGATATGACCAATCACCTTCACATCTGTTATTAAAGTTAGAAATTCAAACCTTCTCTTATGTAGTAGATCTGTCCACAAAAATATGTTAAATTTACTCAGTATTCCAGACCTTGTGCAGACACCACAGAGAGAAGTGAAGAAGAAGATACACATAGCTAGGGTTGTTTGAAGCTGAAATGAGAGAGACATCATTCTTTGCCTTCAACATTTTCTTATTTATTATTATTTTGCTCGGCAGTAGAAAGTGGCGACAGATAAATTTCTAAAAGTGGTGCCTCTTGCAGTTCATCCCTCTGCATTCCCTGGGTGCAGTGCTGACACATGGTGGTGAACGTTACCCTCTGTTACACTTCAGTGGAATTTCTGTCCTTTTCCCCCAGTGCCCAATTTACAACGGAAAGCGGCGAAGAGCTCTGAGTGTCATTTCCCTGTTTCTGTGCTTGGTAGCTTCCCTGTGAGGAGGAACAAGATATTTCCATCTTCTTTCATGTACATTTTCCTGCTCTTTCATTATCATCTGCTAAATAGCATTGCAGCAAATACTTAAATGCATTGTCTGGGATAACAACGGCGACACAGCTGAGAATGTGCTGAGATTGCTGCATATGCAGCAACCGTGTCATTGCTTCAATGTGAGCTCGTCCTCCCCCAGGTTTGTTTTGCTCTCTTTGTCCATCTTGTCACAATACTTCTAGTTTGGCAGAGAACTTGTGCTTTATTTATTGCGTTTCTGAAACACTTGTGCCTTCATGGAGACATTGAAGAGTTCCTTGCTCTCTCTCGCCATTAGGACTCGTCTGTTATTGCCTCAGATCCCACTCGCCTCAGCACTGAGGCAATTACACACATGCCTCTGACAAAAATTAACTGTTCTCCCCAGGTGAAAGGCTTGGATTTATCAGGCGAGGAAATTTACTTTAAATCCTCGTGCCTTTTATCACCCCACAAGCACTGGCACAAAGATTACTCACAACAGCCAATTCTCAGCCCTTCCCAGGAGCTGATCTCAGGAGGCAGGAGGATGGTCTCATCTCCAAAGCAATTCCACCTTTTTCATGTAGGGTGATAATCCTACTCAGGTTTTCTTTACTTGAAAGTCTTACTTTTCTCCATTTGCTCTCAGTCAGCTTTCATGGCGAGGAATTACTTTTCTCATTATAATCATGAGCTTTTCTTCATAAGATACTGCAGAGCTCAGAGATGACTTTGAGCGTGTCCTTCCCCTGTTCCCCCATCAGTTGGCATGGAGACACAACAGCTGCTACAAATCACAGGAAAGACGCTTAACGGGTACGTTTCAGAGAAAAGTTCCTGCTAAAGAAACCACTAAATTTGCAATCATAGCCCTTGTTCTGGGATGGCTGTAGCTAAGGGAAAATACACTTCTGCAGGGCATACCTAAGGTATGAGCAAGCTTGTGTTGAGACACAAGCTGGGATGGCTCTGAAGCATTTCCATTCTGTGCACGAGGTGATTCTTGGCCTCGTGGTCGGAGACGGAGCCCACACAGGTCGGGATCACGCGGATCCCGTGACACCAAGGTGCAGCTGGAGATGCTGCCTCAGCTTTGAACTCCTCTGGCTTGCCATGCCACCATGACTCTCCAGCGCTCAAATACGTGAGAGTTCTGAGCTAAGCCCGTCACATACAACTGTAATATCCACACTCTCTAGGGCAGCCACACGCTGGAAATCACGAGGTGACAGTGCAATGAATTAATCTGTAGTGTCTATACAGTCCTGTATGCCAGAATCAGAACCAAGCCCCCTCTCCTCCTCCCATCCTGCTTAGGAGTGCATGGAGACGGGCCAAAGTACACTGCCAAAGCTGCCTGCAAGTGCCTTTCTGGATTGCTTTGGATTTAAGGATGGTGTTTTCCCAGATAATTGCTTTATCAGACCGTGTAACTTCCTTATCAGACCTTACATAATTTGTAACAGCCCTATGTGCGCTTCCTTTGAAGATCAGTGCTCCTACATCCCCTGGGGCCCATTTGGAAATTCCCAGTGGCATCTTAGGATCAGAGACAATTATCTTCATTCCTTTTACTAGGTTGTATTTTGGAGATATTTTTGGCCCCCCCCCCCCCCCCCCAGAATTCTGCATTTTCAGAGTGTCACTACTTCCTGATTTGTGTTAATGACATCGAGCAGGTCTAATAAATCTTTTCCCCAAGCCCATTCCATTCCCTGGTAGCAGATATTTCTCTGAAAAGAGGTTTATGGACCGTTTGGAATTCCAGCCAAGATTTAACAAATCTTAAAAAATTAAAATGAAATTTCCAATGGTTATGTTTTTTTCAAAAAAAAAGGCAAGTGACTCTCTTTAAAATTATTGAAACTCATTTAAATGGCAGTGTGCTTGTATTTGATCCTGGATGCTCCCGTTTTCTGCTTAGAACACACTTTTTGCAGATGAACAGCATTCCCATTAAAATGAGGGTTTCAATGGAAATGCTGACATACTGAAGCAGAAAAGCTGGTGCTTTTGAAATTATGCAGGGTATATCAGGTGGGATATATTCTTCCATAAAAATTATGTTCTTATAATTATGTCACTCTCCTTCTGCAGGGTTGAAGTGCTGACAAGTTTAACACGTTTTTTTGGAGATGTTACACCAGACACCAGGAAGAGTGCTTCCAAGCTCAGTTACTAGGAAATCAGTGAGTATTGAATGAGACAACCCCTCAGCACAAATGTGAGTATCAATCCTGACCTTCCTCCCACATCCTCAACTGCTTTTATTCTTATTTGGCCAATCAATTTAGTATTCGTGACACCAGCACCTCACACTTTAAAAAAGGTGAGATACTAATAAAGGGAAGTGACCATGACTGTTCAGGAATCCACTGGCAGACACAAGCATGGAGCCAGGTGTCCTGTACCTGTCTGAAATTCCCTCCTAGCGGGGGCTTATTTTTCCCTTTAGGTGGCAAAAGTTAGGATGGTGAAAGTGCCACTCTCACAATTTGACCTTCGCTCCTAGTGTTAGGCACATGGACTGTATATACACTTATTCCTGTCATATTGTAATCATAGATAGTGTTGGAGGACAGAGTTAACTCAAAAACTCTTTCCAATAAGGGTTTTTTCTCTCATTCTCCTTTCCTTCCTTCTTCTTAACACCACTACAGCTGGGAAGAGCATCTGATAATTCCATCACCGCTAATGCTGATTCAAAAACTAAAAATGGAAATGGCAAAAGTGCATTACAAGGTTAGAGAACACAAATATGCCCTGTACTCTTGGAGAGCATGTTTGGTGAGCTGTCGGGGTGTGGGTATTTCACTTGTAACACTGAGGTTTCCACAATGTCTGAGGGGAAAAGCAGGACTGGTGTTCTCGTGACATTGAACGCAAATAGCTCGGCTTCAGTGTGGAAACCCTGATCAAACCAGACAGCTGAATCCATCAGATCCTCATCCCCCACATATCCAAGAGAAGGGAGGTGGTTTCTGGCCTCACTAAACTCAATACCAGTGCTAACAAGGTTTGCAGTAAGCTAAAAAAAGACTCAAAGCAGCAAAAGTGTTCAGGAAGGCACTTTAAAGTGTTGAGAGATGAAGGCTGTTGCACAGTGGGGTGGGGGCTCTGTAACACAGGTGCCTCTGTGTGCATATGTGTGCACAGCTCGTGTTCAGGCGCTCGTGTGCCACAGGGCTGTGGCACAGCTACAACAAAGGGAAAAATCATCCCAGCATCATTTCTGCACAAGTTTTTATTTTCTAGAAGAATGGCTGCTTTCAGAATCCCTCAAATGTTTAAAACGTTTGGAACAAGAGCTCAAGTCTCTGTAACTCTTCAGAGAAACAGAAATCTTTCAGATATCTGCTATGATCCCAAAAAGTTTTATTTTTAGTAGCATTACTGTGCTTATGTGAAGTGCATGTTTCAGAGACACTCAAGGTTCTGACCTGTTTTTATGTTTGTTGCAGATCAATCAGAGCTTGAAGAACTTCTGCAACTCTGAAAAAGCTTGAACTGAACTTGTGGGAGTAGCAGGGAGAGGAAGTGAGCTGAGGAGCTCGTTAACGAAGGCTAAGAAATGACAGGAGCTCAGTGTTTGGATGGCAACGCATTTTTCCCCCCATCTAATTGGTCTTTTCATTTTCTGTTCTGTCAGTTTGCATTTCCAGATAAGGTTATGAGAGAAAGAGAAATAATCCTATTAAATAATACTACTTATTGATATTTATACACAACTTCCTGGAAGATTTATTAATATAATTATAATAATTAATAAGCATGTCTTTTCCTCTTCAACATCTTCTGCACCTTGCATACTAACCCTCGCAGTTTCAATGACTTCCTTTAGAAAGCAGCACACAATTGGTACTTCTCAGAAGTTACAGGCATTTCCTCACTGCCCCTGCTTACTGCTCCATCTGTGGAAGGAGTGAAAAATTCGTCAAAAAATGGAGTTTACGAGGTAACTCATCCCACAGAGTTCGTTTGCTGAGAGTAGCATCAGCAGAGCCTGCTTGCTCCCACCTTGCTCTCCTAAGGGCCAGTTAGGTAAGAGAAATCCTAATGAACGCTTACTTTGTGCTTAGAAGCATATTTTGATTCTGATTTCATTGAAGCAAAGGAGGTTCTTCACGCCCAGATGTAAAACTAACCCCACTAGCAAGGGCACCCATGGCTGTGAAATGATGGAACACCCCTCCTGTGAGAAAAGGCTGGCAGGGGTGGGATTGGGCAGCCCAAAGAGACCCTGGGGTAAAGCGATTGAGGCCTTCCAGCACCTAACAGGGCTCCAAGAGAGCTGGAGAGCTTTGGACAAGGGCTTGGAGTGGCAGGACAAGGGGGAATGGTTTTGAGCTGGAAGACACAGGTTTAGATGGGATATTAGGAAAAAATTCTTCCCTGTGAGGGTTGGGGACGCCCTGGCACAGGGTGCCCAGAGAAGCTGTGGCTGCCCCTGGATCCCTGGAAGTGTCCAAGGCCAGGTTGGATGGGGCTTGGAGCACCCTGGGCTAGTGGAAGGTGTCCCTGCCCATGGCAGGCAGTAGCACTGGGTGGGCTTTAAGGTCCCTTCCAACCCAAATTATTCCATGATTCCATGATATTGCAAATTACATAGTTACAGTTCTGAGATCAGTATTCCAGGAATGGCCACAAATATCTACAAGATTTATTCAAATGCCCAAATCTGTCACTCTTCCATCTGTACTCCTTTAGCTTTGGCACAGACTTTGCGGTCATTTTCAGACTTCCAGGCTCCAGAGGACACACGGGCAACGATACCTTGATATTTCCTTACAGACTCTCCCCTTCCTACTGCTGGGCCTGCTTGGTGAGAGCTGAGTGGCTTGTGCTGGGACTTCCCAGCAAACCCCGAGGGGGAGGAAGTGGGTAATTTCTGCTGGGTGGCAGCATTAAACCACTCCCATTGTGATCACCCCAATCAGTTATTTTGTTCAGCTTCTTCAGCACTCTCTTCCCCAGCTGTGCTGTGGCTGAATGGCACTGTGAAGCTTTGGAGAATTACGAATTCTGTTCAGTTTTGTGAACACTATTTGTAATTGCAATAACCACTGCGGATTAAATCACCTTTTTTTTTTTTTTTCTGTACAAAATTGCTACACATTGTGGAGATAGAGTCTGAAAGACTGTGACAAAGAAATCCAATTTTATCAGCGTGGAATGACTCTTCCCAGCTTGAATAATGGTGCTACTGTCAGCAAGGCTTTTAATTGAAATGGATTTTATACAGAAAACTAAACCAAGCCTGGCCTGGCCTGAGAGATCCAGAGTCCTCCAAGGGCCAGCTCACCCAGTGACTCAGAGAACTGATTTATACCACTTGGCCAAGAAATCTGGGGAGCTTTGCCTGTTAGCCTGCAATATATGTGATAATACTTTTGAACCAGGATATGTGCACACAAGCATTAAAAATAAAATAATATAAGTTATTAAAAAAAAAATTATGGGAGAGGTTGGAGCACTTCTACTACAGAGACAGACTGAGTTGGGGCTGTTCAGCTTGGAGAAGAGAAGGCTCCAAGGAAGAAATTCCACCCTGTGAGGGTGGGGACACCCTGGCACAGGGTGCCCAGAGAAGCTGTGGCTGCCCCTGGATCCCTGCAAGTGTCCAAGGCCAGACTGGACAGGGCTTGGGGCAACCTGGGCTGGTGGAAGGTGTCTCTGCCCATGGCAGGTGGTGGCACTGGATGGGCTTTAAGGTCCCTTCCAACCCAAACCAGTCTGGGATTATAGGATTCTATGACTCTGTATTTCAACGTGATAATACGAAAAATGCTGTCAATGACTGTGAGCAGCCTTTATTGGCTCCTGGGGCTGTGAAAAGGGAAATTTTGCAGTATTGGGCACCTTTTGAAAGCACCATCCTGGTTATGAGGAGCAGTATAGCTGCACTGCATGAATTACTCCACATCAAGAAAGCCAAAGTGCTGCCTGTCAGCTGAGGCCCCGGAGAACAAAAAGACTGGAAATGTGGTTGTTTTCCATTTACAAAGGTGTTTATTTGCACAGTATATTGATGTTAAACCTCCTGCTGTGATGAGCTGTCTGAAGCAGGCTATCCTACCAGAATCCCTTCCACCTCACGTTCAATCATGTTTAGTCCCAATAAGCCAAGACAAGAAATGGAGAAGAATCACACATGTGGCAGTGCAGTTCTGTCCATGTCTCTCCTTCCAGCACTCTACTGCATTTATTAAAGAGTGTGGTGCCAGCTATAGAATACTTTCAGTCACTAATTACTAGTTCCAAGATGCAGTCAGGCTGTGATTTTTTTTTTTTTTCTGCTGAGTTCAGTGCGTTTTGGATTCCATCCCACATCATCAATTTGGGTCTCTTAGTATGAAAATTAAATGCATTCTAAAACCAGTGTTAAAGCTAAGAGAACTTAATAGCTGTCAGAGCTGTATACACAGATACAAATTGGCTAAAGCACAGGTAGAAGGATGGTCACCATCTGGGCAGCATTCACATGGTAACTACCTGTTTCTCACATTAGGGATTTGGCATTTCATTACCTTCTGAGCTTACTGCCAGACACAAGGTGCCTGAGCAGAACCCAGATTTGGAGCTTTTCAAAAGCCCAGACCTCCTTTCTGTGGCGTGGAGTTCAACAGCTTTTACTTGTTGAAATATTGTTAAAACCAGCTCTTGTGAGACGTGGTTTGCTGTCTGTGCATCCAGGTACAGGGCCCCACAGGGACATCAGCCAAAGCTCAAGGTTTGTCACTGCAGCTCGTGCCTATTGGTCTGATAGCCTAAGAAGAGACCAATATTCCATTTTCCCTAGCTTGTTGGGGAAAATTCAAGGCAAAATCTGCTGTGGTGGTTGAACATTTCCAATGTTCACCCACGTACCACACATTTTTGAAGTCACTGGTTACAAGCTCGCTGCAAAACCTCCCGTGATTGCTATGTAGGGCATGTTTGGGACATTGTAACACCAAGGAAGACTGATGTGTATCCCTGGCAGGGTGCACCAGGGTGAAGGTCCCTGGGATGCCTCTGCGTGCGGGATGGAGGTGACAGCATTAAACCCCTGGCTCAGCACTGGTCCTTGATGGGATGATCAGCGCACACAGGTTTCTGTGGGGTCAAGGGAACAGCATCTATAGATTGCTGGGTTGACAGGGAACGTTTTGCAAGCTAATGGCTCAAGCACTGCTGCTGAGAGGTGACAAGCCGCGAGGCACAGTGTGCTCATTAATCCAACCCTGTCCTTGTGGGAATCCAGTGCCAGGAAGCTCAAAGGCGTTGTCTTTCTGGGTTCATCTTGAAGGTCACACATGTGGTTTTCAAATTATTGATCGTGCAGCGTCTGTGAAGTTGCCAATTGTACATTTGAGCCCTTTTGATCAGGTGTTTGGTCACGCTGAGGTCATTGACTCTTCGGCATTGATGTGACAGAACAGAGTTTGAGGAGCCATGGGTCCAGTTTTTTCTGCTGTGCCAAAGTGTGTGGCCTTTGTAGAACCACTGGAATATCACATTTAGCTGCACTAAAAGTGTACTTGGTTATTATTGCCAGGTCAGCCAGGATATACAGCACACGTGGAGGGCTTTGTCCATTTTTAAATCAGTTTGTCATGTATATGATGGCAATTGCATGTAATAAAATCAATATTTTACCAGATTCATGAATTTTTGGTTACTTTTGGGTTATATCCTTAGGAGACATGCAGCCTCCTGCTGAAGCACTTTGTTCTGAGGTTTCATACAGCATGAGGATGTAACAAGGAAGAAAATCAAACTGAACTCATGAAAAAATTTTCTGGTAACTTTATTATCAAATTAGACCCACTAAATATTTTTTTGTAAGTGTAATACTATGCAATAAAGGAAAAAAAGATACTAAAATTTAATAATAATTGTAATTTTCAAATTTTCTTCTGATTTTAATGCTCTTTTAACTTGAGATTTTCAAAGAATCTGTAGAATTGGGCACACAGGTAAAAGACTAAGCCCTGACCTGAGAAGTGAACAGACCCTGGGAAACTACAAGGAATGACATGAGAAATTGCTGGGTGTAACAAAGAGCACAGTGATAAGAAAAAAAAATTACAGACAATGCTGTTAGGAATGACCAGATTTTCAGGAGTTTAATGGGATTTATGGGAGAGAAAGGCCCTTTTTAGAAATATTTGGAAGGGAGCACTGGGGACATTTTGTGGAGACAGTCTGAAAGGCCAGCAGCACCCAGGGCAATGTGCCAGCAACACCAGGATTACCCTGGAAATGCTGTCAAACATTCTAAATTTGTGTGCTGGTATAGGAAAAACGACTTCTGTGGGGAAAAAGAAACCATGGACAAGTGATCAATTTAAGGGGAGCTCAAGACAGAGAAGGAGAGAATACGTAACTGGGGGTAGAACCAACGTGGGGAACTGGTGGGCAGGGGCTAAAAGAGGAGTCTGGGAGGTTTTGTGCCCAGTTGTGCAAGTGCTACTGCACCCCTAGAATGGGTGCTGAGCCCTCAGGGTGGCCACTGAGGGGGAAGGGGATCTCCCCCGCTCCCTGAAGCCCAGTATTCCTACAGAATTTCAACAGACTGAGATTTCATTGAAAAAGTCTCAATATTTTCCTTAAGAAATCACTTGCCTCATTCACAGTGTTAATGACAACATAGGAAAATGGCACCTCCTGATATTTTTCCGGGGATTTTTCACGAAGAAACCAGGAACATATGTTTTATCATATTTAGAAAAGATCATCACTTATCTCTGCTTTTTAGGGTGAAACACGGAAATCCCTTTATAACCCATGCAGACTGCATATGAAGTCACTTTTTCTCTGATTACCGCTCCGCTTCACGGGGTGCATAAATTATTCTTCAGTCCTTTTACAAGCTTTATAGGAGCTTGGTCATACAAATAATTGCTCAGTCACCTGTGTGCATGGTTTTATAAACCAGAAAAAATAAATCTAAAGAGACTAAAAGCAAGGATCAAACAGATACAGCTTAAAAAGAGCTTTTTATTTTGGGGTTTTTTTGCAGTTTGAGTAGTAGGGATTTTTTCTTCTATATGTCTAATGAATAGGACAAGTAAGCTTTGATTGATCTGTCTTTACCATAGCAGCAATACCAAATTTTTCTACAAATGCATTATTTTACCCTTGTTTTTTTAAGAGGAACAACTCCCCACACCCTTGTAAGTCTGGTATTAAGGGATGATTTAAATAGTGTTATTTCTCTGCCTCTTCATACACAAAACCCCACAGGGTTCCCCCTTCATTTCCTCAGCTCTTTCCTTGAAGTTGTAGATATTTTCTATTATAAGATTATTTTTATTTTATATAAAAATTCAGGATAAACTCCTAAAATCTGTTTTCTGGTTTGCTCTCTTGAGTATGTTTTTTAATACAGGGGCTTATTTTTATTCTCCAGATCCCGCAATCACAATGTTACTATTTATCACTTTGGCTGCACTTTCCTCCCAAGCACTCATTCCTTTCTGTAGGTGCTGTTTCACTTTTTGCTGAGGTACAGGAACATATTGCTGTCTGTTTGTGTCAGACTAAAGCTCCCTCAATCAGCTGTAGAAGAGTTCCAGGGAATTAGGGCTGTACATTTATTATTTGTTTATTTACTACTGTTGTTTACCCCTTGTATTACCAGTACTGATCCTGAATGTACCCGGACAGCCAACTGTTTAGCATTAACGAACTTTTTCAATTCCAAATTGATTTAAATCTCATTAAGCCACCTTTGATTTACAAGAGGTGTCTGTGTCACTGGTGCACCAGGTTCTCTGAAGCTCGTGGTGCTGGTTACATGGGGTAAAAATAAAGATCAGTATGGCAGCTAGTGGAGAATCCTTCTCCCAGGATTTTTTCTTCCTTTCCTCATCCCAGTAATTTTTTAATTCTTAATGTTGTAGATTTTCTTTTTTTCCTGTTGGAAGGCTAGTACATCTTATGGTGGACTAGACATGGATTTTTGTCAAAGATTTTCTTTAAGGTTTACTACAAGAGAGTTGAAGCAAGTCCTCCTCAACTTCTGCCTTTTCTCAGTGTCCTTTAATACTGTTTTGGATGTGCCTCCCCCTTCTCCTAACATTGGAGGAAGTGTACTATGCTATCAAATTTAGCTCAGAAGATAGAACCAATCCTACTTTAGGAATTTATTTATGATGTTGGTGTTATTCAGTGTTTTTCCACCTCCACAAGCCTTTTCTCTGCTTTACTTCATAACCTCACAACGCAGAAAAGGGATTCATTAACCCCTGTTCAAGCAGTACATAAACCAGCAGCTACAACTCCACTCACCACATTCATTTTTACTACTGTCATTTGAAAATGTCAGGAGCCAGAGAGCTAAACAGTCCCAGGACTAAATGAACAATTTGTCTGAGGTACAAAGAAATGTTTCCAGGCTTCTGGACACCTCCCAGCACCTGCATTTCGTACTTCCCAGTGCGTGACCTCGACAGATCAGATCAGCTGCTTCTCAAAAAGGAAAAAAACAAGGGCAGGACAAAAGGGGTGGAGGGTGAAATTGCATCTTTGTTTATCTGAAAGCATTATTTCCATTCTTTTTAGCCAGCTGAATGGAGGATGGCACAATGAAGTGTCCATGACAGCAAGAAAATGAAAAGCAATCTGCAGGTCACACTGGATGCATTTTAAGACAACTTTCTAGGAACAGTTATGCATAATTAAAGGCAGTGGAAATAACTTGCTCAGTCTGTTGGCTGGGGTTTTTTAGGTGGCAGTTTAAAATACTGCACTTCCACAATGCTCAAAATGCAGCATGGAAGGTGGTTTCTGTCCATCAGCTGCAGAGCAGCCCCACGAGACAGGAGCATGCCCGGCTCCAGGGCACCCTTTGCCTCTGGATCTCTGACTGCAGGGAGAGCAAACTGTTCTTGTGTTAACACTGCTGATTTAAGAGACTCCAGTGTCATAACTCCTGTCCCTGGGATTACATTGGGAAGGAGAATAAGCACAACAATAAAGACAGGAGTGTTAAGCAGCTGCATAATTCCACGGCCATGGAAACTGCTGTGGCTACAGTTTTTGAGCACATGAGGAGGAGGAAAGAATCTTACAGCAGGATCAAATGAAAGCCTGCATGAATAAGAATGCACAGGGAGAAAATTTATCCCACGAGCAAGAAATACGATCAGAAATTTATAACTCCATGTACAAATAAATATGAAGGAGAAGCTCATAACTCTTGGAGGAGTAGAATGTATTGTGAGCTGCAAGAGTATCACCGAGCCAGGCACCTGGACTAAAAGTTGCTCACAACACCTTTACAGGAGCTCAGATATTTTATCTCCTCACCTAAATTGCCTGACTTGCCCATCTAAGATGCTAACTGAGGGCCCAAGTTGACCATTTGGGCCACCTACTCTTGGGAAGCCGGGCCTGAATCCAAATACAGGTACCGAGGGCAGTTCAGCTGTTTTCTAGACTTCCAGATTGTCTTGCTTGAAGCTGAAGGATGATAACTCCTCTGTTTCCCCAAAGGGGAATGCCAACAACTGTGGTTGCTCAAGAATTTTCAAGAGCTGGAAGGAAAGGAACTGTTGGAGGGGTTTTTATTTTTTTGGATGGTGGAGTTGCTAGACAGAGAGAAAAGAAAGAAGGAGTGGAACAGACCACACACAAGAATTAATCACAGTTTCTTTGAACAAAACAGTAATATATTCTCAGAAAACTGTCTCAGAGTTCTTGTCTCTGGTGTTCTCTTTCCTACTCTATTTTAATTGGCAAAAAACGAAATTAATTTTCCTAATTTAGCCTGGTAGTTGGTACATGGTCTCCCTGTGTGTCTCTCACCCCACGAGCTTTTTCATCTCATTCTCGTGTCCTGTTGAGGAGGGGGCCTCTGGGAATGGCCAACAAAGATCCAACAACCACAACGCTAAAAAATCCCCAAATTCATAATGAGAATTTAACATGGAGTGTTTAAGAGAGCCACAAATTTCCTGGCTTCCCTAACCCTTCCTGCTTTTTTTAGATACCACTTTCTTACCTAGAAAAAGTTTTAGTTCCCTTAATTCCTGTTTTCTTGTGTTGTATTTTAGCAGCCTGTGTCACGCTGCTGGGTTCTCAGGTACTGTAACCACACAACATCCCTGCTGTGCTCAGCTTTTTATTGTCACTTTCTGCTGTCATTTATCCTTTGTGTCTTTTTCCTTGTGCAGACTGCTACAGTTTTAAATTCACATTTTGCTCGTCTTTGGTACTTGCCGTGATAGCGTGGATTAAAATACGTAATAATAATAGCAATGCATAATAAGCAATAATAATTTGAGTTTGTAGAGAAAATTATTTCTAAATTCAAATTTTACAAAGAATGCATTAGTTAAGTGCATTATAATTTCTAAAAGTGTGAAATACACATAACACAGCAGGCATTATAAGATATTACTACAGCACACACCACTCACAGAAAAAACCCAAACTATGTAAGCTTCTAATAAAACCTTACTATTTAAAAGAATAAGAAGTTTGTATTCTACTACATGATTTCTTCTGCTCAGTACAAGGAACTGCTCTGCTCCCATGAACTGCTACTTGAAATAATAATATTTTACAGGCTGCTTTTGTGAGGAGGTTTGTAAAAACAACAATACCTACTGGTGATTTAGTAAACATGAGGAGCTCTTAGGAAATAAGGGCAGTATTTTCAGCTGGAAGTTATTAGAAAGGTGCATTAGAGGGTAAAAAAGAAAAGTATTATAGCCACAGAAGTGTTGCTAAATAACCACTTTTTATGGTGTTCTGTGAGCTATTAGCCTTCAGAAAGTTCAGCACAATAACATCTAGAGAGAATACAATAAAGAAAATACAGCAGTAAAGAAATCCTTTTGTGTATACATCACCTCTGCAAATACCAGCCAAGAAGCCACAAGGTCTAAAGACAAGCTTTGTAATTTCTCACTGCTTAAGCTGTAAATAATTGCTTTCTGTATGCTGAAATGTTTACTACAGGCATTAAATGTCAGCATCTCCACTGACCTTGTATTCTCGCTGTCAGGGCTGCACAGAGTTTTGCTGCAGGGGAAAATAAGGCAACAAACAGAAAATGTGATCTGGAGCATTTTTTTAAAAGCTATTTGTTTTCTACGAGGTCCAATTTATCAATTTTTTAGTCAATCACAAATGTGGACACGCAATTAAAGTATAAAGATACAGTTTAGTGACCCTGGTGCTGTACTTGATCATGGCACACACACAAAAAAATGAGCAAAGAACTGTGGTAAGTGCAACTGCTCATTAAATTGATAGTTCCTATCATTTTCAAGGCACAAGCTGCACAAAATTTATCTCAATCACTAAAACAGCCCAGAGAGCATCAAACTCGACTGCCCCAGGAAAAGGCAAATTCACGCTCAGCCTAAATTTTAAGTTCCAAGTTCAGAATTCTCCAGCTTGTACGTGGGCTATAGGGAATTTTGGGAAGAGGAAATTCTTAGAAAAGAGAAGCTCCTGAAAATGATCAGCCTTATGGCTATGAATGCCTTTCTCTCCATCACTACGGACAAAAGCCAGAAAACCCAAAAGCTAGCAACTAGGTATAAATAAATAATTCTCAGTGGTCAAAACCTTTTTACTTCAGGGTTGGAGCAAATCTAGTATCTAAGTCTATTCTTGCTTCTTTCTGCTCCACAAAAATGACCCATCTAACACTTCCATGGCATTTGTGTTTCACCCAGGCACTTATCAGTGCCCATCAGAATGGCATCTGCTGGTCTCTCTTCCTCTAAGTGATAATGAAGGATCAAAGCCTTATAAAAAGGTGTGGGTGGCATTTGCTCTTCACTAGTGGCACCACAGCAGCTTTAATTTCAGCTGGGCTTTGAGTAAGTGCTGCCAGTTGTTGGCAGAGTATTGTTAATGGTTTATACAATATTCTTTTAATTGGTGAAATGCACCCAGAGGCCTCTTAGGGAAAATAAGCCAGGGTGTATTTATATGCAAGTAAGCCTAAAATGGATAATATTGAAAAGCAGAATGTCAGCCAAAATATCCCAGTCACTCATAGCAAAGCACTTTTCAAACACTTTACTGACTCTAAACTTCCTCCCTCGAGTAGGATAAGGGACTCCACGAATGACACTGCTTTTCTTTTCGTTCTGGGGGCTGAGGTTGACATGATTGCTCCCTAGGTCAGCTACATCCTCATAGACAATCACCTTTAAGCATTTTTAAGCGCTAGTTCCTCCAAAGGGTCATAGTCAAGCCGAGACAGATTATTTTCAAGAATAATTCTTGTGAACTATGATATCAAATGCTTTGCTAAGCTCAGATATTAATCTCATGCATTCTACTGTTCTCCCCAGCATATGGAAATGAGAGTCAGTGGTTCCAAAAATTCCTCAGCAAGGCTGGAGGTCCTTGTGGCTGAGGCTGTGAAATATAATATCTTTTGCTTCAAGAATGGATGGATCAATGAATAAAAATGGGATAAGTATCCCTCATCTTTTCAAAGCTCCTGGAGGGATGTGGAGCCTTATTACAGTGCATGGGAATGACATTGCTCGCACGCACTCTGCTTAGACAGATCTGCATCAAGGCAGAGCGTGAATGAGAGACATGTTGGATTTGAACATCCCATAAATCATTTGGGATGATTGCTGAGGCCGTTTCCTTTGCACAGTATCTTCCAAAATGTAACTGTAGGGATCTACTCAGTGGAAAGTCCCTGGGTTTAAAAGAAAATCAGCTGTGAAACAGCCCCATTCTTATACCAAGCAAGGCCAGGTTATGGCTGAGATTTACATCTAAGTGTGCAGGAGTGGAAGGGCTTTTTTTTAAGCTCTGTGTTGTCTGAGGAGTAAAGTTGGGTTCTCCCTGTGCAAACTTGCAAGTGTTAGTTTCCCAAAACTACAGGACAGCTTGTTGCTCATGTGCTGTGTGAGTGTCACGCATGGCTTGCTGGAATGCACATGAATTCACATAAAATGCTGAGGTAAAATTATGTAACTTATAACCAACCCACTCAAACATGTCCAAAGAACTACTCCTTATGAACACCCCTGCTGCTAATTTTGCAATGAAATATCTTGTTCAGAATGTTAAAGTTCTGGGGGAAACAAATAAGAGTTGTTTTGGTTTTTGTTTTTTTTTTTTTTCTAATATGGTAGACTTTATTTAAAATTGCATCACTGAAAGTTGTTTCACATATGGAACTCTCTTGCTTTAGTTGCAGGAACTTTTTGTACCTTTTGAATTTCAGTTTAGATATAATTCTGCAAAATCAACAGGGGCTCATTTCCCTCTTTTCCAATACCATATCAAACAGGTATCTATCCATGTATTAAAAAAATAGGTTCCAGTTTCTCTTCCTAATGAAAATCAGCTTGTGCCCCCCACTGCCAGGAACATTTGCATGAATATGACCCCAAATCTTCTGTTATGAGAAACAAAGGCAGAAGCAAAGTTCAAAGAAAGCCACAATCTAAGATGAAGCACTGGAGAGGAAGGCTCTGATGATAAGAACCAAAGCAGATGAAAATTAGAAAGAAGGACAACAGAAGAAGAGGTAGCAAATTTTTGTACTGAGAAATAAAATAAGCTGAGAAGTGGGCAGTGAGGAAGGAAGGCAGTGGAAGTAGAAATGGATAAGACTGGTGTCATAGAATCCCAAAAGGGTTTGGGGTGGGAGGGGCCTTAAAGCCCATCCAGTTCCACCCCTGCCATGGGCAGGGACACCTTCCGCTAGCCCAGGCTGCTCCAAACCCCATCCAACCTGGCCTTGGACACTTCCAGGGATCCAGGGGCAGCCACAGCTTCTCTGGGCACCCTGTGCCAGGGCCTCCCCACCCTCCCAGGGAACAATTCCTTCCCAATATCTAAACTAAATCTGCTCTCTCTCAGTTAACAGAGGAAAGAAAATAAAAAGGACAAAATCCATAGCGGAAATTTGGCATCATAAAAACCTGTCTTTTCACTCCTCTCTTATCAGATTAAATTAAAAGGACTGTTGGGGAATTTTCATGGTACCCCTTGAGGTAAATAAAGCACATGTTTGTGCTCAAATATTAACAAAAAGAAAACCAAAACCAAACACATGATTTAACATGTCCTACTGCCTTAGGCAGTTCTGCAAGGAGTCCACAAAGCCCTTTCACCAGCCAGTTCCCTACAGACTATGCTGAACAGTTACAATTTCAAATTTCCATCCGTATAAAATAGCAACAACTTACATATTCTGCAATATAGTTTAGCCCTGTCTCATTTGTGAGCACCTGGGAATTTCCTAGGAAGCAAGCAGAACTTCCCCTTGCTCAAAAAACCCGAAAAGCTCACGTGGGATTCTTCAGCAGCTGAAAATTAAAGTGCTAATACTCCCTTGCATGCATATTTCTGATGGTATTTCCACAGTGCTTGCCTTCCATAAGCACTTTTAGCGCTGATGTAACACCTTCTGTTTCACAGATGAACAGAACCAGCTCTGCCCAGTTATTCAAGATCAAGCTGAAAGTAAATTATCTCAGACAACAAGGGAATACTGTGAAAGTTCTGTGCAAGTGTGACTGGAATAAAACATGGCAATGCAGCAATGAGGAAAAGAAAGCTGCTCTTGGTTCAGCTGGATGGACAAAGCTTTGAACTTATGGAATTCTCCCTTTGGAGGAACGCTGTCTGCTTGTATCCTAAACTGTGGATCTGTATCTCTGTACCCTTAGGCACATGGTAATCAATTTTAAATGGGGTGAAACACTTTTATCCTGTCCAAAGCATCAGCTCAGTCCGTGTTCATGATGTTTGCATTTTGCAGCATAATGCTGCACTTTGCAGGAGGGAAGAAATAATTTATGGTGGCAGTAAAATTATGGTGGCTTTTAATTTTTGACTCCCAGAAACAACTGCTTCATTACCACACTTCATAGAAGCATTAAGGCCAGAAAAGTCCTCCAAGATGATGAAGTCCAGTCTTCATCTGAAACCCACCACGCCCGTTAAACCATATCATGAAGATTCCTTTTAATGTGGTTGTAGTCCTGTATGGAAAAGTAACCACACAGATTTACAACAACTATGTTGAAAGAATTAAGGGCCTGTTTTATCTTTTGGAAGCCTACAGTTTTGATCTGGGTGTTTCTTGTAGAAAAATGTTTACAGTGAGAACATTTCTATACACCAGATTTTTCCATAAACATTCCAGGGCAGTTCTGCTTGTCTGTGTAAGTGGAAACAGCTTTTCAACTCAACTAGGTCACATCGCTAACAAATAAAGGGATAATTATGATGTGCATTCCGTCACTTGTAAATAATGAAAAAGTGTTTTGGGCTGGAGGGGGCAGGTGTGTGCATTGACAGAAATCCGTACTAGGGAGAATGAAACCAAACTGAAGCTTTCTGTCTCTTTCAATGAATCACAATAATAAAATAAACCACAATATTCAGGATCAGCTTCTTTTCTATTCTGCTTCAATTCCCTTCTACCGTTTCTGGCAGGAGAAGAAAGTCAGCTGTGAAAGAATTTAGTTAAGCAGAATAAACTGGCAAGAAGCCACTGCTTGAAGCCCTTCAGTTGAGTGCAGCCCTGGGCTTACGTGTGTTGGAGAAGGAACTGTGGAAGACACTGTGGTCTGACCCTGCTCCAAACCCACCCCTAAGGCTCAGCTGCACCTCTCACCTTCGTGCCATATTTCTGTGTTGTGCCCACAGGTGTAGGAATGCCCAGCCTTACAGATTTTTTCTTTGGACTGCAAGGGAATGCTCAATAATATAATTTCTCAGGAATATGGAGCTTACTTTAGCCAGCTTTAATCCTCAATTGAATTTTTCCTATTCTTGTGACCAACCTTTATTATGGACACAAGATCTCAACATATAAATTGATTTTTTACAAAAGTAACCTTCAGCTGCTAGACGTGAGTTGTGTGTTTTTGGAGACAGACCAAATACTGGAATAGAGGTGCCCAGGTCAAGAAAACCATGTGATAAATGCTAATGACTCACTGTAGGAATTCAAGGATGACAAAATACAGAGAAAAAGAGGTTGTTGCTGCATGTGTCATCTCCTGTGCCTATCACAGAGCACGAAAACCCGTAATCCTTCCTTTCTGATTCAAAGTTCTGCAAACATTTGCCTTAGCTGGAGCAGTCAATATTGGGATCACTTTGTTAGACATCTGTTTGGAAAAGGGCCAAAACTGTAAGATATCTATTCACCAGGGGATGTGATAGCACTTCTGACACCTTTTGATAGTCTTTTAATTTTGTACAGCTAATATTCAATCATAACGTAGCAGCAATAGCAAACTTGGGCACTGAAATGCCCTTTCAAAGAAAACTTGTTCTAAATGTGTGCTTTCACCACCCTTCAGTCTTTGTGAATAATGGGACTTAAGTAATTAATTTTGTGTCCCCTTTTCATGGAGGCAGAAATTTTCTTTTTAGCTGGCAGTTTACAGAAAAGTATTACACACATTTTTCTTTATTTCAATAGCCTTGCATCAGCTTTCAAAATCTATGATGTTTCAGGAAAAACTATGAAGGAAATATTAATATAAGGGGCAAAGTTTTCAAATTATTTGCCTTTGTACAGCCTTCCATACAGTTGGTTTCTGTCAGGGATCTTATGTCTTCTGCTGGAGTTCCTCTCCTGTTTTCCCTCTCTTCTGAGCAAGTGAATGGTAATATTTAGTGCCGTACTTGAAAAAAAACAAAGCTTTAGAATAACTTTTGTTCAGCCCCGTTTTTGGGATTTAGTGACCCAACATGGCAATCACATTAGTGGCACTTCGTGTTGAAGTTCCTGTTACAGGGTGGAAGGGAAATAGGAATGAAAAAGTGATAGAAATCAAAGTGATGAGATTCCAAAGTTGTCAATTCTGTCAAAGAGTTCCTGCCAATCCAAACTTCAAATATAAACAAAAAGCAAAAAAAGTGACTTATCTGTGTTTCCTCAACCGTCTCGAGAACCAAGCCTTCTACATTCCTTGTTGCCTTATGAGATGTAGTCCTTTTCTCTTTTTATTTTTGGTGGTTTTAGCTAATTTTAGCAATAAACAATTTCATGTATCTCAAGTATAATAGTGCCACTCAGCCACTGCCTGTGCCTTTGTAAGTCATTCCCAGTAGTAGCCAATCTGCCAGAGTAATACACAGCTGCCTGCATTAAAGACTGAGAGATGCTGCAGTAATGGGCACACTTTTAATTTCTATCACAGACAGAACACTTAGCTTCAAATTATTGAAAGGTTTAGCCAGTCATTCCTTTAGACTACTTAAGTTGGGGTAGTAGCAGTAGCTGCAGAGAGAATGAGAGAGGGCACAAAGAGAACTTTGGGGACTAATTCTTCATTTTTTTGTACCCTCTTCACAAGGCAAAGATTTAAAAACAAGACTAGTAGTTGTTAAGGCAACTCCAAATGTCTGTGAGCATGGACTCAGTCTGAAGCAGGACACTTCTGCTAATGTGAGAACAACCCATTTTCCAGGACAGCTGATCGTTTGGTTTCTGCATGGAGCAGCGACAGGATGCACCACTAGGAAGCTCAGTATTTTTACAATGTACTTTTCCCTTTCTTTAAAAGAAAAAAAGGAAGACAGGTCCATTCAGACAAGCAATTCTCTGAAGATATATGACATCTTTAGTGTTTTACCTTCAAGGTCTTAACAACTTTTTGATTCTGAGATCATACTGTGTATAGAAGGTTAATTCAGTGACACTAGAACAAGAATGGAAAGTGGCAAACTCAGAAATACACTTGAGATAAGACTTGACATGCTTTAATGGAGAAAGATATGCTATTCTTGAAAACCCTGTTGCTTGTAGAGGATTTTCTTTTTCTTTTCAGAAGAACTTGTTAAAGCCTCACCTTCAGAACTTGAACAAAAATACAAAACAGCTGCGTCTATATACAGACCTGAGCTAATATTTCTCCCTCTTGATAAGGTACTTGTACGTGAGATGCTGAATAACAGCAACCAAATATAAAATTATTTGTTAAATGTGACACTCTAAAATCATCAAAACTGTAAAGAAATCAGAAAAAGCTGAAAGAGACTACAAAATTAATGAGGTGGTCAGCTGGAAAAATCATGGTGGGTACTTTTTTAGAAGCAGAGCAAGATGAATTTTTTGGATTTCAAGGAACATCTATCTCCAAAACGGTGAGCTCATGAAGCACAGACTTTGTATCATGGATGTTCAGCTGTTGATACAGGAGCACGAGGTAAAGATGTGGAAAAGTCCTAAACAAAACCTTCCATAGGTCTCACAACCAAAACCAGCAGTTTCAACTGATAGATGCCAACCCTGAGGCACACGAAATGGGCTGAATTACCTGTAAAAATGCGTGTAATCATATCGCTGCCTTTGGAACTAACTCTGACTCAGTGGAGCAGCCTCACCAGTAATCGAGAATAAAATGATTGCAATAACTGGGTTCTTTAGTAATTGGTTCAATAATAATTGCAGCAGTGTAAATCTTTACTGGATTGTCACTAGGTGACTCTGTGTCTGAGCAGAGTCTCAAAACCTACTAAAAAGTCATTCAATAAAAAGCAAAATCAAAAACTGAGGAGAGCCTTTAACTTTTAGTTAATCTGTTTCTCAAGCTTTCAGGCAAGTTTTCTCTAGCAAAGAAGCCAAGAAAGGACTATTTCATCAAAATAGTCCTTGTCCATCCCATCAGTTACTTTTTTTTTTCTTATTGGAATGAATGAAATCTGCTGCCTCCAATTCATTACCATTTGGACATTTTTCAATCTGGAAACATCCTTCTGGCACAAACAATATAAATCCTGATGGCACCCAACATATTGATGTACCCAGCCTTGAGACATCAGCAGCAGCTTTCAAGATATGTCCAATTTTACGTGTTTCCTAAGTTACAGATGGGTCAGTCACTAATCAGGAACTCATTGCTAATGATTTTCCAAGGCATGATTAGGTACTTCGGACATAGCAGCAACACCCGTCAGCCCCGAGGCGAGAGAACAGACTTGGTTGTACCAAAAAGTGTAACATGATCAAGTGTTCACGATCCCAGTCTCAATTTGAAGCCTAGTCCTGCTGGAATCAGGTGCATGGCTAAAAGCAAATTTGGAGAATAGGACAAAACTATCTAGGAGGCCACTTATCAGCATCGTCTCACTGAAGAGCTTCTCTCAGCTACTTTTCTCCCACAAGTAAAATTTGTGAAGAGATTATAAAAACCTCAGTGTTAATCACTTCTGAGAACAAGCAGACTCTGGATAATTCAGCAGAGCATTCCAGCACTGTTTCTTTCCTCACCAAGGGGATGACAGTGGCAATCAAAATGAAACACACTTCATTAGTTGACCCCAGCAATTTAGGCAGTGTGAGACCATAACTACAGCTGAGCAGCCCCAAGGACCCACTGCACTACACTACAGCCATGCCATCAGGGGCTAAGTTAAACCCTGCGAGGGGAAAGTGGACTACTACTCTCAAAAGCCAACCCTAAAATGCTGAGGAAAACACCTAAAAGCAAATGTTTCCTTTCCAGATGGAAAACAGCTCCAAATGAATGTAATTTGAGCAAGTCTGGAATTCATATAGCTTCTAGTAAGCTTGCTCTGGGAAAACAAATGGTGTCCAGTCTATATCCTATTTACTTTTTATATGTTGTCAATAACTTCAGCTTGCTTTTAATCCAAACCAGAATAGTTTTCCCACACAAATCCATGTATTGATCTACCTCACTTCTGCAGCCTTATGCAACCATGAGCCCACTCAATATGTGTCTGTTTAACGCAGAAACAGATGCTGCTCTATACTATATATATTTTGAATTAGATGGTCTACTGAAGGCATCCAACTGGGTGTGTCAAAGAGAAAGGACAAGTTTTCCATAGCTCTTTCACCATTGCAAAAGATGTGTGCCTCTCTGTACTGAGTTTGGCTGGGATGGGGTTAATTGCCTCGTTATAGCTGGTATGGGGTTGTGTTTAGATATGTGATAAAAACAGTGCTGATATCACAGGCTTAAGTTTCTGCAGAAAGCTGGTAGACACTTCCTGATGCTTTTTTTCACTGTCAATCAAATATATAACACTTATACTACTTGTCTCAGTAGTGTTTTGATTTAAGTAACATATGTATTTGTAGGTGGGAGAAACACCTATGAAATATAGAATTGTTATGAACTTGGGTATCAGAATCTAGCTCTTAGCAGAAATTTCTGGGATGGTACACAGAAAAAAGAAGAATTATGGCTGTGTGCTGCTGATGGGAAATAGAGAATAAAATCTTGTTGTTTCGTTGCACACAGCCTTTGGCTTTTCCTTGAGTAAATGGACTTGTCTTGACCTATGTGGGTTTTCCTTAACTTTCCCAGGGAACGAGGTAAGACTGATGGACAGGCAATTTCCTCAACCCTCCTTTAAGCCCTCCCTGTAGACATTAACTTTCTTCCAGTCTTCTGGGACATCCCCTGACCTCCACAACTCCCCAGAGATTATGGGGAGCAGCCTCACAATTACATCAGCCAACCCTTTTAACATCCGCAGGATTTATGAGGGTCAAGCTCCTCTAATAGTTCACATGCCAACTCTTCGCTGGTGGCGGGTCTGTGTTTGCATGAGCCTGGATTGGTGTTCCAAGCACTGGGGTCCAACAGTGCTGTGGAAAGCAGGTGAAGGAGGTGTTGAGAACCTCCATCTTTTCAGCTTTTTTTGGTGTTTGATGAACCTGATTAACCTTTTCTTGTAGCTTTTTGACATCTCTGGCCAATGTCAGTTTGAGTTGAGATTTTTGCTTTTCTAACTGCAGGTCTGCACACCCTGGCAATGCCCTTGAAGTTCTCAGTGGGTATGTGACTGCTTTTCCATCTCTGGTACTTTCTTTCAGATTTGAGCAGACCCAGAAGCTCACAGAAAGCCAAGAGCATTCTCTTCTTCTGCCTGCTCCCCTTCCTTTTAAAAGACATAAATGTTTTTGTGCTTCCAGGAGAATGTTCCAGAATAACCCCAGCACGCACTAGTTCCTTTATCATCCAGGGAATCTTCCTACAGAATCCCTCCCAACTGAGCTCTGAGCAAGCTGCACTTTGTTCTTCTAAAATCTAAATCCTCTGTCTTAGTACAAACCATCAGGATCCCAAACTCCACAATGCTGTGATCACTGCAGCCAAGGTCATCACTGACTGAGGAACTACAAAGCAAGTTTTCTTGGTTTGGGAGTAGCAATTCCAGCAGCAGTTCATTCTGGCTGGCAAAAATAAAAAATGTAGGAGGAAGCAGTGCTCTAGGCATTCCAGGAACTGCATGTCACACGAGCTGACATGCGAGCTGCTGCATTTTACTTCCAATAAATGTCTGCATAGTTGAAGTCACCCATAAGAACCAGGTCCTGTTGATCCAAACTTGTTTAAGCGGCTGTCTTAGGTTACAATGTAAGATGTAACCAAAAGTATGTATTTTATCACCATCTATGTAAGATGTTAAGTGGGGCAGTGTTCTTTATCTCTTCCATGATACATCTCTGATAACTCCCTCCAGGAGATATCTTCTGCTAATGAGCCATCCAGCCTCACTGCCTGACTCATAAAATTACATCATCCCCTCGTGAGATGCTCTGCCCAGGGGGAGGAACCAAGCATTCCTACCTGGATATAATCTGAGGTTTGGAACACCACAGGCAGCCCTGACCTACTGCATTCCCCGAGGACAAGAGCTACGTAACCACCACTGGACCTTCAGAGGAAGACCAGAACCTTCTACAGGATCACTGCTTTAACACAACCTCATCTTCAACAGGACTGTAGCCACTGTTTAATGGGACTGCTACCACCACCCTCACCGACAGGGTGTCAGGTTGTATCCTGACTGTCTGTTTAAGCCAGTGTTTTCTGCCTTTATCTTAATTTTCCTATTAAACTGTAGTTCTGACTTGGAATCTCCAGCTGGTTTGTGACCCCAATATTGTTTTGGCCTTCTCATCTTGGTTTAGAGGTCAGTGGCAGATGCCTACTGCAAGATTCCTCCTTGGAGGTCATCCCACTGATCTTGACCCAGAGTCATGCAATAAGGTGATACCAGCACTGTGAGGTAGTCAACAATTGCCACAGCTGACTTCTACACATTCAAGCTTCTGCCTAACGTGGAGCACGATCCCTCCTCCTCTCTTCCCTCCCTGTGTTCACGGAGCACCCAACAGCCATCCACAGCCATCCTTTGCTCACGGGAGTGGTCCCACAGTGTTAATGACACCATCAGTTCCCAACAGGGCATGGAGCTCCTGTTCCTCCTCTTGGTTCCCCGGGCTTCATGCACTGCACACATTCACTCGAGGTGTTGCTCTCCTGGTTCTCATCTTGGAAGGAAGTGAAGGAACATTTGTTCCTGCTCTTGATGGCCTGGCTAATTTCCCACTTGGATGCAACGACCGGAGTGTTGACACTTTGAACCCTGCCCCTCAAGACCTTTAGCTTAAAGTCCACCTCACCAGGTTGGCCAATCTACTGCCACATATTCACAAATATTTTTATTTACATATTAATGCTATAGCACAGAACACTTCCAAGTCATCATACCCTCTGCAAGCTCATGATTTGTTTCTGAATTACATCCCTGATCACAATCTCTGATGGAAAGCTAAACCAAACAGTAGCTTGTCTAAAAGTGGTTTATTTTTCAATTTTTTTAATGGGCCAATACTAAAATAGAAATGATGCTGAAATGAAAATAATTATTCCTTTTAAGAAACTTTCTGTGAAAATTACAGCTTTTCCCTGTTGTTCTTGAGGGTATCATTAGTGGTTTAGAAATTTGGATACACCAATTATTTTGTTTTTAAGGTAACTTGCATCCCAAAAGGTAGTATATGAATATTTTATCCCAGATTATTTTATGACCGAGTGAATTCACCATTTAAGCTCCAGTTATTTGGCAAAGCATCATGACTCATTTTCTGTTTGCCTTTTCAGGTGTTTAATTCAGAACTATTAGGAGAGCATATCCATCCCTCATTATCCTTGGAAAATGGCAAATCTGATGGAACAGAAATGACACCAAAAATAATGACTTCTCTCTTTCATCTTTAATTACAAATTTGCGTGAACTCATGCAACTCTAAGTTACCTAAAGCCTCAAATTCCTGATTTTGTTGCTATTTTAGCTCAGATTTTTTGAATTCTTATTGTGGAAGAAAAAAACCCAATTCTTAATCTCTGTGTTGATAGTGAACCATTTGTGCTCAACTTGCACTATCTGAATTTTATGTAGATATTCTTACTGAGCTAAAGCTTGGTCAGCATTTCTTCCTATACACGTTTACTTCCATTTCTGTTATCCTACTGCTCTAAACTAACCATTTTCCTCAAGCATCTAATGATGTAGCAGTGCCCAGATATTCAGGTAGGAATTACTTCTGGCAAACGATGCAAAACTGTCCTTAAATAAAACTGCTTTTATGGCCTGCAAAACTGTAGAGCATTTTGGAAATTTAAATAGGCTGCTTGCATACTCTTCAAATGAACATATTTAAATCAGGTGGACGCATGCAAGGCACAGCACTCCATTTAAAACATTGCATTGTACTCCGAGAGGTTCTTGGGATTCCCTGTCCGGTGTGTGTTGCTGTCACTGGTTTAAAGGCTTTAAATATCTTTATTGAATTGAAGAAAAGGTATCATGTTAGTAAAGCATTTGATTCAACATATGGCCTATGGGAGCTCAGTATTTTAATCCCCAGAGAGCTTTTATATGACCTTTGTGCTTCATTGCATCCGTCCAAGGAACAGGGATGATAAATGTGTCTTTTTCCAACTCCCTTTTAACTTCCCATTTTATTACTTAAATATACATATTTATATATATATAAGTAAGTATCCATAGGTTCTCTCTACGTGGTTGTCTCAGTGTTCCTTCTCAACATATGTGAAGTTTTTTGGCAGCTCTCACAGCTGTGCCATCTGTACAAAACCTTCACTTCATCAGATGAGAAATGCTGAGGATCAATCCAGATGCTTTCCCCATATTTATTCTACTATTGTCAACCCACACGACTTTCTTCCCCTTTTCTTCTTGGCTGCCTATGTGAGCTATTCCTCCTTACCCCACTCTGAAGAATTTTTCTTCCCTGAACACAAAGAGAGTCTTTGGTGTAGAGCAAAAGACTTTTTAGAAGGTTAAACTATAGGAAACATCTAAAAGGAAATAAGAAGGAAAGAAAAGAGTATATTGATTCAAGGGAAATTATCAGATGGATTCAAATTCTCCTCTTCTGCTCTGTTAAAATGACAGCTTTAAGGAAACCACCCTGATCTCTCATGAGCTGTAAAGGAGCTGACACCACAGGAACACACATTCCCGGGAAATACAGGAGATTGTTCAAGTGCCTTCCTTTAGGTATGAGCTAACACTGCCTTTTGATCACTCGTTAGGATCTTATTTCATCTGTTCAGCTCACTGATCTTGCCTGGATTTGTCAAGCTTTTCATGGTTTTCTTCTTCTGCAGGCTGTCCATCGGTTGCATTTCCCCATGGAACTCTGCCAATGCAGCCTGGCTAACTATCTGCTGGTACTAGAAGCTAATAAATCTTTCCAGGAGTACAGGCAGCCCTAAGAATGCTCTGAATTTAAACTCTGGTTTGTGTCCTTGGCTCAGCAGAAAAATTCCCTCTCTGAGAACAAAAGCTCCAACTCTTAAGTAGAGCTGGAAACTCTTGAAGTGGCAAAACATTCCCTAAGTCTGAGCTGAAGTTTAACTCTGGATAACCAGTCAGAGCTGGGCACTGTCTGAGAAGCTGAACCTTAACTGGCCTGGCTTTTACTTCAGACTTTGAAACCTGGTCTAACTGCCTATTTTACTTCCCTTCCCTGAGCAAAACCAATTGCTGTTTTGAGTGAGATTCTATACTGGTTCATTGCAAAACCCATTCAAATTACTTGAAGGTTAGAAATCAATAAAATAAAGTGTCAGGGAATAAAGTCTCATCAAGGAAGGAGAAACTCATTTCTAAACTCTTTTTTTTCCCCCACGATCTCTTCGGATAGTCTGATAGAAAAGTGATTGTAGTGGATTTGGAAAGATTTTGTTGCAAGTGTCTTTCCTCCTCTAGATCTGGATCATGTTGGAGCATCAAATAAAGGATATCTTGTTCCCTCCCAGTGAACACTGTTGGTTTTTCTTGCTTTTTGGGAGAATTTAGAACACAGTAAAGAAAGAGGTTCTGAAATTTATTGTGAGGCAATTTCTCCAATGTACGGAAGAGCCATGGCTCAAGCAGGTAATAAAATCATCATGCCAATTTTATATGTACTATTTTAACATCCAAATGGATTGAATGCATTTTGTCTGTATGAGGATTTCAGATAGCTATGAAAAATGATTTCTTTCTATGCTAGGCTTTCTAAAGCTCAGAGTTCTTGCACTCTCTGACACATATTATCCTTTCTGTTGATGAAATATGAGATTTACAATAAGCTCTATGTCTAACATCGTTCTTTACACTTTGATGAATGTTACACTTATTCCTAAATTTATGAGCAAATGAAAAACTTTTACAGCTGTGGAATGGAAAACAGAAAATAGTTTTCTCATTTTAATAACTTTAATTAAATTTTTCTATGTACTGTAGTTTTAACACTCACGAACAGGAATAGATACACCAGCAAGTAATAAATCAGCCTTGCCGTTCCTCTGTTATTTCCCAACATGAGTGAATGTTACAGATTTATGTTCCGGTAATTCATCACTTTCCATCCATTATCCTGTGAATAATTTGTTGTGTTTATAATAACAGATTCTAAAACTCATTACATTTAAATCCTCAGAAACTAGAAAGTCCATAAATTTGAAGGTTAAAAAAAAAAATCCTGAATATGAAATCAGCTGCTTTGATAAAATACAGATCCAAAGTTATAATTTTTTAATTTCAGGGGTAATAAAACAGTATTTACCTGCTGCAGCTGAGCCAGGGATGGTGGGTAAAGCCTCTGTCATGACAACTAGAAGTATATTAAGAAGCAAAGATCAGCTCCTAACTACAAGCCCAGTCTCCTAATGGTTGTAGCCCCACTTTCATTAAATTAAATACATTACTTCATCTGGTGCATTTTTGTTATGTGAAAACCTAATCAACTTTGCTATCTAAGATCTTCACAATCTTTTATCTGTCTCTTATTGGCTTTTATTTAATCTATCTCATAGCATGACTCTGGTGATCAGTCAAAGGTTGGAGCAGATGATCTTAGAGCTCTTTTCCAACCTTAATGATTACTGTGATTCTTGTTACGTATTACATAAAATATTTGGATCTTTTATAATATAATTTTTATAACATCAGAAATCTGAAACCATTGAAATGGGAAATGTATGCTGGAATAAATACCTGAATGGAAAACTTTAAAACTGCACAAGGGCTTGCAGCTGTGTCAGGGGAGGTTAAGGTGGATATTAGGAAAAGGTTCTTCCCCCAGAGGGTGGTCAGGCACTGGAACAATGACTTTTCCCAAGTTCAGACCTTTCACACCTTAAATCTGAGTTCCACTTTTCTTTCAGCTAGGTATAAATAAATTGCAGTTTTCCTCCTTATTCCAGTTGTGAAAAGTATCAATCAAACACAAAACTAAAGCAGTCTAATTAAACCATGTGCTGGGAAGCAAATCACCACCTGGTGGAACTTGCTTTCTGACCCAAAATTCCACACTGGGCTTGCTTGGAGCACTGAAGATAGTAGAGACACTTGAGAAACAGCAATTTTCCCCAGAGACATGTTTCCTCTCGATGAAAACCTTGAAATGGCAGTGCCAGAGTTGCAAATGTGTTTTGCTAAAGACAGATTCCTTTAAATTTCATGCAGGTAAATATCATGTATCCCATTCCAAAGCAGGGATCCTGAGAGTAGGGCACCACACGGCTGCCATGTGCTCAGACCCTTCACACCCACTCATGAGATGGGAATTGAGACAGCCTGAAAATACAGACACTCAGAATCTCAGATGAAAAAGGATGTGGCCAAAATGATAAACATAAAATAGAAGAAATAAATCTGAAAAATAAATTCTATTAAAGGAAAAAAGAATTGATTACCACAGTATAAAACTCGTGAATCTTGTAAAGCAAGAGGTGTTTTACACATTAATTCTGAATCCTGCTTCCAGGTGATCAGTGGTGGGTGGACAAGTTACAGAAGAAGAGATCCTGAAGCTTACCCAGGCTACCTGAGAGTTCCCTGTCTGAGACACCTGCTGATGACACAACCTCTAAACAAACACAGGTCAACCCTGGCTTTACAGTGATTTTTTGCAATCAATTTTTTATTTTTGTCACAAGGTCGATTTACATTTCTCTGTGTAACTTAAAATTTTTCAAAGGGGGGGATTTTGCAAGACTTAGGAACAATTTTGAGCATGAAAACCTAAGGGGAGGTCATCAACACACTACACACTTGCTACCACATTTGTAATGAAAGCTTAATGCTAAATTCATCACACCTTCTTATACAGGTGTGACTGGCACTGTGGATAATCCATGAATGAAAGACTGAAGAAAAGACCCAAGTAGAATAAAGCCCCTGATATGCAGTCTATAAAAACTGGGGGGGAAAAAATATTCTTACCAAAAAAAATTAGTTACAGAGATAGATGTGAAAATATGAAAATAACTCAAGGGTTAAACTCCTGCAGAGCATTTGTGGTTTCATTTTTTTTCTGAAAAAAAAACCAGAAAAAACCCAAATCCACAACTTATTTTTATGAGCAGGTGCTGATTGTGTCAGCAGGATCACAGCAAGCTCAGGACGTCTCCAGTCCAACTCCTGCCCACACCAGGAGCAGCTCTGAGGCCAGACCAGATAGCTCAGAGCTTTATTCAGCTGAGGGGTGAAAACCACCAAGGATGGGGATAACAGATTTATCTGCTTTGATTCTTGAGTTCTTGTACGGCTATGAAGGAAAGCAATTTTCCCAGAAAGATTTCCAGTCATGGGATGTATCAAAATAATTCAGTGGGCCATGGCTAAGCAAGGTCCTACTCACTGTGTTTCAGGGTATCAAATCTGGCTCTCAAGGAGACCCAGGGACATTATCACAATAATTTCAAAGGTATCAAGTGAAAAGTGTATATAAAGCAAGAAATCCTTTCTAAATGAGTCCATAAAAAAGAATAATTGTTTGCAATGTAGAGTGGTCAACAAAACCCCTGCAGTGTTTGAAACTAGACACCCATGAGCTGAATTTATAAAAATAGTGATGTTGTAAGAGCAGATCAGCTGCTCTGGAAAAAGTACATATTTAGGGGGAGAAAAAAGGGATTGAGAGCAGCTCTGCTAGGGATATTTACTGTTCATGCAGGCTGAAAGCAAAACGATAGGAATATCCTCTAAAAACTATTTAACAGCAATAAATGTCCAGAGAATATATGTTGCTAGAAATAATTAAAACTTTTCAGGATAAGTACTTGAAATAGTACAGAAAAGAGAGACATGGTGAACCTGCAAGCAACACTTCCTTCAAACAGATGAAAGTTGCCTACTGGGGAGTTTAGTGTTTATTCATTTATCAAAACAGAGATTATCATAAGAAGTGGTAAGGAAATAGCATAGGGCCTGTTCTTGAAATAAAACCCTGCCATCAATGCTGCCTGTGAAAAACTCACGTGTTTTCTGGAGCACAGGCAAAGTACATGCAGAAACAGAAAATGAATATAAATTACATGAGACTAATGTCTCATTGCTGAAAATGCCCCTTTTTATCTCTTTATGACACAAGTAGATTGGGTGCTGCTTTAAGCCTTGAAAGTAGCTAAATTCTTCTTCTCTTTCTTATGTTTACATTTCATAGAACCAGAGATTTGTTAAGATTGGAAAATCTACCCAGCACCACCACCATGTTCACCACTAAGCCATGTCCTCGAGTGCCACACATGTCTTGAACCCTTCAAGGGGTGACTCCACCGCTGCCCTGGGCAGCCTGTGACAGTGCCTGACCACCCTCTCTGTGAGGAAATTTTACCTGATATCTGATCTAAACCTTCCTTGACACCACTTTAGGCCATTTCCTCTTGTCCTGACAGTTTGCTGCAGGGTGACTTTTCATTCTTTGTTATTTCACCATTAAGAATACCCTGCCAGTCCAGCCTGTGCAAGCACACACTGTGATATTGTTCGGATTTAGAAAGGGATGTTAGTTGCACTTGCCAAAAAACCAGAATCCCTGCAATGTTCCAATTCATCCTGAAAATTAATGATGTCTTTCAGCAGGAGCCTAAGCAGTTGCTTGAGCCCAAGCCTGCCTTCAGAGCAAGCCATCCCACAATAGTGGGATTAGCCAAGTGTCACGGGACCCCGAGCTGCACAGAGCTCTGTGACTGAGCTGTGTTGGCCTCTTCTTCCTCTGAACAACCCCAAGGGACCAAATTCCTGCTCCTAATGATGAGCTCAAGATCTAAGAAATGAATAAATAATATTAGACTCTCCAACTTTTCAAATACAAAAAACTCTAAGCAGCTGGAAAAGGTAAGATAGAAATTAAAAATTACGCGTTGCTGTCTATCGATTCCTGACTTTAATTCTACCAGTTCAACAGGTATACATGGATACACTGAGTCCTAGCCCTCCAGAAATGCCCTAGGATCTTCAAGGGATTTCCCTCACCTCCATAGTCTGGCTGTCTCCTTCATGTTTCTAGTTTCCCACTATGGGATCACAGAATCCCAGACTGGTTTGTGTTGGAAGAGACCTTAAAGCTCATCTCAATCCAGCCTCTGCCACGGGCAGGGATGCCTTTCACCTGGAGTCATAAAAGTCTGAAACTCACTTGTTGGTTCCCTCTGAAAGTAACTCTTTCCTGGCTTTCTCAGTCTCTTCCTCACTCCAAAGATTCAGTTTATATATTTCTCCTACAAAAGCACAGCACAAAGAGGGAGCTGGGGAATAAAACAAAGGAAAATTCATCATCGTCGTCATGGGATGGGAATCTTAGCAGCCTCCACAAAGCAGAGATTTGTCTTGGCTATCTTTTAGAGAGAAGCCAAATGTCTTTCTACTTACAGGTGCAGTAGGATGAAACACAGTGTTGGTATAGAAAAAAGGTTCCTAATTAAAAAGAAACATTGAAAAAAAAAAGGTAGGAAACTTATTTAATAATAGTCTTTCAAAAGATAAAATCTGTTTAAATTTGTCTTGACTAGAATCATGATATGGCTTTAAGGACTCTGGACCTTCAAAATAAAGCATGGCAGACTCCAGTAAGAGCAAACTTTGGAATCTATCTCAAAAGCAATGAGAAAGATCTTCAGAATTAACTCATAATTAATATTTAGAATTTTGAATCTTTAGAACCTTCAAATAAAATATCCAAAATGTGCTTGACATATCACTGGAAATCTCAAGGGAGACTAAAAAAATTTGTGACCAACCATTACACAGAGAAGTTTATAACAAAGTTCTCTGTTTCCAAATATAAAAATATTAGTCAAGAAATGTTGGAGTTTAATAGAGCCAGGCACAAAGTATAGGAAAAAACCCTTGTCACTGTATATGGGATGGTAAGTGCTATGTTTGTCTCATGGAAAATTTAATGTGCATTCAAGAAGGATTTGTGTATTAATGAGCACCCCAGTAAAGTTTGTGTTGTCACCTCAGTGCACAGAAATGAGCTACACAGGCAGAAATCTCAGTGCCAGCACTGAGCACCATTCCAGAGAGTTCAGACAGTAGTCCAAACACAGGAGGGAAGAAAACCTTTCAAAATTGATCAGTTGGCTCTCCCTGACCAAGGCACAGCATCTTAGAAGGAAAGAATAAGCATTTTAGAAGGAAAGAATATTTGTTACTGAAGGTTTTACTGATAAAAGCATTTCTGACTTTATTCTGTTCCCTGCAAAACCCTGTAAAATTCACTCAAGCAAAAAAATCTCCAGACTTGGAGGCATTCAAGTTCCAGAAGCTGAAATTCAGTGCAGGTTCCAGAAGCTGAACCCAGTCCTAATGAGTCCATCACATCTCACTTGAATGCAGAGTGCTACAGGATGACATCCCAGCTTGTGACAGCAGAGTTTCTGCTACAGAGCTCTACATGTGCTTTTCACACCTTTCTACCAGAGAACCAAGCGTGGCTCTAGGATGTAGCAGCAAAGGCAAGGGGCATTCAGATTTCTGGCACCAGAGGACTTGGTGTGTCACCACTTCCTGCCCTTCTTCCCCTGAAACCACAAGGCATTTACAAATATATTTCCATTTTTGATGCATTCTACTGTACCTGAAGGCCCATGAACAGAAATACAGAACCACAGACTCACAAAATGCTTTGGTTTGGAAGGGACCTTAAAGCCCATCCAGTGCCACCCCCTGCCATGGGCAGGGACACCTTCCACTAGCCAAGGTTGCTCCAAGCCCCTTCCAGCCTGGTCTTGGACACTGCCAGGGATCCAGGGGCAGCCACAGCTTCTCTGGGCACCCTGTGCCAGGGCCTGCCCACCCCCACAGGGAAAGATTTCAAAGATAATCTAATCTAAATATAAATATGTTACTGTAATTAGTCCAAAAAATACCAGCACAGGCTCTTCACTTCCAAAGGTGGAACCCAGCTAATTTTCAAAGCCTTTCAGTACCAAAGCAAGAAGGTATCTTTCATCCTGGACAAATGACAGGCTACATTTTGTTCTCTCTAGGAAGGTATCTGCCACAGTTTCAGAATGTCTTTAAATTTCAGGCATTTATTATTAAGGTCATACAAACTGTGGGAAGACGTTTGTATCCAAAGATGTATCCCCAAAAATTATCACATATCCAAAATTTGCTTTGCAATATTGCCAATATTGGATAGCAAAGATTATTTTTCAAAGAACATAATTTCTTTTCTGGAAATGAAAATTGCTTCATTAAGGAGAATACAATTAAAATAGAATTCTTTTCAATAACATTGACTTTCGCTGATTTTTTTTTCATGTTTTTTTCTAAATGGCAATTCTCTTTGCAAGAGTATCTGTATAACAACAAACACCAAAACCAGAATCCTTTGAATTTTTTGTTGTCACTAAACAAATTGTTTCCTCTTATCTGCACATTTAAAATAATAATAATTCATTTTTTTCTTGTTAAACACTCCAGTTTTATAATATCACCCACTAGTTACTGCAGTGAGACTAAACCATAAAAATAACCAAAGTCTAACAGAGAATGAGGAATTAAAGACATAGTGCAATTAAATGAAAAAAACATGCAACAGTCCTTCCAGGCCTTGCATTTTACATTCCTGTTCATCCACTCTCCAGTAATTTCTTCTCTTTGTTTTATACTACCTGGAACACATTTTGGATGGTATATTATAGCTGTATAGTGTACCTTTTCTGTAACCTCCTCATACCTAAAGAAATTTCCATTATAAAGAGCTGCCCCTGCAATCCTATGGTTTTGTCCCAGCTGAAACTTGTCCTACAGCAGAAAACAATGTCATTTACAATGTGCAATATAATGTCTGGTGATTCTACTGGAACTGTGGAGAGGAAAAAGATGTTTCCTGCTTTTTTTTTTTTAATACAAGTAAATAAGAATCAATTTTAAAATAAAATCCACATGCACAGATATAGACATTGTGTTCTTAAAATGAAACAACATTGCAAGACAGAACTTATAAAACCTCTACGCAGCTTTTTAAAATAAAGGACGTTGCTACGCACATTTCTTCAATGTTTCAATTCATTCAGTCTCATCAAAATAATTTTAGCCTTGAAGCCAAAGTTACTCATTGGCCTAGAGATAAATCCCAAGTTAACAGAAATATTCCAGGATCCCAAAAATTAATTCTGAGAATCCCCTCAGGAAGGTGACTGAAACCCAGCCGGTCCAAGACACTCTTGCAGACACAGCCCACGTTTCAGGGCAGATTCCAGGCTGCTGTGCCTGCATTTCTTGCTTTCTGTCATCCTGTTTAACCTGAATTGTGAGATATGCTGCACATGCTGCAAGAAACGCTGGAAATACTCTAGTAACTCCCAAGATACTTCCTGCATCTGTGTACTTCTTGTAGCTATGCACTTTAATATCTGTGTTGATCTTAAAAGGAAAAGGAAAACCAAGTCTTTTTCTGCTCTGTTAATATGAAATATCAAGAGACTTCTTTTCCCCTTCTGTACTAGGTACAATTTAACCTTATAACCTTCTTATGTATTATTTTTTCAATTAATTTATACTATAAAGTAAAATAATTTTCATTATTTCTTAACAAAAGCAGCATTTTTTTTCTAATTTTCTAGTTACTAGAGGCAGAGGGAACCATCCCTTACCTATTGCCTGGTCTTGGCTCAAGCTAATTTAATAATACAGACAGTGATGATGTTATTATGGGAGAGTACCTTGAAATGTGAAGAAAAGAGACAACAAGAAAAATAGAACATCTTGATATAGACACCATGTTTTTGGTTCAGGAAGAGCACTATTTAATGTTTTCACTGTTTGTGTTTTCTCAACTGAGAATAAAGCAACTAAAGTAAGTAACTATTTTGACTTTGATTAATATGGAAAAACAATTTTCATTTGTGTGGTGGCTTTTAAAATACAAAATAGCATTAAGGTCTTGGAAAAATTTTAAGGTGCATGTAGGCCCCATGGCTGAATCACTTCATCCACCACTAAAGTGAAACTGCTGCCGACATGAAATAGAAGTGTTTCAGTTCACGGCAGGAAAAGAACGGAAGAGCAGCTTCTCAGTGTAGAGCTGAAGGGAAAACAAGCTTCATGGATGGAGAGGGAGCCAGGCTTTGGGGCTCCCATCCCTTTCCTTTAACATTTCTGTGCCTTTTGGGTCAAGCAGTGTCAAGAAACCCTTTGGCCAAGACACTCAGATTACAGGTCATCTATCTTCCAGTCATGTGTGATTATTTCTATGGATGATTTTTCCAACGATACAAACACTTTTTTCTCTCTCTATAATAAGAAATAACTGCAGTGTTGACAACTATTACAGCAATAGTTCAATGCTACTGAGCATTGATTTTTGCCCCATCTTCTGCAATTTGGCTAATTGGTAGCTTTATTCATAAACCCACATTGAGTGACTTGCTGAATCGTTCTCAATTCCTGGTGTCTCAGATATCAGTTCTCTTCAGAGCCTCTAGCCCACTGGAGAACGGCACTTTCTCACCAAGAAAAACAGTAAGTCCTTCCTCTGCAATCCTGGGAGATGTTCCTCCCTGCTGGCATGTGGAAGAAGTGGGTTGTCCACACTGCTCGCTCTTCCCAGGAGTGGCAGCTGGGACTGCCCAGGTGGTCAAGTGTTTCCTTCATCTCTTATATTCCAGATTCTTCCATCCCAGCAGGTACACTGGAGTCTTTTGCACTCGAGTCCGGTGTGTCAGCTTATTTTTTTTAGTCTGAACACAGAGGGAACCTAATAAAACACATTTTGTTTAAAGTCTTAAACATGCCGGAGTTGTGGTAGTTTAAAGAAATGGCAGCTGCATGGCCCCAGGACTTTTTTCATATGTCCTGCCACTGTGATGCAAATAGCATAAGTGCCTAAAAAGACATGGTCCAGCTGGGCACGTTAAGAGGCATGAGCACTCAGTGGTTTAATAAAGACCCGGTTCTATTACTGGCACCAAAGGCGAGGTCAATTTAGGAAACGCTGTCACTGATTCACAACCTACTTCTTGCTCCTTGTTTTGATGAGAAAACACAGTATGGCTAAAACTGAAGCTGAGACCTTGCAGTGCAGCTCACACTGCGTTTGTAACAGTATTTATATGGTTCTTGGCTATACTTGCTGAAAACAGGCTTTGGCTTCTTATTATGTCCACTGTTCATTACCTATTTCCTAAACAAATGTCTACTTTGACACCTGAAAGCTAAAGAAATGCTTTTAAAAGTCTGACGTGGCATATTTCTATCCTGCAATCTAATCCCACAAAGGCACAGAGAAATGCATAAATGCTTCTGAGAGACACAAAATCTGAGTGGCTTGGAGGACATTTCCAAAGTAGAGAGCATTTAATGAAGAATGCTCTGCTTTGAACTGTCAGGAAGCCCTGAAGTATATGAGGTTTTATAAAGAAAAGCAGCAACTAAATCTCTACCTGCCTAGAAAGTAAAATCATTATATAATTGTCGAGACTTTTCAGCAGTGTATGTAGGTAAAGGCTGGTTAAATCTTCTTCCAGGGAACGGGAGGCTGATTTAGAGGCAGCTGAGTTACAGTCAGCTAAATTCTACATCTCATACAAATTATTACTGCGGTTACACGTCTCTCTATTTATATATTTCCTGGATTTCATTTCCTTGCTTGACTTGTTGGTGATGTACAAGCCTTCAAACCAGAGGCACTGAGGTCATGAGGAACTGTTAGTAGGGAAGGTGTTAGGCCTCCCTGCCAGGACCTGCCACTGTCAGGTCCAAGGAGATGACTGAAAAGGAGGGTCACAACACCAGCCTTTGCATTAAGTACCCCAGCTAAAGCAGACAGAGTAAAAAAGAGCAAAAAAGCCCCAATTTATCTGCAGTGTGATAGCTTTCAGATGAGAAGAAGGGTTGTGCTTCAATGGACAAAGCCCTTGAATGTTGCAGACTGTCGTCATCTCCCAAGGAGCTGCAAAACAAGGGCCTTTACATGAATATAAGGGGTTCTTAATGTTGGCTGTGCCTGGCTGACCTCAGACGTACTCATGGGACCTTGGAAAAGGCACTATGGTGCAGAAGATTCAGAGAATTAGATGTTCATGGGATCATAGAGGCAAGGAATCACCCAGGTTGGAAAAAACGTTTAAAATAGAGTCCAACCACCAGCCCAGCACCAACCACCATATTTACCACTAACTGCTCCTCAGGGAACATATCCACGTGCTTTTTGAACACTTCCAGCAATGGTGACTCCACTATCTCCGATTAGCCGATTCCAATGCCTTACAACACCTTCTGTGAATTTTTTTTCCTAACAGCTTATCTAAACCTCTCCTGGTGCAACTTTAGGCCATTCAAAGAACTGCTGCTGCCTGCAAGCAAATCAAAAGCCTCTGCCGTGGTACCAAGCTTCATTATTCCTTGCACAATAGAGGGGACTCGAAAACAGAATGAAAATAAAAAACAAGCTAATGAAAACTTACTGTAGCAAGAGTCATTAACTGCTTAAATAAATGCAGTTTCTAGGCTTATTACATTAGAACAAGTGTCACTTTTACCGACTTGAAAATGTGCGGAGCTGCTGCAAACGACTGCTGCATCCCCATAAAAGATAAAGGGAAAGGGATTTTATAGGCTCACAATTGTGTTTACCAGAGGCAGGAAAAAGGAAAAAGGGCTGGTCAGATTAAAAAAAAAAACTATACATGTTTAGGACAAAGAAAAGAAATCGTCTGCCATGAAGATAAGAAATTGAAAGCCTGTTCAAATTCCTCTAGAGCAAATGTCCTTATTCATCAGTTTGTTTATTTCTATTTTTCATGGACAGATACTGATAATTTCCCAAAGGCTCTCCAGCCTATCCAGGAGCTTGTTTTCACTAACAAGACCAATTTTTTATGGAATAAGGGGATACACCACTTTTCCTCCCTTCCCACCGTGGGGTCAGTTCTGCAAGATGAGAGACCTTTCCTTTAGTCCATCATTATTTGGAAGGAAGCCAAAGGAGTGAGAGTGTTGAGCTATGGCTCTGCTCAGTCCTAAGGCTCCTCTTTCTCTTCCCCGTGTCCCACATGTAAACATTACAGGAATGTTTTCCTCCTACAGTCTTCCAAACAGCCTGGATCAGAGCTCTCAGCCAGAAAGGGTAGAGCAGCAACTTTACCCGATATCTGATAAGCATTCAACAAACTCCTAGAGGCACTTGTGTGTTGTACAGTTCTCAGAAGGGGCAATAAATGGAATGGAAAAATAATGGAAAAACAATGAAGTTATTTACAGCGGTGATGAGCTGCAAGACTTACAGACATTAAAGTATATAACCTATTACACCATTTCCCAATTTCTACTGAAATAAAAAGGAAAACATCATATGAATTTCCTTGCTTGACTGGGGAGGATTATTAGTGAGCTGTGACAGTACTCTGTAAAAGGCAATTTGAATATGCTTTTAATCATGACCTCACTGACAGGTGCAAAACTACTTTAAATGGAGGTGAGATGTCCAAGGCAAATGGTGTTTAATATTTTGAGCAAGCTTCATTGCTTTTTGCAGCACAGATTGGAAACCAAGGGAAATCTAAAAACTTGTAAACAGCTTTTCTTCTTATTTAAAATCTGCATATTTTCATCACAACACCCAGAAAAAAATATTAAGTTTAGCTAGAGGAGGACGGATATCAAATTCTAAAGCTTCAGAGGAAGAGAGTGAAAGGAAAGATGAAAAATATCTTAAAAGCTGGTTTCTGCAGAAAGGATAAATATTACCAGTTGAACAGTGGAAGTCATATGCTTTAGTGATATATTAATTCCTCCGAGGTCAAGGGCTCCTTTAACACACCTGCTGACATGTCATAAGGTAGTCTGAATGAAGCTTAATATTTGTGAAAGGTTGGAAGTTGATGATAATTCAAAATCCAAATATTTTATCTGTGAAATATTCTACTGAAAACTGGCGGCTGATAGACCCTTGATCTGCTTTCCTCCTGCTGGAGCTAAAGCTGTGAGGTGAAACTCACCCCACCCAAGGCTGCAACTTGAAACCAAGCACAGGTTGGCTAAAAAATCAAATAATTTTTTATTTCTGACACTTCAGTTTCAGTTTTTCAGTAAGAGCCCTGGATTACCTCTGGCTGGGATTCTTACTGGGACAGAGAGCTTTTTGGGAATTGAGGATGACTTTGTACTCTTCCCTTGTACTCTCCTCTCTCATTCCCCAAAGCACCTCTCTTGGCAGTGCCCTTGAAACACAGCAACTGGATCCAGAGGAGGGAGTTTGTATGTGCTGCCAAGCTTGCTCTTTTGATGATTTAGAATGATTTTTTAAGTAGTCTGTCACTTTCAAAAGTTCTGCGTGAGCTAAATAAAATCAATGAATAGACAGTAAATTTATAATGTTAATATTAGGAGAAAAACCAGAAATAAATTACACGTGTTACTCTGTTAAATATATTTCCTTGCTCTGTCCTGCCACACATTTCAGTGCAAGTCTAGGAAATGACCGTGGTTTAACAGGCTATTTTCCCTGTGTTTTCTGCATCCCACCTCCAGCTGGGGCAGAGTGGATGGTTCACAGATGGGTGGATTAACATCTACAAAGCATCTGGCAGGGAATGCAAGCCTGTGAGGTATTCAGCTTCCCTGGAAGCTGAAGGCATTCAGCACTCAACCGAGAAGGCTTAATTGTGCAATGCTTGGAAGCAAATTTCTTCAGTGCCCACTTGGTTACCAGTTTAAAAATCGAAACATGAACCCTCATAGCCTTGTCAAGCCTATGTTAGGAAACGTACAGCTGTCATGGTTACTCAGAAATATTCACAGAGGTATTTCTCCTTCTACTACCTTGTGACAGCCTATTCCACAGATCTAGTTGTGTGTTATCTCTTGTGCTTTTAAATATCCTGCCTTCTTTTTCCAGTGAAGGACTTGGAATCCTGGAAGTGTCCAAGGACGGGGCTTAGAGCACCCTGGGCTAGTGGAAGGTGTCCCTGCCCATGGCAGGGGGGTGGAACAGGATGGGCTTTAGGTCCCTTCTACCCCAAAGCATTCGATGATTCTACAGTACGATTCTGTGACTTACACCAGAAGCACATGGAACGATCCAATGAATTTGGCAACGCTTCCCCATCGAAGCAAGACGGGCAGAAGGCTGATAGACAGATGGAGCATTTATGCAGCATTTTCTATGTTCAGCAAAGCAGCCAGGACCCTTCCTTCCTTCCTTATGATTTTTGTCATTGATTCTGTGCCCCAGAGCTATGCAAACATCTTATTGTACAGAATCATAATGCAGAATCTCAGCATCAATGGTTTGGGGTGGAAGAGACCTCAAAGACCATCCAGTTCCACCCCCTACCATGGGGAGGGACACCTCCCACCAGACCAGCTTGCTTGGGGTCCGGTCCAATATGACCTTGGATACTTCAAGAATAATTTGCTCAGTTTTGGCAAGCTAACAGACAATAGACAATATCAAAGGGCCACTCCCAGTGGAGACATCAGATTCTTGAACTTGGGAGAGCACTGCTGCTTTTCAGATGAAATATTAATTTCCCAAGAAATCCCTGGGTCTCATTTTTTTAACCTTTCTTTACTCTTGCCTTCTCTCCTGCCTCTATGATATCTTAAATACATTGTCTCTGTTGTACCAAGAAATGGCAAGAATCACGACAGGAGTCCAAGGAGAAATGGAATTATTTTATTAATTACAAGCCGGGTTATATAACTTGGTCTGCAAGAGAGCATGATACGATTGGTCCCTTGATCAACCACCCTCTAGAATGACAGGTGGAGGCTCCGCAACGCCCATTCAAAATATTTTCTCCAACATACCAAAACAAGAGTTGGACAACAAGTTTGCAGCTGTGAGATAAAGCCTTGGTTTACAAAAAGCTAAAACTGTTTCTCAGCTAGCTTGCATGAGAAAGAAAAACTTCACAGGATGCTGCAGCAGCTGGAGAATTCCTCTGATCTTTGCTTTTTAGTATCCACAATACATGACTAACTTAATGCCTCAATTACCCCCTTGGAGGCAGCAAAAGGCACAAGACAGCAACAACAAGAATTTTGGCACAGCTCATGCCAAACTACAGCTTTCATTTACAAATCCAGGAGATGGAATACATTTCTATCCAGTGAGATCATTGTGTACCATATAAATAATATTCTGACAGAGGATAACATGCAAAATAAAAACGAGCTGACATTTTGATACAACACAAACAAATGGTTTGCTTTGGAAAAAATGCATGATCTCCCAAGGATGATTTGGCATCAAAATTGGGGTTTAGTTGACTCATTTTTAAAAGAGATTTCAAAATCAATTGCATAAAAACATGAGAATAATTCAGCCTTTATAAACAGTCTGTATAAACTGTCATAAGGCAATCTTTTCCCAGTGTTGTGGAAAACCCACATACCAGCTTTAAACCGGGATCAAAGGTTATATAAGAAAATATTTTGGTGTTTTCCACTATAGCTTCTTGCAGTTGTTCAGTGTAGTTTCTTTGTACTATCCAAGACTACTACCAGGAAATTTCCTGGAGTAGAAAGACACCCCACCTTCCATGAAAGCTTTTCTGATTTCTTTCTCTGTTCACAGCTGGTACCGCTGTTGGTGTTCTGAGGGTCATGTGGATTCCTGTGCACCACAAATGGCACTGGAAAGGTGCTGAGGCCTGTTTGACTTTACATCTGCTACCAAGCCCACAGGCAACCTGGCCTGCCTACTGAGTAACACTAGAAATTCAATTTTCACTTCTCATTTACAGCTTAAATCTTATAAGGCTACAAATTAAATGAGACAGATGTGATCAGAGTGAGCTGTGGGGACATGTGCTCACCTAGCTCTGACTCCTTGGTTTGGTTCAGGATTTAAACCCAGGAACCTGGATTGTGTGGGTGCAGCTGATAAAGGTTTATGACTGCTTAGGATGCAAGCTGTGATGAAAGGCACTGGCAAAGGAGGAACAGGGTCTGAGCAACAGCAGCAGGGAGTGTTAGGCAGAATGTCTCTGGTGAGGCACAAATAGTTGCTCTGCCTGTGGCAGGATTTGTCCCAGGATACCACTGCAGTATGGAGAGAAAAATGGGCAGGCTTTGATGATTTTGCTGTAGTAATGACACTGGCTGTGCTTGGTCCCGTTACAGCTCTTCTGGAAGGGATTACCAGAGGAAGGGTGTTATTTCCTCTATCCAAACAGAAACAGCTTCACTTTCATCTTGGAGCACTCAGCTTTCCAAAGGCATTAGAGAAGTTTCCTAGCCAAAATCTCCTAAAGAAGCCATGGTGCAATGGGACAAGAGAGAAGATCCTCTAGTGGATTAGTGGATTGCTAAAAGAGAGGAAACAAATATAGAGGAAAAAATGATGGGTTGTGCACAAGGGAGAAGATTATTGCATCCCACATGGATCTCTCTTGCTCAGCATATTCCTAAATCATCCGGAAAACGGTGCAAGTAATGAGGTGAAAAAGTCAAAATTCAACATTTTAAAAAAGCGATAAAGACCTTCAGCTGAACTGAATAATTCCTCAATGGATTGTTTGTTCACAAACACTTTTATATTTAAACTGTTCACTCCAGTATTTGAAATCTCTTTTTAACATGGGAGAATATTTTCTTTGTTTCTGCACATCTACTAGGCTTGCTGAAGAAATAGCCAAATTTTGATGGCGATTACAAAAGCCACGTGCCAATCTTCTCCACCTTCCTGAAGAACTACATTTGTATCTTACCTCTTATTCACATTTTTTCCCTTCCACTGACTGCCTCCAAAGTTAAGAGCTTGTGCTGCAAAATCTTGGTCCTTGTTGTCCAAGTAGATCAATGAGAGAAACTTTCCTGGAGTGACTTTATTACAGTTGTCATCACCTTTGCTGGGTCGAACAAGCAGATATTCAAAAGGTGAACACACTGAAAGAACTGGATGTGAATTGTCCAAATTTGTCCTGCCTCTAGTGCTTTATGCATATTTGTTGACTCCCCTATTTTAACACACCGAAATCAAAACACATGGTGGCAGCCCCCAGGTGTCTTGAAGAGTCTCAAATGATGCATGGGGAAAAAGTGAGAATCAGAGAACACCTGTGTGGTGCTTCCAGTGAGGAATGCAGAGTCAATAGTGGAGGGAAGGTAAGTTCAACATGCTTTATAATAAGATATGGAATGCGCAGCAGCTGCTCTCATTGCACAGACTGTCCCCCTCATTTCTAGAGACAGGGGGATGATCTATAGGCAAGAAGCACCACTATTTCAGAGATTCTCATATCCATATGTTTTAAGGTGAAGAGGGACTGTGGAATTCCTCTGATCTGACCTAGTACAGTGCAGGGCAGTGAGTGGTGCCTCGCAATTTGAACATTAAAGATTCCTCCTTCCCCTATGAGTGAACGATGTTATCCCAGGAACCATGGCTGAACAGCAGGCTCTCTCTTAAGTACGTCCAATCATAAAATAAGCACTCTGAATCCAGTTCTTCCTTGCAGCTAAAAGACATTGAATATAGTGATGGAGTCCAGTAAATGCCTACAAATTCTTCTGTGGCCAGGTACATTGGAAACTAATATTTGTTGGATAATCCACAGTAATCCTTTGTTCCTTTAAGCTTCCAATTTTTGGGATAAACCTTTCTTCTTCTCCCTTTTAGTCCAGGGAAAACTTTAACCAGACTTTTCTGATATTTGTGTTTGCCTTCTGATGCTGTACTTCATCATCATCTGCTGCAAGATCTTGATCTGTGTGGGGCTGTTTTAGAAACACATCTGCAGCTCACATCTCAAAAGGACATCACGTGGAAACCAGATCCTACCTCTTGGTGGGTGAAAGGATTGGATGATTTGTCCTTAAATCTTTCATCCATCACTTTGCTTTTCCTTCTAACAAAGAGCAAAGAACACCTTGAGCAGAAATCACACCTACAACACACGTAAGACACTGCAGTACACTGAAAATCCCAACAGTGCTGTAAAACCAAGGACTAAACCACGAAAGGTTGGTATGGTTTTGAAAAAGTGGAATTCCTCCCTCTGTGCTAGCAGAAGTGAAACTTGTTCATCATAAACTCAATTTATAAACACTGTTACAGCCTCCTACTATGTTTTTCATTTCTAGAGGATTCAGATGAGAAGATACACATGCACACATGCTGGAAACAATCCCCTTACACCTATATAACAGTTAAATTTAAAGTGAGAAAGGCCAAACAAGTTCAGATTGAGCAAAAGTGGTGCTCAGTTAATTTCCACACCCCCTACCCTTGTCATAGTACCTGGGCACATTTACATGTATTCCTTGTGACAGATTCCTGTGAGGCAAGAAATTGGTTTTATGTGTGGAAAAGCAGGCTAAAGGATTTGTGCATGGTCACACAATGAATCCATAAGGAAACAGGGATTTGGGCATAAGTTTTCTCAGTTGTAAAAAGCACTCTAAGCCCTGGACTCTGAATCTATTTCAAACAAAGGTATATAAGCTTAGTCACCCATATTTTCTCAGTTAGCAGTTAGTTCTGAGTCCCTTAATGAGCTGTATAAATCAGCATTTTTCTAGAACTGAATGCAGAAAGATCTGAGCCTACTCTTTTAAACCCACAGGGCTAAATCTCCCAGAATACATAGATATACCACTGCCTATTTTTTCATCCCAGAAGGCAGATATATTTGAGTCATACATAAAGAAAACACAATGGAATATCCTGAAGATAATACAGTGGAATATCCTTTCTCTGCAAGAAATGAACAATGGAGCTGGACAAGGGTTTTTGTGCTTTTAAACTCTTTTCTATAGGAAAACGCTTTCCATCAGTTAGAAGTATAGACAGAATGTACATCTTCCTCACAGTTTCATTTTCCCTTCTTTCGTGAAAAGTTCTGTTTTTGTAAAGACAGAAGTGGTGCTTGTTGTGTTTTGGGAGGGGTTAGGGGAGAAGTTCCTCTGTTGTTTTCCCAAAACTGAAAGTGCTTTCTGTTGAAAGCAGTGTCATGGATCTTGCTGAAGGATTCCCTGTGCTCACCTCACACTCAATGTCCTCTGGTGATGAATACCTCACCTCTCCCCATCATGGCACTGTACTGACCTAATCATCAAACATTTTAAGAAAGATCTTGAGCTCTTAGAGAGCACCCAATGGAGGGACATGGAGATGGTGAAAGGTCTGGAGGGGAAGCCATACAAGGAACAGCTGAGGTTTTCAGTCTTACTGAAAAGCTGACATTTGACAGAAAAATATCCTCTGAACATTTGCAGTGGCAGTCAGTGCCATGTCACTAGCTCAGCAATGTTATAAGAGTCATAGAATCACAGGCTTAAGGGCTGCAAGGGACCTCAGAAGGTTACTGGTCCACTCTCCTGCTGAAATCAGACAAAGATGCACAGTGTGTTTGGGCAACCTCTTCAGTTCTTAACTGTCCTCATGGAGAAAAAGCTTGTCCCCACATATAATCTGAACCACTCTTGTTTCAATTTATAGCTGTTGGCTCTTGTACTCTTATCTGTCTCACCCTCTGTGTCATTGATAAGATGTTAAACAGGGCAGGTTCCACAGCAGAGCCCTGTTACTGCCTGGTTATTAATGGGCTCACAGTGGAGTAATACCGTGAGCCCATTAATAAGCAGACTGTAACAGGATGAGGCCCCTCATCCTTGACCTTCTGAAAGCAGTCAAGCTGTGTTTGTTGTCCATGTGATTGTCCTCCCATCTGGGCTGCAGTATCAAAAGCTGGCTGACCAAAGGCTCACTACAGCAGAGGTAAAGGGCAGTCAGTGCCCTCATTCACTCATCCGGTCACTTCCCTACAGGGTAATCAGATGGGTCAGACATGATTTAACCTTGGTCAATCCATGTTATTCCCAGCCACCTTATGTGGCCATCATGTCCCCAGAAATGTGCTCATAGAGGGTCAATGATTTTCCCATTGATCACAACCAAGGTCATCAGTTTCTTAGATAATTCTTTTGGCCATTTCGGAAGATGAGTTCAACTTTTACTTCTCCAGTCATCATGGAACTTCCTCAGTTCTCACCATCTTTCAAGAGCAGAAGAAAGGGGCCTTACAAGGACACCATCCAGCCCATTCAGGACCAGGCTAGGTCCCATGGGCTTGCATGATCCAGGTTTTCTCATGTAATTCCTGACAACCCTCATTCTCTCTTGGTAGCTCTTCTCCCCCCTTGCACCTCTTCACTCAGTTTAGGGGCAGAGAAAAGCTTGTTGATAACAGCAGATGCAGACTGGGTATCTCTGCCTTACTGTGCCTCTGTTTCTAAATCACTTGTCCCATACAGCAGTGAGTCCAAATTTGCCTTGTGCAGCATTTTCTTGCTCCTGTAATGAGCTCTTTTTTTTTTGCCCTTTTTGTTCCTTCCTTGCAAGTCTATATTCCACCTAATCTTTCATTTTCCTAACACTATTGTTGCATGTTCAAGGAAGTTTTTAAGTTTCTCACTGGCAGCTTGTTCTTGTTCCCACCTCCTGTGCAGTGCCTGCTTGCTTTAAAGCTCTGTCACGGTTCTGCTTGCCCAAGCTGGTCCCCTGATACCTCCACTCATCTTCCTGACTGTGCCTACAGGATGGTCTTCTCTCCGTCTTGCCAACTTTCCAGAGCCCCTCTGTCTTCCAACAAGCTTTCCAGTTCCCTGAATAACCCAAAGTCTCTTCTCCTAAAGCACAAGGTCTGTACTCAGCTATTCTCTTTTCTCATTCCCCTCCAGAACCTGAATATTTGTGGCCTTTAAAGCCACAAATTCTCACACTGCCACACAGCACATCCTGATTAACCAACAACAGCTTTGTCTGCAGCCACATCTGTTGATCCACACAGTACCTCTAACAGAAAGTTATTCCCAACAGCCTCCAAAAGTCTCCTCGACTGCCTGTGTCCCACCATGCTGGCAGATGTCAGAAAGGTTAAAGCATGCCTTGAGAACCAGGGTGTGTGATCCAGAGACATCCACAGATGTCCTTGAGTCACTTAAGGAAGACTTTATTCACTCCTCGCCCTGACCAGGAGGTCTGTAAGTCACTGTCACTGCAGTGTCATCCCCTGCCCATCTTTCCTGTGATCCTGACTCAAAAGCTGTTGCCCAGGTGTTGTCCATCCCAAGCCAGAGCTCTGGCATCAGAGCTACCATAACACAGAGGTAAGTGAGGAGTGAATGGGAGACTGGGAAGAGGAGGGAAAGGAAGGGGGTGGAGGATCCCATCTCTTGATGTGTTCTAGTGCTCCTTGTTCTACCAAAAAGAAGGCCCCATAGTCAACAACAACCCCCTGTTGTCAGTACAGGTGTTGACCTTCAGGGTCCCACAATCATTCCCCAGCCTTTTTCCTTCTAAGGAAAAGCCCATTCTTCATGTCCTTGAGCCCCCAGCAGTAACATGTGGAGGGAGAGGGAAGGCAAGGCAAGGCAAGGCAAGGCAAGGCAAGGCAAGTCTGTCTAGCAAATTCATTAGACCAGATTAGAGTAGAGCAGTTCAGTCAGAAATGACCTACAAAAATCACCTTTTTTATTCCCAAGTATCACCATAATTACCTCATTCCCAGGAACAACAGGGGTGAATATAGCACTGAGTAGTGCCGATTACTGACTCGTTCAATAACAGTTGGAAGAAGTGTGTTAATATTTCAACAACACGAAGAATTAATAGCAAAATGCTTCCCTAAAATGAAGGACATTTTCAGCATGTAAGACTTCATTTCACTTTCATATTTCATTAATATATAACTTTAGAAAAAAGAGGGAAGAGCTTGAATGTTATTTTTTTGTTTTCTCTCTAGATATTAATATAAGAGATTATTTGGTTGATGTGATTTTTTTAAATTCTTAAATAAATCAAACTACAGGAGTTTTACAGAATGAAAATCTGAACTAACACAAGCAGGCAGAATACTGGTCTCTCTGGAGGGTAGCTGAAATTAGGATTTTAATTACTTTTTGATCAGAATTGTGGCTACTTCTCACAATCTAAACCTCTACAGAATCTCAGAACATCTTTCATATACATGTTTGCTTTTGCTAGTCATTACACCGTATCAAGTTCACACTTTTTGATGTGAATTAGGTAATTCTCAAAACTACCAGGAAGAGAAATGGAAAAAAATATTTAGGAGAGAGTTATGAGCAGTTCATACAGAAATATTTCTCTCTCAACAAGTTAATGTTTCAAATGATTGCCTAAATGAAATAATTTTGAGAAAATTTTCATGTGGTTTCAGAATTAAATCTTGTGAAGAGAATGGTTTGGATTGGAAGGCATCTCAAAGCTCATCCAGTTCCACCCCTTGCCCCTTCCACTAGCCCAGGTTTCTCCAAGCCCCATCCAGCCTGGCCTTGGACACTTCCAGGGATGGGACAGCCACAGTATTTCTGGGCACCCTGTTCCATCCAGTCTGCACAAGAGATAAGCTGTAGGGATGCTGTAATGATTTAGTAAAGCCTGGCAATGCTGTTTCCCTTACAAGAGCTGCATCCCTTCTGCTGGATTTGCTCTCTCCGCTAAAAGCCAGGTTTTTTAAGAAAACCAAAGTGCTAAGAAGCAGATAAGGAAAAAGACTGCCTTAGAAGAGAAGGTAGATTTAAAACCAAAGGACATCTTGGGTGAAATCTGGCCTTTCACCTGTTGTTGCTAAGACATTTGTGAAATCTGGAGGCTAGATAGGCAAGCATACCTATGAGCCTTGCTCAGAGGGATCCCTCTACTCAAAACCTTCTCCTCTATCCAAGTTTGCAGTTTAAAAGAGTTGCTCACTAGTTGCAGTAATAGCCTTAACCACTTTTTAATTGCCTATGCCAGCGCACCAGAACTTGTGAGTAATTTTTCTTTCCCCTCCAAGGACACCTTGCGACCACTCCAAAAGTGCCAGATATAGATATAGATATCAGAAAGGAGCCCTGAAGCTCTGCAGAAACTCTGCAGTTTATCTTGGAGACATGCAGCAGCTTCGTGACAGCTTGGCTTCAACTTCAATTTTCTTTCTCCCTGCGCCAGGCACCATATGCTGACTGTTACACTGAAATGACACTTAAACCCGCACGCCTGCAACAGAGAGGCTATATTTAAATTCAACTGTTAGGTGAAAGTGTGTTTTAGAAAAACCTCCAGGAAGCTGCATCCAAATGGTTACAGAGAAGAATCTATTTCTAGGGATTTGGGGGAGAATAACAGGTTACAGCAGCATCACTTCTGAAGTTGTGGCTATATAGTGATATTCCCTTTTCATTTCAGGTAGAACTAAAACCATTGCATAGTGCAGTGTTTGGCATCCACCAGCCTGACTATTTGGAAGGAAGAAAATTTTAATAAACTTGGTTTCTTTGGGATTTTCTGTAACTATTTCTGTCTGTGTGTTATCTGTCTCAACTTCTTACTTGAAGTTAACCTAACAAAGAAAATAGAAACGTTAATACATTTATTTCAGCATTTTGTCAGTATAACTTTACTTTTAGATGGCAGAAGGACACTGGAGGAAAGCGCTATAACTGTTGGAATTATCAGCATTGAATATTTGACATTCTGAATTAGATCATTCCCAGCATTTTAGCCTATTCCATAAAGAGAGAGATGGCAGTCAGGGAACTGATTATGTTTTCCAGATTTCCAAAGGAAATGTCAGTCTTGACAGTACCTAAAGCAGTTCAACAAAGCTGTGACATTGGCACAGTTTTTGACTTCAGGTTTTTTGGAGGAAATGCTTTACAGTACCTGAGAGCATTTATGAATTAATGTTGAAGAGTTCTTTACTTTGGCTAATGACCCACTATGACTTTTTGGACTTTTGGAGACTGAGAACAGATGAACACACAAAAATCCACAGGTTGACCATTCACTCTTCATGTAGGGGGAACATCTCAGCTTCAGCCTCTGATATGACACCATATATTTCCATTCTACATGTCTTTTTTAAAGCAAACAGATGACACAGATGTGAATCAATACTGTTTTCTGAGATGTTTCCAGAGCAGGAACTTCCCAAAGTAAGTTTGCATTTCATCTGGTTGTGTTTAGCATGCTGCTGATGTTATCACATGAAGCCATTAGTCTAAGTTCATGTAAAGCATCCCTCGAAATTGCTTCCCTCTGCCACACAAACATGATGTCAATACATGCAAACATGCTTACTACAAAGGGTAGTTCAGGAATATTTCAGGTATTCAGCTAATTTCAGAGAAGTCCAGAACTTTCTTACATTTACCCAAGGACACTATAACAGTAAATATGAAGGCAGGATGCTCTCAAAGCTCACCTAAAGCATCCTATGAGGGGAGGATGTTGGAAAAATGTATGTATGTGTATGCAGATACACAAACATACATTCAAACCAGCAAATGAATTCCAGAACAAGTATATGTGACTTGGAAGCTGTCGGTATGCTTCTCACAGGGAAAACCATGACAGCTTGTCAATAAACAGTGAAAAAACCACTATCCTGAAAAAGTAAAGTTGCACCTCTAAAGCTTGATTGAATTGACCAACATTTCTGTTTGACCTGGTTAGTCCCCAGCACAGCACCAATCTCACACAAATCAAACAAACCTACTGTTTGTCCTCACATCTTCTTAACCAAAGTCTGGGACATCTCAGGTCTGCTCTTCCCAAAAGATCTGACCTGCAAAACTCATTTTAAGAAAGCTCAAGATAAATCTTTTAAGATTGGTCTCAGTTAATGAGGCGTTGCATGTTGGCAGAGCTCTTTCTTTATAGCCCACGTTGGCCTTACGAGACACATCCTGTGCAGAGGAGAACAGGTTTGTTGTATCTGCTTGTGCTCCAGTGTCAGGCAACCCACAAATCTGCCTTTAATGCACCCAGTTATTTAGCTGTGCTACGAATTCATCTCTAATCTAACTTACAAATGAATGTCTATGTTAGGAATAGCCCAGTTCACTTTCACTCAGTATAAGAGCAGAGATCGACTTTTCAGTGACAATTACACCCAATCAGAGGAAGAAAAATACACCATATGAGGAAACTTTACTGTGAGATCTCCAATCAGGCTATCCACAGTCCCCTCTACAATTAAAACAGCTGAATCCAGCTCTAGAACCCATTTGCCAAAAACTCAAAGCCTACACAATCCCTAGCTGAACACATATTCACTGATGTATATAGAAAAGATTGTTACACTGTCTTTTAGCTGTCATTATTCTTGGGGGTTTTTAATCCCTCTTTCCCACGGGCCAATTTCTTCTAAGGAGTAGAGCAAGAGGTGCAGGACTTCCTCCTGCCTTTGTTCTCCTGCACAGTCAGTGCAGAATGCTCCCTACCCCCTTGGTATGGGATGCATTACAGAGCACAGCCCCTAAAATACAGAATCATAGAATCCTGGAACAATTAAGGTTGGAAAAGCCCTCTAAAATCAAGTGCAACCATTAAGATAACACTGACAGGCCTGCCACTAAACCATATCTCTAAATGCCACATCTAATGTTTTTTGAACACTTCCAGGGATGGTGACTCTGCCACTTCCCTGAGCAGCCTGTTCCAATGCTTTACAACCCTTTCAGCGATGACATTTTTCCTGAGATCCATCTATAACATGGAATTAAAGGAAGCACAGGTTTGGTAAGTAGATAACAGGAAAATTTTCAGCCAAAATGTTTTTCTCCTCTCCAAAATATTTCTTGACCTGTCCAGAACGTTTGAGAAATAAAAAAACAGCCCCCAAAAGAAAGTAAGGAAACAAACACATCACCACACAACTGGAGTGCTTTTGGTTTTGGATTGGGGTTTTTAAAATAAAATAAGTACAAACCATAATACCTATAACAGGTAATATGTAATATAATAACAAAACCCACAGTAACTATGAGTTCATATCTTTAAAGAACAGTTAATTTCAGCAATTCCAGCTGCTGAAATGTAGGGTATGCCATTAGAAACCAGAATGAATAGGAATTCTGCTTTCTTCCACACCTGACATTGGGTCAAGAAATCTCTTTGCAAGCAAGGCAGGTGCATCACTGTCTGTGCCACTGTCAGAAGCCAACACCAAGGGTTCATAGGCCTAGGAAAGGTGGAGGAGAATGTTATCTCCGAGTTCTATAGCAGAAGTTGGTTATTGACAACACAGAAAGTAACATTTTAGCAACTTATAAAAGAAAATTGTTTGGGTTTAGGTGAGAGATATAATGTCATCCAGCACCACAACCCGGTGGCAAAATTTACTTAAGGCAGGATGACGTAAACTATGTAAAATTAAGTTGAACCAACACACTTCATATTACGCAAAAAAATATACAGCAAGAAACCTTCTGAATTCAATTATAGATCTATCATCTGAACTTATCACCTGTAAATTTTCCCTCACTTCTGTTTAAGAACCTTGGAATTTCACCACCCTGTATCAATGCTGTTGTTCTGCAAACTCCTTTCCTGCTACCCCATCATGAAAGCCACAGTACTTTACCACCTCCTGGAAGTAATTCAGTCCCATGTATTAAACTCCTCTAATTCACAAAACCCTCGAGCTTTCCTCCTGTCAGACTCAGCTTTTTGCTTATATTTTTACAGCCTCGCATCATTATTTATTTTGTCCCTCTTTCGTTCTCTCTCCCAAAGTTTTTGCAGTCAGGATCTGAACCTACTAAACCAAACGAGGAGGGATAATCCTGTTAAACACATCAACTCTTCACACAACTTTCCACTGATGACAGTGGAACCATCCTAGTTAATATGAGACTGGTAAGCCATCTTCTTCAGCACAGCAATTACCCTCCTTAGGTACCTAAATAAACAAATGTCACACCAAGGACTGAAGTCTTTTGAAAAGATGAGGTTCTTTTGAAAATCTGTTTCTGAATGCTAATGCTAAGCTGTAGAGAAAATGTCAGTGATTGACTAGTGAAAAAAAATAGTACTTAAACAGCATATTTAATTGATATGGCATTAGCCTCAATGACACTTAGAGAACATCAAAGACACAACATATCTGTGTCATGAGGAATATGAAGCAAAAATGGAACTTCAGCAGAATGATCAAATTTAATTCAATGAGCAACAATAGTTAGGATAACAAAATATTCTGTGCAGTAAGTTTACTCATCCTCTTAACTTTATTTGTGCAGCCTGAAATTGGATTCCATAGAAATGCAAAGTTTTACAGATTGCTGAGATCTGAACCTTTATCTTTCCTTGCAGGCTATTTGTATTAATCTACTTTTCTTTGAAGCACAGAGCTATTAAACTGTTAAAGCTCATTTAAAATGTGACTGTACTTCTACCAATGGACCCAGATCGTTGAATTATAGATTTTAATTGTGCTTTTTAGACTTTGGACATGCTTACTTAGAAATATTTGCAGCAAAAATACGCAATTAATTTCATTGCTGCTGATTGGTGAATTGTGTCTATATTGACAGCAAGAGGTGGCTTAGCATATAGGAAAGATTACATGGGCCACTTTCTATTGGCAATTAATAGAAAAACCACAGCCAGCTTTTTTACCTTACCTTTATTAGTACTTTATCACGAAATCAAAGCATGTGAAAACGTAAAATGCCATGTGCTTTAGCAGTGAGATACAAGAATATTTCCACTTGAGTAGCACCCATCCTACAAAACCAGTTAAATATATAACTGGAAAATCAGAATTTGTTCTATTCATCTGACGCATCTGACTAACTTCTCCAAAAGCAGAACTGGACGGTTCCCATCCTGTAGTATTTAATCACTTTTCCCATTGCAAACTGCAACTGTGGGATGGCCATAGCACAGGGGAAAATTAAAATAAAACATAATTTTAAAAAAAGTGGGAACAAGCACTGCAGTAAAACGACAAAGGTGAACTTGCTTTTCACTTGCTTTTCAGGGTATCATTGGATAGCAAGGAATGTGTTACTCTGTGCTTTGCCCGATTTGGAATTTTAAAAAATCATTTTGTACCATCAAATACACCTGGCACCAGAGTGGGAAGAGATACAGAATAAACCTAATCCTTTCACAAATACCACCACTCTGGAGAAAACTTACACAGCATGACATGAGCACATTAGAAAAAATTACAAAAAGGAGGTGAAACTGCTCATTTAAGCTTATCAGTATTTAAAAAATGGCTGAAAACAGAAATGACTACGAACTACTTCAGAGAGAACACAGTGTGTGTGTGTTTAACATCCTCTCTGCCTCAAGATTGGTTCCCAAAGCTGCACATATGTATTCACACCTATTCTCAAAGTTTTATTTCCTTTTAGTAAAGAGTTAATTATATAACCGACTTCGGTGAAAATGATGCTTTAAAATTTTGTTTGGTATGAAAAAGGTGTTCAACCAACCTGGAAATACCTTAGGGAAATCATATAATCATAAAATTGCTAACGGTGGAAAAGACTTCTCAGGCCACCAAGTCCAATCATCAACTCAGCACCATGCTCACCTCTAACCCATGTCCTCAAGCACCACACCTACACACCTTGTGAATGCCTCCAGGGATGGGGACTCCACCACTGCCTTGGGCAGCCTGTTTCAGGGCTGGACTACCCTTTCAGTAAAGAAACTTTCCCTAAAATCCAACCTGAGCCTCCCCTGGCCCAGCCTGAGGCCGTTCCCTCTCCTCCTGTCCCTGTTCCCTGCGAGCAGAGCCCGACCCCCCCGGCTGCCCCCTCCTGTCAGGGACTTGTGCAGAGCCACAAGGTCCCCCTGAGCCTCCTTTGCTCCAGCCTGAGCCCCTTTCCCAGCTCCCTCAGCCACTCCTGGGGCTCCAGCCCCTTCCCAGCTCCGTTCCCTTCCCTGAACACACTCCAGCCCCTCCAGGTCTCTCTGGCCATGAGGGCCCAGAACTGGACACAGCACTCGAGGTCCCTCAGCTGTGCCAGCACAGGGGACAGTCACTGCCCTGGGGCTGTGGCCACACCGTGGCTGGCACAGTCCAGGGGCCACTGGCCTCTTGCCCACCTGGGCACACCTGGACTCCTGTCCAGCCTCTGTCACCAGCACCCCCAGGGCCTTTCCTGACAGGCACTGTCCAGTCACTCTGCCCCAGCCTGGAGCTACAGGGGGTTACTGTGGACAAAGCGTAGGGATCTGGCACTTGGCCTTGCTGACCCTCACACCATTGGTGTTGGCCCATCCATCCAGCCTGTCTGGGTCCCTCTGCATGGCCTTCCTACCCTCCAGCACCTCCACAATTTTCTACTGCACTCAGTAGTAGTTAATCTCATTAAAAGTAAATGTACAGTCCTTGAACACACTGGTTGTGAAGGCTTCTGCCTTCACCTTCTGCTTCTGCCTGTGAGGAGCATGACTGGTCCTCATTTCACAGCATGGGAATTAAATCTCCATACTACTTTTCCAAATTCCACCATTTGCTATCAGTGACAAAAACATCATCACTCTTTATGTTAGAAAGGAGTTAAATAAATCCCAAATCCTAATCCTTTTGCTGGATTAGTCTCAGCATGAAGTCCACAGTGGACACATTTATATATTTCCCTCTGTGTATGCCTGTCAATTTACAATGGAGATCAACACACCACTTCATGCTACTCTAGACCCAGAAATTTCTGTAGGTTGTCAGTTCAGCCCCCCTGCTTTAACAAGAAGTGGATTGCTTCATCTGAGATAGTTTAATATCCCACAAGACTAATTCACAGGTCATGTCATTTTTGCATAATGTTGTTACAGAGATAGAATGATTCCTGATTTTCAAGACCTGGTAATAGCCAAAGGGTAAATAACATGAGTGGCTTTGCCTGAGGCATTTGTAATATGAAGTCATTCATTTCGCTCCTTTCTTACTTTTTCAGCATTGACTAAAAGGTATTACCAAACCTTGTGGCAGGAGAATAATTTAACTCAGCAAGCAGAAAACATAGGGACTGTTTTGGTTCTGAGTTACATGTTGTAGGCCAATTTCCATAGAGCATTTTGCAAGGACCAAACAGGTGAGATATTCAGTGATATATCTCATGGAATGATAAACTGTGGAGAACTCTATTGATTAGTATTAAATGTGCAGAGGAAAACTGGTGATATAGTCTGATTGCTTGAAGAATTAAAGCCACCCCAGCTTCCTGCATTTGTTCTGAGAATCATAAAAATCACAGAATGGTTTGGGTTGGAAAACCTTTAGAGCTCATCCAGTTCCAACCCCTGCCAGGGGCAGGGACACCTTTCACTGTCCCAGGGTTCTTCAAGCCCCATCCAGCCTGGCCTTGGACACTTCCAGGAATCCAGGGGCAGCCACAGCTTCTCTGGGCAACCTGTGCCAGAGCCTTACAGGAAACAATTTCTTCCCTATATCCCATCTAACCCTGCCCTCTGGAAGTGGGAAACCATTCCTCCTTGTCCTGTCATTCCAAAGACCCTCTCCAGCTCTTCTGGAGCCCCTTTAGGCACTGAAGGGGCTGTAAGGTCTTCCTGGAGCCTTCTCTTCTGCAGGTGAACAGGCCCAGCTCTCCCAGACTGGCTCCAGAGCAGCAGGGCTCTAGCCCCTAGAGCATCTCCGTGGCCTCCTCTGGACCAGCTCTAGCAGGTCCATGTCTTTCTCATGCTGAGGACCCCAGAGAGTAGTGCCAGCTGCGGTCTCATGAGAAAAGACTAGAGGGAGAATGGACCTTGTTGCTTTGATCTGGCAAGAACAAATGATTCCATGAATGTAGTACATCCCAGCAGCAACACAGGGTGTAACAGTGATGTTCTTCCATGAGAAAATAGTAAAATGTAATATGAATTCTGGATACAATATCCAGTGTCCCAAACTTTAATATAAATGCTTTTACCAAATGAAAAGCCCTGTGTACTTTGTAGTCTATTTCTGTGAGCTGTTCATAGTGCTGTTAGAAGTGCCCATGCAAAAATGATGAAATATCACTAAATTTCTGTTTCATTTCTCTAAACAGAAATAAGTCTGTCTTTTTTTGAGAGGGGCAGGAGGGAAGATTTAGAGCTGTATACATAAAAAAAAAAGTTCAATCTATGCAGCTGTGACATTACTTGTCAAGAATACAAATGTCCCACAAATGTCCCAGCTCCTGAAAGAGAGTAGGTTTAGATTAGACGTTAAAAGGAATTTCTTCTTTCCTATGAGGGTGGGGAAGCCCTGGCACAGGGTGCCCAGGGAAGCTGTGGCTGCCCCTGGATCCCTGGAAGTGTCCAAGGCCAGGTTGGACAGGGCTTGGAGTCACCTGGGCTAGTGGAAGGTGTCCCTGCCTATGGCAGGGGGTTGGAATGGGATAGACTTTAAGATTCTTCCAACCCAAACCATTCTGTGATTTTTATGATTCCGTGGTGCTTTTTCAAGTCAATGGCAATTAGTGGTCCTCAACAGTCAAGAATACCATCTTTCCCAGGTAGTCTGATTCTCGATTTGATTTAACCTGGTTCCTTAAAAAGTGGTAGTCATGAATCAGCATTTTGGTAGCAGGTGTTACAGATACAGGGAGGTGTTACAGGCAGATGAGTGTATCTATTTCTGAACTTACTGTACATCCTCAAATGAGTTTCACCCATTTCTAGACATATTAAGCCACAAATCACTTTAAAACTATTTTCACATTTGATGACCATACGTCATAGTGGGCAAAATAATGTTATCACAAAAGGCACACCCAGAAATGTCCCTGCAGAGTTTAATGTGAGTGCCAAAACAAATCTTACAAATGCCTTGACTGCAAGGTAAGCTGCAGCCAGACCCAGCCATCAAGCAGGGGACAGGAAGTCATGGAAAAGCCACTTGTATTCATTCTGGCACTCAGAGAACAGCTGGCTCCCCAGATTTTCCCTGTGGGTGTTAAGCTGGAGCCCCTTTCCTCTCCCTGCACTCAGCAGTAGTGTTAGCAGGCATTTGCTCCAGCGGCCTTTCCACTCGTGGGATCGCCACCACCATCTTCCTTTGTTTTCTGGCTTTAAGGGATGTTTCTTGACAGGCTAGCTCCTTCTGAAATTACTGATTGGTTACCACGTTTCAGGATGGTCTCACATCACAACAGGGAAGCAAAGCACAAGCTTTTTTTCACAACTGGGAAGTGCATAATTCGCAAGGATAAAACCCCCTCATCTCAGGCACAAGGCTGTTCCCACAGAGCTATCAGCCACAGATTCATTTGGTAATGTGTAGGTGCACCTTTCTCTCCTCCACCCTACCCACTCTCAAAAGTTCTGCTCCCTGACTAAATTCTGAGGTATTACCAAGTTCACTTAACTAAAATTGACCTTTCCCTACTGGTTTTTCCCAGTTACTATGACAGAACTAATGCTTCTGAGGGAGAGAGGAATGTTAACTCATGCATATCAGCCTTACACAGGAATTTCCAAAGATTTAAGCTGATTTAGAGACAGGAGTTCTGTGACCTCAGTTTTTTTGGTGTAGAAACCTGCCAAGTTCCACTTTGTTTTAACATAAATACTACATGAAGACTGTTTTATTGCTGTCAACAACCATATAACATCTTGCAAACCCACTCATGGTTTGGAATTCTCATGGTTTAACTGTGAAGACAAGAGAAATAGAGTGAAATAAGTGTCACTTATAAATTGTATATCTTTGTCCCCCCATAAATGCAGAATTGGTACATGAAGATGTTTTTTAAAAGTAGAAGTACAATTCTTTTTCTTTCATTTTAATGTCCTACTTCACAACATTTTAAGTGTAAATGTTCTTGTTAATAATCTCTAAATTCCAATGAATGACTATGGTTAAAATTCCTTTTTAAGTTATTAATATTCTACCAATCTCATAGAATGGGAAAATGACCATTACTGTAAAAAAAAACCGACCAGTTTGATTGTTTATTTTGGTTTTTTGATTGGTTTTGTCTCTCTGAAAGAATAAGTGTCAGGGAGTTTGATGTACTATACTGATTTCTAACACTCCTTCATGGTTTGGGTGCCAAGGAAACACATACCCGAGTCACACAGAACTGCTACATCAGAACCAGTAAACAAGAACACACTTGTGCTCATCCAGGCCAAGGCGTCAACAGTAAAAATGGACATAACCGTTACTTCATCAAGCAAAATCCTAATTAAATAGATGCACCTTTGAAGTCAACCACGTGAGAAATAGTTCTACTAGAAGGAAAATCAAATTTCAAGGCAATTAAAAAAAAAAAAAAAAAAAGAGAGAGAAATGGGAAAAGTGTCTAAGGAACAAAGTAGGCCTTGAGGGAATTTTGTGGGAATTGCTAATGAAACAGAGGCTAGGGAGCCTCTGGAGAAGCATGTGAAAGGATGGGTCTAGGTTTTGAGTTGTACTCACACGCTGTTAGTCACAGCTTGGCCACCCAGCCTAGGCACTGAACTCGACACCAACTCCTTTCAGATTCTTTGAAAGTTTGGAGTTGTGCAGCACTTGTAGTATTTATCAAACATATATTGACTGCTAACACATGAGCACACAGTGGATCCAGAAATGAAGATACAGGTGGAAAATCTATAGCATATGAATTTTCCATGACATTATCACACAAGGAATCTATGGAAAACTGAGATTTAAATGAAGAGCTTCTGTAGCCACGTGCATACCTATTTTCTTTCTGTATTGTCAAGGTTAATTTCATTATATCCAGAATCATATGGAAAGGCAGAGAAAAAAATGGAGCAAAGTCATAGTAGCCCCTGTAAGAAAAAGAAGTTTCATGCTAATATCTTTCAGTTACAGATTCTCAGAAGTCTTCTATTGCAGCCACAGCTAAAATTTAATGGATAAGTTTAAGACATAATCTAGAGTTGACCAAAAGCATGAGAAAATGCAGCAAGATCTGACAGGATGTTTCTGCCAGAGGCATCTTAATACAAGGATCTAATCAGGAAAGATCTTTTGGCAGTACAAGGGTTACAAAGATTTTCTGGATGTCTGATTCATGAGCAAGTGTCCACAGCAAACTTCATTAATGTCTTGGCCAAAGGCTCCTACTCAGACACCAGACTGCAGAGGATACAAGCTTTTCTTTCTAATGAACTGTGTTCTTCTCACTGTGAAAAGATGAATCATTAAGCTGATTTATTTAACTCATCCATATCTATTTCTATTTATGTATGTAGATATACACATACCTCTACACACATACACATGCACACACATGAAATATATACTCATGAATATATATAAACACATGCATTCATATTCACACTGATTCATTCTCACATTAATCACCAATATTTGGGTTCTAGACATCTGGAAAATAGCAAGCACCACAGTCTACATGTTTTCCACTTATTCTAATCTATCAAGCCTTGTGATTTGCTACCAAAAAGCATCATTACAGAATCACAGAATCTAGAAGTTTGGAAGGGACCCACCAGGATCATTGAGTCCAACTCCAGGCCCTGCACAGGCCAACAATCCCAGCCTGTGCATCCCTGAGAGCATTGTGCAAATGCTCCTGGAGCTCTGGCAGCCTCGGGGCCATGCCCATTCCCTGGAGAGCTTTGTCAGTGCCCCAGCACCCTCTGGGGGAAGAACTATTTCCTAATATCCAACCTAAACCTCCCCTGACACAACTTCAGGCCATTCCTGTGAGTCCTGTCCCTGGTCATGAGAGACAAGAGATCAGTGTCTGTCTCTCCTCTTCCCCTCACAAGGAAGTTGTAACCATGATGAATCTCCCCTCAGTCTCCTCCAGGTGAATGGACCAAGTGCCCTCAGTGACTCCTCACAAGGATGGATGCTCTCTAATAGTTCAATATCTTTTTTACCTTGTGGCACCCAAAACTGCCCCCAGCACTGGAGGTGAGGCCGCCCCAGTGCAGAGCAGAGCGGGGCAATCCCCCCCTGACTTGACCAGCGCTGCTGGGCCTGGTGCCCCCAGGACAGGGATGTCCCTCCTGGCTGCCAGGGCACTGCTGACTCGGATCCAGCTGGCCATGGACCAGGACTGTTCCCACAGCGGCTCTGCAGCCTCTTGCTCCCCAGTCCATACACACAGCCAAGGTTGCCCTGTCCCAGGGGCAGCACCTTCCTTGTTAAAGTCCACATGGTTGGTGATTGTCCATCTCTCTAATTTGTGGAGGACTTTCTGCAGTGCCATTCTGCCTTTGAGGGAGTCAAATCGCTCCCAAGGGCTTCTGGAGTGTGAGGAGGCTCAGGATGGGTTCCTGAACTCAGGAACGACTTGTACAGCCTCATCTCACCCCCAGTTTTTCCTTCAGTCACAGCCACTTGAGCATCACCAGCTGAGTGTTTGTTTTACAAAAGGAAAATGGAAATGAACAATTCTTCATAACAAGAGACCTCACTAAAAGTCCTTCATTTTTAACCACTTGATCTTATTAATTATTTTTAAAATTTATTTTGCATGGTTAAATACATGAAATGTAGACAGAAGGCTACATTCTGTTTGTTAATGCGGGTTATCAGATTGTTTATGCCGTGTGAGGTTTAGCCTTCAGTATTATTACTATAATCTGTAGCCAGTATTTTATGTAAATGGCTAAAGATGTAGTTTAAATAAAATACAACAAGATGTGACTTGATAATAAAGCGATGTCTTTGTTTACTTTCTATTATTAGAGCATATTTATCAAGAAGCAAAGATGATGTTGTATTTGAGTTCCTAGTAAAGCATCCAATCCTACTGCTAGCAGTCAGGATATAGGGAAGAAATCTATATTAGTTACCGTTCAAGAACTGTAAGAATATAGTTCAGAATTAGCTGAAACACATTTAATTTAGGTTAATCAATTACATTTCCTCAGGTCTTGGATTCTGCTATCTTTCTGAATATTTGGTAGAGTGTCTCTTCTGTTTTGATTTTAAATTATGTTACTCGTATAAAGCAAAACCTCTATATGTGCTTTTCCCTTGAGAAATTAGCATTCACTCCCCAAAGCCAGACTTTCTCTCTTGGATGCTCTCGAGACCAGCATACACAACTTCTAAGCTGATGGTGGGCTCTGCGTGTGCATTTTGCAGAGCTCTGTATATATCAAATTGTCTGGTCAGTAACAGTATCTTCTCTTCTCAAGCTGCATAAATAAGGTAGAAATTGAGAGCATCAGAAGATGAATTGAGCTACAGAGCCATTAATGACCTTAAGAACACTGTTATCCATAACAATCATATTGGGATTCTAGGCAGAATCGAGCAACAAGACATTATTTTGAAGTATTGCTTTTCTTCACAAGGGTCTCTGCTGAAATGAATCTGCAGCTACAAAAAATAACTTCACAACCAGCATAATGACTGTGAAAACCTGTAGAATCAATCAATCCAAGCTGGAGCACAACTAAGATTTGGATTCAGAGATATTGACCACGACCTTAACTTAACGGTAGTAGAAGAAAATGACAAGAATCCTTGAGTGAGCACATTCGGTGTCAGTTGTTCTTTTTCTGCGTGGAAAAGGCACAAATGCCCTTCTGTACAAAGAGTCACACATTCCAATCAATACCACTGGCTTTTTATTCAGAGGAGGTTTCTGTGCTACTCAGTCATTTCTCTCTGTGTGAGGTACAACATGCCACCCGTATAGACTCAACATATGGTCAAAAAGAGAAACCTGAAAGCCATTCTGTTGGGAGACAGCTACTGCCCTAGCAGCAGTAAGAGAAAACAACAACATGGGGGTTAAAACAAAAGCACGGAGAATTTGATTCAAGAAATAAAAATTAAAATCTTTCTCTTTTTTTTCAGTAACTAAAAGCAGTCTTGGTAATTGTTTTCTCCTTTATGAAAGTCATCAGCATCTGATATCCTCTACATCTTGAGCATCACTGATAGTACCAGCAGGGATACTGAAACAAAAATGAAAAGGAAGGGCAAATGAAAGAAGAAAGACCAAATTAACAAAAAATCTTCAAAGAATTAATGAAAATGTCCTGATTTCATGTGCAAAATCCTGACAGACTACCCTGCTGACTGAAGAATGTATCTGTTATTAGTGTTAAACAGCTTTTACACTACTTCAATGATTGCATGAAACCATTAAGTTACAGCCTCTATTATACTAATTTTTTTAGGGCAACTTAAATGATTCATGAACTCACTAACTGAAATGATGACACACCATATTCTCTAAATAAATGTTCTTTGTTCTTGGGAAACATATCAGTAGGAGGTTTGATCTAATAATTATCCTTAAAATATTGGATTTTGAAAGAGGGTATATTCTAGAAATAGATTATAATAGTGTTTACAAAAAAATAAGATTTGTTCTTCTCCTTGCCATTTGAGTTTCTTCAGGATCTTTGATTAAATACACCGAACAAATACAAAGAGAGATTGTCAAAACACAGACTCCTGCAGTGTATTATGAAAAAAATATTATACAGAAGGCAATCTTGGCATCAATATTTCCCTCTGTTGCCAAGCTGAAACACGCCTGTGTTCTTGTCAAACTGACTCCTGAGAACGCCCCTAATCCTGCTGGCACAGCCAGCACTGTTCTCCAGCACCCAGCCCAGTGCTGCTGTATCTCACCAAGAGAAGCTCCACCCTTGCTTTGAAGCCCAGGAGGCTGATACTGAGCCAACCAAGTGGAGTGAGGGGATGCAGGGTAGGTCTGAGTCTGGTCCGTGGCAAAACACGGCCTAGAGGCCTTTGAGTCCTGTAGAATTGGGCTCTCTGATAAATCACTCGTGGTATTCTGAACGTTCTGCAAGATTCTGTAGGAAGCCAGAGTCACTTAAATATACACTGTTTCTTCAGGGGCTGTCATGATTTTCACAGACTCACTCAAAGCCCATCTTGTTCCACCCCCTGCCGTGGGCAGGGACACCTTCCACTAGCCCAGGCTGCTCCAAGCCCTGTGGAACCTGGCCTCGGACACTTCCAGGGATGCGGCCTTTTTTCCAAGATCTTCAAAGATGGACTGAGGGCTGGTATTGTGGATCATTCTCAAAAATGAACTTGATTTCTCCTTTGTTCTTGAGAAAAAGTGCTGTCCTTTACCCAGACCAGATGACTTCTCTGCCATGCTGGCTCACAGATGTAAGAGAGCTGGAAAGACAGGGTCATTTTGGGAATCAGAGCTGCCTACCTATCTTCCTGTCCATCTCTGAGCCTTCATTTCTGTCTGGCCTTTTCCTGAGCCACAAGTACCCACAAGAGCTCAGACTCTTTCATTATTGCCCATGGAGATATAATTTATCCATGCATATGGAGATATTCCCAGCTGGGAATATTTTACACAACTGGGAGTGTGAGGACAGACCTAAACAAGTGTCCAGTCTTTATCTTCTGCACCTCTCATGTCTCTGGTATCCATCTGAGCAGTCCCCTGATTCTCCCAGTGCTACTGGAGATGGCCAAACCCTCCTTCACCTTTGTGAACCCTTAATATTCTGGCTAAACTAAACTAGGCTCGGGTGTAATTCACTTGAAAACATGTTCTTAAGGTTTTTGTTTGTATGCATGGCTTCTCAGTTTGAAATTTCTCTTCCTTTATTTCTACCTTTTCACAAGAACATACCCTCCAGAGAATCCCCTGGGTAAAGACCAAGAAACTAATATAATATTGATAACAGGAATTGCTCACTGTAAAGCATCATGACCTGATATGTGCTTAGGCTCTAAAATTAAAACAAAAACGCTTTCCTATGAAAGGGATTTGCATTTGGAACAAAGGGATGGAAACTCAATGATTTTGGAGGACATTATCCAGGTGTTGCTAGACCTGGAAACGTGGTCATCTAAAGCTTTAATTTTGCTCAGGTATGTCCTTATTCAAGCAGTTCCACCAAACCTAGTTATTTAACTGGTGTCATGTTTTTTATGCCCAGCTAACTAGAATAAGAGAGGCTGTTAAAGAGTATCACAATCAAAAATTAAACTCATTGATGTTTTTCAGATCCAGACATTCTTAAAAATGTACTGGGCTACAAATATTATTTTTCTAGTGGAAATTTATCAACTTACCATCCCAAAAACTGTCTTTGAGCTGCTCTTCCCTGTTACCAGCCTGTGAGCCCCTGGATTTAAAAGGAAGCCTTCATGCATTCCCCAGTCTAGCCTTTTGCAAACATTCTGGGAATGATGACTCACCTGACTTCTGTGCATTTTATCCACCAAGTTGAATGGAATATTCCCTGGAGGAAGCTGACCAGTTACAACACAGACCGGAAGCAATGTACTGATGGAGTGAATTTCTGGGAAAGGCAGAAAGAACCCCTCCTGCTATTTACTCCTTATTGGTATGGCAGCTGTGGAACATACACGTGCTGCTCTTCGGTGTGACCCCAGTTCTCCACAGCCTGGCAGTAACTCTGTGCACACGAAGGGTCTGGGGAGCAGGAGGCAATGGTTGACCAGCTGGCTGAGCCACCTGTTGGAGGCCACCCCCCTGTCACCCATTACAGCTTGATGACTACAGCCCATTCCTTCCCTCAGCTTCTGCAGTACTAATCTGCCTCACTCCTTTCCCTGATGCAGCCTGCTCCATCTCCCTCACCTTTTATGGGTTTTGTGAGTGATGCTTTTTGTTAAGGAAACTGCACTCCTGAGAAATGTCTGAGCAATGAGACATTGCTATTTTAATTTCCAAAGAAATGGTTTTACTGGAAAAAAGCAAAAGCTCCAATACTTGATCAGTACTAAATGGGCCCTTCCAGAAAAATATCAGTGATGCTGATTTCTAAAGTGTGGTCAAAATGTATGGGAAATAGCAGCACCAAGAAATCATCCCCTTAGACATTCAAAAGGTGTGATGACAGACATCTCCATTTCACAAAGCACTTGTATTGAAAACCATTATCAGAAGACCTTTATTAGTTCTTCTCCATGCTTTCAAATTCCAAATTAACCTGTTCAAATCAACCTCAGGAAGAGCACAAGGAAATGTTATTCCAGACCATACACTGGAGTGAAAATTATAATTCAGGGCATATTGTGTACCTGCACAACTGAACCCCCTAGGGTTTTATTAACACTGTCTGTCACATGTGTCAAGAAGTCTAGTGAGAATCATGGGCTAAAAAATTTTGATAGGGAATAAAAAAATGACAAAAACAACTAATGTTTGCCCTACTTAAGTTCACACGTGGGAGGTGAAACATATTTATGAGTGTTCTGTTACAGTCTTGAGTCTTGCTCACTTTGCCCAATGGGTTCAGTCACCAGAGGATTCAGAACATAGGAGAGGAACCCAACATGTTCTTGTCTTTATCCTGATAGCATTATTTTCCAATGCTTCTATTTTTGTAGCTGTTCATGGACACAATCCCTTTTAAAACCACCTCTAAAGGGATCTTCTTAAGCCACATGAATACCATGCTGCCAAGAGCTACTCACTTCTTCAGGAGATTCCTTTTTTATCCTTTTGCAGAGTAGTATTGGACACTTGTTAGGTGCAGTTGCGCCAAAGGGACGTCAGTGGTACTAAAACTTCAACCACTTTCATGTGCATCATAGCTTATAACCCTTTCCTCCTAGACATAGGATTGGGAAGGTTCTGCAACTTTGTATGTCCCTGAATTTCTTTAATGATTAGGAACCTTTTCTAAAGAAGCAACCCAAAATTTATTCAAAGCCTATTTATACCAATTTGATTTTAAGACAGTGATGGCTTTTGGTTTAGATAGCTCATCTCACTCTGTAATATGTGTTCTGTTGGCAGGAATTGTGTCCTCTTTCAGCTCTCTTTATTTTCCCCCTAAGTATTGCCAAGTATTTCCACCTTAAAAGAAAGAACGATGCTCTTTCTTCCCCTGATTTTTCACATCTGTTTCAGGTTTTAAATCATTTTGCTTCAACAAAACTCCACAGTATCCCTGAGGAGATTTCCTCAAGACCTTATTTGATAGCATGAATACTTCCCTATCTCTGCAGAAATTACCTCTTCTGATACAATGTAGGTACTTTGCATAATTTCACAATCACTCTTTCCATCCTGGTAACCTCTCATCTCATTCTGTTTGGATTTAAAATTCCTTTGTCTGGGTAGCTGATTTACATAAGAGGCACAGCACTTCCTTTGTGTATTAAATGACAAATTGTAAACTTGGTTTTCCTTGCCAAAACACTTTTTGATGCTAACCACGGGAGCCACCTTCCATGAAATATTGACATAGAACTCCCATGAATGTAGAGGTTTTCAGCAGCCATCAGGGTGTTTTCTTGGTGTTTTTCTTCATAGATCAGTGACAATGAATACCACCAAAAACTTCAGCAATTATCAAATTTCCTGCAGGAGCATTACAGGGAATAGAACACTGCCACATAATCCACACAACCAGCCCACCAGTTTCAACTTATAACAGTGTCGAGAACACCACTTGTAATTATTTAGTGTTCTGCAATACCAGATTAAAACATTATTTCATATATATTTGCATCTTTCAGCTCTGTCCTGTAACACTGAAAACTCCTGGCCTTAGGGAGAGGCAGCTTGTTTGCCCATGAACATAACTGAACTTTAATAGATAGAATAAAATATGGGTAGCAGATGATTCTCCTACTGGTACATCCCCACAATTGATGCACCAGTTGGTTTTATCACATGATGGTTTTATGCTACGAAAGCCAGATATGGAGATTAAAAGAAAGCATAAACTTTTATGCTTCAAAAAAATGTGCTGAAGTTAAGACCTCTTACTAGAAATTTGGCTCAGTTAATCACTGTGTTCCTTGGTGCAAATCTTTGGCTTCATCCCTACAATTTATAACAGATTCATGGTCAAATGAACACTGGTTTACAGTGACCAGAGGGTGTGGGTACAGAGCAGCTGCTTTTTGCCTCATTGACATACGAACAGGTTGGCTTTGAGCTGAAAAAGGGTAAATTTAGATTGGATATTTTTCCCTGTGAGGGTTGGGAGGCCCTGGCACAGGGTGCCCAGAGAAGCTGTGGCTGCCCCTGGATCCCTGGAAGTGTCCAAGGCCAGCTTGGACGGGGCTTGGAACAACCTGGCCTAGTGGAAGGTGTCCCTGCCCATGGGAACTGGGTGATCTTTAAGGTCCTTTCCAAAACAAACCAGTCTGGGATTCCATGAAAATAGAAATGCTAGCACACAGTCCATGGAGTGATCAATTTTCTTGTTTTAGGCTAAAAGTTTGACTACATCTATTTTAAATGGAAACAGGTTATGTAAAATAAGAACTGAAAAAAGTAAGCCTACTGAGTATTATTAAAAACAATTGCCATATGTGAAATTAAACTTTAAAATCCGTCTGTCTCCTGCCACGCAAGTGACAGAAGTAGAAGAATTATCACAACATTGTTTTACTCAATATCTGAGAAATAATGACCATGTTTCCTTCAAGCAAGTTCCATTTTAATACTCTTTGTTGTTCTCTCTACTGGCTGCTTCTCCAGTTCTCTGTCCTATTATCTGATTTTAATCATTCTATATCTTTCATGGGCCTGCAGTGTGTGACCTTGGTCCCATTCAAACCAGTGTCAAACAGTGGTACAAGACAAAGGCCTTTGTACCTCTGACTTTGGTATTTACAGAAAAATGCATTGCCTGATATAACCAAAAGCAGAATAACATGTATTCTCTGCTTTTTAACACATTTTTGATTAAAATAGAGAATGTTATTAATGAGAGAATGAAATAAAATCTTAGGGATATTACAGATTCCGTTGAGATCTTATTTTTTTTCCACATCATTACTGCCTCTCCTGAGACTGCAAATGGAGGGGAAATCAAAATATCATTCTAGTCACTGAATAATTGTTCCATTGTTGGAAAGCAAAAATCAGGCGGCAGTCTCGTGCTGAAATCTCCTGCTACACACCTTAAATTATAACATGGAATATTTTATTTTTATTAAGGCCGCTTCACTTCTGTTAGTTGTAGACAAACAGTCCCAGCGTGAGCTTGGTCATCCTAAGTTGGTTCCCATGGGCAACAGGACTTGATGGGGTATTTTGTGATGGTCATCTCTTGTGTAAGGCTTGGATGCTGTCGGTCTGGAGACACAGGAGGTGAGCAGTGACTGCTCGCAGCCCCATCAGTCCTTCTGGAGCCAGCCCCTTCCCCAGAAGAGAGACCTACCTTCAGGTAGCCCACTTGCCACATTTGTGCCATTAAAAAAAAGCGTCTTCAGTAATTTTCTGTCTGACCCCACTGTGCTACCAGCATCCTGCCAGGAAGGGTTCAAATGGGACACAATCCCCTGGAGTCCCTCACCCTACGCATCCCACTCTTCCTCAGCCCCGTGGATTTCGACCTGACATGGATCTAAAATGAAGGAAGAAGACTTCCCTTCATCCTTAATCTTTAAATATCGGGTGTCAGGTGTGAGGTTCAAGGGCTGAAGTGAAGAGCTCAGGGACTGGAGGGGCTCTGTCAGCACCTTTCTCCCTTGTTAATATGGCTGAGTCCGTGCAGGCAGGTGCTTTCCTCTTCCTTACCTCTCCCTTCAAACAAGGACCTGCCCCGGAGGGATTGTTTCCATTAGGTAAAAGACAGGTGAGGGAATGAACAGACAATTAGGCTCCAAGTCCTATAGCCTGGGAAAGCTCATAGAAAAGCAACAGGGATTAAATTTACAGTGTGTGGCTTGTAACAAGGTCACGGTGTTCTGCACTGCTCACTAATGGGACCATATTTTACGAGGAAACTTTACAATAAGATTTGTTTTTGGAGGGCAAAATCAAAAAAAAGTACAGCTTGTGCCTCTTTTGACTTCCTGGCTCATTACCTGAAGGGTACAGGCAGAGAATGGAACTAAACATGAGAAACATTTTCTGTGGGATTGTGTAAATTAAAGTCAATTGAAACCTATGCACAAACCCAAATAAATATTAGCAATGTGATTACAGATCTGTGAAACTTAACAATGTTGCTGTAATGATGGCTGAGAGGAGAAAAATTCTCAAGGACCTGATTGTAAGAGCTCAAATGAAATACAATTCCATCTTTCATGTTTTAGCAAGATAATTTCGGTTCAGTTTTGACTAATACAGAATAATGGGAATAAAATATGCTGCCTCAGTCTCTGCATTATTGGCTTTACATTATTGGTCCTGACAGCTGGCTTTTAAAATGCAGTAAATATTGGGCAATGCTGTTCTGTTAAGACAAGCCACTTCATCAAGCATATTTCCAAATCACACTTTATTTTCAAAATGTGTTTAATTTCTCTGTCTATGGCAAAGGAGCCCACTGCAAAATTGACCTGCAACAGAGTGCCCTCTACTGCATGTATTTGGGAAAGGAAAATAAAGCAAACCCCTTAAAAATAAATTCTTTACACGCTTAGGCCAGCACTTTTGTCACAGGCCACTGGACAGTGAACTAAATATACATATAGGCATATATCCCTCTTACCTTCTTCTAAAGGACTGGGTATCACTAGGGAATAATAACCTGAAATAGGTATGACATTTGCACAAACTCTTCTGTGCTTTTCAGTGACATCAGTGTGTGTCTTCCCATACCAATATGGGCTGTGTTTGTAGGACGGGCAGCTGTCAGGTGAGCTGAAAATCTGCCCTGTATTGCCCTGCTGCCTCACTTTCTTTTGGCTGTTGGGAGGGGTCTGTCACAACTTGAAGTGAAAAGTATCTCTGCTTATAGATTTATTTTCCCAGTCTTTAATCTCTCCTGGTCTCTCATTTGTCCCCTTCTCTCTACTTGCCATTAGGTCACTCGTATTAGACTGAACTCCCCTTTTCCTCCCTACGTCCTTGATAATATTGGATGCTACTGAGTTACACCCGTTGCAAATGATTGAGCAGATATTTCACCAGCACTGTCTCAAAAGAGACTCACAGGTTACAAATATATCATTGAGGCAATTCCACAGCAAGGCCCAAATTCTCAAGCAGACCTACACTTTTGAAGTCTTCCCCCATTTTTTTCTTTTCTTGGCCTGAACTGGGCCAGCCTAATGCTGAGATTTGTGATGGACCAAACACCTGAATTTTAACCTCTGTTAAAATTCACAGTGGCTCTTATCCCTCAATTCCTCAGGGAAGAGAACACCCCTTTTCAAAGCATTGGCATAAAACCACATTAAACATTTTTGAGTCGCTTTTGAAACTCCCTCCTTTGTACCATGAAGTCTCTTCTGTCAGCAGCATATGCAGAGCCACAATTTCATTCTTAAAGCCTCAGCTTAAGTCTTGATGAGCCACATGGAAAGCAATTGAACTTGATACATGATCAAAGGTGATCCCTCTGCAGCCAAAGGTGGTGTTTGAATCCCTAGCACATTTTTGACTATATCACTAGGACAGAGTAAAGGTGGGTAGTAAACAACAACGTTTTTCAGAGCAACAAAATCAATTATCAAAAGTTCTTCAAACAAAACAGAAACAACACAAGCAGCATTTCCATAACACACAGTGGCCTTGCATATGGCCTTGCATATATTTCAGCAATGAGTTTGGTGTCTATGGATTTGTTCCCACAACTGAAACTTTCCCTTAAGGAAACCCTTATGGATAATTTACAACTTCTAAAGATGGCACCTCTGTAATTGCTTTCCCTTTGCTTCATACCTGTAAATCTTGTATCTTGTGCTAAATCCCTGTCGACTTCTGTCCACAAAATCTGTGTATTCCTGTGAGCGATGGAAGGGTCCCTTATCAGAGAGGAGCCAGTCGAAGGGGCTTGTGGCATGCTGATCCGAGACAGCAGCAACCGCTAAAACCCAGCAATGAAGACTCAGTGCTATCCACTCCCATAGAGCCATCAGAGAGAACAATTCAGCACCAGCACTGCATCGCCATATCATGCTTCCACTGGGGACTTAGAGCCTTCATTCTCTTAGCTTTCCCTCAACACCTAGACAAAATACACAGTCAATTAGATAAGCACACACTAGGCATCCCTTGGAAGTAGAAACAAGTTTCCTTTCTTTCAGCTTAAAGAGATAGTGGCCTCTATTTTATTATATTTTACATTAGCATAAACCCCACTAGGCTAGTTAACAGTGGAGTGTTTCAGTACTTCAAATGCTGTGAAACTAATGTCTTCATTAACATCATCAGCGATAATATTTACTGTTGAAGGGAAATCTTCACAAATCATCAGGGGAGGGATTGTTGGGGTTTTTTTTTTCCCATTCATGCTAGTCATTAATGAAAAATATGCAACATCAGATTCTTGTCTGTTAGCAGCAGTACAAAATCATTCAGCAATGTCTGTACATAAGCTCACAGTTCACACACTGGACAGAAAACAGGTGAGATTCAGAAGAACCCAGGCTGCTTTCTCTTTTAATGTCCTTGGGAAAATTACGTTGTGGTTTGTCTTCACTGCAAAGTGTAGTTAACAGACCCACATTGTTCTGTCCAAACCAGCATGGCTGGACAGAGGAGACTGCCCTGATCAAGAGCCCACAGTGATCAGTTCAAGTGAGTTACTCCAACTCCAGACGCCAAAATTTTGAGTATCCCTGACAGCAGCATTTTACTTTCAGTCCAAATCACTCCAACTCAATGGATCAGCCTAGAAACTCCTTTTAAATGGTGCCTAAACAATTTTTTCTGGGTGCCCAATCGTAAATCAAGTATTGATTGCAGCATGTAGGAACTCAGTGAAGACAAGCCACAGTTTCCCTCTGTACCTCAGCCCCACACCTGTGGAATGGGCTAATGTTTCTAATATCCTGTAGAGCTTTCATTAAAACATCTATGCAAGACCATGAGGTTCCCAGAGATAACAAAGTTCATGTAGATTCCTAAATATATACAAGCAATCAGTTCCAGTTTTCAGTCTAAGGTGAAACAGCACAGAATGAATTAAAACATATGAATGTGAGAGCTTTAATTTTTCTAGCTGATGAGTTTACAGGGAACAAAATGTTGGATCCACATTCACTCAAATCAGCACTCATCACGACATTTTTACCATGTCCTTTGCAATGATTCTTGGAACTTGGTGGGAGATTTTTCCTTCCCATGAGTAATTTGGTCTGTAAGTGCGCCCTACAAGAAGGATACTTCCAAGAGAACAGTCCTGCAACTGCACACCCAGCACCCCTGTCCTTTATAATGAAAATTGTGTCACTGAATGAATATGCTGTGTGCATGTATGTGAGACATTAATACTGTCAAGGGTCTGCAGGAAGCTGACTGCCTCCAGAAGAGCGCAGAGGTTCTTGTGAACCAACAGGAATTTGCAGTCTAAGAATATAATAATCTGTCTACACAACCAGATAAATACTCAGGCTTTATGTGGTGTAATTGTTTGTAACATGGTTTGGACGTGATTGTGCAAACAGTAAATGTATAAAGAACGACCCTGCTCATATTTAATGCTGAGCCTGTACCAAGACACTGAGTTGTAACCATAAACAGTTACAGCCATGCAGTAGTTTCTGACCATAAAACACAGATTGCATTAATTTTATAAATCCTTTCAAAATGAGATTCCAGGAGTCTACAACGGAGAACTCTCAAACTTTTATTTCTACTCCCAAGCCATCACTACCATGCAAAAAAAGTCTGCATATTTGTGTTTACTCTATGAAGTTTGAGCATCATCTTCCTAGACTGGTGGATTCTTTTTTTCCTTCACAGGTTGAAATTCATGTATTTGAGGTTACACTGCTGCATAACCTTCCTCCCACTGTGTGAGAAAGTCTGCACAGATCTGAAGCAAAACTGAAATGCCTTAGATTGCTCTACTGGCCCATAAAAGCCACAATGATCATTTGGTTGCCATTTCCTGCTAGAAACTACCTCAGTGTAAATGAAGAAAACATTCCAGTCACTTCCAGATGGGCCAGACCAGCCTCTGCATCACAGCAGAGCAAAAATCCACAAATGCTTTTGTCTCTTCTTATCATTAATGGGGGGACAATATATTGCACAGCATATTCATTCCCTTCCATCATCCTTAGCATAGACAGGGAAGATCCTGAGCATAATTTTTCTGACATTATGTGGAAGTTACAGAAAGTGAGTGTAATGAGAATTTCAATTTTCATACCTACTGCTGTTATAAAATTTCTAACTTTTCTTTTGAAAAATTTGCTTAATTGATTAAATGAGAAGGGATAGGAGTTTGCTTTTTCAGGTACTTGTTAACACTTAAGTGTTTCAGGCTGTTAAACTGCAATGGTGACTAATTGAGTCCCTTTTGAATTCAAAATGATAATATTAGGATTGCAAAGTGAATTACTGTGTATATGTAGCATCTTCCTAAAACTAGACTAAACGAGCAGTTGAAAAGGAATAGTGAAGAGCCAGGAATTTATTTTTGGCTTAATGCTGCACCTCATAGTGTGTCATAAATTAACCACTGGCAAAACACCTGCAGAGAACCTGTGAGGGTACAGAAGAAAATAATCTTCTTTTAAAGATCTCCTTGTTTTAAAGATCTATGGAGGTATCTTCCTGTAAATATACAGGAGAGAAATAAGGAGAGAAAAATCACATGTGTATTTGTAACTGGTACTTATCCACTTATCTCTGTTGTCCAGTCGTTGCAAAATCATTCTGCATTGCATTAATTCTCATAACACCCCTGAGAGGGAAACTTTAACAAACAAGGGACAGAAGCCTGAAAAAAAAACTAGTGCTAAGGGAGGGGTTAAGCTGTTTAGAGGCATCTAAATGTGTGTTTCCTATTAAAAGATAATTTAGAAAATTCTAGCCAAAGGATTTTTGCAAAGCTTACAGTATCAGAAATACCTTAAAATCTTGAATATTCAAATTCTCTAATGAATGCAAATGCCCTGAAAACATTTTCTAAAGACTGTTACAGACGTAGGGAACATACAAGGTTTGCAGTTGCAATTCTTCCAGAGAAGAACAATCTGTATTAAATTTGTGGTAGACAAAGGGTGGGGCTTGGCCACTAAAACACCTGTTAGGTAACAGAGCTGGTGGATTTTCAAGTAGAGGAGACCTTATACAGAGAGCAAATAATGCAATATTTATTCTGTGATTAAAACTGTTGTGTCAACAACTGTCCCTTTGAGATGCTGGCTTAAAGGACAATTCTCAGGTGCAGATGCTCTGCACAACTATTTTCTGTTATCCCCATGGTTTCACCCAGCTACCATTTGCAAATGCTGTGAAGCTTTTTGGTCCTTCTTCTAAATTCTGAGGTTAAAGTGGGTTGGAGAAGCATAACAGGCTAAATTCTTCTTTGTTAGAAACCTATTGTCTCCTCACTGGCATTAGTGAATTTGACTCAGCATCTTCTGGGAATACCATAGCTAAGTCCTACCTCTCATGAACATGTAAAGCTTCTGGAGCCTGGCAAAATCCATGTATTTATGTCACGTGAGAACACAGAGCTGGCAAGAGCAGTGCAAACGTTGTGGCCACTGGGACAAATTTCATCAAGATTCAGCTGCAAACAAGAGAACAGGGCATCTGTGGTCTTTTTGTTGTCATGGTATTTCAGGGCAGAACGCACCAAATTCAGTCTTTCTTTTGTAGGTAATTTTTTAAAAGATTAAAATTGTATATAATTACATTGGGTAGTTTATGACGTCACTAAGATACTAAGCTAAAAGAGTGCAGGTTGAAATGTCTGCTTGATTTGCAGGTTGAGCTCTCTTGCTTGCAGAACATTAATTAATAAACAATGTATACCAAGATACACAGAATAATGTAGAGCCAGCCCAGATGTGTGCACAGCAATGCTCAAGGAAAAAAAAAAAAAATCAGTAATTTTAAATCCTTTCTAAAATGGAAATTGTGGGAAAAAAATTTCTCAGGGAAAAGAAAAAAAAAGTGATCTATTGTTACCTCAGTGCATGTAATCTTTTATTTCCCAAGAGGTGAGAGTCAAGTATAATACAGATGTGTTAATATACAGTAAAGATATAGCTTCGAAATTGGTCATTACTGGTTCAGTAGTGGAGCAACCTTTTACATAAGGGTCAATGAAGTTGATGTTAGGCATCACCAGCAACTTTTTTTGGGCCACATCTACCTGCAGTTCTCAAGAATCAAAATAAAATAACTGCACAAATTTACGGGCATTTTCAATAAGATTGGGTTTGGGTTTGGTTTTTATTAATATTTCTCTCTACCCTGCAATCTGAGAGATGTATCTGAGGCCTTGGTCTGAGATCCCACAGACATCCCCTTCTGTCAGTGAAAATGAAGAAGACCAGGGTCTCTCTGAAGTCCTTTGGTTTTTATGTTCACTTGAATTCCAAGAAAACGCTGATACGTCCCAGCTCTCCGTGGAAATTGAGAATCCTCTATGCTGAAGTGGGGTTCTCCTGGCTGTAACTTCCCATAATGATGAAATAAAAATTTAAGACTGTTATTCTCAGATATTTCCTCTCAAAGGAAAGTAATAAATAATTTTTTTATAACCTTTAGAAAATTAACGTATCTAAGATGGTGCTTTTTTTCTGCAAAACACAAAGTTTGGCTTTCTTTGAACTAATCAAAATATTAACTATTACTTACATATCCTTTAAAAATAAACAAAAAAAAAAGACAAAATCTGGTGACAGATGGAGAGGAATATATCCAATTCTGTTTGTAGGCAGTTGGATTTCAGTCAGGTCATAATTTTACTGTTTATGAGGGTTTTGGTACTCCATGCCTCCATTCCTCACAAGCCTTAGGGATTTCAAAGTTACTACTTTTGATCAAGTACAATACATGGTGTAGCAGAGTATTCCTCATATTTCTTTTAGACTGTACATCATGGAAAAGAGGAATGGAGCAAACTCTTTGTTTCCTAGCTATTACACAAAATTCTCAGGAACGCTGCAACTTTGAATCAATGGCAAGGAGCAACATTTTATTCACTGCAGCTGGATGGGAAACGGTGAAGCTCAGAGAATGCAAGATAAGTCCAGACCATTTTTTTTCAAAGGTATTTTGACACTGAAAAATGGAAAGACATTTTGCATAAAGAATAAAGCACTAGTCTGTGTCTCAGAGATTGCTCTTATCTGCCACAAGACCCTGGGTTTATCACTTCATGTGTCTCTGCTTTCACTCCCCCATCTGAAGTGTGATGATCGTATTGCCCACCTTTGCAGAGCACCGCAGGACCTACTGCGTTATCATCAGTGGTTCTTATTCTTTTTTCAAGAAGCAATTTTTCTCATGCTAACAATTTTAAATGAGTGAGACCCGAGGAGGCTTCTGCCCATGGAATCCTCACACAGCCCAGTGTAAATGAAACAGCCGCGGAGCTGATGATGTGCTGTGGAAGAAAAGAGCAGAAAGTGCTGCAATCAGTATCAGCTACGGAGGAGGAGGGTAGAGCAGAGAGCCAAAAGGATCTCAGTCGTGCTCTGCTCTGGGCTTAGCCGCCACGTAGGTTCTGTTCTTCAAAGGAGGATACTCAAATCCATGAGAAAACATCTCCCAAGCTGAACTTCCTGAAGGACAGCAAAAGGACTTGTGAGCTGAGGTGGGCTGCTCTGTCCTGTGGTCATAGTCAGCTGCCAGTTTGAAGTCCCACCAGATGTCTGGGGCAGGAACAAGAGACCCAACAGGTGCCTTTGGTAGAACAAAGAAACAGAAGAGGCATTTGGGGCACTGGAATCACCGAACCATAGAGCCACAAGTGTTTGGGCTGGAAGGGATCTTAAAGCTCAGCTCCTTCCAATGCCAGCTGGCCCAGGTTGCTGAGAAGGACCAGGGTGGAGGATGGTGAGCCCTCCCTGCCATCAGATCTGACACACGTGAGCTGCAGGGGACGGCGTGTGACACTGTGGAAAAATTAGAAGGCACCTGGATAGACAAGCCATGTTTGTCAACATGATTTTCTGGAGGGGGATTGGATCAGCTTGTTCTCTGGTATTCATTCTGAGCTACAATAATCCAAAAAGAAATCTGAAAGGAGAAATTAATTCTATGTCTAACAAGCTTAGGAGAGTTTTACATTCCAGGCTTAAGATTAAGTGTGGTCTTCACAGCAGGTCCTGGTAGCAGTTTTTACTACATGTACTCTAAATCAGCATCTTTTCTTTATTCGAATAGAGCTTCATCCACTGCCAGATTTCAGCTTTCTTCTCCCCTCTCGAAGACAAGCACAAGACCCCTGTAACTATGTCCTCAACAGCTGAAATAAACAACAAATAAGAGTCTGATTTTTAATTTTTTTTTTTTTTAAATCCTGCTACTTTTTTCCTCATCCTGCTATTTTTTCCTCATCCCTGTCTTCAGAGAAAAGAACAGAAAATGCATGCACAGAAAGAGAGAATATATGTCAGCCTGACCTCTGCAGCTGTCTCGGGTCTGTCTGTGAGGGCTGGTTGATGAGTGCTGCAGCTCTTGCCCACAGAGCGTGCCTCGGTATTTGCTCTGTCCCTGCAGAATTTCACTCCTGCAAGTGCCTGTGAGCCTTCAGCTGATGTCCCCATGTGCTTTCTGCTGCTTCCCAGTGCAGCAAGTGCCAGCCTCCTCAGCCTGAGAAGTATGTGCTGGCTGCCAGGCGTACCAAGGTAACTGTTTCAATGTCTGATATTTGTAAAAGACCTCATTTTTCCCTTTGCTGCCCAAATCATGATGTATAAATTCCATCAGGCACTTTCTATATCTGTTACTCTAAGTTCATCCTCCTGTGCAAATGGATCCTTATGTGTTTTAGCTGATGATGTAAAGCAGCATCCCCAAATTGTCATTGCAGTCTTTCAGCCTTAATGAGTGAATCTGTTTCTGCAAGGAGCCCGCTGAGGAGAAGATATTACCTGTCAAGGCTCTGAGAGCACAAAAAAGGCCTCAATATCCTTGACCAGCCTTATCTGGGTCTCCTGCTCTCTCTGGGTCTGACCAGGGGCTCCAGGACCTCCAGTCCCAGCTTGCGTGGTGCTGGTGGGGCTGTGTAGGTGAAAAACTGAAAGGGAGAAATTATTGAGCCACAGAAAGATTTGGGTTGGAAGGGACCTTAAAGCCCATCCAGTGCCACCCCTGCCATGGGCAGGGACACCTTCCACTAGCCCAGGCTGCTCCAAGCCCCATCCAAGCTGGCCTTGGACACTGCCAGGGATCCAGGGGCAGCCACAGCTTCTCTGGGCACCCTGTGCCAGGGCCTCCCCACCCTCACAGGGTGGGATTTCTTCTCAATGTTCAATCTAAATCTCTAAATTGACTCTCTTTCAGTTTAAAGCCATTCCCCATTTTCCTTTCTCTCCATGATCTTGTAAAATCCACCCAAGTCCTCAAGTGTCTCAAGTTCCTCATCTTTAAATGTGGGCTAGCACCAAAATTCTTGGTAAATGACAGGTATCAGTCACAGGAGGAGCTAAAATGAAGCTGATTTCTGGAATGGATGAGCAGGACCCTGGCTGAGCCCTGGGGTTCAACTGACCAACAGCCAGGATGCCACAAAGGCACAGAAAACCTGCTGCTCTGAGAGCTGGAAGTCTGCTCCAGGCTGGATGACTGCACTTTTCCAATCACAGCAGTCCATAGAGGATGAAACCTTCACCTTTGCAAGTCCACAAGTGCACATGGACAAAATCTCTATGCATGAAAACTCAGCATGACATTTCAGTCTTAAGTCACCCTTCCACTACACAAGTTATGCTAAACATTCTCCCAAACTGTCCAAAAATTTTCAGCTAAAACATCTGATGGTGTGAAAAGTGTTAGAAGGGAAACAGAACAAGCTCTCTCAGAACAAGTTTGGGAGTGGCTCTATGGAAAAGTAACAGCTTTAGGAGAGGCTCTGGTCCAGCATTTCCTCAGGCACAGAATGACATGTATTGCTGTGACATACAATTTTTTCATACTGGAGCATTCAAGTTTGAAGAAAATCTCAACAGGAGACACACATTTAGAAACCTTCATTCCATCTTACTGGATTTCTTTTTTAAACTGAATGCTTAACTTCTAATCATCCAGTATTCTCTACTCTGATGTTCTCGTTGAGTGTGTTTTAATGGCAATCGAGTTGCTTCTCAGGATCTGTAAAGACTACACCCTAAAATTAAGTAATAAATGAGCACTGAACAGTCATGACACACTAGTGCCAGCATATCTCCTTTTCACTCATAACTCTTAGTCCCCAGACAAGATTTCTGACCCAATTTGACAGCTAAGTATCAGCAGGATACGAAGAGACTAAGACACATGTAAATAAGCTGTACCCAGTAAATCATTCCAGAGTAACAAACAGCCCTTTCCTCTTTTAATTCATCCTTGTAGTGGTTTTGAAACCCAGGGCTCTTACAGCTGCTGCCATCCAGAGCAGGAGGAAGCAGCTATTTACACACTGTACACCAAAGCTTTGGTTCTAGAGGCTTTCGAGCCCGAGGACAAATCCAAATATAACTGATGAGTGCAGAAGGGCTAAAATGGGATGGAGTGGGAGGAAACTTTGCTCGCCAACAGATTGTTGAACTGAAGAAGATTCAGGTTACAGAGAGGAAGGAGAGTACTTGGAGCTGAGCTACCTTAAAGCACAACTTTGATTTTACTGTATAAGCCCTGCCAAGTCCCTTAACCTTCTGTAATGACAGTTTCTGTTGTGAAGCCTGAACAGCCAATGCTTATAGAAAGCTTTCAAATTATTGGATGGCAAAAAATGTTATAAAATAAAAAGGAAGTTGATTATTCCACAAACAGAGCGGCTGACTATTTTTGTTGCTGCTTAAAATTTCTGTTCCTGGAGATTTTGCAACAAATGCTCAGAAAAAGAATGGAGAGGAAAGGAATTGTCAGTCTCAGGCAAAAATAGAAGTTTCTTTGAAGCTGTTGGAGTGCTAATATTGTTCATGCAATAATGAAGGGGGAAAGTGATGGTGTGTAGCAGTTCTCTGGACTTAAGAAGAGGGCCAAAATAGCAATGAACTGTACTGATTGCAACAGGGACACATTTACAAAATCCAGCCTAGTTTCACATACTTCCATCCCCTCAGATATTACCTGACCTAATCCACAAATAATGTGGCTGGGGATTCTTTTATTTCTAAGAATGAATTTCTCAGTTTGGAGGCTCTGACTCAGGCATGGGATGTAGCCCTTTAATTTTAGCTAAGGCTGCAGCTGATCGAGGATTTACACTCTTCTTGGTTTTATTTTCCACGTGGAAATTAGTGGTTACAACTCAGACCAGTAGTTAAGAATAACATCCATAAAGATCTAACATCATGAAATTTTTCTTTCAATGCACTTTTCTGGATGCATTGCAAGAAGAATGGATTATTTTATATATTTTATTTCTTAACAGTGATATGTAATAGAATGGTAATGTTTTTATTTTGCCCTTCTATTATGCCTTTCAGAGAAAAGTACTCCAGATCTCATAGCATATTTTACAGCTGATTTCACAGATGGTGTAGATGATTTTCAGCTGATATAAATGGGTGGTTAAAACTCCCTTCAGGTTCCTCATCTTCAACCTATTTATTCCAGCAGGAAAAAAACAACAAATTTACACCACCTGTTGTGCCAGCTCCCAAGGCAGGACTCGTGGAAGCTTCAAGAGACCATGGTTCTACAGCTGATCCTGCTCAAAACTGTTGCATGATTTCTCCACGGTCCCTTTCCCGCAGCATTCCAAGCCTGTAGCCACTGCATGGGCAGTAGCCAGATCCTCTTAAATGTTCATGTTACAGCTATTAATTTTTTATAGCAAGAGTAGGGACTTTATGGCTGACTGAGCAAAGATTCAAGCTCCAACAAGCCAGTGTAGGTCTAATTGCAGCTCAGGATGGATAAAGCTTGATTGTACAAGTAATAATTATGTTATGTGTACTGGGCAGCCTGCTATCTTACATAAATCTAACACCAGCGCTGCCTTGCAAGACTTGATTTTAGACAAGATTAGAAGAAATTGCAAAATTAGAGGGGAAAAAAAAAGTCTGTCTGCTAAAAGATGTATTTCTTACGAACACCATGCTACAAGAGGTGAAAGTCTGAGTTTGCATCAGGAATTGCTATCTCTCCACTGTTTTAATTTAGATATGAGCCAGTCTAAAGCCACCTTAGTACAAAATGATCACTATTTCTTGCTGTAGCTCATAGCAAAACACGTTCTTATTCCGCAGAAATTTGTTCAGCTAATGTTGAGGAGCTTTAAACTTTCAGCAATACCTTTGCAGTGCTGAATGAGAGACACACAACAGTTTATGAGGAATTACAGACCACTGCAGTCTTTTTGAGTATGAGGATCATCAGTTTTCTTTATTATAACCTCTTTTTTTCCAGAAAGACTGAGAAAACATTCTAGACTTGGCCCAGCCAAGACAAGCCAGTATGAAGAAGTTAAGCTGGTTTATAAATAAGAGTACTTTTCAAAAAAAAAAGCCACTACCATCTCTTCAACTAATGTTAATCAATCTAATAAACTCAAGCTAACAGAGAGCTTAAAGGGTGCTTAGGTAGTTACTAAAGCTTCTACTTTTTAAGCCAATGAGTCAGATTCGCATCCCACAGGAGCAGCGACTTAAGAAGAGAACATCACCAACTAATGGCTCTCTGTGAAATAAATCCACAGTCCCCAGAGGCTGGCAGCAGGATGAGTCTTGACCTGCATAAACGTTCCTGCTTTATCTAAACAAGCATCTTCCTTAGAAATGTTGGTACAGACCTAAAGGAATAAGGGGATTAATCCAAGAAATGCTGGGCAGCTACACATCCTGGAGAAGAAGAGGTCTGTATCTTCTCTGCCCTAAAATACAGCAATTTTAGCCTTTAGGGCAGCACATTAAGCACAAACCATAGAGAATTATTCAATATCAAAATTGTTGTAACCTATATGTGTTTCTCTCTGTCCAGCAAATTGTCAATGAATAGGGATCAATAATGTTTTAGGTGAAAAACAGTGAAATAAAAATATCCACTTGGGCTGCCACCTCCATCCATGATAGCATTTTTCAGCATTTAGCAGTGCTTTTCACCAGCGATGGTAAGCCTCCTTAGAAACAGATTTCAAATAAAGGAAAAAAAGAAAAAAAAAAAGGTATTAAAAAGTAACATTTCTAATGGATTTTAATAATCCCGTTTGACTTCAGAGTGGTCATCCATGTTCACTTAACCAGGTGGTTTTGTTACTTCCAGTGGATTTGTAAGTACTGAAAGAGCTAAATTAGCTCTACAGAATTCTCAGTAGTCATGAATAATATGGGATTAACGGTATAGAGCAGTGCTCTGATTCCCCAGATCTACATCCTTTACTTGCCAATGTACAATAACTGCCTTACAAACCACTTTCCTCGTTAATTGAGTGCTGCTGGATGTGGCAGTGAAGGTGTTACTGCAAGTGAGCAGAATTCTTCCCCATTAACGTAACTGTTAGAATAAAGGTGTCTGACACACGAGCCTTACGCTCTCACCTCATTATAAGAGAAACCACTACAGTCTAATAGTCTTAATTTAGCTAACAAAATATATTGCTTGGTCAATCTTCTCCTGAAGGTGGAACAAAATCCGTGGCCTTTGTGAGAGGCTCATTAGTTGAAGTTGAAAAGCTCTGGTGTGGCAGTGTCCTCCTTCCCTCTCGTCAGTGCGTTATTCTGTGGCACACAGAGCAGGGGCAGACTTTCAGTGGGAGATGGGAAACAGACTGGGCTAAATAATCGTTCCTGTGGTGTGAGCCAGGGCAAAAAAAGGGATTATACAGACCGTGGATGTGGAGAGATGTGCAGTGCATATCGTGCATATTTATGTCTATGTGTGCATATGTATATATAAACTGGATCTGTGTATGCACACAAACTGGGGTACATATACATTATTAACTTCAAAGCTAGAAGACCAAATTATTCACATTGCAGTTTTCAGCAGGGTGATGACCTGAGTCACAAGGTGCTGATTACCTGCAGCTCAGTGGGGATCTCTCAGTGTCCCTCAACTTCATACAGAAAAATGTTACTTTATCAATTATGAAAAAGCACTGAGGCCTAGACCAATGTAAGATCAGGTTACAAATTCTTCAGCTCTTTAGTATTTTAATACAATTTGACTCAAGGTGTGCAAAGCCTCCCACTGCTCAGTGTGCAGCATGTAACTCCATGATGCTCACTTTTTTTCCTTCTAAATCTGAAGTTCACTTTGCGCTCCAAAACATTGTTTTGGAAACTGATCTTGCTTTTATTGAAATTAATAGGGATGTCCTGATCTCCTTCAACTGTCCAAGATCAGGCCCTCACTGAACACACATATATTGAGCAAAAAGGAAATCAATGTTATGAAGAGAATGGGGTTGCAAATTTGTTTTTAAAAAATGTTCTCTTATGATGGTACGGGATGAGATCAAGAAGAAGTTAGACACCTTCCCCATGGCACAACTGGCTGTAATCTACTACCTGCAGCTCTAACAGGACAGTGGTTTCAGCACAACCTTTCTCAAAGAGCACCTGGGCTCTGTTTGTCAAAGTGTCTTTCTGGTATTCTTGCTCCCATACGAGATTACGAGTGCTTCAGGAGAGTAAAAACAAATGTCTACCTCTGGTTCTGAGGAGAGGTGAAGCTTTGGGAGGATTAAGAACGGGCTGCATGAGGTATGCCTGAGAGCTAGAAAATAACGTTTCCAGAAACTATCACCTAATACTTCCCACCACTCTTTTTCTTCTGAGGAAAACTTAGGCGAGTAGTTTGATCATCCAATTTTCCATTTAGATTTTCAAGAACTGCTGAAGAAGCAAGCATGCTGGTAAAAAGACCTTCCTTTTGTTTTCAATGGTTGTTGCATCTCAAGCAAGAAATTACTTAGACTGATCACAATCAGATATGATTGCTCGATTTTGAGTTAATACAAATGAAGTAAAAACACTTTACTCCCATAAATCATTGCCTGGGACTGAGAGGAATGAAAAGTCACAGCAATCTATGTGACTAAAAAGTTAATTTTAGGACATGTTGGTGTAAACAATGAATTGACTTCTGTAATTAATTCTTCACGGAGGCATTCGGAGAGTTGTAGGAAAAAATAGGAAAGGATAAGTGGGGATGATTACATCACTTGAATATTCTCAAGTTGTTTTGTTGGCTTGTTGTACAAATGCTGCCTTCTGCACTGAGCTCTGTAAAAACATTCAGCTGCTTGTTTTCATGTTTCTTAGTTAACGTTTTCACTCACAGGGTTTCAGCATTTCGTGAACAAGCACCCCAAACACGACTCCGGTGAACTCAGCGTCTGTTGGGGAGGTTTGCTCTCACTGGAGGTGGATCAGCTTACAGAAAATATCACAGATCTCTTTTTTTCATTCCTCCCCTGCTTAAATCATGTACATGCCTTAGAGAGAAAAATGGTTGGAGGCCAGAATTTGTGGGTAGTTTCTTGATGGAACTCTGCTGATTAGCACTGCAACAGCATCTGAGACCGAGGGTCTGTTGCTATGCTCGGGTACAGAAAGGAAGAGATCCAGTCAAATGTTTCTGCTCCCAAAGCTGGTCTTATGGCAAAGCTGATGGAGCACCTATTTAAAATGAGTAACTCCTCACAGGGATGGAGTTGAGCAATGACAGCAGTCTGTAAAGTCTGATATCTAAACGGATTGCTCCTCTGAAGTTATTTCTTATATCTTGTAAATGTAAGCAGGGCCACTCTAGCTTTATCTCTGTACACTTAATGTGTCAGAGTCACTCATCTCTGAACATACAGACTCTGTAAGGTTCTGACTTCACTTCTTTTTATGGCATTCTTTTGTGATGTTGTATTTAAATAAAGTTAGGCATGGGGTTTTTCCTAGGAAAGAAGATATTTTTGCTTTTTTTCTGTCAGACTTGCTTGTCAGATACATGCCTCTGAATTACTCTCCACATTTTTTCAAAAGCAGGTCTATCTCACACTAGCCTTCATTTCATACGGATCCATAACTGATTTTGGTGCTACAACAGAACATCCTTCACTTATCACGTACATCTCATTTTTTCTGCCAGTCATAAATTCACTTTACTTCACATGCATTCACTTGCTTAATCTCTACATGAAATCGTTACAACTCGAAGCTGACGTAGTCTCCCAAAACGACTCCCGAACAGTAAATCATGCCACATTCCACTTTCTTCCCGCTCTGCGCTACACAATTTAGCACTAAATGAAAGCTACACAGAAAACGCACTTGAATCCGGCAGTGAATCACAACACAGACTGTTGGTAACAAAGCCCTTACCTTTTTAAATGCATGATGGTCTCTAAGTAGCACAGAAACCGTAGCCCAAAAAGCAGGTCTGCCTGGCGATGGACGGGGACAGTTTAGACCCTATTTTCCTCACCTCCCTCCTTACAGCATGCTACATCTAGTTCACTGCTGTCTCTAGGATTGGCTGGTGCATCTCAGAGGCGCACACAGGACTCCAGCCTGGAGCACCCTGCAGCCCTGCGTTAACTCTTTGCGGTGAAGCCTCTGCTCCCTCTGCGGGCGGCCCCGCACGGACTGGCGGCTGCGGGCACGCACCGCTCCCTGGCGGGGAGGGGGGGAGGAGGGGGGGCGTGTTTTCTCCTTCCCCCACAAAACGAGCTGCCCTCGGCTGCCGAGGATGCGGAGAGGCTGGAGAGGGGCGGCGGGGGGAGAGCAGGGGGGTCCCGCAGCCGGGACCGGCGCTGCCGCCCGGCTGCCGGTGCTCGCTCCGCCCGGAGCCGGAGCAGCCCCTCCTGCTGCTGGCGAGGGCGGCGTGTTCCCCCCGACCTCCGCCTTGTCAGCGGCCCCTCCCGGCCCTGCCTCCGGGACCTGCCCCGGGGGGGACACGCGCGGCTCGGGGGAGCGGGGCAGATGAAGCCCGGGCGGCTGAGAAGGCAGGCTGGACGCTGACACGCATCCCTAAAGGTGTTGCCTGTGCCAGAGCCACCTCCCTGGATGTCCATCTGCCACCGCCAGTACGGGAGACTAGGAAATTAACTCCCGGCCAAAAAGGGAGTCCCAAAGCCACGCAGCTTCAGGGCAGATGGAGGTAATCCTTGGCGGGGAAGCCAGACACGGGCAAGCAGGCAGCCTGGACGTCTAAATACAGGGAAGAAAGATGTTTGGGAGCCTTCTCTCAGGAGGCTCGGGCGGTATTTCCACACGGCCAATCTATGGTACCAAAAGAACCAACTACGGCAAAGCAAAACCCGCCCGGCTGCTGCCCGCTATTCCTCTGTTTTTTCTGAGTCATCCAACCCCATGCGAGCAGAAGGTATCCCTGGGCTGGGAGTGCGGAATGCTGGAAATCAAGGATAACGGGAGTCTTCTCTATTTGCCATGCCCGACTCTCGCTTGTTGCAATCGCCCATTAAGCCCGCGTTACTTGCATTGATTTATTTGGTGTTGTATGCAAAGGGTTTGATGTGCGTCCCCTCGCCTTCCGCTGAGTGTAGGAATGCCGCCCGGCCCAACCTGTGTCACTTTTACTGCCCAGACACCGTTTTACTGCCATCCGTCACAGTGCCTGTGAGCTAAACAACTCCGCTGCCCTCATCCTGTGTCCTACCATCTCCCATCCCCGTCAGCAGAGGGAATATCGAGTGCTCTTAAACCCGGGAAATATTCTGCTGATGGGCACATAAATCTCTTCTGCAGAGCGGTAGCATTTGAGCAGCACGGCAAGGCGATGCTCACTGGCTGAGCTATTCCCACTACTACATAAATCCCTCAGGACTTGCTGGTTTGTTTTGGTTTTTTTTTTTTTTTTTCTTTTTTAAAGGTTTAAGGGGGAAAAAAAGGATTAAAAATCAGGTAGAGGTTTTGAAACCCACTCCCTACCCAGGGAGGGAAGGGGATATGACTGCAAGGAAACTTTCCTGAGCAGCCTGGTGCGGGAGGATCCCGGCAGCAGCAGCGCCAGAGGCGGGTAATTCAGGAGAAATGTCTGGGATTTGGTTAATCACCTCGGTCTCATGGAAAGGGCCGGGGCAGGAGGAGGTGGGGGCAGAGGGGCAAGTCAGCAGGAATGGGAAAACCTGGTGGAGTAGAAGCTCCGGGGGAAGGACGCTTTGCTGGAAGGAGATAAGTAGGCATGGGGGCTTCGAGCCGGTGGGAGGAGAAGAGAGGAGCTGGAGGAAGGGTGGATTTTGGATCCACGCTTGAAGGGCTTTTTCACTACTCCTGTCCAGACATCAGCCAGCAATTTGGCGGCTGGGGGGGCAATAGGGCGGGGAGGAGGAGGATGGAGGGAGGGAAGAACAGGGGGGGAGCACACTCTGGCACTGAATTGGTCTTTCCCCTCTTCTGCTTGCCACCAGGCGATAAATTCGGATCTTGTTGTTTCTCCCTGGCGTCTCTACCTGCTTGCAAGCCTCTAGCACCTTGCTCACATGTGATGTCTTCATGTGCTGCTCTGGAGACATGACCGCGCACACACAGACACACACGCACACACTTATCCTGCACTCAAACGCCAGAGTTACACGGAGCCCCGTCAAAACCTCCCCACGAGAGATAACCTGTTTCCTCCCTACCTTCTGCTATTGACCGTGGGTGGATCTCTGCCTCTAATTAGAGACAGTGAAACCCTGGAAGTATCACCCACAACTAGCACTCTGAGGGCGCTTGTCCTTTTCTTAAACATAAGGTGCTTATTTCCCTTGGTTCTTCTCTCTTTTTCTTTCAAAGAAAAAGATTCAAGAGACCTACCTCTACCATCTACCTCTGCGTCAGGTAGATGTACAGGTGGGCGTACGTTCTGTGAGGAAGACGCCTCGCTCCTATCCTGCGCTCCTCAAGAGCCAATTTCTGGCCAGCCGAAAATACAGGCATGCCCGAAAATAGTAATAACTAAAACCAGGAGCGATGGGACTGAGAAATGAGGAAAGGGCGCGGGGCGAGCGGCGGCAGCGGCTGGATGGAAGCCCCGGCAGCAGCAGGACAGAAGCTCCGGCCGCAGCAGGACAGAAGCTCCGGCCGCCGACCCCGCTGCTCCCCCGCACCCCCGGCCGCCCCCACCGCTGCCTCCTGGCCACTGCCACCTCCCGGCACACGCGACGGGACATTAGGTCTGGAAATCCTTTCCTATCTCTTCTGGAGAATCCTCCCCAACCCCCAATCCTGTCCAAGTTCTTCAGGGGAGGGGAAAGAGCGATGAACTTTTCCACCTGATCTCCCCCCGCAGATTCCCAGACATTCCTCAGGCACGCTCACGGCTCCCTCTGCCAGCAGCAATCCTGCCCTTTCCCCGACACGGGGAGAAGCACTGAGCCCTTCCACCGCCCACGCCAGCGGCTTCGTCTGCAAGGGTTAAACCAGGGAATGGAGCAGATACCATGCCTGATGGAAACATGAATAAAATGTGATGAATAAGCAGTGCAACGATGAAGGCTCTGGAAGCGATGCTGCGGCGCGCGCTGCAATCAGCGCCGAGCGCGGTGACTGGGAATGAATGTGGGCAGAGAACTGGTGTTTCCTAATTCCTTCGAGTTTAGAAAGTGCAGCCAGCCCGTTCAGGAACAAGGGGGAGCAATACTTTTTAAAATTTATTTTTTCTTTTTCTTTTCCTTTTTTTTTTTTTTTTTAATTCTTCCCTGTTGTTTTTGGTGTCCTTCCTGTTGGAAACACGCCACCTGAACGCGAGATCAAACCTACTCACCGGGTGAAATTGCAGGAGGCGAAGCGGCTGTGAATAAAACGCATCCCGGCTCCAAGCATATAGTCCATGATCGGCGGCTTCAAGCTAGAGGAAGGCTGAGCAGGGTGGGGGGACTTTGGGAACCAGCAGCGGTTCTGTGAGTGTGACAACCCATTTACACCGTGCGTGCCTGTCTGTGTGTGTGTGCAGGGCAGAGAGAGGCTCCAAACCCAAAAGGGGGGAAAGAGGGAGGGGAGAAGGAGGAGGAGGAGAGAGGGAAGCAAACCCGAATAGCAAGAGGAGTTGCGAAGAGGGATGGGATTTGCTGGGGTAGATGTGGGTTTTTTTGGTGGTGATGGAAGCGATTCTCGAGGAAAGAATAACAAATTGTGGGATCTCAGCCGCAGGCAGGAGGACAGGGGCTTTGCCCAGGCAGGTGGAACACAGACAAGACCGCACCGAGGAGCGGGAGGCCGGAGCGAGCCGGGAGGGCCAGAGAGCGCCGGGGGCTCATCCCGGCATCCGCGGCCGGGGACCGGGGAGCCACGCTGGCCAGGGCTTTGCCGGGCTCCGCGACCTCCCTCGGAGCGGGGGCGAGCGGCGGAGGGGGTGCGGGGAGCCGAGACCGCGGGGGAGGCGGCGGCAGGGCCGGGGGCAGCTCCCGGGGCCGGGGCACGGCGGGGACAGGGCTCGGCGCGCCCGCGGGCTGCGGGTGGCGCGGCACCAGCCTCTCCTCCTCCGCCTCCTCCTCCGCCTCCTCCTCCTCCTCCTGCACCCGCAATCCAGCGAGCCACGGCGGCGATACGGAGCGGGTAAGGACGTACCACCCTCGGCCAGCTCTTTGTTTCACATTTTTTTATTTTATATGTTCTGCAGCCCTGCTCCCCGCCGGCGCCCCGCATCCTCGCCGGCCGGCGCCTCTCTCCCTCCGAGCCCGGCACGGAAGGGCTGCAGAGATCCTTGAGCGGGGAACCGGCTGCTGGGAGCTGCGCGGGGACGCAGGAACCTCTGCGGGGGAGAGGGGAGAGACGATGGGCGGAAATGTCCCTGCTCATCACCGGTGTCCCTCTCCTGCCCCGGGTAACCGGAGCATCTCCCCTCCATCCCCCCCGCTTCTCGATGCTTCCAGGCTCTTGGTATGGAAAAAACAACCTGGCTCGGTGGAAAAATCACCCTTTTCCTCGCACAGTGGCTCCGGAATGTGCGCGGAATTTGAAGGTGTGTGGGGGAGAGGAAGGCAGGGCCAGCATTTATGGAGCTTGATGTATATCCCCCTCCCCTCTGCTGGTCCCTCTTCTACACCCGTGCTGTAAGCAGACACGCGCCCATGGCTAATAAAAATGCTTTTCCCTGGCTGTAGCTGGGCTGAGAGCTCAGCGCGAGTAAACTGAGAGCCAGCCCATGTCAGGGAGCAGCGTGCAGATCAGCACGGAGCTTTGGCACCCCTGCGATGCAGCATGGCTGTGTTCTCCCCACACTTAGCAGGATCAATAGGCACAGTAACCACACAGGGTACGTGATGTGTGCGTTGGGCAATGTGGAGTCATCACCAGCAGTTCTCTGCTGTGCTCCATGTGGTCTTTTAAAGCGATGGTAATTTCTGGTGTTTGGTTAAGAGGCTCTTTGTCTTCTTTCAGTTATTTCTGTAAGCAGTTTTATGTTTCCAGAATCTGTTGGGGAAAACTCGGAAACCGCAGAAACCCGAGATTCCTCTGGCATCACATTGGTTTCTTCCTGTCAGCATATTTAATCATTTTTATGCTAAAGAATTGTGGAGTGAGCTGATCTTAGCAATGATTTACCCTGCTTGGGGCTTTTTTGACTTTTTTCTTTAGCGAGGACGCAAGAAAAGGAGTGAAGGAAAGATGATACGGTTTGTAACGAAAAAAATGCAGTGTACATTGTAGGTGTAGTCGCTGCTAAATATGTAGAGATAAATACGATTCTTTATGCAGTTACAAAAACAAAAGGTGTCTTTCCTTCAGGATGTGATTTCTCTTACAGCAACAGGTAGCAAAGACTCCTCTGCCCCTTTCTCTTCCCTTATCTCCTCCCCTTCAGCTCGTCCTGACAAAATGCCGGTTAAAAAGGTCAGCCTGTTTATGTAAAGCTTGTGTTTCTTAACAGAGACTGCTGCACATCAAGCCTGCAATGACTGCCAAATAGACTTGGGATCCAAGACATTCAATAAGGGTACTGTCCATTTTCTATGACTGATAAAATCTCAGAGAAGACAAAGGACAGACGTAGCGTGTGGCTGGGATAGATCAACAGCGCCGGGGGGGTGCACATGGACAGCAGCACCTTCATGGCAGTGCTTGGTACTGCAGCATCCTCTGGACCTTTATATTGCACGTGTGTGAGAGAGACACACAAAAAAGGTATAAAAAGAGATTTGCTGGTATGTTAATGCCTTTCTGCTCTTCCCTTCAGGTTTCTTCTTCTCTCTAGTGGTGTCCTAGGCTGAACTTTCTTTGCAGCACCTTCACACCAAAGGTAGCTTAAATCAGCCAAGGAGGATTTTGAGTCTGACCAACCTCACCCTCCCAATAAAAGAGATTGGCTTCATTAGTCTTTGGCTCGGACACTTCACAATAAGGCGGAATTCCTATTTCATAGCATCCAGAGGTGCAGTGGACATCATCTGGTCTTTATTTCACTGTGCTCCCTTTCCCTCCCTGCCACCTTCTTTCACCTACAGAGCAGGACAACTTGGTTTCCTCAGCTAGTATCAACTCTTGTGGTTCTTTTCCACATTAAATTTAATAAGAATATTCTGATATTCTTCACCTCATAGACTCATAGAATTATGGAATAGTTCAGTTGGGAAGGGACCTTAAAAATTATCTTATTCCAGCCCCTTGCCAGAGGTGGGGACACATTCCACTAGAAGAGGCTGCTCAGAAGAGATAACGCCCATTACCTAAAGGTTAAAAAAGTTACTTTGGAATTACAACACAAATCTTTCCCCGTGGTCAACTCCGAGACCTAATTGCCACCACAGGGTGACTTGAGCCCTTAAAATAATTCTGAAGCAGAGTTAAAGGGTTGTAGAGGACCAGGATGCCTTTTGTTCAGTGGTGTTAATAATCTATGGCTTTAAAATATGATATTATAAAATCTCATCTTAGGGCAGTACACCAAAGCCACAAACAGTGGAACTGTACTTGAACGAGGCAGAAACTTACATCACCACCAAAATTGCTAAATCCAGATTGGGACCCTGTCTGCAGCTGCATCGTGTGAGGGGGGAGTGGCACATCAAACTGTCCCTTCCCAAAAGCCTTGTGGCCCCAAATTATGGGTGGTTAGAGTCCTTTATACTGTAAATCTGCATTTAACAGCAGTGTGTGTCTGTCTTGATAAACACATTTTAAGAACTTATCCCTTAACATTTTTTTTCTACTTCATATGCTCAGCCTTTTGGTCCTCCTTCTTCCAGAACCTTCTAAGTGCTTCTCTTTAGCTACTGAGAAATGTATGTAATTTATTAAGGCAGCTCAGTAGTTACCCTTAGTTTGCAACAGGCAAACCTATTATGCAAACAATACCGACACCTTCTTGCAGTGACTTCCTTCTCCCTGCTATAATGAATTCCCTGCATGCTACTCTGCTGTAAGTTCTCCATCTAAAAATTCCATCCACTATGTGATTTGTCAGGGGAAACTGTACTTGACTTTTGAAACAGTTGGGAGGAGCAAAATGATAACCTACTAAAGTGCCTTGCCCTTAACTGAAATTATGGTAAGTAATTAAAGTTAGAGCAAAAAGATTTAAGCTTTGGACCGCTTGTGTTCTTAGTGTTTTAACTTGGGTGAAATTTTTTTTAGAAGTCTGAGTTGAATGTCAAATTTGCATATTTATCCAGAAAACATAGGGAATGCTTAATTGCCTGGGTCTGGAGTTCTTATTTTGCTTGGGAACCAACATTTCACATATTCATGAGTTTCATTTCTAGCTACTGTTTGCACCCATAAATTGACCTGCATATCTAAACAAGCCCTGTATTTGCTCATTATAGAAACAAACATGCCACATTTTGAATTTTGCTTTATAATCCTACCAGGGACACCCGGTCACAGAGGAGATGCTTCTACTCCACTGGTGTAGTGGGTCTGGCTGAGCTGGAGTTTGTGTTCCCAGAGCAGCCCTCAGTGCTGTGCTTTGCTTTGGGAGCTGGAAAGGTGCAGATAACACACCAGTTTTGGCTACTGCTGGGCTGGCACAGCCTAAGCACTGTCTCTCAAGATTCCCTGCCATCTGGGAATGGGAGAGGCCAAGATCCTGGGAGGGGACACAGCTAGGCCAGCTGACCCAAACTGACCGAAAGGATATTCCAGACCATGTGACATCGGCTCAGAGATAAAAGCTAAGTGGGGGAGGAAGGCTGGGGAGGAGGATGTGTTGTTTACACCATGTACCTTCCAGAGCAACAGCTCCATGTGCTGGAGTCCTGCTTCCCAGGAGGAGGCCAGACCTTGCTAGCTGACGGGAAGTAGAGAATAAAATCTTTGGGATTTTTCTTTGCTTGAGAGCACATGACCTTTCACTTTTGCTTTGGGAACTGCCTTATCTCAACCTATGAGTTGTTTCACATCTCATTTTCTCTCTACTGTCCAGCTGGAAGTGATGTCATGAAGATTTTTTGCCTTTTCTTTTATACCCCTGTTATACCTTTTTACAACTTCTGTATTCCTAGTGCTTTTTGCCTACATTCTTGGACTTGTTTGTCGAGCTGAGAGACTCAACATTTTAGAGGCTTCATAGCCAGGGATCAGTGTGCCCCAGAGCCCAAGGTCCTCTCCAGAACACATTCTGTAAACTAAGATAGAACCATCCAGGGGAAGGCTCCTTGGGGAGGGGGGCTCACTTGAGCCTCTCATTGGGGAATTTTTGATAGGTCTGCTAATTAGTAACACCTATAATGTTAGACCAGATCTTTGGGGACACTCTCAGAGGGGTGCATCTCGATGCATATGACCTGGACGTGTGCACCTAAGGATCCTTAAAATAAATACCAAGGTAAAATCCCTTTTCCCCTTCTAACCGTGTATGACTCTTGATTTTAAGACCAGGAAAAGGTATCAAAAGGGGAAGTGGCTAGAGCAGCTTGGTGGGCACCTGGTGTGCAGCCAAGGTCAAATCACCACAGCCGGGCAGGAACTTAGCACCATTGCCCCAATCCCTCAAGTCACTGTATTCAGACAGGTCGGGAAGGGACCAGGAATCCCCCAAATCCTGTGTCCGGTTTGCATGTTGGGCCTGTGCCAGGGAAGGTGGGGAGTGACTCCAGCAGCTGTTTCTCTCTTACTGCCTGATACTGCTCAGCCCACTCATCTCCTCCCAGAGCTCCGAGGTCCCCCCAGATCAGGACACTCCCCGTGCTATGTTCTGCACTTTGCTGTGGTGCCACTCGATCCACTCACTTCAGTGGCTGTGGTAAGGTCTGCCCAAGCCTTCTCTTCTTCAAGGAAAGAAGGCTTAAGTCCTTCATGCTTCCTCACAGGTTCTCCAGCCCTTTGATCGTCTTCATGGCCTTGCTTTGGTCCCTCTCCTGTCTTTCTGCTTCTTTCTCAAATTGTGAGGACCACAGCTGGACACAGTGCTCCACGTTTCTTCCACAGGCTCTAGTGGAAGGTGTCCCTGCCCATGGCAGGGGAGTTGGAAATAGATGGCCTTTAAGGTCCCTTCCAACCCAAACCATTCTGTGAACGTGGCTGCAGCATGATGAGCACAATGTGAGGGTCCATCCCTGTCCAGGCCCACTTTGCCGTTGCTGCCAGCGAGGTGCACCTGACTCATGGTCAGCTTGTTGTCCACCAACATATTTCCACCCATGTATTTTTGCTTTTACAGATATATGATTCACTTGAATAAAATTATACCCGCTGAGTTTTTCCTCACTTGCAGAGGAGATTATTTTTAGGATCTCCCAGCATTTCACTTACAGAAAATGAACTAGTTCTGTAGAATTTCTTTATTTTTTTCCTCAAATCTCAAAGAAATAAACCATTTCTGCTTATTCACTTGCCCTCTCCTTTGGCAGCAGGGGACAGACCTAAAGGCTGGGGCTTTTTCCAGGCTCTTGCTGTCATTGAAGGACCAGTTTTGTGAGACAGAATAACCTCTTTGAAGAGGTGGTATTTCTCTACTGCTTTCAGTATTAATTGCAAGGCCTGTAAGCTGATGTGAACTCAGCAGACACAGCCAGACACATACATCTAGGAGGGATACAATAGCACATGAGATGTGGAAGCATGAACATCTCCAGGGGCTGCCAACTTCCTGACCCCTATCCTTGAAGGATTTGAGGCCATTCTGTTGAATCTTCACAGCTGCTGTCATCTGTGCCAGGTAGGGTGCTGCAAGGTTCTCCCCTTGCACTGCAGATACGCGCAGCAGCCTGAAGAAGTAACTACGTCTAAGAAGGAATGGAGGGATTTCATGGCTGTCCTGTGATGGCCTTTGTTTATAGCTGTTAATTCTTAGCACATAAGGCAAGTGATGACTGCCATCAAACAATGTGAGAGGTAAAATCAGGTGACTTTGAAGTGTTCCCAGCACTTTAAGAAAAAGGTCAACAGAAAATGAATTTTCTTCAAATCCATGGGACAGTGACAATAGCAATGTGCTGCAAGATGCCGCTGACTCTATCATTGTTTTTTTCAGTTCAGGCATATCTTGGCCATGTTTCAATGACGAACGGCCATGCAGGCAAAAAATACGGGTTTGCCATTTTTAAAATATCCTCTGATGTGTTCAGGTATTTCTTCTTGCTAACTGGACTTTAGAAAAATCACAAAAGTCTCTGCTAATTTCAAGAAATACTTGTGGAGAAAAAGGCAAAGGAGGAGATGCATTTTAAACCATGTTGAAGTGTTGTGGTGGAGATTCCTGCGCATCAAATGCTTGTTTTTCTTAAGAAAAATCTATTCAGTTGCTGTAGTAGCCCAGTACGAGGAGGACTGCCCTCTGAAAGAAGTATAATCTGTACTTCCAGTAGCTGATATGATGGGCACAGAATGGAGGCCTCTCTCCCGCAAGCATTGACTCTACAAGCAGTGTGAGAAGCACCGACCTCAGCAGATTCATAGAGGAATCGAGCTGTAATTTTAGTGCACTTGTGTTTAAATAAAGAAGTCGTGCATCTTCTATTGGGTTTTAGCCCCACCTGACCTTGGTGTTGGCACACAGACTTAGCAAAAAATCCTACCAGCTGGTGCTGTGTTACTTCTGTGCAGTCAGAAAGGAGTCCCTTCCAGACTAGGCAAGGTATTAACACAAAAAGTTTCTTCCTAGAGAGTTCGGATCTGAAATGTGTTTGAATTAATGGTGTAGGACAGAAGAAGAGTTGAAATGAGTAGAAGACCCCTCAATGAATTTTCTGTGGCACATGTAAAAGAACAAGACCCACGTTCAGAAAAAAATGAGTTTTTGGAAGGGTGATGGAGTCAAGTGAAGTTCAGTTGATGCTTTGCAGTGTCAAGGAATTGCACAATAGAAAGGTAGAGTTTTACAAAGTGGCTGTGCTGTGAAGAAAAACTTGTAGACAATACAATTTGCATTTGGAAAATAGATTATTTTACAGATATTGGTTCCATTTGATAGTCATTCCCTGAATAACATCTGCTGCCTTATCTCAATAAATCTGGTTATCTCCCACAGAAATGAGCTGAGCAAGAGATCTGTAGTAAGATTTGAAAATAACCTTTGTTATTATGTGTCATTAACTCATAAGAATCAAACTACATGGCCACTAATGACAGTGAACAAGAACAATAAAGTTCCTTGCACATTCTGTTCCATGTGTTTCCAGTCTCTAGCCTGCACTTAAAATACAGCAATTTTACAGGCATTTGTCATTTGCCCAGGCTATGGAGTTAATGAGATAGAAAAAGCACGAAGAATTTGTACGGATGAACTCCATTTACTTAATTTCCAACTCAAACATAACAGCATGAAAAATAAGCAATATTTGTATAAAACTGTGTGTTCCTTTTTTTTTGCTTTCCACAGTTCTTGTCTTGCAGCAGTCTGGGTTGAGTCATTATGGCACACAACAGGTATGTGTGCTGTCAGCAGAAGCCGTCACCCTTTTGACATTTCTACTGCCTCCCAGCTGCTGGGCGCTGAGAGTAGGCAGATGTCAGCTTCTCTTCTCAGTCACAAAGGAAAGGAGGCAGTAAAAAAAAGCCTCTTCCATCATTTATTTGATTACGGTCTCCATTCGTCAAAGCAGTAGAGCACAAAGCCCACGTGGATTTTGTGAAGCACTCTGGAATCGGCTGGCTTGTAAGCACACATTTAAAACTTCAGCAGACAAGGATGGCTTCATGTCTTTAGCATGCCTTTTGCTGAATCACACACCAGCAGGAATTTGTACTTCTAAAGTGTTGCAAAGTGCCTTTACCGGAGAGCCACGTTCCAGTTGCTTTTCTTTAAATGAGATCGGAGAGAAAGTAAATGAAATCTCGGAACCTGGTTCAAAAAAGACATGTGTTCCATTTCGAGATAGCTGTCTTGATTGTGCTCAACCCTAGAAATAACATTCACTTTTTGGCATAACTCTGACACAGCAGAACACTGCCTTGTTCCTGGTTGGGGACTAAGAAACCAGACATCTGGTCTCTTGCTTGGCTTTTTTTCAGATAAAGACATGAAAAGTCACACTGACAAAATGTATTAAAATGGGATAATCTCAGTGTTCCCATTAGTTGTGCACTTTAAAGGGCTGAGTAAAAAAAAAACCCTACAGGATAACAACTAAACAACTTTGAGGAGACATTCTCACTGAGCACCATTTGGACTGTCTAGAGGAAATTGAAGGTCTTCTCAACCTGGAAGTTACCATGCAATTAATTGTCAGTGTATAATTGGCAGTATGTATCTATTTAATTGCAAGCATATATATTGGCAATTGCTTTTTTTAGAGAGTCTGAATTGACTTTGGAGCTAGAAGATGGTATGTGTATTAATCCAAATGGGGTTGGTGTGGTTTAACCAGTCTATACTCTACAACTGTACCTTACTGTTAGTGCTCCAATCCTTTTCTACTCTTAAGAAATAACCTTAGCATGATCCTTTTCCAAAGTCAATAGTCAGCACTATTGTGTTTTTAATGAAAAGACTTGCATAATAGCAAAAAAAAAAAAAAAATTGCTGTCACAAGTAAAGGAAGAAAACATTTACAGTTCCTCTGATGTGCGAATTAGCAAAAAACCCCATTTTTTTCTGTACAATTAAAAAAAGAAAGCCAAAGGCAAGGATATTCATCTTGTTCTACAGCAAAAAAATTAAAAGAATTCTCAGAAATGAATTTTCCTTTCACAAAAGGAGGAAAAAAAGAGCAGTGGAGTATTAAAAAAACCCTCTACTGCCACACCTTCAAAACAAGTCACTCCTAACAAAAGTAGACATCCCCAATTTCCCAAGCAGCCATTGCTCATAGCCTGGCTTGGCATCAGTCTGATAGTGGGAGGTGGTCAGGGATTGCCTTGGCATCAGCAGGGGATTTTGGTTTAGTTTTGTTGTTGTTGTTTTGGGGTAGTTTTTTTTACAGTTGTTAAACTCTTTTTGTCTCCATCCATGAGGTTTTTTCACTTTTGCCTTTCCGGTTCTCCCATCCTGCTTTGGGGTGGGGAGGGAGGTGAGGAGGAGTGAAGGAGCAGCTGGGGGAGCTGTTAACCCAGTTAACTCTCCACAGGCCCCAGGATCAGGTTTGGGGATGGAGAAGCCGATCTGCCTTAGCAGTTGTGGAGTTTTTGGCACAGAATGGTCTTGTCTGCCAAATACTGCAGCTCCATGAAGCTTTCCTTTCTCACCAATCTCAACGTCTGTTAAATAAATGGTTTTCTATGTTCCTAATAAATGTAGTAAAACACAGAAAATGAGAACAAACCCTTAGGAAGGTGGGAGTACATTCTCATGCAAAAAGTTCTGATATTAAACTGAGGTTTGCTGCAGTGTTTCAATCTCTGAGCAGCTGCCAATCACCACCATGTTCCTCTGCTTGGTGAGTTCTGTTTGTTTGTGTTTGCCCTTTCCTTTGGTCATTTATTTCCTTGATAACTGAGCACAGTTTGTACTCTCCTGCTACTCTGCCTGTGGCTGAACACACACAAAAAGAAGCCTTTCACAGAAACAGGGAGGCCCAGCTGTCCGCATTTGCTGCAGTTTTGCTAAGAAGTCTGTGTGGGGCTGGTGAACTGGGGAGGGGTTGGCAGAGCAGCTTCAGGAGATGGGTAACAGCATTTATCATAGGCACCTTTTTATTCAGAACATTAGCTAGTAGTCTCAGTTGTCAGTGAATATTTGGGTTTCTCAATATTTCTTTTCTAGAACCACATTGGGTAGACAGAACCTTGTTGCTGAATCAGATCCTCTGAACCCAGCCCTGCAGATTGCTGGCTGTCTGAATGAAGCCTGATAACCAGAAGTTTAATTCTAGGTCAGAGGAAAACTCCTTATGTTCATGTTCATGTTCTATTGGCCAATCTCTGACAGATTTTACCAGGCATTTCACTGCCAACTTGAAATCATTCAACTGTAATCAGTTGACTTCAATTGTAAATGCAATTTACAACTTCAGCTGTAAATACATTCAAGGATTTCATTTTAACTGTACTTAACATAAACCTGCCATTAAACTGAAAAAAAAAAAGAAATAAAACCACAACCCAAGACTACTCAAATCTTCCACTTCTTCCAAACTGCAGAATTCCTAAAATAAAAGGTCCCCTTCATTTTCAGAAGCCTGTGAAGAAATAAACTTAACAATATGGACTGATGGCCACCAGATATTAGGGTATTTTTTTTAATGTTAACAATTTCTATAGAAATACAAGATAAATGTCCTTCAGACATTCTTTTGCATTTCATTCTGTTCATGTTTGCATGTAGATGGTCTTATTCTGCAAGGTACCACATACAACAGTTAATAAAAAAGTGTTTAATTGTCCTGGTTTCAGCTGGGATAGAGTTAATTTTCTTCTTAGTAGCTGGTACAGTGCTGTGTTTTGTCTTTGGAATGAGAACAATGTGAATCACCCACTGATGGTTTGGTTCTTGCTCAGTGACCCTTACCCTAAGTCAAGGACTTTTCCTTATATTATTATTTAATTTATTTCAGTTATTAAACTGTTCTTATCTCAACCCACAGGTTTTACCTTTCTCCAATTCTTCTCCCTGTCCCACAGGAGGGTTTGGGGAGTGAGTGAGCAGCTGAGCGGTTCTTAGTTGCTAGCTGAGGTTAAACCACAACACTAATAAATAAAGAAATGTTTTATGTTTGTCACAGGTAATTGTGGTGCACTTTACAGTGATTTAGCCAATTTCTCTTCCTGTGGGGCTGTAAAGTTGGCAAGCAGCAAAGAAGAACTCTTCTGCATAGTCTGCCAGTGAGTCTGCTGTTTATAATAGTACTGGGAGTATTTTCCATTTGCAAATCAGCACTTGGAACAATGCAGTAATTTGAAGTTATGCTGTTTCTGAACGTGCTTATTGCACAGTGATTACTGCATCATCACCTGCAACATCTTGCAGTGCTGGAAAATGAAAACCATTTTCCTGACAAGTTTTCTACAGGATTTTTCATTCAAGTTAGCTAAAGGACATGCACATTGATCCTGCTAGCTCCTCCATGAAAATCTACCTCTACATCCAAAATTCTTCTCATCCTACTCAGATATGGTCTACTGTTATTTAAAGATTCCTCTCCTGAAACACATCACTCTAATGACTCATGTCTCTGGCCAGCATTAAACACAGGCTTATTTGGTCACAGAGAACTTTTCCTGGAGATAAACTCTCCCTCTTCTCAACAAATATTAAACCTACTCTGTAAGTAGCTTGAGAAAGATTTCTTTAAAACATCTTTTGGTAATCCATCATCATAAAGGCAAGGTCTGTACCTACATCCACAATGACCTAGCCCTTCAGCACGGCAGCTGGTAGTAATGACACACAAACCACACAGAAATTGCTCCGTGTGCCTCCTGTCCCAGGAATAATTTATACTAGTGGTGAGTTGGCTTTGGCCAACTGCCAGATGTCCACCCTGCCAACTCCACTCACAGAATCACAGAATAGCCCGAGTGGGAAGGGACCAACAAGGATCATCCAGTCCAGCCCCTGGTCCTGCACAGACACCCCAACAACCCCACCCTGTGCATCCCTGGCAGCGCTGTCCAAACACTCCTGGAGCTCTGGCAGCCTCGGGGCTGTGCCCATTCCCTGGGGAGCCTGGGCAGTGTCCCAACAAAGTCTGGGGGAAAAACCTTTTCCTGATCTCCAACTTAACCCTCCCCTGACACAGCGCCAGCCATTCCCTGAGTCCTGTCACTGCCACAGAGAGCAGAGATCAGAGATGCATTGGTACTGCCCCTCAGAGGGGACGTCCCCTCAACAGGGCAGGCAGATAAAATCAGATTAAAAAGCTGGATGGGTTGAGATAAGGGTAGGGAGACCATTTATGAGTTACTCTCATGGGCCAAGCATACTCAACTTGGGAAAACTTAATTTAATTTATTGCCAGTTAAAAATAAGAGTTGATAAATCAGAAAGGAAGACAAAAAAATTAAAACAGCACCTTCTCCTCCTGCTTTTTCCCATGCTGGACCTCACTCCATAATTCCCAGCCCCTCTACCTCCTCCTGCATTGCTGAGCAGCACAGGGGGATGCTGTGACCACACTGGGGGTTGCGGTCAGTCCCTAATAGCTCCTTTCTGCTGCTCCTTCTGCCTCACACTTTTTCCCTGCTCCACTGTTGTCTTCTCATCTCAGTCACCTGGAACACCTCCTCTGTCTCCTTCTCCACCGACCTCAGTGTCTGCTGGGCTGTCTCTCATAATCTTTTCCCTCACTCCTCTGCCTGTCCAGAAGTTTTTCCCTTTCTTAAATACATTTTCATGGAGGCACCACCAACGTTGCTGATGGGCAGCTTTGTCTGCACCTTTTCTCTGAAGGAAGAGGGAAGAGTGAAGCAGAAGGAGAATTGACTTTCCCAATGAACTCATCACTGCATGAAAAGACACCTTTGCTCAGTGCACGTTTTGAGTTTGCCTAATTCTTCTTATAAAACTTACCTGTGTTTTTGCCTTTGCTCAGGTGCTTATATGCTTTCTTGAAGAGAAATGGATCAAAAAATATGCCTGAGCTCTTTCTGAGGCATAGCCAAAATCTATGTGCAACTAGAGAGCCTGTAATATGTAAAGAGAGTCTGTTCTATTATATTTTAAAGGTATTGGGGGAGAAAACCCCAAAACTCTGGCAAGTACATTTCATAAGCTTTCAATGGAGGTAATGAACTAAATACAAAGACAAGAGAGAAGAGGTCCTCTGTTCTTTGTATGGCAGCTTCTTCAGCTCTCACTGAGAGAACTACAGTAGAATATTCCCTAGGACTTTATTAGCTTTGATAATTTGCCTCTAGTCTGAAATCCTAATGACACCACCTGCACAGTGATAGGCTGAAAACTTACAAAGCACTCTAAGCTTCTCTCCAAGTGTGATTTTGAGGGAAGGAGGTGCACCAGAGAGCACATGAGGTGATCATCTAATATTTTCCCTCTCTATGCAAATCACAGCAGTTTGGGGAGTTGGGGTGTTTGGGGAGGTGGTAGTTAATATTGTTTTAATTTCAGACTGAAGAGTAACTTTCACTCCCTTTTTTAAAAAAGCCCAAACACTGCCAAAAAACGGAGCCTTCAAAAGAGAGGAGAAAAATAGAGGGCCTGGTACCCATGCAGTTGATTGTCTTTTGTATACACTGGCCACACAAAACAGGAAATTGTGCCTTTACTTCAACATATTTCCTCCACAGTAAGGAGCCTGTCTTTGAGGGTTTAGAACCCTCTTAGTAAGACTTCACATTTTTCACATTTCATGCAAGCAGGATTTTGGGGATAGCAGGTTCTCATACTATCTTTGTGGCTGGATTCATAGCACCACTTGCAATCACATTTCCAGAAGCATGATTTCTAGTTTGGGAATTGTTACTCCAAAGGAAAGAACAAGATGGTCTCTGTCTTCACACAGAGTTTAGACCCAGAAGAGCCCAAGCTTGGTTTGGGTTGAAAACGACGGTTTTCAAGCACCACGTGGTGCAGCTTCTCTCCATTGGAGGGGTTGCAAGCATAACTGTCTGTGGAAACCTGGATCTGAACAGAGCCTTAAAATGGCAACTATTTCTGAGCTTCTAATGCAGGCAAGATTTAGAGATGCAGGACATACTTCCTTCAGCTATAAAGAGCATGTTATAATATAATTTTATAGTCACACTGGTAACTGGCATATCACAGCCAGCAAAGGCATTAAACCTGTCTTCCAACCTCCTTTGAGTTGTCTACTTGACTTGTGGATTAGAGACATCTGAATCCCAAACTAGGTTAATGGGCTCAGTGGTGTTTGAGGTCTTTGCCAACCATAATGACTCCATAATGCCCACTGAGGATTGGAAAGTCCCCTGTTCCCAGAAGGTGTGGCGTGGCCAGAGAGGATCTGTGCAGCAAAAGTGTTAAGGACGTGGAAACCTCACCGTGAGTGCTTCAGGAAGAGAGATGAGGTTACTTTAGACAGATTAAAACTGTGGACTGCCAGCCTGCTAACACTTACAATGAGTCTCTTAGTTTAATTTTATTAATGAGGATTCCAGTTTGGGAGCTTCAGGATGGCTCAACAGTGAAAACCAAAAGTGCAATAAGTGATGGTGATGACCAGGTGCACTTTAAAAGCCCACTCCTCTTTTGAATTCAAATTCTATTTCCTTATTTTATTTAGCTGGAACATAAAAAGCAGTTAGGGCACCTATTCATTGCATCTAAGTGTCAGTAAAAATGGCATGAACTGAGAGAACCTGACCATCAGAAATTCCAATCCTGGAAGACACAATCAGCACAGATGGGTCAGAGAAACCTAACCTTTGAAACCACAAATATCTTTCACTATTTTCTCCCAAATCTATGGTTTCTCAACGTCTCCTAATTTTATTTATCTTCTTTTTTTCCTTCTAGGAATAATAATGCATGCTCATGAGAATAGGTTTATGTTTATAGTATTCTTCACAAAATGTTTCCTCAATGCACTGTGTATGCAAGAATCTTATACTGACAGACAAATACCAGAGTTTGCTGTCAGTCCTGTCTGGGCTCGATTTACCTCTGGCTTTTTCACAATCAATCCCAGTGTCCCTATCACCTTTGCATATTGTATAGCTGCTGGCATTCTGCCTTCCCGACTTCTTGGGGTTTTTAGATTACCTTAGGAGCAGCAGTGTGCCATACAGGAGCTGTAATGGCAGGGTGCAGACCCTCAGGAGCTTGATAGGGTCTGTTCAGAAATGTGCTGGGCTGGTTTCTGCAGAGAAACTTAAAGCCAGGCCCATGTCATTAAGAGGTCTGGTGATCCTGATGGGCATCTAATGACTGGAAGGCCTCTGATGCTCCGAGAAAACACTTTGCAGAAAGGGTTCCTCCATGATTATCTACTTGGTGCTTTCCAGTGTTGGACTGAGTGTAAATAATATGCAAGATACATGAAAACCTTTAGAGACAAATTTGTGAGACAAATAGTCATAATTTTTGCTCTTTACGCTTCTTTTGGTTGGGCTTGGGGTTTTTTGTTGGTTTTGGGGGGTTTTTTCCTCCACTGATTGGCTCAAACATGATTCAGAAAGCAGCCTCTCTGGAACATGCTTTGGTCTTTTAGAATCTCCATTTAAATGATATTCCAGATAATGATATGACTGGTGATTAACAGCATGTCTTTATCTGTCTTTTCGGATCCACCAAGTGCCTCCTTCGCACTGCCAAGTATTTGGCTTTTCCTGACCGCATGACCCACAGCTTTTACCCAGAATTTCCTTGGAGCCCCAGCTTTGGCTATACCGTGCTATTATTTTGAGCTTTTCTAGTCCAGAACACCCAATACTATCAGAGGCCAATGGTACAGTTCATGGCAATGACATAAAATAACAGCATGGCATTCAGCAGGTCTGTGAGCTAATGGGATATGCCAGCAAAACATGCATGGAGAGACCCCCAGTAGTGTCTGTGCTGGCTGCCTGGGTTGTAGGGCTGATAGAGTTTGCACTCACCTGACTCAGACCTGCGTCACTTATAGCCATGTTCCTTCTGGTAGGGTTTAGCAAAATTGTTTCCTCTGCAAGGCAGCAGGTGAAGAAGAGCAGGCAGGGAGCATTGGCTGTCAGGAGCCTGAGGCTCTGGGAAACAAGCAAGGAGCAGACCAAAATGACAGGAGTTACTGTGATGCTCACCATTTTAATTACACTCTCTGTATTTTTTTTTTTTTCCTAATAAATGTGTTTTCCAAAGTCTTTTCCTTCTTTTTAGTCAGCCATGTCATCTTTCGAAATGCAGAGATATTTTCTGGAAGCTATGGAAATACTTTAAGCACTTCACTTCTCATCTCCATCCAGAATGGGTTTTATGCTTAGGGAGACCCATATAAGCCTGCTGTCCCCATTTCCTCCAGTCTTTCAGTTTTGTTGGAAACAGTTTCTTAGCCCAGGGTTTAGGACACCTAATGGAGTCTATACTTCAGTTTGCACAGAACTTCAAAAAGGTGTTGTTTGTAACATAAATATAATTTTCAAATGGGTTGGTTGGATAAGTTTCAATCTTAAAGGTTTTTTTCCCCTCTTCTCTTCATTGGTATAACTTGACAAATAATACCCATAAGTAATCCTGTAGTTTCCCCTGTGTTACACCATGAGAACCATATCCTACCTTGAATAAGTTTAGGATCATTTCCTTCATGGTTCTTGTCCAAGCATTTCTGCCACGAGTAAGTTATCCATCCAGATTAGGTGCTTTAGGAGGAAATGGGACAGCAGAGTAGAAACTGAGGCTTGTTGTGGCGAGCCAGTTGTATAGGAAATACTTATAAAATAAGAGAAGTAAATGAGCCACAAACAATAAGAGTTTTGTTGCAATGGGTGTCTTGTCTCACCTTCAGCAAAGGTGTAACTACTCAGATTTCCCTTCTGATCTGAAATATTTATGCTGCTTTTCCAAACCAGAAAGGTCTGTGTATATCTGTTAACACCCATCTTAACAGATAAAGAACACAATAAATTCATTTATCCCATAGTTTTTTCAAAGGAAAAATTAGAAACATCGGTATTACAAATTCTCCTTGGCACTGCAAGTATATCTTTGATACGCACCACTGTGTATTAACCCAGCTCTTCTTTCATGGTGGTTGCTTTAGCATTAATAGGGTCTCTTCATGGTAAAAAGTTAAAACATATTTGTGTCGTGACCTTATAGTGGAGAAAAAAACCACAGCTACTACCAGGGAGACCTTTTAAATCAGCACAATGTACAAAGTCACATAAGCTCTTATCTCTGTCATCAACCATTCCGTTGGAAAAACACAGCTGTTTATTTATTTTAAACCTGCAGCTTAATTAAAAAATGATGAAGAGTCCAAATTGTCAATTCTAATGAAGGGTTTGGTAAGGAACATAGGTAAATAGATTCTCTATTAGATGTTAACTTTAAGGTCATGCAATAACTGTTAAAGGGTTTGAAAATTAATATATAGCACATGCATGCTGTAGGAATGGTAGAAAAAGAAAAGAAAAAGGAATTGGAAAAGCACAGCAATCAAACTCACTATGTCTGTAATCTGTGTACTTATGTGCACTATTTTATACATTCAGCTATCTCAAAAATTAACAGAGATTGTAGTAGAAATTTGTCATTTCAGCTCACAGATCCAGCAGCTCGTAAAACTCATCCATGAAGAGGGAAGAAAACAAGAGGGCCACAGTTAAAAATAGAAAGCCTTTGAAATAAATGTCTTATCTCCATCCTCAGCAAAAATAGCTGAGGTTTTTTTTTGCTGACCACAGGTTGATAAAATTGTAGTGGATACAATCCTGCATTGGAATTGTATCAGAATAATTGATTTTGACAGAAGTAGATGGATTAAAGCAACTAAGCACCTGGCCCACTTTAGGTGCTGAAATTAAAATCTTGAAGAACACACTAATTTAAATTCACCAAAATGTTTAGATTAGCACATGATCACTGTGCTGAGCACAATGGGGAAAAATCAGCTTTTTGTAGGAAAGTTACACACTGAAACTAGACAAACCAGCTGGCCACCCAAGGTACATGATTTTTACAATTTCTAGTAAAAAACCCCAAGAACTATTATTAGTGAAAGTCTCAGGCAGATTCCGAGACTGAGAACAAATCTGTCACCACAGTCATCACAATATTCCCAGAAAAAGTCTGAGGTGGTAATTGCACATGGTTAATCCCCCCTTCCCCAAAACCTTGGAGAAGACCAAAGCTGCCAGCCTTGGGATACAGAGGAACATTGGGAGGGCAGGCCTAGTGCTGAAGAAAACGGGAGGTGCCAGCAATGCCTTTTTTTATATAAAAATTTTGACTGTATTACTAACGAGGGTTGTCTGTAGCAAGTGCAAAATTTGAGCTTTTACACAGTTCAGAGATTAACGTGACTAAACCCAGAAGTCATTGCCGGGTCTTTACGTGTACAACAGGTTTTTGACAAGGTTTCATGAGCTTGGTGTGCTGTGGGATTGTACCTTTTGCTGCTACAATGCTAAATCAGGGACACAATGCTTGACACCACAGGATTAGCCTCCTGACATTAGGTGGAGTGCCTTCTAATTATAATTGTGGCCATCTTCCCAGAGTTATCCCAGTGCTTCACACTCTGAAGGGCAGCAGCCTTTCAGGATGGTCCAGGGCAGCGATGTGGTTGTATGGCAAAACAAATAAGAATGACCTGCTCACCATTTCTATTAAAATAACATTTTTAGAGCAGTGGCTGAGAACACGACACCTTGCAGTAGTGCTGCTGCAATGCTCTAGGTCACTGCTGGAGAGCAGTCGCATTTTTATAAGCTTGATGGAAAGATTAGGTGTCAAATTTAATAAACCCTTTGGCTCTTTTTCTATTATTCTATGCCATGGGTCCTCTCTCTGCTTTGAAGTAGCATATTTTTTCATTTTGGTGGTGGCAATAATTCAAATATATAAGTCGCCGCCTGTCATTTAATATAATTTGCATTGATTGGCAGGTGTAAAGCTAACCTGTATTAATGAATTTTTGCATATGTAATATAAGTGATCCAGACAGATTAGGGCAAAAATCTTATTAGCAAAGTATAGGGAAAGCTGCATTTGGATGAACAAAAATTTCATTTCTTCTGCACTGGAAGATTCTAAAAGTTGGGTATGACTGCAGGTTTAAAGAAAACAATTCAAATACTCTTATTAATAATCAAAAGTAGTTGTTAAGCTGACTAGCCAGAGCCTATACAGGGTCTCTGAGAGCAGTCTCTTGCCTTGGCTTACACAAGCCCTTCAGATTTGATTGCACTCAAGCTGATCTGCACAGGAATCCTGAGTCACAATGGTGATGCTGGTTCCTATATAACCTTCATTTATCCAAGACTAAAATACCTTACTGGGAATGTACTGTCTCTGACCAGAGAGAATGATCTGAGAGAGCTTTCTTTATGACTTTATGATCAGGGAATAATTAATTATTTGGCAGCTGGAGAGTCACCAAGGCTGTAGGAAATTATATCAAAAATATCCTGGGGCATTTCTTTAAGATTTGGAAGAAAACGTGGTAATGCACTGAAAAACCCTCCAGAAGGACACTTCAGCCTAGCAGGGTGTAGGTACTGTTCTGAACCTTTCAACAGAGCCGTGTTTTAGGACTAAAACACTGCAATAGGCCTAGTGAAAGGACAAATACCCCAAGGGTAAGAAACAAGGGGAAAATTGAAAGAAAATAATACTTTCCAGGTAGAACATTAAAACAGTCATTAGGGTCTGAACAGCTGATTGGAAGAAAATCTGATTGGGAAACATCTAATGGGAGGACAAGGCACAGATGAAAATGCTTCAGCCTCTTAAGCATCTCTACAACTGTTTAGAAAATAAGGTGGAATAAGAGGAAAGTTGACAGTTCTTGCCACATAATTATTTGTTAAAATTGAAAACACCAACTTTCGATATTTCAAAACCTCTAGGATAAATATGGCCTGTTCAAAGAGGGAATCATGCTCACCCCTTGGGGCTCCTCTCTTTACCTTCAGTGACCTCTTCCACTATCCTGATATTTTTTTAAGGAATCTAAAGAAATTAGTCAGCTTCTCATGAAACAAAACAGACAAAGTATTTTTGTTTCCTGGCAAAACCTTGAATAATACAGTGAGCTTATAAAAGTCTCTACAGCCTGAGAGCTGAGCAAGGTCAGGAGACACTTGACAACAAAAGTGCCTCTGACGCTATTACTTATAATCATGCAGTATTTCATGTATGGCTTTTTTACTCCTGTTACATGTTTCATCCACCGAGCTAAACCTTCATTTAAGCTGGCCCATCTAACACCATCGCCCACAGTTTCACAGACTCGATTCTAGATAAGGTGAAATTTTCCTACACTTCAAAAAAACCCAAAAGAATAAAGCTGCTATAATGGAGTGCAGGTGGAGCTCATTTGGGGTAATGAGGTTCTGAATGGATGTTTAGCAAACAAAACACTCATTGCGACCTGACAGCTCACCAATTCACATGCTGTTCCTAAATGGTTTGTTTTGTTCCCTCGGAACTCAAGTGGAAATGAAGATTTCTGCCGGTGATGGCGGTGCTTAGGCAAGGGAGGTACAAATCAATGAGCTGCGATTCAAACGGGAAGATTCACTTGGTTTCCCTTTTTTTTTGGTGCTTGAGCTGCTCTTGCTTCCTGCCTACCCCTTCAGTCAGAGGGTCAAAAAAATGAGCTTGGGACGTGGAATTCTGGAATTGTTTTAGGCACAAAAATAACAATTCTGCCATGGCCACGGTGGCTGCTCACAGGTCTTAAACACAGGATTCAGGGAGCTGAAGTTCAGAGTTCACCTTGTACTGGCTGTTCCTTAAATGCACAGTTTATACCCTTCTAGGTAAGAAATATGTTGTGAGGAGGGGAGCACAGATATTGTGACAGCTCCTAGGTATAGAAATTTAACATTAAACCACCCAGGACACAGAGTGCTCTACACAGGCACTCTAGAGGGGCTGCTTTTCCCAGCAAGTCCTGCCAGCGACTTTTTGGGCTGGTAAATATATCGTGGACTTCTGGCCTCTGGCACTTCTTGATCTAATGATGCCTTCTTTGAGCTGTAAAATTCTGTATTTTATATCACTGGATGCAGAATAGATTCCCAAACATCTCCAGCCATTTGAATTCCAAGGCATCAGCTGGAGTGACTCCTTTTATTTCCCTGAAAGAAAAAAAAAAAAGGGGGGGGGGGGGAGTGTGAAAGAATGGAAGGTGATGGAAGTGCAGAAACAGCTGTAAGGAAACAACTATCCTGCAAAGCATCCCTATGCCATGGTCCTACATTCCAATGGGATTCAATGGGATGTGGTTATGCCCCCCTGAAAGGAAAAAGTGGACATGGAGGCCAGAAGTACATGATGCAAATTTTGCAGCACAAATAAAAATATTAATCTACAAAACTGGGCAGTAACGAGACCTGGGATTGATTAAGGACAATACATCAGCTGCGTGCACAATGTCTGGTAGCAGCAAGAAGGTAAACAATGTCTTGGCATCTATTATGTCCCTAGAAGTGAGATGTATCAATGAAAAGGCAAATACTCACAGGTAGAGCAAGAGCAAAGCCTCCTTTGCTTTTCTTTTCTAGGACATCACATAAAGATTATGAGAAGCTGGGAAAGATAAAAAAAATTCTTCAACTAACACTGGAAACAAAGAAATGCTTCATCAGGAATGAGAAACCAGGCTCTGCCAGCATGCACAAAGGAAACTGAGACCTCGGAGAAAAATATAGGTTCAAAAATACCCTAAAAAGGAAAGACAGATGCCAGTGTAAGGTATTTAAATACAATAACAGCTAACTGAAAAACAAAGATATAAGAGTTTAAATGATGGTAGAAATTAGCAACTTGAAGTAATTTGGATGGAATTAGGACACAGATGAATAACTGGTGCCTGCTGCAGAGTAAAATGGTTGTGTATCAACTCAGAGGAGCACTTAGTTACTGAACACAGGCAGGTTGTGCCATAAGAGAACTTTAGGAAGTAAATAATTTTATCATCCCATCTTGCAGATAACCTATCCATGCTAACAAGTTCCAAAAGCATTCTCTGCAATGGCTTTGATTTAGCTTTGGTGATGCAGAGAATACACATGATAAAATCTGCAGTGCAACAGCAAACCCCGTCCCTACCGAAAATTTTAGGACCTGCTTTAAAAGATACTCTTACAGCAAAATTTATTAAAGGAGATGGTGAAGATGGGGAAGAATAGCTGGACTTCATACAGTTGGATAAAAAAGGAAATTTTACCTGAAATCTCTCTGCACAGATTTATGGCACGGAGATAGTCCCAAAGCAAAGCATCTTCATTCCATAGAGACTACTTTCCTCTACCTGCTGCTGCACATAACCAGACAGTCTTGATGAAGAAAGAATACTCCCTTTTTTTTAAGGAGAGCCCAGAGGCATTAGAGATTCTGAGAGGGAAGCAGGTGGACATCTGCCCTCCCTTTTAAGAAGAATTAATTCCCAAATGGAGTACTTTCTTAGCTTTCTTCCCAGGTCTTACCATTTCTAATCCAAGATCAGCAACTAGCAAAGCAGAGATAAAGGAAAAAGGGTGAAATAAAGGCTTCCTGGTTTTAGTAATAATAAACACTTTGAGAAGAAGCAATGGTACAGTGCAGTTTTGCTCTGGCAGAGCTTCTCTGGGCAGTTTTGCTCTGGCAGAGCTGATTCACAGCTTTGCAGAGCTGCTTGCGGGTTTTGTGGGGATAGAAGAGGGCTCTGGACAGGGTGGGAGAAGCACTTTCCCTTTTCTTTACATAACAACTGCTCCTTTGACTCATAGAATCACAGAATAGTTTGGTGGGATTGGACCTTAAAGCCCATCCAGTGCCACCCCCTGCTATGTCAGAGACACCTTCCACTGTCCCATGGTGCTCCAAGCCCTGTCCAAGCTGGCCTTGGGCACTGCCAGGGATCCAGGGGCATCCACAGCTGCTCTGGGCAATCTCTTCCAGTGCTTCACCACCAACCACTGTGAAAGATTTCTTCTTGATATCTCTCCTGAGTCTACCTTTCTTTGGTTTAAAGCCAGAATGGCTTTAAAGGTCTGTCCCCCTCTTTCTAAAAAGCCCCTTTAATAAGGTCTCCCCAGAGCCCTCTCTTCTCCAGGTGAACAATCCCAACTCTCCCAGCCTTTCCTCCCAGCAGAGTTGCTCCATCACTCTGATCATCCTGGTGCCTCCTCTGGCCTCTCCAGCAGCTCCAGGTCCTCCCTGTGCTGGGCCCCAGGGCTGGGGCAGCTCTGCAGGTGGGGTCTCACCTGAGTGGGGCAGAGGGGCAGAATCCCCATCCCTTCCCTGCTGCCCACGCTGGGGGCTCAGCCCAGGATAGAATTTTGGCTTTCTGGGTTGTGAGTTTGCATTGCTGACTCATGTCCAGCCTTTTATCCACCAGCATTCCCAAGTCCCTTTCTCTAGTGCTGTTCCATCTGCTCATCCCCTCTGGGGTCACAGGGCAGGGCAAAACACAACCTCAGCAGCAGAGGAAGCTGGAAGTGTTTAATCTACAGCAGCTGCTCCCTGGCACCAGGGAGTATTGTCACCTGTCCTCACTTTTCACAGGCAAATTGGTACTCTCTGGACTTGTCCTGACATCTTGAATGTAAATTGTTATCTTCTGGGTTTTGTGGAGCTTTGATTTATCCCTTCTTCTCCTTGTATGTGAGTTCGAAATACCTAAATGCAGGCACAGCCCGCAGAGGCCAGCTTACTGGTTAGGGCACTGGAAGCATCTGGACATCAGACACTGCCCATTCAAGTGGAAAAAGAAAAGTTTGACCTCATATTAGATTTATAGAATAACTCCACCATTTAAGTGGGTGGGGGGAAGATTTGAAGGAGAAGGTGGAACACCCAAAGTGGTTCTGTCTGACAGCTTGCCTTTGCAAAGGCATTGGGGGGGAATGAAAAGATGAGATTTTGAAATGAAAGCCATGATTAAACGTTTTAGGCAATATAACTGTAAAGAAAAGGACATCTGAGTTTGTACCTTGTCAGACAAAGCCAGGTCTCCTGGGACTTCAACATCCCTATGCAGAATGCAGGAACTGATTTTATTTTCACATGTTAAATTTGGTTTTATGTCAATAGCATTGCACTTTCTGCTAGAAAACGAATGTGACAAGCATCAGTAACAGAAAGCACCATCTGCTTCAAAAATGAACCCTAAGACCATAAAGCAGTCTTTTAATAAGTGAGATCTATGTATGTATCAATAGATGTTAATGTATGCTAAAAGGGTGAGGGAGAGACACAGACCGTGAGTTCTCATGACTTGCACTTCTCATTGGTCAAAATAGGACCCTCAGTTCTTAGACTATGCATATAAATTTTTTCTTCACTTTAGAAGTGGAATTATGTCTCTGCCTAAATCAATAGCAAATAATGTTTCCCTGTCAAAGCCGTAGTGACCTTCTCCAGATAAATATTCAGCCTTGGAAAACCTTCCATCCGTATTCCCATTCAGCAGGCAGAAGGAGGGTTATGTCTGATCAGTGTCAGGCTGGGAGGCTGCAGAGGTTTGGAGAGGCTGGCACAGGAACTGCTCGCTGCCTCCTGCCTCTGCCCTCCCGGAGACTGCAGTCCACGCAGGGCTTGGAGACACGGCAGCGCTTCTTCCACTGGCAGCATATCCCACCAAGATGTTACCTTTGGCAGTGGGCTCACTGGAATAGGGAAGAAAATACTTCTCTTTATGCTGGCAAAAGTCACATTTGGATAAAACACCATGCCTTAGTTATCCGTGCGCTGATGGTTGCTCTCGTCCAAGAATTTGGACTTCCGTAGTTGGCCAACTGAACAATAGGAGTGTTATGGTAATTCTATCTTTGACTCGGGCTGGAATTTGTGGGTTAAATAAAAGAGGACCTCCTGCCATTCTGTAGGCTTGGTTTGAAACAGGCAGTTCCATTTTCAGGCATTTCATTTCTCAAGCAATGACAACTGGGGGATAAGAAGAGGTGAAGTGGAGAGCAGTTGTCCACTTTTGTAGCCTTAATATTCCAACAATTAACTTACTGTAAAAAATTATTGGAACAAATTTTAATGGGCTTGGTGCTTTCTGAGGGGGAGGAAGAGGTTAGTGAAGGAAAAAAATGTTTACCAACTCCTTAAAGGACAAAAAAATCAGGAAAGTTTTCGGGATGGCTCAGCAGAAAATGTAATTAAGTCCTCACAGGCGTAACTTCAGTGAAGCCACAAAGTTTGGGGCTGACTTTGCTTAATATATCTTAGGTTAACTTTCTTCAGTACTAATAAATCTGAAGTAAGGCACTCTGACACCCAGAAGGTGTCATGTGTTTCTGTGCTTTGCAATATGCTGCTTTTCTGGAATTTTAATAAAAATCAAACAACAATTTAATTTAGAAAATCAGTTTGACATTCTGTGTCTTGTCCTGCTTACTTTCCTGTGTTGAAAAGCACTGTTAAACACTATTAAAACAGAGGGAAAAAAAAAAAACCACTTATAAACTTCATTGAAAATCATTTAGAGGTTGTTTTGCTTTTGCATACTTGTAGGACCTATACTTTTGAAATTAGAAAGGGAAACACAACCCTTCCATCAGTGACAGAAAATAATTCAAGAGCATGACAAAATTATTAATTAGATTTCTGATGACCAAACAATATTAAAAGTCCTTTCTGAGTTTTTTTTTTAAATTTATCTAAAGATTATATGAAAATTCTGTGTAGTAGACAACAATGACTCGGATTTTTTACTTGTTATCTGCAAGGTTTGCAGAGAAATACAGTTGCAGCCAGAGATCTATTTCTGTGCCCATCTAAATTCATTCATGGACACTCAGACAATGCTGTGACTGTTCAACTCATACTAATTTCAGAGGGATTAAAGCTCCCTTATTTATTACATAAACAAGATGCAGAAAATGTGATCATTACTGGACTTGGATCAGCTCTTAAAGCCAAAAATCATTGCCAGTCTTTATAGCAACTTCCACAGGGTTCAAAAACCCCAAAACAGCCCCTGAGGACCTGTTAATCCTGGACAGCATTAACTCCTGTGACCCTACAAACATCCCAGACATCACCGTGGATGGAGCAGGTTTCTCCTACACACACACTTGGCATGTGGAGCATGAAGCTTCTGGGCAGCAAAGGGAAAGAATTCAATGGAGAAATTGTGGTTATTTTGGCTTCTTTGACAATCTCGACCACCAGCAGGCAGTGAGGTATCAGGATTAAAAAGCCAAGGAATTGCTAAAGCACTTGTTCTCAGCTGTGAGACAACACTGAAAAACTAGTAATGTGCACACTGCAAAATTCATCAATTCAGAGATATTGTATAATTTAAGCTGCAGTTGGGCATAGTTCCGAGTCACTTTTCAGGTGGTGACAGCATTTACTTCTGGTCACGTACAGATACAATTTGCATCTTGTTACTGGAAGTTTGCAGGAGTGTGAAAAGTCTCCCAGTCTGTTCTGCTCATCTAGAGGAACCTCTGAACTGCTTTGGGAAAGAAACAGGATGAGCTGGAAGCCACCATGCAGGTGGAAAATTGTGATCTGATGGCTATCACTGAGGCTTGGTTGGATGGAGTCCTGCTCTCAGTGGCTATAAACTGCTCAGGGAGGAAGGAGGGAAGGAGGGAAGGGAGGAAGGAATTTGGAAGGAAGGAATTCGGAAGGAATTCGGAATTCAGAAGGAAGGAATTCGGAATTCGGAATGAAGGAATTCGGAAGGGAGGAAGGAGGGAAGGAGGGAAGGAGGGAAGGGAGGAAGGAATTCGGAAGGAAGGAATTCGGAAGGAATTCGGAATTCGGAAGGAAGGAATTTGGAATTCGGAATGAAGGAATTCGGAAGGAAGGAATTCGGAAGGAATTCGGAAGGAATTCGGAAAGAAGGAATTCGGAAGGAAGGAATTCGGAAGGAATTCGGAAGGAATTCGGAAGGAAGGAAGGAATTCGGAAGGAATTTGGAAGGAATTCGGAAGGAAGGAAGGAAGGAATTCGGAAGGAAGGAATTCAGAAGGAAGGAAGGAAGGAAGGAAGGAAGGAAGGAAGGAAGGAAGGAAGGAAGGAAGGAAGGAAGGAAGGAATTTGGAAGGAATTCGGAAGGAAGGAAGGAAGGAATTTGGAAGGAAGGAATTCAGAAGGAAGGAAGGAAGGAAGGAAGGAATTCGGAAGGAAGGAATCGGCGAGGGAGCTGCCCTCTGAAAAAAAATGGATTGATTGCACAAAGCTGTCCTTGAGAAACAGCAGTGCAGAGGTTGAGGGTTTATGGATAAAGAGTAGAGACCAAGCCAACACAAACCTCGTGGCTGATGCTTCCTTCGGGTCATCAGAACACGGGGAGCCTGGTGACAAAGGGTTCCCACTGCAACTGCAGGAAGCATCACACCCACAGACCCTTATCCTAGCTGGAACAAGCTGAAAGCAGTCTTGGAGACTCCTGGAGTGCATCAAGGGTAATGCAGAGGATTCAGAAACCCAAGTGAAGGAGGAGGCTTACTGGATCTGTATCACACCTGCACAGAGGAGCTTACAGAAGTGGAGCCTCGGTTGCAGGGATCATGTCCTGGTGGAATTCCTGATCTTGAGGGCTATAGCCCAGGAGACCAAGAACCAAAACCCTAGCTAAGTGAATTTAAAAAGTGATGGATGGCTTTTCCTGGGAAGCTCTCCTCGGGGATAAAGGGAGCTGGACGGAGCTGACAGCCCTTTAAAACATTTTTCTTGCATCACAAGGACCCTTGATTCCCATGTGCAAGTAACCAAGAAAGAAAGGCAGAAAACCAGCATGACTGAGTAAGAACCTGAATCACACTGAATCACAAGAGGGGAAAGTATAGGCAGTGGAAACAGGGACAAAAATCCTGGAAAGAATATAGGAATATGGTCCAAGAGTGTAGGGAAGGGAGCAGGAAAAGTAAATTATGTTTGCAGCTAAGTTCAACAAAGGATGTGAATAATAGTTAATAATAATAATGTCTTCTACCAGTGAGTAGGGCAGAAAAGGAAGATTAACAAAGATGTACCCCTGCCTTGCACCCCCAATAAATGACACAGGGGAGCTGGTGACAATTGGCATGGAGAAGGCTGAGGTGCTCAAAAACTGTTCTTGCTTCAGTTTTCAATGGTGATCCTTCTCCTCACACTTCTCAAATCCTTTAAAGTCAAGTCAGAAACTGGGGGGGGAGAAATCTCTCCCATCATAACTGAAGATCAAGGCTGAGCTCATCTGAAGAACGTGAGCGCAGACAAATCTGTGGGGCCCAGTTATATGCATCACTGGGTCCTGGGGGAAGTGGCAGATGTAATTTCTAAGCAGCTCTCTCCATCATATTTGAAAAGTCCTGGCCTGGTTCTGGTCAGGACAGGGTTAATCTTTTGCCAGGAGGGACACAGCAAAGACCCTGAAGTTATTCTCTACCAACTCACATCGTTGCCAGGTGTAGGGGAAAGGGACTTTCTCCTGGGGCACAGGGATTCCTCCTGGTGGAGACAACATGGCTGAGGGAGCCATCTGGAATCGTCTGTTTTCAGGGAGCTCTCCTGTGTGAATCATTCCTTTTACCCTCTGTCATTAGTGTTGTTGCTGTTAGCCTTCCTTTTCTTATCTCATCGCTGTTTCCAGCACCTTGTTCTGATCTCAGCCCACGATCTGCACTTTTCTGCCTCCAGTTGTCCTCTCCAGATGGCAGGTGAGTGGTTTGGAGAATCTTGGAGAAGGCACTGAATTGGGGAGCACCATTCCTACTCGTGGGCATCACGACAGTCATGTGAAGTCTGCATTTACAGGAAGAAGGGAAACAGCACTAGCCTTTTGTCTCTTTTGCTGCCCTATATTGAGAGACTTTTAGTCTTATTTTGATGTGAAGCTTCTGCTTTCTGATACGTTTCTGTGTGGAAGACGACTGTGGTAAAATACTTACACTTTGTAAATTCCTGCACAAAGAAATTCCAGGTGCAGTCTCTTCAGGGTGCAGGTTTTGGACAACGCAAAATAAATGTGTAGATTTAGAAATGAGAAAATACTGTTGTTGTAGTTTGAAGTCTACTGTTTTAGCAAAGTTATGGAGGAAGAAAAACATGCCTCTATGAATGTACATGCTGCAGTTTGGTCAGAAAAAATGTAACTTTGATATAAACTTCAGGATTGATTCTTTCTCTGGAGCCTGAAATTATGAGCTAATCAGAGATGGGACAGAAAAAGCATCTGTGTACAAGACAGCGTTAACATTTCAGCAGAAGATCCAGCATCTCTAGAAGTCCAGGACTTAGCTGGAATTAATTCAGAAATCTTTACATTTTCAGTTGCTCTCAGTATGTCTATTACGCCTGGATACAACTACACCCACTGCTTTCTTTGTTCTTTTAAACATAATATATTTTTGTAGAGCAACAGAACACGGCAGAGTACTGAAGAAGAGGATAAAATAGACACTCGAGGTTATCATTTGCACACTCTGCAGTAGAAGATCTAGTCCTAAAGGGCAGTATTAAGCCCTGTCAGTGGTACTGGTAACCTTATTAACCATGAATGCTATTCACATGCAGCAATGTGTTGGGGTTTTAGTTTAGTCTTAGTTTTTTTTCCTGTTAAAGGAATTTTCTCCCATATGCATGTTGCTAGGGGACAAATAGCTGTACTTAAGAAAGACAAAAAGGGGAGTGGGGCGGGCCTGGCTACTCCTTTGTCTACACCTGGGTGTGGGGTCAGTTCGCTCTGAGCGTCCAGAGAGAGAAGCTGCAGAGAAAGGAGCTGCTGCTTCTTTCTTTTTGGCCGTTCTTTCTTCCTGCTGGAAGCAACGCCGGGACCCCAAAAAGCCGCTTTCCCTGCCCTGCTGGAGACCGGGCTGTGGCTGCCCTGCCCCGCTGCTGCTTCGAGCTTTCGCTACGCTGTAGCCCTGCTCGCCCTGCCTGCCTGGGCCTCCGTGGGTTCTCCCATCTGGATACATCTCGCCTGCCACCCGGGATTTGCGTCCGTCCCTGCCGTTCCAGCCTGCTGTTCCTGAGAGCCCGGGATCAACTGCCCAGGGGTTTGTGAAGCCTTTGTTCCATCCCTTCCCGGGATCCCAGAGCACCAGAGCCGCGGGTTTCCCGAGCTCGCTCCGGAGCGCCCCCTGCAGCCGCGGGGGAACCATCGCACCTGCCCTGCTCACCGGGAGCCGCCAGCGCCCCTGCCGGCTGCGAGCGGAACTGCACCCGAGGGGAAATAGCCTGACAGCCGAGAAGGCTGGGACTGGGTTTGTGATTGCTGTTACTGCCAGAGTTGTTGTTGTTTTGTTTGACTGGTTATATACATACATATATATAGTAAAGAACTGTTATTCCTATTTCCCACATCTTCGCCTAAGGGCTCTTGATTTCAAAATATAATAACTTGGAGGGAAAAGGGGTTATATCTGCCACTTCAAGGGGGGCCTCTGCCTTCCTTAGCAGACACCTGTCTTTCAAAACCGAGACACAATGTCAAATGACATTTTGCTCCTTATATACTGATAGGCCTGGGGATGCTGGAAATAAATATCATCTTTAAGGCTGGATTCCAATATCTTATATTTGCTCTGCAAGCTGTAAAACTCTGTTAGTTTTCTTTGACCAAAGAAGGATATAAAAGGACACATGTACCAGTTTTGTTGTTTGTTGACACATTGTAAAAGAAGAATATACTCTTTTTTTTACTTCCCCCAAGAAGATTTAAAGAGTCACTGACATTAATAAGCGAATAAAAGAGAGCCATAAAGATTTTTCACAGTTTTCTTGTCTAGAACTTGTATAGAAGAAAAATAATTAGCATTGAAATTTCTTTGCCAAATTGTGTAGGTTGTGATTTGTTTCTCTTACAGATAAAAGTGGCTGTGAGGAAATGGATGTTATGTCTTTGAAGTTCTTTTTAAGGCTATTACCCTTTCCATTTGTGACAACTTTGGTTCTCTCTTTTCATTTATTACATTATCTGTTAGGTCCTCATTTCTCGCACCTTCTCTGTTGAGGGTTTATAAGAATTCCCAGCTTTCTGTGTGGACTAAAGGCCTTTTTTTTTTATCATGTGAATGCTTCAAATGAAAACTTTTTGCTTTTCTGTGCCACCTAATTTCCTGAGTTTCTTTTTCTGAAGATTTAAGGTAACTATGAGGATGGGAAAGGGACTGGAGGGGAAGACTTATAGGGAGGGGCTGAGGGCACTTGTCTGCTCAGCCTGGAGAAGAGATTGAGGTCAGACCTCACTGGGTTCTTCAATATGTTCATGAGGGGAAGAGGAGGGGGAGACACTGATCTCATCTCTGTCATGACCACTAGACAGAACCAAAGGGAACATCTGAAGCTGTGTCAGGGGTGGGTCAGGCTGGATATCAAGAAAAGGTTCTTCCCCCAGAGGGTGCTGGGCACTGACCGGGCTCCCCAGGGAATGGGCACAGCCCCAAGGCCACCAGAGCTCCAGGAGTGTTCAGACAACACCCTCAGGGATGCACAGGTCTGTGTCTGTGCAGGGCCAGGAGTTTGACTGGATGATCCTTTTGGCTCCCTTCCAACTCAGGGTATTCTGCGATTCTGTGATTCCAGGGATCTATGATACGACTACTACAAATTCCTGCTGCTACAGAGATAGCTACTCTTCTTACTACTGTTAAAAAAAAGATGTGCCTCACTTGAAGGGATGAAAAAAATGGACACGTCAGGCTCAGCTCAAAGATGAGGTGGTCAGCAGTAAGTTAAAATACGTGCTCTGGGTATCCCAGCTGCCAGCTCTGGGGCATGTGCTGCTGCTGGGGGCCGCTGGGGTGGGGCAGCCCATGAAACACCAGCCCATGATAGCGACCTTAAGGCACAAGGCTGGAAGGTCTCATTGTCTGTGCCATCACACAACAAACAAGGCTGGAAAGGCCCACAGTGTCTCATCTGATCCCACCTCCCTGCTCCAGCAGGGCCATCCCAGAGCATGTGGCACAGCATTGTCCAGATGGTTCTGAAATATCCTGTGAGGAAGACTTCACACCCTCCCTGGTCTCTTTTAGTGCTCAGTCACTGCACTGGAAACTTCTTCCTCATGTCCAGGTGAAACTTCCTGGGCATCAGTCCCTGCCCATTCCTCTTGTGCCATTGCTGGGCCCCACGGAGCAGACCCTGGTCCGTCCTCTCAACAGAGACACCAAAGACCCTCAACTCTCCCTTTTACTTTCAGTGTGTGCACCCTGGAGTTCTCCTGTTCTTCAGTAGACTTGTCAATTAATGGATTCTGCAGGGAAGGCAACGCTGAGTGAAGCATCTCAGAGCTGAGTGCTTTGAGGGATGTGTGAATGCCTGCAAATTTATTTCTCAGGTTTCTCAGTATAATGGGCTATAACTCAGTGCAGGTACGGTATCAAAGTCTGTTCCTCTTGGAGAAAGTGAGAATAAAATCTGGGAGACTAATGGAACATAAAATGCTTGTTTATGTCCCTGACAGAGCTGTCTGTGTTGCTCTCCATGTCTGAAGTACATGCAGATATACATTACCCGTCTGACCTGCACTCTCTGGGGCAGCCATTTGCTGTTCCATGCAAGTAAGCCATAAGGAAATAAGGAGCTTTAAGTCACATATTAATAAGCTCCCAGTTCTTTGCTTAACTAATTAAGCAAGACAGGAAACAGGAGCAACAAACTCTTGGAGCCTCAGCACATTCCCTGGACGGATCTTTGCATTTTTGTACTTGGACTAAGTACATGGCAGGTGGCTGATGAGAGCAATAAAAACAACAATAATATTGTTGTGAGCAGAAATTTGGATTGAAAATTCTTCATTTAATTTGAAATTAGAATTTCATCTTTTTTTTTTTTTTCTTGGAGGAGAAAATCAGGATATTTCACAACAGTTTATATTTTCAAACTTTTATGGGCCTCTTTGCAGTTAAGACCCTGGAAACCTTTTGCAGTAACATTTTCATGAACTCTGACCCTCTTCCTGAAATCTGGACAGACATTTTCTGGAATACTTCTAGTCACAGTTCAATGTGACATGGGACAGAAGAGAATCAGGGAATGGTTTGGGTTGGAAGGGACCTTAAAGTCCCACCCAGACCCATGGTCCACACTCCACTGTCCCAGGTTGCTCCAAGCCCCGTCCAACCTGGCCTTGGACACTGCCAGGGATGGGGCAGCCACAGCTTCTCTGGTCACCCTGTGCCAGGACCTCCCCAACCTCCCATCTAACCCTGCCCTCTGCAGCGTGAAGCCATTCCCCTTGTCCAGGCACTACAAGCTCTTAAAATAGTCTCTCTCCATCTTTCTTGTACGCCCCTTCCAGGTACTGATGAAGATTGATTAATGCATTTTGACAAAATATTTACTAGGGACAACCTTAAGAAATGCTAAAATTGGAGTGCTGGGTGGAGGACCAAGACAAGAATTTTGTCTGTGTGTCTTGCTGTGGTCCCCTTGGCACAGCACGGCAATGTAGCACATTCCATAAAGAAGTCTGGAATTGCTTGTCTTTCCTTTGTAGCTCTTTTTATAATGTGAGAATTGAGCAAAGGAGCCACCTTATTTTGGAAATAACCACTAATTGTACTTATTTCCTGTCACGGCATGACAAAATCTGCTGATAATGCTTTCCAAGTTTACACATTACCAGAAAAATAATGAAGTCCATGCAGTTTTTCTCAGTGGCATCTCTTAATGAGACTGCTTGAAAATAGGCAGAAGAGCCATCTGCTGCTACTCACAAGAATCCCCCCTCTCTCTCACCCCTGGGTAAAAGGGACTCGTGATGAAGCACCAGCATCTGTGTTTGTAGCAAAACAGTAAATTCAGTTTTTAGTTCCTAAAAATGTTAAGTGTAGCCCACTGGCTGGATTTGCCTTTGTTAGGAATTTAGCCACACACAAGGGGATTCTTCTCTGCTTCTATCAGCATCCAGTTTGCTGACAAGAGTTCACAATGTACATAAAAATGGAAGGGCTCTACCATGTTACTACCAGGCTCCCCTGCAGAGAGGTTGTTTTTATATAACACGTTTAAATGTTATATAAAGCAGAACTGACCCAAAAAAGGCCCTTTATAGTCTTCTGTGAAGGCATCCAAGAACCAAAGGGAATGGTAAGTACAGAAAAAAAGAAAAATGCACAGTGCACGCAGCAGATTTGGAAAGATTAGATTCTGCTACAGTACTCCAGCAGCTCCAAAGGAAGAGGAATATAACTTTATTTTTTTCTCTTGAGCAACTTGCTGAATTTCATAAAGACTTTACTTAGACATTTTCCTAAATTTACCATGATAAACTCAAAACCCATCTCTAGGAAGGGAGATCAGTTATCAGACAAATCTAGGGGAAAATCCAACCAGCCAGCTAAAATAATTTCAATGAGATATCCACGGAATCAATCTTGCAGGAAGAGAATGGCAACATCGAGTAGCTAAGCCCAGCTGCTCAGCTCCTCTATTGCTGCTGGTTCTGTTTTATTCATGGGAACTCCTACACCTGCTGCCATCTCATCTGTGATCTCGCTGGAGTCTCTTCTCAGAGCACAGCCACAAAATCCCAGCCTCACTGGCAGATAAAGTGTTTGCCTACATACAGTACAGTAATCACCCAGTTAGGCGAGTTCCTGTCTTCTGGTGCCTTTTCATTTTCAAAAGACAGGCTGTTCAGAGTTGTTGGCTGAACTCAGAGATAAAAGTTCTATTCCCTTTTCCTTAGTTAACATTTCCCCACTGAAAAATAAGCTTGCCAGTACCATAAACAGTGAAAAATGTCAGTTTTACTTGGCCTCAAACAGACAACAGAATTGATTTAAGAGATTGGCATAAGGACAAGTGGTTTACCTGTAAGAACTTGTTTTTCTCTAGCAAATTAATTGATTTTTTAGCTTGAAAGCAGAACATATGTTTTTCTAAACACATGAAAATTTCATGTATCAACTACACACCACGAGAAAAAACAAAACTGCTGATAAAGAACTAGATTGAGTTAGATGGTTTAAAGACACAGCAGTATTAACCTAGGCCTAAGTGCAGAAGAGATTTTGAGAAGGCATGCACCTTGGTGAAGGTGAAGAAGCCACTTCCACCTGTTAACTCTTCCATCTCTCTGTTAAGTGAACACTGTGATCCTTGATCACTCACTCACATGCAAAGCAAAACTGAGGACAAGGAAATAGAATGCAGAGGGACGTAGTAATATTGGGAGGCAGGAAAGAGCAACACAATGAAACGGATCTTGAAAAATGTCAAGTCAATACACCTAAGGAAGAATTATTTCAAAACTTTGGAGATTCACTGTTGATGTGGGAGATATGAAAGAAAAGTTGAACTCATAAAAAGCAACAAATGAAACCTGCATCAGTAAGGCAGAATGCCAGATGAAAGAAAAATTGCGAGTAGGGTTTCTGTGCTGCATTTGTTAAAGTCATGCCGTGATATATATGCAGAAATAATGCCAGGTTGCACCACGGTTGCACAACCCACCTGGAACATCATATTTGACTTTATGGCTGTAAGAGGATGCCAGAAATAACAAGATGCACCACACAAATAAAGTGAAGTTGATTGAGCTCTGCCAGACCAAGAACTCTAAACTCTCTTCATTCAGGGGAACAACATTTTGAAAAGATGTTGTCATCCATTTTTGTAAAATTAAAAAAGTCTTTAGTAAAATCTCTACCTCTTCCTTATGTCTCTGTTTTCCAGTTTTTAGTAATCTGCATAGCCTTCTGAGTTGGACTGACCTTGGCTGGATATCTGGTGCCCACCAAGCTGCTTTATCATTCCTCCTTTCTCAGTGTGACAGGGGAGAGAAACCGTGATTAAAGGCTGGTGGGTGAGGTAAGGACAAAAAGATCCCCTGCAGATCCCCAGCAAGGACAAGATGGACTCAGTTCTGGGGAATTCATTTACTACCAAACAACAAAGGAGTAGGATAATGAGAAATAACAACAGAGCTAAACCAAACTTTCTCCTACCCTTCCTTCTTCCTGAGCTCAGCTTCACTCCCAGTTGTGTAGCTCCTAAACCTGAGCAGCACAGGGAACAGGAACAGGGGTTGTGGTCTGTGCATCCCATGGTATATCTGCTGCTCCTTCCTCAGCACGTACTCCCCTGCTCCAGTGTGGGGTTGCACCTGTGGGAGACAATCCTTCATGAATTCCTCCAGACTGGGTTCTTCCCATGGGCTGCAGCTCTTCACAAACTGTTCCAGCATGGGTCCCTTCCACAGGGTCAGTCCTTCAGCAAAAGGCTGCTCCAGCCTTGGTCACAAGTCCTGCCAGAAGACTTGTTCCACTTCGGCCTCCTCTCTAGATGACAGCTGTGAGGGGTCTGCCAAGGGGCGGTGAGGGTCAACAACTTCTTCCACTCAGGCATGGCCAGCAGTAGGTTCATCTCAGAGCTGCCTGGAACTGACTGTGTTGAGCATGAGGGAGTTTCTGGCATTTTCTCACAGAAGCCACCCCTAAGAGCCCTCCCTGTACCAAGACCTTGCCTTACACACCCAGTACACCACTGGGGAATGTAACCTGGATAACTCAGGGAGCGTGAAGACAACAGTGTGTGACCAGAATACCCAAAACCCTCTCCTCTGAGAGGCTGCTTGCCCAAACACTGATGATTACGATCAAGAGCAAATTAAAAATAACAAGGTTTCCTTATGATCATGATCAGCCAAATTAAGATCTTAACAAGGTTTCCTTATGATCATGATCAGCCAAATTAAGATCTGTCCAGAGCATGATCAAGAGGCTTTGGATGAAAGAAGGAGTCAGCTTGAAAAGGCATAAAATTAAGGATGGGAAATACATGATGCAGCGATTGAGAAGAAGGTAACAGAGAGCAGTAAGCCCAGACTTGACACCCCAGGAGTCCCCTTTCCAAAAAGCCTCCCAGGAGGGTGTTTGTGTCTCACAACCAACCATCCCTGCCGGACTGGGAAGCACACAGGGCCCCACCTTGGCTGTGCAGCTGTGGCTCTCTGAGGTGTCAGTGGCTCAGTGGGCTGTGAGAAGCAGCAGGAGGAGCTGGACCACCGGCAGCTCCCACGGAGGGTGTGCAAGAAGGGGAACCCTCAGAGCCAGGAGAGGGGAGGCGTGATGGCAGCACACACGGTGTGGGGGTGGATCAACGTGAGTGTGTGAATGGCACTGTGTGGGAGTGCATACTTGGAACGTTTTGCAGAAAGGTGTTAAAGGGTTCTGGAAATTTATAGGGTTTTATTAACAGCTATTGAATGTGTAGTAATGCCATTTAGGTGTCGTATTGCTGCTATTGATTATAAATGTATAGCTCTGGGATTGCCATTTCATTAGGTGTTGCTCAAATAAAAATCAATAAACAATTTTGATCCCGATTTGAGTTAAAACACATGTCCAGAGCAGTCTTTTCTTGTGTCATTCTGTAAGTCTCATGTCATGTCTGCCTGTGGGGCTGGCATGGTCACCAGTTCCATCCTGGTACCATTCCAGAAAGCTCAGTGAGGAAGCATTTACATTATTTCTTGTCACTACTGGTTTTATATGTACATTACTCCCATCTCTGATTTCATTTCTTCATTGTGAAGCAGTGATGACAATATACCCAAATTCCCCAAAATTGGTTTGAAGAATTTACCACTGAACTACTGCCTGTTGGAGAAAAATATTTCAAAAATCCATGTTTCATTTTTTCTCCCAGTGAAGAAAGTGAGCTTGATCGGACTCTTCCACAGGCCCCATTCTTTCTGTCAGGATATATAATTCAAATTATTTATTCAAGAACTATGACTTGTGATGTTTCTATTACTTCAAACTTGAGTGTGGACACGTGCACAACATATCAAGCTACACCACGACGGTAACTATGACACAAACCTGAATTTCACTGTTGCACTTACAGAATTAATTCCTTAGGACATGGGGTTCAATTCCTCCCCAGATGTTGGGTACCTCTGTGTCTCTCTGCGGCTCCTACACAGGAGTGACTGAGCACATGGCCATGACAGATCATGGAATCATGGAATCCCAGGCCTTTTGGGTTGGAAGGGACCTTGATGATCACCCAGTGCCACCCCCTGCCATAGGCAGGGACACCTTCCACTAGCCCAGGGTGCTCCAAGCTCCATCCAACCTGGCCTTGGACACTGCCAGGGATCCAGGGGCAGCCACAGCTTCTCTGGGCACCCTGTGCCAGGGCTTCCCCACCCTCACAGGGAAGAATTACTCCCTGATATCTAATCTAAACATACCCTGCCTCAGTTTAATGTCCTGTGGTTCAAGAACAGGAAGAGAAAGTAGGTCAGCAAAATTTAATTATCTGAACCAGGTGATTCTGCTGGACCATCATGGCCCTGCAGAGCAAAACTAGAGTGTCCCCAAATACTTTTACCTCTGGAAGCTTGCAGAAATTTTTGCATAAGCAATGGGCTACATGGATGCTCCCTGGATTTTGTTCTATGTATCTAGACCTAGAGAAGAATAAACCAATTAAATTTAAATCCATGGGCTGTTTAATTCAAATCAACAGTGTCTAAATCATTTGTTGCTTTTGTGTCCATCACAAAGTAATACATTACCATTAAAAAACTCCACCAAACACGCATCCAGAACTCCCATTTAAATCATATCTTGCAGGATGACTTCCTTTTGCCTAGATGCAGCTCCACGTGTTCCACAGCCATTCATGTCTCAGTTTTCCATCATCTGAGTCCCTTGGAGACTTGGGTGAAAACAGGACCAACAGTTTACTGCCACCTGCCTTTTTCAGAGCAGGGAGCATGGGAGGGTGGGTTCAAGTGCAAGAGTCCCCACTCAAGGGGACTCCTTCTTAAAATGTCTCTACATTTTAGGGCCCTTAAGAAGGAGTCCCCTTGAGTGGTCCTCTGGGAAGAGGTCTGCCTCTTCTAAACTTCTTCAGGGGGGTGATGACTGTCATTTACCTGTGGAACGAAGGGAAAAGTAAAGGAGACCCAAAATTAAACCAAGCTCCCTTTAACACAGTGAGCAGCCAGCAGATTTGCCTTTTGTTTCCTTATTTTCCCATGAATTCTTTGATTACAGGTCTTCTATGTTAATTTAAAATGAATAAATAAAAGAGGTTATATATTCTGTGCTGGGTGGACTTTTTTTTTGCTTCAGAAGTGAGTAAATAGAGACCAGTTAATTGCTTCAGTTGTTTTTTATGAAAATAGACTGGTTTTCAAATTAATCACATTAGTGAGGCATAAGAAATGGTGTTAGAAGATTGTTGAGGTTTCTTTCTAATTAAGGCCACTGAGAATAATATTGTATTTTTTACTGTGTTGAATTAACATTTCATATTTAGCTGCAGGTGTCCATTTCAGTGATTTAGTCTCATTTAACCATTGAAAAAATATAAAAAGGAAATCCCTCCTTCTCAGAGACAACCCACAGCATTTTTTTCCAAAAACCTTTTTCCTGCAGAACAAGAAATTATACGCACTGATTTTCATAACTAATTACAATGAAAAAAAATTCCAAATATCTCTAAGAAAAGTCCAATTTCTTAAACAGTTTTTGTTCAGAGTCTCTGAGAGATGCAGAGTTTCTCTCCAACCTGGGAATCCAAAGATGAGAAGGATAAATAAGGCAGTCAATTTTTAACGGTAATTTAAAATTCAGTGGAGATTATCAACTTCATGAAAGTCAATTTCAAGAGATTTTATGCTGTAAATAATATATTTTTGCTTGTGTTTTGCCTTAAATTGAGTGCCTTGGGCTGGAGAAATGCTTATCTCTGAGGTATTTTTCAGAGATCCTGTATCCTTGCATGACACAAGTAGGATTGAGGCAGTTGTTCTTTTCCTATACACATGGTTTTGGTGTCTCTTTCCCACTCTTGCTCTTGCCCATAGCTCTCCCTTTCTCTTTGCTCCTCCCTTCCTTCCTTCTCGTGACACCCAGGTCAGGAGACAGCAGGACGCACACCTTGGAAAATATTTCTTATTTAAACTAACGATAAATATTCACAACCCAGTTCCAAGTGGTGTTTTTACACTTACGGATCACAGAGTCATGGAGTCCGAGACAGTTTTGGGTTGGAAGGGACCTTAAAGCCCACCCAGTGCCACGCCCTGCCATGGGCAGGGACATCTCCACTATAGACTGGGTTGCCCCAAGTCCCATCCAACCTGGCTTTGGACACTTCCAGGGATCCAGGGGCAGCCACAGCTTCTCTGGGCACCGTGTGCCAGGAACTCCCCACCCTCACAGGGAACAACTCCTCCCCAATATCCCATCTAACCCTGCCATCCATCAGACTAAAGCCATTCCCCTTGGTCCTGGCACTCTGTGCCCTCTTAAAAAGTCCCTCAAAAATTTGCCCTCGAGTTGTCACAATGCTTCCTTCACAGCCCACTGGGAATTGTTTGGTATTCAATGTTACATTCCTTTGTGTAGGTGAGGAGGATTAATCCTTCCCACAAGAGAGCAGCCTGAAGAAGTACTTTGGTGGTGTGATTTGCTTCATTTTAAAGAATAATAAGCAAATGTTATGTGAACTCTTTCTAGATGGCAAAGAAAGTGTTTATTTTAGGGTGAATATTTACAACATTTTCAAATCCCAGACTGCTCCGATGAAAGCTAATTTAAATTAAATTTTCCATTAAAATTTTGAGACTTGGTAATAAGAGTATTGGTAATACTCAAATCTAATAAATATACTGCACTTACATTAAGATAATGGTAATATTTTCTACTTTGGTCCACAGTGCAAAAATGAGCTTACAGCCACACAGGACGACACAGAAACTGACTCCATGGATGGATGGATGTCTTGAAGAGCTAGAATAATTTTCTGAAAACATACAGAACTGGATCTTTTTTTTCCAGTCATGAAACTGGTATTAATGTTGGCTGTGGGGAAGTTTTCTTTTTTTAAGGAAGTTTACATTGTTTTTAAATGTTGTGTTTCTACCTGATACTTTACCATTTGCCTGTCTCCTTTCCCATTCCAGATAGCAAAAGACTTGAGTTAGATCTAAAACCTGGCTTTAAACATGCAAGAATAACTTGTTTTCTGTCTTTGTGCTCCTTAAGCAGGCTGAACAGAAATTGAAAACTTAGAAAATCTCTGTGCATGGTGCCCATTTGGACCTGAGTGCATTGTTTGATGTAGTTCTCCCCTCGTGCTCTGTATTTGCTCTGTACAGACTCACACAGGCAATATCACCCTCATCTTGATTAGGTCCAAGAACTAGTGAAACACATTTTGAAATGAAATAATTTGTGGATATCCTACTAAAATGAGTTCTTAAAAACAAGAAATCTGAGCTCCAGATTTTGTTCTGAGAAAATATTGTGAAATCTCCTTTTTCACTGAAAAAAACCCCCAAACCCCTAACCAAAAGACTGCCACATTTCACTGTCACATCACAGCAGTATTGTGCCATTAAAAAAAAAAGTGTTTTCCAGTTTATTTTATAGTAATGGATAATTTTTAAAAATTCTTTGCGTCCTGGTGCTGGCCAGGACAGGGTTAATTTCTGCAGTAGCTGGGAGGGGCATGGCCAGGACCCAGACATTCTATACCCACTCGCAGCACTGCTGGAGGTGCAGAGAGAGAGAACGGGGTTCCTTCTAGTCTAGAAAACGTGGCTTCAAGAATCGAACTTATACCTTTGCAATTGCAGTGTAAGTCGGGATATATGGATTGATAACTCTGCATGTTTCTAACCAATGAATTATTCTATGAATCACAGTTCAGATCCTCAGCAGGCACAAACCAAAGTCGTTTCTGATCAGATCATCTTGATTTTTGTGTCTCATAAAGACATGAAATATTTTTTCTTACAAGGAGTCAGTGTTGTGTGTTCCCCTCAGTGACTTCTAGTGATTTTTAAAAACCCTCAGCAAATGTACTCATTTCAAGAGTTTAAAATCAAGGTAAATATGCAGCATTAAAATAGAACATTTCTGATGAAATTTGGATTACTGCCTCTTAAAGATGGGAAGTCTTCTATCCCGTGATAAGAACCTTAAGTCAGGAGGAACATGTGACACCCTTCACTCATCTGTGTAAATGCACCCTATTAAAAGCCTGTAAAATGTTCTGTCTGTGTTGTTCACACTTCTTTCCCTCTATGTGCTTTGCACCATAAATCAACTTGTTGGTACAGTAGATCTATACCAGACTGGTACAAAACAATTCTGCACATGCCTGCACAGCTTCCTTCAGCTAAGATTTGCACTACAAATATTAAGACTGGCGTGAAGACGTTGAATGAGAGCTTATGTGTGTGAAAACACCAGTTCCTTCTAGCAAGGACAAGATATATGTGGACAGCAGATGTTGGTGGCACCTAATTAGCAGGTTATCAAGATTATGAGACATTCTTGAGACACTTAGACAGTGAAGGCCTTGGACATCTTAAAAGACAGATTAGACTTGACTAAAACTGTGTTGCTTTGGAAATATTCTGCCAGCACAGCAGCACTTTTAGGTAAGAAAACTTTAAGTATTATGCACAGTAATTTCAAAATATAATTCACCACTGGATTATTTACTTAATTTGAAATCAAATGAGGTGAGATGAGGACAGGATATGAGAAGATTCTTGTATACCTGTGTGACAACTCCCTCACTCTAAAGAAAGGAAGTTCCTTTCCCAATCTGCTCCAAGCAGGATTGCACCTGATACTAAAATCTGTCAGTGACTTAGAGAACGGAGCGACAGGAGTAATTAGTGCCAGCAGGATGAAGCTTCCTGAGTGGGAAAAATCAAGTAGAAAGAGACCTGCATGAGAGCTCATTTCTTTCCTCAGAAGTGGAAATTGGTGAGGAGGGAAGACTGGGCTGCACTGCATGTTTGGCATTGAACTGCTCAGCCTACAGAGACCTCAAAATAATAAGGGAAGGACTAGTTCGGCCTGAAATATTTAATAGGATTGATTGAATTGTTTTGTTGAAAATTATTTCACCACAAGACAGATTTAAGTTTCCTTTTTTGCTGAACCTGTGAGACAGAATCTTTGTCATCCCTGTAGAAAAAACAGTGTACTTACAAATTTTCCACATCATGAAGCATTACTACGCCAGTGTTTCCTTCTTCTCTCATAATCTTTGCATTTAAAGAGGGAAAATAATTTTTAAGCACTTGACAAGTGTTGTTGGAATGGTTCCATATAAGTGTGTATGTGGAGTGTGGGACTGAAGAATCCCACAGGTTTCCTGTCAGGCATCATTTATTTTATTTGAAGGAGTTAACATCTGATTTCTTTAAATCTAGTTTCCTGACTCCTTTTTCTCTCGAGTAAGGACAACCCCTAAAACAGTGGACAATTACACCACAATTATGTACTCATAAAATTGCATAACTGTATAAGCATATAATTATATGAGCATCTAATTTTAATATCTTCCAGACCTGGTAAAATTGAGGAAGTCAGTTCACAGTGGCTTTGCGGTGCCCATCTGCAGTGTAAGAGTCCAGGACATCGTCTGGGACTGAAGGTCTTGGAGGGAGGAGACAGAAGGAGTGAAAAAGGATGAGTGTCAGCACACCATGGAGCCCACCCTGTTCTGGCAGGGTGTTGGGGGTGAGCTTTCTGTACCCTCATTTGTCCCTGCTTTGAATTAAAAACTTGAACTTTGGGATACAGAATTTTCTGATAACTTAAGGCAAATCTTTCCAAGTTTACCTTTTGCCAGTATTAGAATATTGTAAGAGGAGTGTTTAACCACACAGTGTAGTGAAATCTTTTAACAATGATCTAATACAGACGGATCTTTGAACGCAGTTCAATTTGTCTTTTTGCAAGAAAATTTCACCTTTTTCTTATTTCCTTCCTTCCTGTTAATGAGCTGTATTATGCAACATTTTACATAGGTAAAGGCTTTATATATTAAAATTAGCCAGTTATTACTCATTTTCCCACTACTTAGTAGATATCAGTGCCCTTTCCCTGGCAAAACTAAATTTAAAACCAGAAAATCCCAATCCTGTTCCATCTAAGGCATTGGGAGATTTTCAATTGCTTCTAGCAGGATTTGGATCAAATCTGAAACAATAATTAGAGTATTGGTATACTTTTATGAGCAAACCTAATTTTATTTAAAAAAAAACCTATTTAGCAGATAAAGTAAGTGTCATATATTTATTATATTTGAATATTAGCAATGCTTTTATTACCAAGTCTTACAATCTTAACCGAAAAGTTAATTTAAATTAGCTGTCATCTGAACCACTGGATAGAGGTTTGAAAATGTGCTAAGTAACTATCTTCATTTCTAAATTCTGCTTTTCCTCAGAAAGCTCTATCAGTGTTGAGAGAGCACTAGAAACCCATATGAAGTGTGCTGTATTGAGCTGTGCCATGAAAGTGATGCCTGAGGTGGCCACCTAAAAACAGAGACTAGACAAGAAAAAGGGAATAAAGGTAGGTATTTATTTGAAGGGCCTTCAGGGTACACTCTAGGGAGTTAAAAGGCTACACCCAAGATGGACCCTGGGTCACGGGTTCTTCACCCTTTTATAAGTTTGGTCCATTTGCATATCAGGGTTAATTCTCCAATTATAACCTCAGTCCATTATGTAATTACCCCAAGTTTGCCCTCCTCTTCAGGGGCTTTCAGTTTACACATTTTGTGGCCTGGTGTCCTTGGTGTGCAAACCTAGAGAGGTTTGTCTAACCAGCCTGAGAGAACAGCAGCTAACAGGCCACAGGAAACTTCAGAGTTGCACACTAGGCAGTGCAGGATTTGAAAAATACAAACGTTAAAACCTAAGGCATCAAAAGTATTGTGTAGTCAGGGATTTGAGACTTAATTGCACATTATCGTGCAGCAAATTAATTTATTTTCACTCATCTGCAAGCATGTGAACATGTGTCACTATTCCACAAACTTCCTTAGTTTTCATCACACAGAGGTCTGATAAAACCTGATGGTCACTCTTACCTCTGTATCGACCAGAAATGCTACATCATTTTGAAATACTCACAATTAAGGGTCTGCCTGTAAGAGCTCATGAGCATAATGAGTTGGAATGTTTTCCATCAATTTTTTCCAGTAATAACCTTGGTCCATTTGAGACATTGTTTAATAGTCCATAACTTCTACTTTAATAGGAAACAATAATTGATTTCTACTTGTACTTGAATACTGTAGGCTATAAATTTTAGCACATTTAATACCCAGTTAATGACACACCTCTGGAAATGGTAACAGAAGGAAAGTCTGGGCCAGCATTGTTTGCATGTGCAACCTTGAATATTTACAGGGTGTTTACTCAAATCACATAGGGTACAAAGGAACTAATAATTTTTCTACAGGGGGAAAACCCCCAAGCACAACAAAACAAACCAACCCAAGGAAACAGCACAACCAACAGCAGCACACTGTGCCATTGTGACTTTGCTAACAACATGTACCTCATCAAGTGTTTTGTAACACAGCCAACCACAAAGTTGGTTTATATTTATTCCTTTATATTTACACAAAGATGTGTGAATATAAAGGAATTCACTGGGATGTGTAAGAAGCCAATGCTCCAGATGATTGAAATGAGTGCAGAACTGAGCTCCTAAGAGATTGATTCTGTATTTTTCTGCTGATTGACTAATGACACATAAGCTTAAAAGTTCTATTATTCTATTTCTTAGGGATCCAAGTGATAGATTTGAATACTCCAGAAGAACTGAAGCTACACTCTTTGTTGATTGAAAGAAAATTTACTGCAACATAATCTCGTAATTTGGCTTGCTCTGTGGCAGTCAAAGAGAAGAGATCAAAAATATTGCATGGGCAGTGTTAATTTGCAAAGTCATCCTTCCCCTAGCCACTTGTATGAGTTTTCTGCTCTAAATATCTGACAGAAGATACGGTTTCTAACCCCACTGTTTTCTGAAACTTATTTGCTTTTTATTTCATTAAAATTACTCTCAGGAGCAAGGGGGAAGGAGGGCAAAGAAGAGAGACTGGGAGGGAGGAAGAAAGGAACGAATGAACAAACATCCCTACCGGTTTGCAATTTAGTAATTATATATAATTGAGCATCCATGGTCATAGAAATTACTGATTGCATGTGAATCTGCAGGTCAGTGCTTGCTTTTAAATAAGATTTGAGGAAGCACCAGGGCAGCAGGGAGAATGGAAATGATCCACTTTCTCTGCTAGTAATCCAAATCAAGAGGCTGAGATCAAGATCTGATGGGCAATCCAGTGCCCTGGTGAGGGGTGGGTGGTGGAACACACAGAAGACACTGTTTATGTTATTTTTTCCCTAGCTTTATATGTGTTTCAGATTTTGAAAGCGACCACTTTTTACTGTGCATTGACTTGTCACAATGTAAATAGAATAAATGGCCTAGTATCTCTGGCACTAAACACCCCAGGTGAATGGAACAGGATGTGGTGGAGAAGGCAGGGATAGCTGACAGATTTATAATAAAAACAGCAGCAAGTGCCTGTAGAGTTGTCAGGAGTTCAACTTTGCACCCTAACAATTCACATATATCTGCAGCGGATATTTTATTAAAGTTTAGGTAAGCCCCTGGCATTAGAGCCATATAAATAAATCTTCATGGAAATAATGTCCATTGTTATGCAAGATTTTTGGAATTGGCATTCTGTTCGGCTTTTGATAAGGTAGTGCTCAAACCCCCAGAAAACTCCTGGGAAATTTAATATTTTAGTGGTTTTGTCATTATATTCATTTTAAGATTGGGGTTTCTACTTTGTTTTTGATATATTATAGCACTGAATTATTAAATAGATGAAAAATTACATGCCACACTAGGGTGGCAGACTTTATTGATTAGGTCTTTTTACTACTTGAAAAATTTTTGATAGAATTTTTTTATCTTTTTTTGTATTAAATAGGGACAAAAAATTATTAACTGCATTTTATATACAAGCCCTACTTTGGGACAGGGATGCAGCATGATGATTTTTATGAGATCTCTCCCTAATTCATGTCATACCTCTTTTTCTTTCAGCCAAGTTTAGTTACATCAGTTTTTCTGGATGTCTATAAAATCAGACTTACCATTTGATTTTTTAAATTGTGTTTTTCTGTTGCATTTAAATTGTGCCCTTTAATTATGCTTCACATATTGGTGCTGACAATGGCAGCTTAAAGAACTTGCAGCACATCTCCAGTCACAAGGTGCTCTTGCTGACATCACCTTGGAACATGGTCTAATTGCCAGAATTTTTTAAGAATCACTCATTTATGTAACTGAGGAAATAAATAGCTGTAATCCTGAGTATCTGTTGTTTGTTTCACACTTGCATTTTAATTTTCTTCAGAAGTTTACAAGGGACAAGCACATTATGTTTACTCTGGGAGTTAATGGCTAATTAATAGGTTTTGTGTCACACATGATGACTGCAGCCCTTGAACTGTAGAAAGATTTGTTGCTTGTGAAAAAAAAATACATAACAAACATTTGTGGAGGTTCACCATCAAAACACGTAATTTCCTCTCCTTTTGGTGTATGATTTACCTTTTTTTTTAACTAAACTGAAAAGCTAAAGCCATCCAAACAATGAGGATGGGAGTTGGTTTGGGTTTTTTTCGTTTCAAGTTTGATGCCATTCAATTAATACCATTGTTTATTTTAAGTCTAAAGTGTAAAAAAAGTCATGGGATCTCGGATGATTAAAGTTAAAAATAAGCAACAAGGGCCAGAAATGCTGGAGAAAAAAGGATTATGAAACATAATTAATGGACTGTGTGTTATTTGATGCGAAATCAACTTTATTAGACCTAATCTTCAGACTTGCTTTTTAAGATGTTCTGAGATATGGCACAAATGGTGGCAATTAAAAGGGAAGGGGGGAACAGGAAAGGTAAGAAATTGTAGATATTGATAAAACTTCATTCCACTGTCTTGCTGTTTTTCTCTGAAATAACATATAAATACTGCATAGAATAAAGCTAGACTCTGCTAACACTGTATTTGATAAGAAAGGCATTATTACCCTTTCTCAGTCACCAAGAAAAAATCTGAAACACTTGATTCTCCAGGCTCAAGGACCTCTCCTCTATGGACAACATTGATCTGCTTCTGAATTATTGTATCAAATGTCTTTTGGTCAAGAACAAACAAACACGTTGCTCTAATACAGAGTGGGCAGAATAATTTATTGGCTTCAACAGTACATTTTTTATTTCTTGGCTGGCCTGAAAACTACAGTGGAAAACCTGCAGCATGGTAGTTGTAGACAGATGGGTTTGAAACAGCCCTTTGTACACTTTTCAGTCTTACTAAGAGACAGGACAAAGTTCAGGTATGTTAGCAGTTTAGCTTAATAAAGCTTAGTTTGTTTATTCACTCCCAAAAAAACCCTAAAAAAAGCAAAGGAAATTGAAATCTGTAGAGAAGTTCTTTGCCAGCCCTGGTTATGATGGCTTTTCCCTGCTGTTAAATAGGGAAATCTAGAAACAACAAGTGCTGAAGTATGGGTAGACCTCACAGTATTTACCATCTCTTGTTTTCAGCATCTTCCCCCAAAAGAGAGGGGGGAGGAGGGGGAGAATATAGAATAATTCCTGTGCTTTTGTAGGCCAAATTTCCCTTGATTTTATTTCAGGCCAAGGCCTTGAGCAACCTGCTTAATCGAACACGTTGAACTGGATGATCTCCAAAAAAGGTTTCCTCCGTTCTCAGACATTCCATGGTTTTGTCTCCAAGATAGGAATGGACAAAGTCACAAACTGGGTGAGGGGAAGAAAGGAAGCAGTTACACCTGGAACCAAGATGTGGGGTTAACAAAAGGCAGCTATACACCACTATGACTATGGCTCTATCCTTTGAAAGTACCACACAATCAAAACAGAAGGGAACTCAAACAGGCTAAAATCAGTTGGTTTTTATGCAGATTTAGCACTTAAATCCTCTAGACATTTTTCAGTTTGTTAGAACACGTTTGTTAATAGCTAATAGTGTTCCAAGCAAAAGTAATGCTTTTATATTACTTGCCTGTAAGTTTTCCTATTTACTTGGCACTTGTTATTCTTTCTGTGAATAAACAGATTTACTACTCTAATTGTGTATTACATGTGGGAGCTGTAAATAATGTCCTCTACATGGAAACAGGAAATAGCTTTCCTGGAAGCTGTCCATGTTTGATTTGGTGTCTAGTTAGAGCTAACATTAATTCTAAAAGTACAGACTGAGTGCAGATTTGTCCAAGGGATGTCCTGAGGATGATTAGGCTGAGATCATAATACCAATGGCTAGAAACACCAAAAGTTTCAGGAAAGGTAACTGCAGCTGCTTTGTACTAATTTTTTTATGAGGGTGGGCAGGCCCTGGCACAGGGTGCCCAGAGAAGCTGTGGCTGCCCCTGGATCCCTGGAAGTGTCCAAGGCCAGGTTGGATGGGGCTTGGAGAAACCTGGGATAGTGAAAGGTGCTCCTGTCTGGGGCAGGGAGATTAGAACCAGATAACCTTTAAAGGTCCTTTCCAACCTGAAGTATTCTGTGATTCTATGATTCTTGTTGCAAATGAGCAGTGATAGAGTAAGGAAAAATAACTTGCACAAGAGTTTGTTTTCATACTTATAGTGGCCAAAAATATGGCTTTAATTTTGTTCTGTTTCCAGATTATGGTCATTATGGAAGTAGATGAGAAAAGGGACTGAAAGAGAGAGAAGACATAAATAAGAATAATACCCTATCTGTTGTGCAGGAGATATTGACAAGTAGATTAACAGCCCAAATGACCAATCAGTCAATAAATAGTTCTCATGGAATCACAGAATATGCTGAGTTGGAAGGGAACCACAAGGAACGTGCAGTTCAACTCCTGGCCCCGCACAGGACATCCCAACAATCCCATCCTGTGCCTGAGAGCATTGGCAAAACACTCCTGGAACCCTGGCAGCCTTGGGACCATGACCATTCCCTGGGGAGCCTGTTCAATGCCCTACCACCCTCTGGGGGAAGAACCTTTTCCTGGTATCCAGCTTAATCCTGCCCTAACACAGCTCCAGGCATTTCCTTGAGTCCTGTCCCTGGTCACAGAGAGCAGAGATCAGAGCTGTCCCTGTGCTGCCCCTTGGGAGGATGTTGAAGAGCTCAGTGAGGTCTCAGTCTCCTCTATCCAGCTGAACAGACCAAGTGCCCTCAACTGCTCCTCATACGGCTCCTCCACACCCTTCATTATCCTTGTGGACTCTTTTGGATGCTCCCTAATGGCTCTATATCTTTCTTGTATTGTGGCACCCAAAACTGCCCCCAGCACTGGAGGTGAGGCCGCCCCAGTGCAGAGCAGAGCGGGGCAATCCCCCCCTGACTTGACCAGCGCTGCTGGGCCTGGTGCCCCCCAGGACAGGGATGTCCCTCCTGGCTGCCAGGGCACTGCTGACTCGGATCCAGCTGGCCATGGACCAGGACTGTTCCCACAGCGGCTCTGCAGCCTCTTGCTCCCCAGTCCATACACACAGCCAAGGTTGCCCTGTCCCAGGGGAAGAATCCAGCCCTTTCCCTTGTTAAATTCCGTACAATCAGTGATCACCCATCTCTCTAATTTGTCAAGGTGTCTGCAGGGCCTCTCTGCCCTCGAGGATATTCTCTCAGAATATAAGTGTAGGAACTTCCACTGTTTATTGAATTCCAGAAAGAACAAGTAAAATGAAAATGAAACGAGCATCTAGGGTAGGTACCTGTAACTTCATTTATGTGCCTGCATACACAGGGTATCATGACTTCCTTCACGTGACACACCCAAATATTGCAGGCACTTTGGAAAACTTCATCTGCTTTTTAGATCATGAAGAATTCTTTGAAATGAATTGGCCACAACTTTCTCAGTCTGAGTTGTACTTAAGTATATTTATGTTTTTAAAATCACACCCAGACATGCTACAAAGGTCTACATTTTCTATCTACGTTGAATTTAAGAAATAGCTTTCAATAGATACCATTCCTACAATTTAATGGTGAAGAGAAATATTCCTAAGCCAGTTCAATATCTTTGTTATTTCCTTTGAGAAAAGTCCTGAGACAAAAGCCTACAGTGATCATGAGACTGATGCAATCCCAAAAATACATCAGTAAATTGCAGCAGAGATGTTAATCTTCTTTTAAACAGAAATAATTTACTGCATCCCCAAATGTGGCTTAACAACATGTGTTTATATAATAGTAGATATAAATATTGAAAAAATCAAAACCTGTAATAAGATTAGACTAGAAGGATTGTGAAATTGTGAGGCAAATCAGATTAATTTTCTCAAGATGATCACTGTGTCTGCTACATATGAGATCAGTGTCACAGGCAATTTTGTGATAATTTGTATTGTGGACATACACTTTTGAACATTTTTAACTTTTGTTTATTGTTGTGTTTTGGGTAGAAGCCACTAAAAATGGGAACTGGTTCCTGTTGGATTAAACTTTGAACTCTGTTAAGAAAGAAATGGCTCAAGACCAGAAGTTCCTAATGTTTTCCAAAGTTGAGATAGTGCTTTTAATCTGAAGTTAGACTAATAAATAATTAATTTTTGATTATCAGTCAGTTTACTGGTGGCCCCATTAAAGCTACAAGAATGCTCCTAATTGTCAGTTTAGATGTGCCTGTACAATTTACATAACTGGGGCCTTTGTAGACTTTGACTTCAGAAATAAAACGAAAAACAACAAAGGTTTCAACACCTGCATGAAGGTCCCAATGAAGATGTTGGTTTTAGAGCTAAGGCCCTCATGCACTTGAAAGATATATTTTATTATCTATTCTACTTCTAAATTTTTAGATAAATTATTATGTCCTTTGGCTATATTAAAGATTGTGTATTACTGAGTCCCTTTTGGCTCTGTGGCTCTGTGAGCACACAGACGCAGGGATGGCTTCAGTAATATTAAGCCAACGGCAAGGAGTTGAGAAGGGTCCTTGCTTAGAGTTCCACAGAAAGCAGTTTATTTCTACAACTTGCGAAGGGCTCTAGAGGTAAAGGACCCCGAGCACATGACAGCTGGAGCTTAAGTACAGGGGTGTGGCTAGCACCAGGAGCCAACCGGGGAAGCAGAACATTACCATAACCAAGCACGGCATCCTGGGATGAAACATAGATTTAGAAGAAACATAAAGATTTTAGTTCTAGGCTAGATGTGTTGAAATTAGTTAGAATAAGAAGGAATTCGGGCCCAGCTAGAGTTAATTAAAATAGTTAAGAGAGCTGGACCTGAAACAGTTTTCAATGTTAGTAATTGATTACTAAATAATTGATGATCTGCCATTTGTATGTTTGCTTAGCTGTGCTTAGAACAAGGAACAGAAACTTTGATAAGTTGGTGTAGGGAACAAGAACAATTACCAATTTCCTCCCTCTGCGAGAACCTATTCAAAAGTCACGCAAGAGGAAATTTGAAGGTCACTAAAGTAATTAAGATTGTTAAAGTTCAGAAAGGCCAAAAAGGTCAAAATGAGGGAGAGGAGCTTACTTCATCTATCTGGGACCACTGACCCAATTCGAGACCAGCGACTCAATTCAGAGCACGCACTAGGCATGCTTAATGACATTAAAGCTCATTTCCATATGAAGCGGAGAATGGGAGGGGTCATTGTTATAAATATGTATTTGTATTTTGGATATTCATCACTTTTGTGGATAAATGAACTCTGTAACCATTCATACCTGGACACTGCACTTTAGGAAGCTGTTCCACGCAGTGCCTGGCGCCAATAAAACATTCACTTTCTAACTCTAAACTGTTAAGAGTGCTTTTGTCTCTCTCAGTTGTATATCGATATTCATATCTTGATAAATCAGGGAGAGGCTCCTTTGCCTCACCAGAACCACCAAGTCTTTGGCACCAGAGACTGTCTTACCAAGAGCTCTCTCTGTCTCTTGGACCACAGTTGGCCACCACAATTATGGAAAATGACAGAGACTTGAATAGTGATTCATTTTTAAATGCTGTTTTTATTGTAGCTTTAAAGAATTCCAAATCACAAGGCATCCAGTAATTCTATTAAAAACTTTACGATGTCTCCTTATTCCACTGCTCAAAATATAAATTTTCCTCTGAGAAAACCATAGCTACTTTTTAATAAGAATATATCAACCTCTGGTGCAAGATGTCAGCGCTGTCAGACCTGTTTGGGTCACTTTACTCTATACAGATCAGCCTGAGGAGTTTTATAAGGGAATTTTAAAACTTGAACTTGGTTCATGTAATAATATATCTGATACAGAAAGTTTAGATCCAGATTTGACGTTTTTTAAATTCATCTGGTGTTCTGTTTCAGGATTGTAGACAGAAATATTCACGTGAAAAGTGCTGAGGGAATTTCTGCCTTCCTGTGGACAAGGAAAAGCTCTAATTCTATAAATGTGTGCATGCAAGAAGGAAGAAATGGTCAAATGGCTTCTTGTCCACTAATGTTAATTTTGTCCTCTCCCTCCCAGTGCAAGAGCTGCATCAGCCCTTATATACCCATTAGATATCAAACTTAAGTATTTGTGGCTGAAAACATCTGAAATGGAACCACAGCCCTCTAGGATGTCCCTTGATGCTCCTTCCTCTGACAGAGGGCTTTTTCCTTCTGGAGTGTGATCACAAAATGACTCTGAGATAAAGTATTAGCGTTACCATTCTAATGATTATTTTTTTAAAATATTGTGCAGAAAAGTGATTTTCTAAAAACCACATGGCCCAGCTAAAGGAATATGAATGTTGTAGGTTGAGTAGATGGCTTATTTTCTTCTTTTCACAGGCTGAATTTATAAACTGTTACTTCTTCCACACAGAACTAAAGCCTAAATATTTTTTCTAGACCAGTATATGGCAGTGCTGCTCATCATTGGTATCTTTTATTGATGATGCATAGGTGGGATTTCAACAAATCTTGTATTTTTATGACCTGTAGAATTCTTATTCTACCCTCATCTCCAGCTTTCATGTCTCATGTTGCCACATGAAAATGCACCTCCAGGAGCTAAAATTGCTAATTCTTTTCTATTGCAACTGACATATTGAAGGCTGAACAGTACAGTTTTCAAGTTATAAATTTGGGATTGCTTTCTCTATCCACCTTCCATTTAAGATGCTTTTTTCTTTATCCAAAACAGTGAACAAAAGTAAATCAGGCAGTATATTAAGTGCCTGGAGACTGAGTATCATCTACTATGCAGTACTGAAGAATTATGGTCAGAATTTGGCATAAGACTTACCTCTAATTCCCGTATACAGTATTTTGTTAACATATATATATATACTACTCTCAGCATAATTCATTTTGAATTAGAAAAGTGAAGGAAACTTATCCAAAACTAAATGGGAAGAGTAGCAAGTCAGAAGGGAATCATCTGGATTGCTGACAAACTGGGACAAGTAATGACTGTGGCATGGTCACTAATGCAGGCTGAAATAAGGTGCTTGTCCTCTCTTTATGAGAGAGGGGCAATTAATGATAAGATCTGGAGCCAGGGCAGTCTGTGCATCTGTTCAGTGGTTCAAATGCAGAAGAAACTGATTATAGAACTATATATTCTCAAAAGGAGAAAAGGCCCTGAGGCAACTCAGTGAATCCTCAAAATAAGCCTGGCAACAGATGACACTGCACCTCAAATTTAAACCAGAGGGCCCACTTCTGGTGGATAATGGTTCTGGTGGGTTTCTGGTCCAGTTCAGCCTGTCACGTCCTCACTGAAATCCTTTAGAAAAGCACCCAAGAGCTAAAACATGGACAGTTTCTATCTAACAGTCATACCTTCATGTTTTTCAGTGGTCTTCTGCTCACCTGTGTCCAGGGTCTGCTGCTGACCTCAGACTGCTTTTTTTTCTACCCAAAGTTAAACCTGAAATAGCAACAACAGGAAGAGAAAAGAGAACACTAAGGATAACTGGGTGATGTGACTTGAGGTACATCCAAGACCACAGCAAAGAGTGGAGATTTGGGTTCGCTATTCCCAAGGCAAATCTGCAGAGATTTGAGTGGAGCCAGACACCGCACCTCAGGGTATAGACTATTTGTGCTGGGTGGAGTCAGAACTCACAGATTACCCTGTTGCATTAAAGCCTATATCCACTTTCCACTAGACCAGGTTACTCCAAGCCCCATCCAAGCTGGCTGTGAATGTTCCTGGGGATGGAGCAGCCACAGCTTCTCTGGGAAGAATTGGTTCTCAGACCAAATTTCTGGGTGGCCCTATTATGAAAAAAAAGCCATAAATAAATGTACAACGCCATCAATATACCACTATTGTCCTGATCACAAAGCTTAATTTCAGCTGCTTTTGATTGCTATTATTATAAATTATTCAGAGCTTGAAAGCATCAATTAATTGTGAAGAACTAGAAATTAAAAAATGCTTATTTTTAAACTTTGGATTTTTACAAGCTCTCGTCTTCTCCATGAGCTTTAGAATTTGGCTTTCCAAAAAGGAAATTGAAAAATATTTGAAACATTAGGGCTTTCCAAGTATTCTCAGTCATATTTAGACATGCTGTAAATTAAAATTCACCCATGGCTTACTGGAACTAGACAATGCTGTAGCTAATTTAGGCGTGTAGTCTCTTATTCCTTGTGATTTATAAAGAGGTCAGACTAGTCTGTTTGCACTGCATATCCAATTTCTTGAGATTTTTCTAGTACTTTCTTTTGTTTCTGGTACTGGGTTATCATTATTAATTTGAAGGATTAAAGATATCAAAGCTGTATTCCTCCATTTTTGTGTTTCGCTTATATGTTGCCTTATCTACCTTTTCTATGCTGCAGAAAACATCTCTACAGCTCAAAAACTGACATATTTAAACTACTTTTCTCTTCAACAATATAATAAAATTTGTACATTCAATGAAAGGTTTTGAGAGGTCCCTGACTGTTGCATTTCAGTGAGACATGGGTACAGACATGGGTGCAGACAATATGCAAGAGGCTGGGAGGAGGCAAACCACTCTGTCCAGCCAAAATGCTGAAAAATTATCAGCTGCCAAACATACAGAGATTTTTAAAGTGTGTTTTAAAACTTAGCTCCCACTTTCACTGTCCCTGTGTGTGTAAGTTTGTGGTGGCACTCCCAGACTCACCTTGACAAACCTTGCCTTTATTCTCAACACGTTTGCCAAAGATTTCTTTATCACTTTTGCAGTCTGCAACCCACATCTATAGGACTGTCATGAACTGTTTCTGATCCTTCTATCCAGATCCTGGGCTATGTCTCCTTCTCCTCTTGGACCTGGCAAGAAAATGGAAGAAAAAACCATCTCTAGACGGTGCAGAATCCAACATGTTGGTTGTGCAAGGCAGGAACTGCTTCTTTACTATGGATAGAACTGGTTTTCTCTGGACTATTGAATATGTTGCTGCTTCTATTTACAGCCACATAAAATGGACAAGGGTGCAACTGACTGTAGGCAGAGATTTCTGTTTCAAAGAGGGCTGGAATGTTCAAGATAGGTTTGTGTTAGCCAACACAAAATGGCAGGATGGGCAAAGCAATCAAAACAAGAAAACATCATTACTGATAGATCAGCACTCTTAATGTCTTACCCAATAACTCTACAACCTGTAGGAAGGCTTCTTTCTCCTCTTAATCATTCTTCACTTTACCATCTCATGGCCACTGCAGCCAATAATGCCTTTGACCTTCACAAGAAGGTCCTCATTGTTGGTGAGTATGAGGTCCCACAAAGCATATCTCCTTGTTGTCTCCTTTACCATTTGGGAGAGGAAATTGTCTTTGACGGTCTCTGGAATCTTCTGGATTGCTTATGCCCTGGTTATGTCCCTCCAGTGGATATCAGGGTAGTTGAAAAACCCCATGAGGACCAGAGCTACTCCAGAATCCAGCTGCTGGACCAGAATCTGTCTATAGAGGTCTCACCCACTTGTTCTTTCCAGTCAGGCAGGCTAGAGCAGACCCTTCCCGGCCTCTTCTAATCTTAACCCATAAACTCTCAGTTGCCTCCTCATCCATCCCCTGGCACAGCTTCGTGTACCCCAGATGTTTTCTCACATGTAGCAAGGCCCATTTCCCCTCTTTCCATCCTCTCATTCCTACAAAGCCTTTATCTCTTCATTGCAACACTCAGATCATGGCAGCCATTCCACCTTGTCTCCGTGATTCCAAGACTAGACCCCTACAATCGCACAGGTTGAGAAAATTGGGAGAGTAGTTTACCTGGTTTTGTTTCTGCACACCCATTTGGCCTCCAATCAGACATATTAAATAATCCCATCCATATTTTATTTCATCCCATTATATTTTAGCACAAATCCTCTCAGGACGGTCACTGAGATGTATAACACAGCTCTGATTTAGTCTCACTCTGCTGTCTCCTTTTTAGTACTTTTTTCTGTTAGATTCATGCCCATAACTGTGACATTTTATGCATCTTCATCCACTTATCAACACTTAAATGTGCCACTGGGGTGGGCCACGTAGACCCTAATTATAACAGAAGGCATATACATATTCCAGTTCCTCAAATGGTGTGATGCTGTGACAGGGAAGGTTTAGGCTGGATATCAGGAAAGGTTCTTCCCCGAGAGGGTGCTGGGCACTGCCCAGGCTCCCCAGGGAATGGGCACGGCCCCGAGGCTGCCAGAGCTCAAAGAGTGTTTGGACAACACTCTCAGGGATGCCCAGGATGCGATTGTTGGGCTGTTTGTGCAGGTACAGGAGCTGGACTGGATGATCCTGGTGGGTCACTCCAGCTCAGGATATTCTGTGATTCTATGGTTCCTTTTTCTATGTTACCGAATTGTTACACTGGTCTTGCAAAAGCATATTTGATGAAGATTCAGTGTCCTGTGCTTGAATTGAGGGAAAATCTATTGAAATACCCCTAAATTTGTGTGCTTGCTATTGATCTCATATATCACAGCTTCACAACAAACAGCTGAAAAAAACCCACATTAATCTCTTCTGGGGTAAAGAAACCCATCAGCTTCCCAACGCAACTAAGCAGTGACAGATTTGGGTTGTTTGGCTCATCCTCTCTGTTTACCATACAGTTTAAGATATTGAACTATGTAATTAATGATTTGCTAAAATATAATCTCCTTGGATTACCTTTCATTGTCAGTGCAGCAGAAAACATGATCATTCCTCTTAAGGGCTTACTAAGAGAATTATCTATACTTTAAAGAGAGTTAAATTCATAGCTTCCTGAAAAGAATTTTATTTTCCCAATTACCTTTTATCTTTCTGCAGTTTTCCATTAGAAGGTAAAATAACATCATCTATCTCTGTTAGGCACCACAGTCCAGAAAAATATTGCTGAAACTTGGATGTCATTAGGACTAAATATTCTTTCTCTTCTCTTCTTGTTTCGGGAAAACTGATACTTGCTTTTGAAAAGATAGATACAAGCTGGGTGTCACTTTGATTAATTAGGCCCTGACCTCTTCTCTTTCCTGTCTTATAAAGAAATCTGAATTAATATTATAACAAGGATTACCAAAATTAATCCAATGCACATTTTCAGAGAGAGAAAGCTGAGATGATGTTTAATAAGTTAACAATGCAGAAATCAAATAATAAAGCAAGTTTTTCCCTCCTAGTTTTAGTGTAAACTCTAGCCAGACAGGGATTTGGGTTTTTTAAAGACAGGATAAAAGTGATTTGTCCTGTTTTTCTTCTGGCACAAGCCTATGTGCACTAGGTGGTAAAGCTGAAAGCACCAACCCAGAGGCATCTTTACAAATCATTTGGCTCAACAAAGGGGTTTAAAAGGATTCTTTCAGGGTGTAGAATTCCATAGCAACAAGTCCCCATCACCTTCAGTAGATTCTGGCTGCATGGCAAACTGAGTTTTATGCCTGTCTATATGCTGTATGACTATGTAGATTACACAATGTGTGTGTGTATATATATATATATTTATTTATTTATTTATTTTTATTTATATTTATATTTGTGTGTGTGTGCAAAGAATTTGCAGAAAAACTTTTAAAAAAGTCAGCTCTCTTCCTCACTGTGATGCAGAGACAGCTTTGAAGCTCCAAAGTGCCAGAAGACACTGTTATAATAACTGAGAGAATTTTGCATCCCTTTGACATAATGCCACAGTAGTTCAGTTGGTCAGAGCAGGGTGATGACACCACCAAGGCTGTGGAGTCAATCCCCACATGGGCCATTCACTTAAGAGTTGGACTCGAAGACCCTTTGTGGGTCCCTCGCAGCTCAGAATATTCTGTGATTCTGCGATTCTTTAGAGGTCTCAAATTCTCATCTCTGTCCAAAAGAGAAGTCCCTTTCCCTCAGCTAATGCCAGTAAATTGTGTCCTCTCAATCCACAGAGTGCAGTTATTTAGCAGAACAACTAGTGATCCCTCGAGAGCCAGTGTAGCAGTCTTTCTCAAATTATGTGTGCCAGGATTTTATCATGGCTGGTTTCCAAAAGCTTTAGCATCAGACTTTTGTTACTTCCCTTGGGAAATGGTTCAGCAGTTAAAATCTCTCTATTAGGAAACTTTCTTTGATAACTTCAGTCTGAACTAAGGGAGAGAAAGAGAAGTGTCTAAGCCATGAAGTCTGCAGTTCAGGATATGAAGGCTAGAGTTCAGCCTTTTTTAAAAGTTTCCCTAAAGTCTATGTACGTGGCGCAGGTTTTGTGCTCTTCTGAATGTAGGTGGCCTTGAAAGTGTGAGCCTGAACAGAGATTTCTTTTTTGGCTGGGGAAAGGAAACATATATTCTTTTAAAAACAGACCTTTGTGTGACAAACACAATATATTTTGTCTGATGTATAAAAATACATCCACACATTTTTGCTTATGTTCTCAATGAAGGTTTATACGTCTTATATAATATACAATATTAGGGATGCAATGCACTGAGATAGCTTAGAGCTGCCCTACACAAGCTATATATCAACTGGTACTAATTAATTAATTCTGCTGTCTCGGGTCATGTAGTTCAAGCTCTGTCTAGCATATTTCTCAGTATTTCCAAATGCATTATGCTTTCACATAACTATTGACATTCTTAGCAGGCAAGTCAGAACAGTTCTCCAGTCACACTCAATTTTGCATTTTTCAAGGCTGCAATGGTTTTAGAAATATTTATTAGACAAGAAAATATACAGTTAATGTGAAATTCACAGCAAGCAGTTAGTTGCTTTCAAAATCCAAGCTGTCTCTGTTAATGTTGCAGAAAGTAAACAGCTTGAGATACAGATATTTATCATATTATACTACTATATTTGGTATATATATATACATTAAATTTTAAATGCATGTATATAAAAAGGTTCTTTGAGCTTCCTTTTCAAATTGCCTCCAGTTCATTTTTTCCCACTGCAAAAGTACACAACTTATACATTGTGTACTTTTAAAGCATCCAGAAGCCAGATTCAGAATTTCTAAGTAAAATAAAACTGAACTTCTTCTAAGACTCATCACCAAGCAACATTAACTCATTATTTATGTATTAACTTACTTCTTTAAAAGTATTTCTGTGATAGCAAAAAACATTAATGCTTCTGTATCTGTGGTACAAACTACTGTAACCTTTATGCCAAATCCTAACAATACATGGAGTTTGTCCTGGATAGAAAAGCCACCAAGTCAAATAGCAGCAGCATATGACTAAATATTTTGCTAGCACAGAGATGTTGTATAATTAAATATCTCTGGTCCAGCATGCAAGTTTTGTTGCATCTTGTGTGAAATTCATAAATGCTAAATCAGTGCTCATTCATTTTCCAATGTATGAATGAGCAAGCAGGCACAGGAAGCTTAGTCAACTTTAATCAATTTTTAAAAACCATTTAACCTCTCCAGTAAAGCATATTGCATAGAGGAGTAATGGCAGGCAAAATGCAAACAGGGAATGTGTTAGGAGGCAGCAATTAGAGGTTGTCTTGGTCACAGAATTTTTGAAATTGCCATGTAATATGTTTTAAAATAGTTGGGGTGGGTTCCATTAAAGCCATGCCTTGACTTTCTGTAGCTCAGAGGGGTGTTTCTTGTTGTTCTGTCCTCAAAATATGTTATAAAAATGTAAATCATTGGGAGGGGCAGGAAAAACAGGCACTGAAAGAGATTCTGTTTCCCTCTCTAGTAATTTTCAACAAAAATACGAAATTCCCTTCATATTTCCACAGATAAATTTCTGCAAATTGTATGTGTGATAATTTTGCCCTTAAATTCTTCCACTGCTGCTTCGTTACCATTTCTGTGCATCCTGCAAGCAGCAGCTTTGGGTTTTTTCAGAGGCATGTTGCTTGAAAATAGGACAGGCAAACAGCAGAACAGATTGCACAGAGTCTGTGCAGCCTCCATCCTTGGAGGTTTTTGAGACCTGAACCTTGAGCAACCTCATCTGAACTGCACCAGAGACCTTCTGTGGCCCCTTCCAACCTCAGTGATTGTATGATTATCTGGAAACGGGGGAGAGAGGTGATGGAGAGAAGAGTGCTCTAATGAAACAGGATAATCAAACAGGGCTGTTAGGAGCAGAGGCGTTTTGGGTGGTTTGTGTACGGATGTCTCTCAATTGGCACGTTTTTCCCTGATATGTAAGAGTGACATACCAGAATGACTGAAATTAAATCGTAGAAGACGTAGGAAGGTAAAAAACAGGTGGCAGAGAGTAATTCCCCTATGGAATGAATACAAAAAGGGCATTAGAAATGTTTCTGGCTTGAGACCTGATATTTTGGAAACATTTATAGGGAATCAATCTAAAGATCTGGGATGTGATGCCCAAAGAGAGCTTTGGAGATACTTGCCAAAGCTTGGAAGTGAGTAGAAGATGAGTAGTTGGTGTTGCAGTTGAGCACCACGGACTTTGAGACAAGGAAAGTGCCTCAACAGTTCAGGCCATTGTCACGATCCGGCAATACAAGCAGGGGTCGTGATGGTTCGTTTATAGATCTCAGAGTGTAAAAGGACTCAAGGGATTTCAGTTTTAATCAGAACAGTGCACCTTTATTAAGTGCCCACAACACAGTAATGTGATAGAGGAGAGAGAGAGATAAAGAAAACAAAGAGTAGAGAGGAAGAAGGGGGGGAATAGCTACCAACAGATGAGACGAAGTCCTCATGGTCTTCTGCCAATAGATTCACCTTCTTTCCGTGGGGAGATCCCAAGCTCAGTTATTTCAGAAAGTCCCTTTATAGTCCTTTTCAGAAGTGAGGGCCAACTGGCCAAGAGGTGGGGGAAATCTACAGCCGTTGTTATGGGGCCCGTTGCTTTGGGAAACAGGTACAGGACGGACGTACAGGACAGGTCGTACAGGACAGGTCATTCCTTTCCACTTCAGTGCAGTCCTTCCTGCTTTGGCAACAAGAATTGATGCAGTCCATTGGGACCTGCACTAATTTCCTCAGGAATGTGTACCAGTTCCCAGTGGGCACACCTGCAGCCAACACTTGGCAGACATCCCACCTCAGCCAGGCCAGGACTCCTGTGCTCAGTCTCTGTCCTCGGCGATGATCGTGAGGCAGATGAGGGATCTTACAGCCATTGCTCCCACCCCAGAGATCAAGGTCAACAGGCCAACAACAGGTTAATAAACCTCATCAGGAAAGATAAACATTTAGAAGTGTACAGAAACTGCTTTTTTTTCCCCTAGTACATTTCCCTAGCTCCTTTCGTGTCTCTTTTGGATGAAAGAATAAAAATACTCTAGTTTGTAGAAAGTGTCTGTTAATCACTTTAAGCAGCTCACCGGCTACCAGCTCTGAAAAAATAATTCATGTAGTGTTAAGCTCACAGAGCCTGTTGCATTGTGATGGCTGGAGATAGAGGTTGCTTGTACTCAGGAAAATCTAAGGCTGATTGTAAGTCTGTGTCTGCTCTTGAGGAAGGTGAGGTGGGCTACCCAAGTAGCTCATTGAGACAGTGGAGAGTTTTATTTTGTAGTAGTGTAAGTTATTAGCATTCCAGCTAGACTGATTTTGCTGAGACACTCTTTTGGAGCTGGAGTTGTAGCTTTTCTAGTATTATGTCTTATTGAACAACAAAATGTACTCACAAGTCCTCAGGCAAGGCGAGATAAACCTTAAAGGTAGCCGAGGAGAGAGATTTAACATCAAATGATTGACATGACCTCCGAATGCCCAAGCTGTAGTGTGTTGACTCCTCTGGGGTGATGCTTTCCTTAGAACTGAAAAACACCCTTGTACAGATCCACCAGGATGAAAATCAACCTACCATTTGTGGAAGCACTTCTGTATTCCAGATGAACAATTGCAAGATGTTTTTAAAGGGGAAGAGGGCAAACCCAAAAAGGAATCAGGTTTAATGTGAGAAATATTGCTTTTTCTGTTCTGCATTTGTGAAATTGTCTTTAATTTGAAACAGTTTTGTAGCTGTCCTGCAGAGAAGATCCTGCCATTAAGAAATCTTTCTGGGACTTTATTTTCCTTGTCAAAGTATGCTGAACTTCAAAGAATGAAAAACACTTTCTATTACTCATCATCTTGGGAATGGGTTGCCTGGGATTGCCAGGATCGTGTCAAGGGCTCCTTAGAAGAAGTGGAAAAGAGAATTCTAAGTTTTAGCATGGTGGATTTGGACCATACACTGAGAAAGGAACAGAAGAAGAGTCCGGCAGATGCACTTCTGTTGCTGAGGAAGATGGCACTTCTTGAAATAGTCTACAGAACTACAAATACATATGAAGGAAATAGAAAAGCAAAAATCATTCTGGCATCACATGTATGCCGATGATGTCAAATCTCTGGCACTGGGCCAAAGCATCAAGCTGCTCTTGATTGTTCCTTGTGCTGAGTGTGCTGATACAGAAACACTTCGGGTGAGGTTCCTTGTGGCCAAAGCCTCATAGAGCAGATTGAGGGATCCCATTAGTGTTCATTTCCTCAAGTTTTGGCACTCCATCCCATTGCTCATGCCAGCATGGCTTGGTCCCCTTCCCCCTTCCAAGCTATTTCAAAGCTCTCTGAATGAGCCCTGCTGGCTCCTGTGCTAGAGCTCCTTTTTCCCCTCTGAGAAAGGTGCATCCCATCAGGTGTCAGTAGACCAGATGTTGAGGAGATCCTCCCACGGTCAACAAACCCAAAATTTGCATGGTTTTCAATCCTAAAATTATTAGGACAGTGTTGCATTTTCAGACATCTATTCAGAGCTGCTGGAACACTGAAACCCTGGTCTGGTCTAAACAAATAAATATAAAATAATGATTTTTTTAAAATGTGATGTAAAAATCATTCATAGAATTCATTTTTCAGTTTATTCTGTGTTGGAATTTGAGTCTTAAATTGTATTGCACAATCTACTTTTTAAACTAATTCACACAAAAATCAGAAAAACTTTAATATTAGTAAAGCCCAACTATTTTTGCATAATATGAAAAACAGTTTTTAAGTCCCTTCTAGTAGTTTTCTTCTCATTTTCAGAGGGAAAAAGACAAAGTTTTAATTAAATAAGAAATTTGGCAGGCAATTCTTTAGTCATTAATCTGGTCTGGTGCCTTCTGCTATTTGTAAAAAAAAATGGATTTGTACAATTTTGAAATTCATTCCTAATAAATGACCAATACTTATGTAGGTTTAATAGACTCAAGCCTCTAGTGCATGGAAAGCAGTCAAAGGCTTTTGAATTAATTGTATTCTTCACTGCATTACAATAATTTCCAGTATGGTAACAGATGAGCATCCTAACCCTGGGATTTTTATGGTTATTCATCCAGACTTTTTCCATAGCCCACTATAAATCAGGATAGTTCTGCCACAGAATGCTGCAGTGTGGGGAACTAAATACCTTACAATCTCAGATGTTCAATGTCCTTAAGACAGTGCTTTTATGAAAACCAGATGAAGCCAATGAAGTTTAAGAGTTAACCAGCAGGATTCTAAAGGAGGAGAACTACCTTCCAAGAAGTTTTTAAGATGCTTTATGAATACAAAGTCACAGCCATACTGCAGCCTACCCGCTGGGTTTTGCAAGCATTATTTCAGAGCATGGATCTCAGCATGAACTAATTTGCTATTTTTTTCTATTTTAATACATACCACTGCTTATGGCAGTTCAACAGACTGATGGAGGAGAACATTAGTCTTCTGAACTCCATGCTTGACACATAAACTGCTTCTGTTACCTAAAACAACTCTAATAAATCCTGTTCAGCATTTCCCTACTACACAGCACTTGATGCTGCAGTTTAATGCTAAGTAGTCTGAGCTTTACAGAACAGATTTGCTGTTCTCTCATGGTGGTAGAGTCTCTCCTCAAAATCAGCTCAAAATATTAGTATAGCCACAATTATTCTCATAAAAACACGACAAACAAGGAATGAAGTACCTGCACTTCTGGTGGATATAAATCTAATCTCCAATTGCTCTTCCCTATATCAAGGCTTACAACAAGTGCTATTCTTCTACTCTGTGCAGGATTATAGAAGTAATAGAATAGATAGACATTGTATTAAAAAAAATCTGCTGCAAAAAAATTGCAACTGAAACACAGAGCATGTTACTGCTTTGGTAACAGAAGTTTTGAGTTACCTAATGATGCACTGAGACCTCAACTGCTACATCTCTCACCATTACTAGAATCAGTATTTCTCCTCTCTTGTTTACTGGGACAAGAATGAGCAAGAATCAGGGGGAAGGTCAGCAAGAGAGGTACAGTGGAGGGAATCTGTTATGCATCACCCAACCGGGGTGAAGAGGTGGACAAAATACTGCGTAAGGGTCACCAAGGACAAGTGCTGGGTCCTGCCCTTGGGTCACTCCAACCCCAGCTTCAGAGGGGTTGGAAAGTTGGAAGAGGGCCTGGGAGTGCTGAGGACAGAGGCTGGACAGGAGTCCAGATGTGCCCAGGTGGGCAAGAGGCCAGTGGCCCCTGGACTGTGCCAGCCACGGTGTGGCCACAGCCCCAGGGCAGTGCCTGTCCCCTGTGCTGGCACTGCTGAGGCACCTCGAGTGCTGTGTCCAGTTCTGGGCCCTCATGGCCAGAGAGACCTGGAGGGGCTGGAGCGTGTCCAGGGAAGGGAACGGAGCTGGGGAAAGGGCTGGAGCACCAGGAGCGGCTGAGGGAGCTGGGAAAGGGGCTCAGGCTGGAGCAAAGGAGGCTCAGGGGGGACCTTGTGGCTCTGCACAAGTCCCTGACAGGAGGGGGCAGCCGGGGGGGTTGGGCTCTGCTCGCAGGGAACAGGGACAGGAGGAGAGGGAACGGCCTCAGGCTGGGCCAGGGCAGGCTCAGGTTGGATATTAGGATGCATTTCATCACGGAAAGGGTAGTCCAGCCCTGGAACAGGCTGCCCAAGGCAGTGGTAGAGTCCCCATCCCTGGGGCGATTTAAAAGCCATGTAAGATATGACACTTGGGGACATGGGTGAGTGGTGGCCTTGGCAGAGTTGGGGGAGTGGTTGGACTTGATGGTATTAGAGGTCTTTCTCAACCTAAAAAATTCTAGTATTTATTGACTACATCCTCTCTAAGTGAGTATTTCTGGACATCTTAGGAAGATGGATCCCTGCCTGTGCATTCAGTACAGCAGAGCCATGATCTTTTTCCAGTAGTTAAGGCAGCAGATATTTCCAACACAGGAAATGCACAGGGATCACGCAGGGGGGCATGTTAGACTGTTTATCTATGGCTCCTTTCAGAATGGCAAGGTCTTTCCAGAAAATTGAAGGGACTAAAGATTTTCTTTGTGTTAAAGAAAAATGAATAAAAACTGGATGATGGATGAAGGGATGTTGTGTATAAACCACACTGGAGTTTTCATTCAGAAACTGAGCTCTAATCCATGAGGTAAATACAGATAATAGCACTGCTGACTACCGTAGGTGTTTACATTTTTATCCTTATTAAACCCTTGCCGGGAAAAAATATATGTTCATCACCTATGGAGATATTTTAAACATGTGTAACCTTTTTTTTCTCAGTGTTGGAAATCTGTTTCTGCTGTTTTACTTTTTTTTTTCTCCAAAGGACAAAATTACGTGGTAGAAGAAACATTGAATGAGTAATTCACTTCAGTTAAAGTCTGAAGGTTTGGCGTGATGAAGCATCTCAAAAAAGCAAAAACCCAAAGGACAAACTCCTTCAAACCCTCTAGTTAATGTTTGCCCCCAGGTCTAATTGATCATTAACCTTTCAGATTACTTTACATTATGATTTTCAACTGCCTGGGAAAGGAAATTCTTCAGGGAACTACACATCCATTACGCTGTAAACGTCTTTAAGAAAGAGCCTCTGGTACATTTATTCTAGCCTGGGGTTCTCTGGTCCATGGGAGATTCCCTCGGCCACAGAGTTGTGCATTTGTTAAGGGCAGGTGGAAAGGAATGACAACAGGAAGAAAATCTGGTTATTTACACAATCTTTTTTTCTTATGTGTAATAACAAATGATAGATTTTGGTAGACTGTATATTTAGCTTTTGTTTTGTGATTTATGTTGTGTTCTGTCAAGTAGGATGACTGGATCTGGTGAAAGAGCAACTGAGCATGAAAAACTGCAGCAGATGTGGTGGGGTGGTGGAGTCACCATCCCTGGAAGTGTTTAAGAAATGACTGATCATGGTACTTAGTGCTACGGTTTAGTTGACAAGGTGGCGTTCGGTCACAGGTTGGACTTGATGATCTTGGAGGTCTTCTCCAACCTTAATGATTCCGGGATTCTATGAGAAGAGATGGGATCATGTTGCCATCAAGTGTCATCCAGGCCTCGGGGGCAATGGAAAGGAGTTCCCAAGGCTCAGCAAGGAGTGGGAATCATTCATTAGCACCCAGAAGATTGCGGAGTGATGGAAACTAAATCTGGAAGCAAGAACTCACCTGCAATTCAACCTGGAGGCCAGAAGAGGAAGGAAAGAGTTGACTGTTGAGAAGCAGATTTTTGAGTAATACTAGTGTTCTGATTTTCTTAGAATATTTACAAAGAAACTCAATAAAATTTCCCATGTCTGTAAACCTTACAGAAGTAGCTTCCCCTTGTTTCCACATGACTGGGCATGCAGGAATGATCATAACTGGAGGCTTCAGAAGGGTTGCACAGGGAGACTTGATAGTGCTTTTTCTCTTGAGTAAGAAAAGGAGCCAGAGCTACAAGATGTCTGGCAGTGAGGATAAAGGACTGGCAGCTCCTCCTCCTTTGTTTTCCATTAGGTGCTTCTGAAAAGAAAACTTTTTCATGTGAACAGTATTAACAAATACTTTCTCATGCCAACTGTCTCATCATTTCAGTCAGTATTAAGACTTTCATATTGTTGCAGGCAAAAGCTGCTTGGTTCAGGCAGTTTGCTCTAAATCAGAATTAAAGTGGTTTATTGATTCAGGAGTGACACATCATTAACCAACAGCAAGGAACTCTGCAAACGTGGTCACTCTTAGCAATACAACAGATAAACAAAAAGTCTACACACACAATGCCAATGAACACCTACAGAGCTCCCAATACCCTTCTGTAAGTAGTACCTAAAAGATTCAGTTTCCCCTCCCCCTTACACATATTCCTCTTCCTCGTAAATGAGATTGTTTTGGAAAAAGACCCTCTCCAAACACCTCTGTATTTTCAGTTCAGACACTGCTGACACTGACATTCTTGTCTGACCTGTTGTTTTGCAGCCCTTTTGCCAAGGCAGTGCCACAGGACTGACCACCTCACAGGTGTTAATAACCCCATATGAGTTCATTAACCTGAAATGGGTTCATTCATCTCTATCCCTTTATTTTCCCCGCAGGCTCTTTTCCTTTAATAACATTACTAGAACTAGGATTTCTCCTCTCTTGTTTACTGGGACAAGAATGAGCTATTTTTGCAGGTTTTTTGTTGATATTCTCCTAATTCTGTGTGTCTTTTCCTGTCAGTCTGTGCCTTCTGATATTTCTAATCTATTTTCCCAGATAATTCTCAGAGCAACAGCAGCAGTGCAAGGAGCTGGCCTTCAATGAGATACTGTTCAAAACAAAGGAAAAAAAATTTATTATTTATTGTTGTATAGGCTTCTTTGTCCATCCCACATATTATGTGTGGGATGGAAGATTGAGAGGAAGAGAAAGAGAGTCTCTAAGGTGCTGAGTTTTCACACAGGGCAATGGAGAAATAGAGTGCTCCTGTAGATGTATTGGCAGATCAGCAGAGGCAGTGCAGTGAAGTATTGAGTGTTAAAGACAAATTCTATTGATATAAAATTAGTACTAGACTCACACAGGCAGCCTATTAGGTTATTGGACACATCTCTAATATAAAAATAAAGCTCGTGTTGCTGTGCAAAGTCCCAAGTGTTCAGCGATTAACAGCATGTTGTGCTCACAATTTGGTCAGTCTTGTCTCTGCAGCTCAGAGCTGAGATGCATTTCAAAGCAATAAATCTCTTCTGGAATACTTGTGGATGTTTTTTTCGCTCCTGATGCTAAGAAAGAGATTTACCAGGCCTCAAAACTCATTTTCTCCTCAAGAAGAAAAGAAAAAAGCCTTTTTAAATGTCCTTCTAATTGATCCTTCTGAGGGTTAAAGGCAAATTAATGAAGCAATTCATTTGTGCAAGGCTATGAAGTGAAGCCATTGTTGTCCATCAAAATGGTGGTTGAGGAAGAGAATGGAATTAAATTGCTGACATTGGGAGGCACACCTAAATATTGTCAGGTCCCAGCCTCCTACTCAAGCAGGATCAGCTAGGGTTGGGTGTCCAGAATTTTTTCCTTTTGGGGTTTTCATATCTCCCAGAATACAGACTCTAAAACCTGCTGGGCAACATGTTTCAGTGTTTGATTGCTTTTACAGTAAAAATGTGCTTTCTTATGCTGAGGCAAAATTTCATGGATTTAAATACAAACAGGTTTTATATACTTAAAAAATTTTCCTCTAAGTCTTCTGTTCTCCAGACTAAACAGTCCCAGGCCACTTAAGCTCTCCTTGTGGGAGAGATGGTCAAGCCCTTTAGCCATATTTTTGGCCCTAAACAAGGTAACTAATTTTCAAGAGCCTACTATAAAATTTGCCTCCTGATGGCCAAATTTTATATATAAATTAGACAGATTTTTTTTCTCTTTTTTTTCCTTCATTGGAGGCTCTAGGAGCTTTTTGTTTTCCTTTAAGTGATGCGATAGAAGGAGCAAATATTATTCCATTTTTGTTACCATTAGAACTGGACCACAGGGGAGATTGACTCTGTGGTTGGCTGTGCATCATCATGCAGGTCTGTTTTCCTAATGGTTCACATCACAGGGAGTCTCCATACTGGCCATGAATTCTCACTGATCCAAGCCAGGTATCTTGAATTAAATGCCAAATTTTCCATGGGCTTTGGTCTTACCCCTGTGTGAGGCTGGGTCGTGGAAGGGATATGAGAGGTACATTAGTGTATGAATTTACATGTAACCAGAAATGCAGGAATTCATCACAGGGAAAGCTGGGAACAAATCTTCAGTACCTCTAAGAGGAAAAATTAAACTCTTTTTAAACAAAATACTCTTAATTTAACCTCTGAGTAAGAGCCATTTTCTTATTTCATACCATTCACTTCCAGATGCATTTTCATGTTCTACACTACATTTTCTCTAAATATTTGAAACCTATAATGTGCATCTTCCTTCACCTGTACCTCCTTTTGGCTGAGAATTATTACTCATGATTGGTTTTAAGTATTATTTCCAATATTTACAACCTCTACTACTATTGCTCTTACTCCAAAGACAACGATTGGTAGCATATGAGTCCTTCTCCCTTCTTATCTCTTCATAAGGTACAGCTTCTCAAAGAAGAGTTTAAGTAAAAGTATAAATACTGCTCTTCTACAGAAATATGTATTTATTGTGTTTATTGAGCAGTTTTCCTCAAATCTTGATGATCTTCTAAATATCTTGGTTGCATTCTTTACTTCCTTTGGGAGTTGATAGAAGGTGAAAGAAATATAATTTAGTCTTTTATTAGGAAGTGATATAACGATGACTTCATAGATCTTTTGTATAAAGTGAGGTTCAGAGGACAGATCTTTGTATTTCTTTAGATCCTGGAAATCTGCAAAAATTGGCCTGCTCTGCAATGTAAGAAGTCTCCACTCAAATATATTGTTTTATCCCTGAAATTTTAGCCATCAGAAGTCCTAAGCATAAAAGGAGCTCTCATAATTTCTTTTTCTCCATTCCTCTTAAACACACAGCTAATCTGGAAGTAGAAAGACATCTTTGTTTTCCTTCCAGAGATCTTTATTCTAGCAAAATCCTCTAAAAATAAGCATTAAAAACCCCCACGGTTTTCCCCCAAGCACTATCAGGCAATGCTCTCCATAACACTGAAGAACTGAGTAACTTAATAATTTGAAGATAATGCTGCTGAACTCTCGTTGGTCTCATTGGTTTGCTGGAGAGGCTTTTAGATTGATCCAGCTGCTCTTGGATATGTGAATTTGTGGAAGAAGATCATACCAGGTGCACGAAGATGTCTTTGCTGGTTGTACAGCCATTCAGAGATGGTAAATCTCTTTCTTAACATTTAACGGTCTTAAAAAACTTTAAAGGAAACATTTCCACATTTTCCACAAAAAGAACACCATTTAGCTACAAATACATATAAATACTTGGAAAAATCTTGATAAATAAAATTTTAGAAATTAGAAAATACATTTTTTTAAAAAATAGTATTTTTTAGAAAATATAAAATTTTTTTTCTGACTGGGAAGAAGTTGATTTAACTTAACTTTACTTCTGGTTTTATTGAAATGGACTCACTTTCACACAATTCTAAAAGGGAAAAGACTTGAAATAATTTTTTCTAGTTCTAAGCATTTTAAATTGTCTACAATAAATTAAGCTACTGTGTGTAAAGGTCCTTGTATTATCCTAGCAACACTATTATGTGGAGCTACTCCTGTAATGTCCTAATATGGGAGGTGAAATATTTTCTTTTCATTTCATTTGTAAAGCGCTTCCACAATATCAGTGAACTCAATAGATTCTCCATCCTGATTTAAAAGTCTTATTTGTTTTCTTTTCAGAGTGTCTTTGCAGATTGGAACTTGTAATAAATAGGTTTGAAATTTTGACACTGATGGGTAAAATGTGTCAAACGGTTCATGTGCTTGGACTGCTGACATGATGTGCCATAACGGAAAAAATACTAAAATGGGAAATCATATTTTGAATGAAGATTTACATTATCAAATGAGGTTCTTTTAACTGTCATCTTTGCAAAATTAAAAAAGCCAGTACAAAAGTAAAACAAATGTAAAAATATTGATTTCCCACAAAACAGAAAGTGATTTTCAACCTGTTGTACCTTATGTCTCAATCAACAGGATGGGACTAAATGGTTATGTGTCTGTCACTGATTTCTGGGATAATTATTGTTATTATGTATGAATTTGTGTTTTCTCTTTTTTTTTTTTTAAGAAAAGACATGCAAGAGATACAAATCTATTTTTCACACCAGTTACCTCACTGCCATAACCCACAGGTTTGTGTGAAAAATACAATCTTCCTAAACTCACAGCTGGAAAGGATGTGACCATCATCAGTGCAGGGGGACCTGTGGAGGATGGGGAAGGGTCCAGGCAGAGCAGGACGTAAAGGCCTAATTTCAGAGTATGCAAAGACTGTGAAACTGTGTGGGCAAGGTCTCTGTGGCTGGTGAATTTGCTGTCCTGGACAAAGAGGGGAAAGCATAAGGAGGGGTGTATTTTATGGGAAGCTCTAAAGGGATTTTTTATCATGTGCTTTTTGATCACATGCTGCTTCTCCGTGCCCAGCACAGGCTGAGGGAGCCGGGGCTGCTCAGCCTCGAGAGGAGCCCCAGCTGAGAGGGGCCCTCAGCCCTGGCTGTCCCTGGCTGCAGGGAGGGCTCAGGGCAGGGCCCGGGCTCTGCTCCGGGGCCCAGCAATGGCACCAGAGCACCGGGCAGGGCCTGAGCCCGGCAATTGCCCTGCCCAGGAGGCAGAACTGCTGCCCTGGGCAGGGCCAGCCCTGAGCAGATTGTCCAGAACCATCTGGACACAATCCTGGGCCATGTGCTCTGGGGATGGTGCTGCTGGAGCAGGGAGGTGGGTTCAGATGAGCCCCTGTGGTCCTTTCCAGCCTGACCCACTCTTTATTTCTGTGTGATTCTGCTGTGTGATCTTACAAAAGGGAGCCTTAATCGGGCTGTGGCCTCTCCAAGATGACTTTTTGGGGAGAGGTAATGATGGGTATGGAGCAAAAACTGCATCCAAAGAGACTTTTTCTTCCTATCCCTTCTCTCTACCCCCATTACAGACAAATAGTAAGAAAGCAGAACGATTTGTTCTTATGTACTGGAGGAGCTGGGCTTGCTGTGCCCGGATGAGGAGCCCTCCTGGAGACACGTCTGCTGAGAGGTCTGTCCTGGTCACTGTGCCAGCTGCTAAGGCAGCTCAACTATATCCTCTCCACTGGCTCTGCACCATGGCCTTCCATGGGGACAGGTTTGCTACTCACAGGCAGAGAGAAGCCAGTCAGTTTCCTCCTGCATTTTGTGTGTGAAGCACCAGATGTCACGGTCAAATAAAGACAGGCTATGGGGGGGAGGACAGGACACAGATATCTCAGCAATTTTTAGGAAACTCTGCCTGTTTTTGCTTCAAACTGACAGAGAGTAGGTTTAGATTGGTTATTAGGAAGAAATTCTTCCTTGAGAGGGTGAGGCCCCAGCACAGGTTGCCCAGTGAAGCTGTGGCTGCCCCACCCTTGGAAGTGTTCAAGGCCAGGTCAGATGGGGCTTGGAGCAAGCCGGGCTAGCGGAAAATGCTCCTGCTTGGGGCCAGGGTGTTGGAATAAAATAAGATTTAAGGCCCCTGCCAACCCAAACCGTTCTGGGATCCTACAATCCTGTGTTCCAGAAAGTGGATGTCAAAGGTCAGAAAAAATGCAGAGCCTGTGCGTGCTGAGGCTGTCCTGATTTATGTGCATTGATATGAGGTGATCAGCGAGACCTTGGAATATGGTCAGTGATACTTTTCCTGACTGTAGCATGCCTGGAAATAAATAAAAAGAAGTCTGGTGTCAAAGCTGTGCAGCTGGTCATGGTGTGTGTCCCTAAAGGCTTGGACCTGTAGTGGAAGTCCTGCAGGCTAAGATGAATAAGGCAGGTAGGTGGGACAAGGCAGTGCAGATGCCTGTGGTGACCACAGTGAAGTGTCTTGTAATTGCTGCCTTAAATAACTTAGAAAGGTTTGCTTTACTTGCTAGCTTATTTTTCATGTTTGTTTGTGCTCTGTTCTGGCTGTACACTGCAATAATAAAAAAGTATTGTTACCAGCTTGGCAATCCCAGAATGAAACATTCTGAAATTTTAGACTAGTTGAAAATATTTATTGCAGTTCTGACAATGACCACATTCATGATTTACAGATACAGCAAACGAAAAGCTACTGAACATCTTTCATTGTTAAAACCTGATTTGACATTCATAACTAGAATAAGCTGTTAAAAGTTTTTGAAGTGCCTCTGTTGATTTTTGACCCAAATCTACACAAAAAAAACATTAATTGAAGTGTCACGCTGAATGTAGAATTTTGCATTCCATAATGAGTATCAATTTAGGGAGGGAATAACCTGACATGGGTTTTTTTCAATATTAAGATAAAATTTACTCTTACATTCCTTATGGCACACAGACCATAAAGAGTTTCTTACTCATCCCTAGGCTAGATGTATTTTGATCCAGTCTTGAGTCCAGTTTATAGACTCTTTTGCCTTTTCTTTGGTATCAAACTGAAATTGAGCTGATCTGGTCAAGGGAAAACACTATTACCATAACCCCATTTTGTTTTACCTAAAATAGTACAAATATATGACATGAGGGACCATGTTCCTGTATTTGAGTATCCCCTTCATCCTCTAAACAAGCAGATGAAATGTGTTTGGGACCAAAAACTGGAGTATCACTGAGCAAAGGTTACAAGTGAGCTGTCTGTTGTGAAATGCTGATCTTTTTTTCTGCTTGTCTGTTTTTATCACAAAGTCTTTCACTGAGTGAATAATTCAAATTCCAGATGATGCCTTGTCGTTGTCTGCAGTGGGCAATTATCTACTTTTATTGGGTTCTCCTGAAGTAAAACCAAAGAAGGGGAAGAAACCGTCACAATAACATTGTCAATTTGCTGCTCCTTTGTTTTTACGGTAGCTACATGCTTACAAAATTTCCTGAACTCACATAAAATTATGTATTTGATCTCACTGGGGTAGAATCTGTTTGGGAGGGAAGTTCATCTTCTTCCAATCCCCTGCCATGTACAGGGACACCTTCCACTATCCTAGGTTGCTCCAAGCTCTGTCCTGGACACTTCCAGGAATGTTGATTACATATGGTTTCTAGGGAACTTCCAGATGTTTCTAGGCAATGGAGAGCATTCAAGGATTAAGAAACCTAGTTTAATGAGATACCTAACCATTTTTTCCCTGCCAGCATCTTATTTTAAACAGGTAGGTATGTCTGTGAATGAAAGCAATTAAATTACACGCTTGCTTAAGTAGCTCATTGAACCTGGTTGTAATGAATAAGCAGAGTGACGTTGTGCTGCTTTTGTTTCACAGAGCAGGCAGCTGTCATTACTCTGTTTATCTCCATTTTTATACCCATTTTTATGACCTGCATTTGTGAATGCATCTCCTGTTCTCATATCTTCATCAGTAACTCTTGACGTAAACAAATCTGCGCAGACAATGATCATTTTGTCACACTTGTTAAAGTCTTTACGTATCACTTTTCTGTTTTGAAAGACACATTTTAATCCGTGAGCTTGTCATTTTGTGACCAGTCAAAATAAAGCACAGAATCCTATAAACACATTTCTCATGGCATAGTTCACGTAGTAACAATTTTAACAAAAGAATGCCTTCCTACAGGCCACAAAAAAATTTTAAATTATTCATAAATAATGTCAGGATATAATTTAGCCCCTCTGAATGCATTGGCAAATGTGAGGTAGAGAGGGAGAAATAGAAACTACTAGAAAAAGGGAGAGTCAGAGGGAGAGAGACAGTAGGACAGAGAGAGAGATAAAGTAGAAAATATCATAACTCCATGGATCCCGACAGCATCCCATTGGTCCTCTTCCTCCGGTCTTCTCGGTGGTGAGGGTACCAGTCTTGTCCAAGTGATGGGTGCAGTCTCGATCTGGTGGGAGAAGCCCAGGAAACAGAGTGAAGGTTCAAGTGGGAATGCTCAGATACCTCCCCTGGGGCAAGGTTTTACACTGGATAATGTAATCACAGGACACTTATAACACCTTCTAAGACCTTACAGCTGCCTCTGCATCAGTGAGGGTGCGTTAATTACGGCCCCATGAGCAGGGATGAATCCTTCATGCTGTGAATATCCTGGTACTTCTCCAGAGGGCAGTTTTCACAGCTGAGCCACTTGTGTGAGGATGCTGGCACGAGGAGAAGCACTATCCCACCTCACAGGATTTGCCCTTATCTTATTCAACACCCAGCTGCAGCCCTGGGTGATGGGTGCGCAGGCCTGGGCAGTTAAGAGGTCGATTATTTGAGTCATTAACCATTAACAGTCCAGTTCCTCATGTATCCCACCATGATTCTCCACAGCCACAGTCTGCAACCATAGCACCTGCTAAGGGGGATGGAATGGAGGGTGGAGCAGAGTGGAGACACCGTGGCCAGGCTCTGCTGGAATCCTTGCAGGAAGAGGAACTTGGCGGCACTTTGCAGCTGAGAGAGGAGAAGATGTCCTGCTGATGACTGGGGCAAAATCACTCTCCTCCAATGAACTTGGGTCATTATAACCTAATTGCAATATTAATACACACCTCCATCCCAATGTATACCCACCTCCATGGTCCCACCACTCCTCACTCGGCATGCGCTCTAGATTTTTTTTGACTGTATCTTTGAAAGCAGTGAGACAATTTTACACCAATCAGTAACAAAGGTATGTATGACGAGGGTCAAGCTCCACCTAAACATAAAGAAACCAAATAAAAATAAGTAGAGAATGGGGAAAATTTAGGGAAGACTCCATCATAACTGCCAGGATCAGCTGACAGGCTGAACCTGTTTTCTCCCCCAGAGGGATGCCTACTGAGTGAGAATCATACTGTCTGTGCTGAATACTTTTACTGGGATTAGAGCTTGTCTAGGTATTGCTTTGAATACATTTTTGCAGTCAGACACCCACCGACAATCCTCGAAACTTAACGTGTCACAATTTGATATTAATAAAGAGCGTTATTCTGTAAACTGTCAGTGTGCATCCTTCCTGGGCACTGGCAGTCACTGGCAGCAGGGAACACACTCACAATAAAAGGGGAGATCTGCTGAGGGCTCCTCCTTGTTTTTCCCTGACCAAGTCAGTCAAAATCCCTCCAATCCAGCAGGACCGCTCAGTGCAGGGTCCCACTAAGGGAACACTGACAGACTGGTCAGGCACAAGGGGCTCAGCTTTCCTGGAGCACTGACAGACAAATTAAACACCAAGAGTTGAGGAAATCTCCTCTTTTCACATGACAGCACAAGTATGGTGTGACATGCAGAAAATTGTCTAGGAAGATGTATTTTTGACCACATTGCTACTTAACATTGATTAGTCCATTAGACCAATGACACAAAGAAATTGATTGGCACTGCCAGGGCTCCTCATTAAACTGGTATACAGTTAATGATATATTTTATATATATATATATATATAATGATAATAAAACAAACAGTCTTTCTACAGTATATTCAGAAAAAATTTCTAAGTAAAAATACATTTTGATGATTACAGTTAATTAAATATTAGCAATGCTTTAGCATTCCATGCACTGGTTTAAATTCTATTTTTATCCGTTCTGCAAAATGTTGTAGTTGCTTTTATTTCCCATGATTTAATTTCAACTTCCATGTTCTCTCTTAATATTTCTATGGCATAGTGCCATCTTGGGGATGCTGTGAGCATCTGAAAGGACATGAAACAGACTGAAAGAAAATCAAAGTATTTTTCCTGCACTATGTTTTTGTTGGACACTAGGATGCTAAAAATAAATGTGACTGAAATCTAGGACTCTCTAAAGTACCAAGAGTATCACAGCTAATGCCATGTCTATAGAAACTACCGCAAATTCTTGAATGCAGCATGTTAGCTGGTGTTTTAAACTTGTGAATTCTAGTGTATGTGTCAATAGAGAGTCTCAGCTTTTCCTTTAAAAGTACATTTCTCCTCTAATTAAAGAGAAACACTGATGTAATCCTAAAAGATTTGGAAGCTGGAAGAGAAATTGTATCCTGTTAAAGACAGTGACACTATTTTGGGGAATCTTCGTCCTGATTTCCAGTAATTGGTAGATTTATAAAGAGACCATTTCTTCTTAGTGTGTAAAGGAGGAGCAAAAATACAGCAACATTGTTTTAGTCACATTCTTGTAATTTGTAGCTTGACCTTTATTAGTATCTGGCAGAGGTTCAGAGCATAATTTGAGCTCTCAGGACTGCCTCTTCCTCCTTCATTCCCCAAAGCAAAACCAGACAGATCTGCTGACAGTGTGCAGTACAGGCATGGGCTACTATTGTCCTCAAAATATTTCAGGGTTTTATGTCCTATGGTGCAACCCTACCAAGGGACCACTGCTCCATCCTCCAAAGCAAACACCAGATTTTCCTGTGCATTCATTTGCATAATATTAAGAAATGTTCCACTTGACAGAGACTGCTTGTAAGTTTCTGGAGAGACCTTTCCCAACACAGCTACCTGCAGCCTAACACGGAGCCATATCCTGCAGCTCAACAGATGGCTGAGAAATTCCAGCCTGAAATAGTGCTGCTGCTGGTGAGTTTGCTGTTCAGTGAAGGGCTGGGATATGCACAGGAGATGGTTCTCATTTCAGGAATTATCCCTTTAATCAGCAGCTTTGGAGAATATTCTCATGCCCTCTCCAGGTGCAGCTGCTGCTTTTTCCTCTTAGCAGCTCAGCAATGTGGGCTTGTGCCAGCAGGTTCTATGGTGGGTCCAAGTTCACCACCCCACCCACAAGTTCTTCCCTGTTTGCAAAGAATGGCCCAGCAAGGCGCCGTCTCACCAGCTGTGTCAGTTTCTCTTTCACACACTCCAGGAACCTCCTGGATTGTTTCCTCTGCACTGTGTTAGGTTTCCAGCTAACCTGGTAAGTTGAAGCCCCTCATGAGAACAAGGGCCAGCAATAGCAAGACTTCTTCCAGCAACCTCATAGAGTGTTTTGCCTGTCCCTGCATCCTGGTTTGGTGGTCTTTTACAGACTACCACCAGGATCCTTGCCTTGCTGGCCTTCCCCCTGATTCTCACCCATAAATACAACCCTCTCCTCACCACCATCAAGCTCCAGACCATCAAAACCCTCCTGCACGACCGGCTCTCCTTCCTGATGTGTCTCTTCTGGAGAGTTTTCAGCCATCCATTGAACCACTCCAGCTGTGCCAATCATCCCACCGTGCCTCGGTGACAACAACTGCATCACAGCTTTCCTGCTGAAGGAAAGCATTGGTTAGAAATACACGTGCTCCAGGCAAAATGTATGAGAAACCTGACTCTGCTTTAACTGCTGGCTTATGATGAATGGCTTGGGGAAGAGCTGCAACAAAACCTACATGCTAAAATGGCAAAGGTAGTGAGCAGCAGCTGCATGTTTAGAAACAGGAGAGGATACCTCGCTGCATCACCTGTCACAGATGAACAAAAAGAGGTTAAATCTGTTGAAAAGTTTGTGTTGGTTCATTAGCCACATAAGGTTGATGGTGAGGATGCACAAGCATTTTTGTTCCTTAGAAATGGAACAATGAGAATTAACCATTCAGCTTGTCTATAAATATAAAAATAAATAAATAAATGAAATGAAATGAAATGAAATGAAATGAAATGAAATGAAACATCTGGGGGAGATGCAAGAGGCAGATGTGAAAGAGGAAACAGAGCAACACCCAGGGGTTGGGACATGAAGAAAGGAACAGCTCAAAGAGCTACTCCTGAATCCTGTTGTAGTTACCTAACTATCTAGTAGTCATCTGCTAAATTTATCTTTTTAAGATTACGAAAGCTGTGGTATTTATAGATAAGGCTTTTAAAATCCTTTGGATATCAGAAGGGATGTGACTCTTAAAGATGTCTGTGAAATACCCATTGAAACTGTCACATATCAGTATCCAAAATGCAATGATAACTTAGGAAATGCCAGTAGATAAGTATCTGAATAAGGTAGAGATCTGAACAGCTTGCTTTTTGATAGATACTTTAGAATGATATTGTCTTACAAAACAACATAAATTAAACTCTCTAATTGTATGGAAGCAAGTCTTTTTTTCCTTTCTGATTTATAGTGCTATTTCAACCATGATGTCTCTATTTTCATAGTTCAGGAGATTGTTCTTCCATATCAAGAAATATTCAATCATATTAAACTAGACTTTTTTCTCCAAAACAAATGAGAAGTTATTATAATTAAACAAGGCTTTTGCAACTTTTAACATTTTTTTTAAATTTTAAAAATGCTTGGGAGCATCTCATCAGGCGTTATTGGAGAACTTGTGCTTGGCATTTCCCACGCTGCGGTGACAGCCTGGGGTGGTACAGGCTGCCCAGCTCGAGTGCTCCGCTCAGAACACCGAGCAGTTCCAGTAAAGTTTCACATGATTAATGACACAAACTAGTTTCACAAAGAGTACTGAAATCATAAGGTGGGAAATGCGAGACTGCCAGAGCAATTCCTTAACTTACATTCCGAGCAGCGCCTTTGTGTGTATGTTCCCACTGCCTTTTGTTACGTGTTTCCAAACTGATACAAGCAACAGGTCAAGGAACCCCTATTGAGCTTTGTGAACATTGATGCAATATAGAGTGAATTTATTAATAAAATAATTTTCTTAATTGCTACAGAAAAATTAGGACACTATAAGGTATAAGAACAACATGGCAATGTTAATTTGGGTGATTTCCCCTTCTCTGTCATTACTAGTGGTAATCCCTGATGTGAAATGATTTTGTGATATACTGGTATTTAAAAGACCCTGAATGTACTCTCCATTTTTTCCTCTTATTCTTCTGCAGCAATGAAAGTGAGAAGGCGGAAATGCACACCTACCTGAATGGTATTTATTTACAGGGACTGATACTATATTTTACACAGTATTGTGACTAAAAACCCAGGCCAGCTTCAAACTTCAAAAGAACACTTTACTAAATTCACATTTAGTGTACATATCATAAACTGTGAGTTCTTACCCCTTATTAGTCATTATCACATCACAATTAGCAAGCTTATCAAAAGTTACCTTTAAGTGTAAGGGAGTTGATGCTGTGAATCCTTACTGCTGTGGTCCTTGTTGGTCTTGATCCCCAAGGTCAAAGAGATTAGGTTGAGATCTCTTGGTCAAGGAGAGCTGGAATCCAAGCAGGCATCTTCTTTCTTCCTGTTGCGATTTGACACTGGCCAAATGCTAGGCACCCACGAAAGCCACTCACTCACTCTCACCTGCTACAGCTGGGCAGAGGAGAGAAAAAATTTCATGAAGGGTTCATGAGTTGAAATAAGGACCAGGAGAAATCACTCCAAGGGCAATAAAAACAGGCTCAGCTTATAGATACAAAGTGAGTTTATTACTAACAAAATCAGAGGAGGATAATGACAAGCAAAATAAGCACTAAAAAAACACCTTTTCTTCCCCCAAGCCCCCCCTCCTTCCCAGCGACAGCACAGGGGAAAGGGCGTGGGGGTTTGCTCAGTTTGCCACACGAGGTTTTCTTCTGCTGCACAGGGAGAGAAGCTGTAGAAGTTGTTCCCCTGCTGCACCATGGGGTCCCTGCCACGGGAGACAGTTCTCCGTGACCTTCTCCAGCGTGGGTCCACTCTGACGAGCAGCAGTCCTGCCAAACCTGCTGCAGCGTGAGTCCCTCCCACGGGCACACAGTCCTCCCAAAACTGCTGCGGCGTGGGTCACTCTTCCACGGGGTGCACTCCTCCAAGGCCAGGCTGCTCCAGCCTGGGAGCGGGGCACCCTCTCTCCATCGGGTCTCCCACTGGAGCACAGCCTCCTCCAGGCATCCACCTGCTCTGGCATGGACACCTCCCCCGTGGGCTGCGGATGTATGTCTGCATCCCCCGTGGATCCCCAGGGGCTGTGGGTGGATCTCTGCATCCCCCATGGATCTCCAGGGGCTGTGGGTGGATCTCTGCATCCCCCGTGGATCCCCAGGGGCTGTGGGTGGATCTCTGCATCCCCCGTGGATCCCCAGGGGCTGTGGGTGGATCTCTGCATCCCCCGTGGATCCCCACGGGCTGTGGGTGGATCTCTGCATCCCCCGTGGATCCCCATCGGCTGCAGTGGCACAGCTGCTTCACCACGATCTTCACCAAAGCCTGCAGAGGAATCTGGGCTCCAGTGCCTGGAGCACCTCGTGTCCCTCCTTCTCCACTGACTCCGGTGCCTCCGTGTTGTTCCCCTCAGGTGTTCTCACCTGCTCCTCTTCTCTGGCCAGGAAAAAACTGTCCGTGCACACTGTTCTGATTTTCTTCGTCAATCTGTTATCACAGAGGTGTTAGCAGCCTCTTGCAATTGGCTCAGCCTTGGCCAGCAGCTTGTCCATCTTCAGAGCCATCAGGGATTGGCTCTGTTGGACATGGGGAAAGTTTCCAGCAGCTTCTCACAGCAGCCACCTCTGTGGCCCCCACACTGCCAAAAACCAGGCCCTGCAAAACCAACAAGGTCCCCTGGTCCGGGGCTGCTCTGGGCCCGTTCCCGGCTGCCCCGCTGCTGTTGGGACCCTTTGTGACACGGGACATGATGGTGGCCAGAGACCTTTGTGACATCAGAGAGCCCCACCCTGGCTGAGGGGTTTCTAGGGGCACCGCAGGGCTCGGGGTGCCCAGTCCCAGGAGAGCCACTCCAGAAGGAGGAAGCAACTCCCGGGATCCGTCTGCGCCAGAGGCCGAGAGCGACGGACGCGGACAGAGGCAGCGAAGCCACCCCCGAGTCCCGGTGCCCCAGCCCCGTAGCCAGCTGGCCGCACGGCCAGGCCCTCAGCAGGCAGTGAGTAGGGGCAGGGAGCAGGTCAGGCCTGCCACTGTCACACATCGAGGGGAGGACGAGGGGAGCTTTGCTGAGATGGGCCAAGAGCTTTCCCGGTGGGGAGCTGAGACAAAGCAGGACGATGTCCAAAATCTCCCTGCGGGAACAGCAGACAGGGCCAGAAGTGCACCCAGTGAAGGACAGCAGCGCCAAGGAGCTGTCCCGAGGGGCAGAGGATGGAGCCCAAGAGATGTCCCAGCAGCAAGACAATGTCACCTGCAGCACTGGGGACAAACCCTTGGGCCCAGAGATGGAGGAGGATGAGGAGGAAGAGCCACAGCCTTGTTCCCCAGCAGGGTTCAGGCAGCTGTCCCGTTGGGCCAGTATCACCTTCAGCGCTGGGGACAGAGCCTTGAGCCCAGAGATGGAGGATGAGGAGGGGCCACAGCCTTGTTCCCCAGCAGGGCTCAGGCAGCTGTCCCGTTGGGCCAGTATCACCTTCAGCCCTGAGGACAGAGCCTTGAGCCCAGAGATGGAGGAGGATGTGGTGCCGCAGCCTTGCTTTGCACCGGTGCCCGACATGTGTTCCCGCTGGGTCCCTGTCATCTACAACCCTCTGAAGAGACCCTTGAGTCCAGTGATGGAGGAGGAGGAGGAGGAGGAGGAGTTGCAGCCTTGTTCCCCAGAGAGTGAGCACGAGGCAGAGCTGTCCCAGGGAGAAAGGAACAGCTGCTCCCCAAGGGTGTCCCAGGGGGAAGAGTGTTCGGAGCAGGAGCTGTCCAGGGGAGTGTTGGACAGGGAAGAGTGCACAGAGGAAGAGATGTCCCTCGGAGAAGCCAACAGCTCCCAGGAATGCTCAGACTGGGAAGAACACCTGGAGAAAGAGCTGTCCCAGGGGGACATCAAGAGCCGGGAAGAAGTTTCCGATTGGGAAGAACACGTTGGCACAGACCTTTCCCAACAGGAAGTGTCCCTCGGCCAGGACGTGACCCCAGGGAACGGCCACAGACCCTCCGTGCACTCCAGCTGGGAGAATGACAGCGACCAGGAGCTCGCGCAAGAGCCCTGGGAAGTCGGCACCGAATCTGGCAGCTGCATGAAGCCCTTGGCCCCGGAGGAGGATGAGTGGGACGAGCTGAGCGTCCTGGAGCTGCCCCTGGAGGAAGACAAAGAGCAAAAACAGAGGGCTTTTGCGGCAGACGGGCTGCCAGTGCCTGTGCCTCGTGAGGCCTGGGTTGAGGGCCCGGCCCCGGAGCCGTGCAGCCTCCCCAGCCCCTCGCCTGCCCGGCTGGGAGCCCAGGCCCTCCGTGAGCAGCCGGCTGCCCCCAGGAAACGTCCCTCCCGCTTCAGGCGGGCGCTGCGGGCGCTGCGGGGGCTGCTCCGCTGTCCCTGCCTGGCGGCACCGCCCGAGGAGTAGCAGCGACACGGCACCCACAGCAGCCAGCACACGGCACCCATTGCTCCAGAGCCGCCCTCCCTGCGGGGCTGCGGCACCCACGGGGCTCCCAACCCACGGCATCGGGAACCAACGGCAACGGGAGCAGGAGCATGGAGAAGACGGAGATGACAAAGAGAGGATGAAGAAGACGACAAAGACGACGACGAAGACGACAAAGACAAAGACGAAGACGAAGATGATGAAGAGGATGATGACAAAGAAGACGACAAAGACGAAGACGAAGATGATGAAGAGGATGAAGACAAAGAAGACAACAAAGATGATGAAGAAGACGGAGATGAAGAAGATGAAGACGACGACAAAGACGACGACGAAGACGACAAAGACGAAGACGAAGATGATGAAGAGGATGAAGACAAAGAAGACAACAAAGACGATGAAGAAGACGGAGATGAAGAAGATGAAGACGACAAAGACGAAGACGAAGATGATGAAGAGGATGAAGACAAAGAAGACAACAAAGACGATGAAGAAGACGGAGATGAAGAAGATGAAGACGACGACAAAGACGACGACGAAGACGACAAAGACGAAGACGAAGATGATGAAGAGGATGAAGACAAAGAAGACAACAAAGACGATGAAGAAGACGGAGATGAAGAAGATGAAGACGACGACAAAGACGACGACGAAGACGACAAAGACGAAGAAGAAGATGATGAAGAGGATGAAGACAAAGAAGACAACAAAGACGATGAAGAAGACGGAGATGAAGAAGATGAAGACGACGACAAAGACGACGAAGACGACAAAGACGAAGACGAAGATGATGAAGAGGATGATGACAAAGAAGACAACAAAGACGATGAAGAAGACGGAGACAAAGAAGATGAAGACGATGACAAAGACAACAAAGACAAAAGAAGAGGAAGAAGAATAACTTAAAGATACATAGAAGAATAAGAATAGGAATAGGAATTAAGCAATACATAGCAGAAGACGAATAAGAATAGCAATTTAAGTATCTATAGAAGAAGAGGAATAAGAATTTAAAAATCTATAGAAGAAGGACAGTAATAGGAATAAGAATTTTAAAATCCATAGGAGGAGAAGAGGTATAAGTAGAAGAAGAATGTAGAAATACATAGAAGAAGAAAAGAGAGAAGCAGAATAGTGAAAGAATAAGGAGAATAAGAAGAATAATTTCAAATTCCATAAATGAAGATAAAATCTAGTAAATAAATAAAATTAGCAAATATTTTCTCTTTGTTCCATATGGTACATTTACATTGCAGTGTAGGATATAAAAACATGAATGCACAGTAGGTTGAATAGGACAGAGTTCCAACTCCTGAAGATATTTTCCCATTTTCCAATAAAATTTGTGAGGCACAAGAGCAGAGTCTCCAGTTTTCCTTTCTCCTCTCTCCGAGCCATTGATGCATTTCCCACCTCAGTCCCAGGGAGTGCCCTGGGAGCAGCAACTGCTCAGCCCCAGCGCCCGCGGGAGAGTCCCCGGCTGGAACCCGGAAAGCTTGGAGCCAGCTGGGATTGGGCTCTGCTCCCAGGGAACAAGGGATGGGATGAGAGGGAACGGCCTCCAGCTGTGCCAGGCAAGGGTCAGGTTGGATACTGGCAACAATTAATGCCTGGAAAGGGTTTTCCAGCCCAGGCATGGGTTTCAATGGGGTCCTGGAGCAATGGGAGCTGCACACGGTGGGATGCTTCCAGGCCGGGCTTTGCCGTGGAAAACACAACCCTTTCCCTGGGTTTGGAATAAACCTGGAGTCAATCCAGGTCCCACGCAGGGCTCTGGGCACAGCAGGGCCGTGAGTGCCTGTCGTGGTTTGGCTCTGGCCCTACACCAGGCACCCACGAGCGTCACTCACTGACCCTCCCCTGCCACAGCTGGGCAGAGGAGAGAAAAATGTAAAGAAGTTGAGTTAAGGACCGGGAGAAAACACTCCAAGGGCAAAACAGGCTCAGCTTAGAGGTACAAAGTGAGTTTATTGCTGACAAAATAGAGGAGGATAAGGAGAAGTAAAAGAAGTCCTTAAGAAAACACCTTTTTCCCCCAAGCCCTCCCTCCTTCCCAGCGACAGCGCAGGGGAAAGGGCGTGGGGGTTTGCTCAGTTTGCCACACGAGGTTTTCTTCCACTGCTCACGGAGAGGAGCCCTTCCCCTGCTGCCCCGTGGGGTCCCTGCCACAGGAGACAGTTCTCCGTGACCTTCTCCAGCGTGGGTCCACTCTCACGAGCAGCGGTGCTGCCAAAACCTGCTGCAGCGTGAGTCCCTCCCACGGGCACACAGTCCTCCCAAAACTGCTGCGGCGTGGGTCACTCTTCCACGGGGTGCACTCCTCCAAGGCCAGGCTGCTCCAGCCTGGGAGCGGGGCACCCTCTCTCCATCGGGTCTCCCACTGGAGCACAGCCTCCTCCAGGCATCCACCTGCTCTGGCATGGACACCTCCCCCGTGGGCTGCGGATGTATGTCTGCATCCCCCGTGGATCTCCAGGGGCTGTGGGTGGATCTCTGCATCCCCCGTGGATCCCCAGGGGCTGTGGGTGGATCTCTGCATCCCCCGTGGATCCCCAGGGGCTGCAGGGGCACAGCTGCTTCACCATGGTCTTCACCAAAGCCTGCAGAGGAATCTGGGCTCCGGTGCCTGGAGCACCTCGTGTCCCTCCTTCTCCACTGACTCCGGTGCCTCCGTGTTGTTCCCCTCAGGTGTTCTCACCTGCTCCTCTTCTCTGGCCAGGAAAAAACTGTCCGTGCACACTTTGCTCTGATTTTCTTCTTCAATCTGTTATCACAGAGGTGTTACCAGCCTCTGCAATTGGCCCAGCCTTGGCCAGCAGCTTGTCCATCTTCAGAGCCATCAGGGATTGGCTCTGTCGGACATGGGGAAAGTTTCCAGCAGCTTCTCACAGCAGCCACCTCTGTGGCCCCCCCCGCTACCCAGAACCAGGCCCTGCAAAACCAACACACTTCCCCATCTTTCCTTCTTGTCACTGATATAAGCTCTTTAGTTACCTTGTATAAAGAAAATATGCATATATATTTCATGTGGTCCCAACATTGTTTGTCCTATTCTGAGGATCACACACAGTACTGATCTGGTTTTGCTAGGCTTTTTTCTTGCTAATTCTGTTTCCATCAGCTGCCTTGCCTGCTTGTATGCCACCCCTGTGCTTGTCTTGGAGGTTTTACCACTTGCATGTGTCTTTAACATACCTCATTTGGCTGACCCTGGCATTAAACTCTGCCCCTCAGACATTATATGTTCTTCCTATGTTTATGCTCATCTACATAATAAAATTGTTATATAGGAATCTAAACTGCTCATTACGGGGTGGCAAAATATATACTGTCACTATTTATGTTATTTTCGTGTGTTCATATCTGGTTTCAAGGCAAAGAAGTATGAGATGAGCTATAAAGTCCCTTCCAAAGCAAGGAATTTTATGATTCTATGATTCTGTGATTTGATCATGTTTCTGAATACTGAAAATGTGAGATATTTGCAAAATGGATTTGCAACACGCAATAAACATATGAAGGTTTCTGGCAGGAAGACACTGGCTGTGGATCAGGAATTTGTGTTTCACTACCAATTTGCAGTGTTCAACAAAGGAATATCTACTCCTCCTACCTGAAATGGTGTATTTCAGAAATATTCATATTATTGACAAATTAAATCATGTCTTGTAATAAAGAGGAGAAAATGATCTTTGAGAATGGATGAAGGACAAAAAAAAAAAAAATTTACACGTCCTCTCTACTTACTTTGCTGTCTGGTATGTGGGGCATTCCCTGCTGACTGACTTCTTCCCAGACATGTATTTTTAATTATCCAACAGCTCCTGAGCTAGCACAGCCATGCTGCTGATTAACGTGACTACAGACAGGGCAAGGGGACCTCACTTGAATAATTATCAGCTTTCCATGTAGTCTAGAGAGGTTTGTAATCCTTGAATTAACTTTTAGGAAAATTCAGTGCCCAATGCCAGGAACACATCAGATTGTGTATGACCTTTAGTGCTAATCAGGGAGCTGTATACTAACGAGAGGTGCTTATATTTGCTTATTTTTCTCCACAGAATCAATAACAGCTTGTTATGTTTAAAGCATTGCTTTATATGAGACTCTGAACAGCTGAGAAACACTGTGAATCAGATCCTGTTTATAAATTTGCCAGATATATTGCATAATTCTAGAACTCCTTGATAATTGTGGAGCTGGGTCCACCAGAGCAGTCATAAACATTACTGAATTTTGTAATTTTAAGTAAAGGTAAATCAAAGAAAAGCCCCACATATTAGGAGCACTACCTATTTTCCTGTTTTCCTTTAATTCATGTGTGTCCATGGGAATGATCTTTTCTTCAGGTCTTCAAATCTTTAACTTTCTCTCTTTGTTTTACCTTGTTTTGAAAGGAACAAAGAAAGCTTTTCTGCTGTTTTCCTAAAGGCTGTTTGGTGTTTTCACAGGGACAGTCTCAGCTGCTTTTGCTCTCCCCCAGGCTGTCACAGCACAGCTATGGATCTAGAACAGGAGGATGGAGTCAAAGCAAAACCTTTAACACCTGCTGCTTACCTTCATCAGTGTTCTGTCTGACTGATTACTGGGGATCTGGAGTTATGCCACACAAACAGGGGGTTTAATTTAAATACTTATTGACTAAATTTAAGGACACAACAATAGCAAAAAAACAGTAAAACAACAATGCTAAATACTCAACAATGAAATATAATAGCAGAGCACAAACACGCCAGATTCACACCTGACTCGTCATTTTTAGGTGCTATTTCCAGCCCACACCAGGGATGGAATCCTGGAAGACACGGCCCCACTCAGACAACACCACAGACACCTGGAAAGGGACCTACCTGACACAAGGCACTGATAAGAAGGGTTGTTCTGACTACTGCCCAAAGTAGGTGCAGCACTTGATTTATTCCATGACTTCACTTATTCCCTGCTGTGTGCAGTGAAGGCAAGGCTTCAGTGCTTTCATGGAGCAGTCAGGCCTATGGCAGCTCTTTCTGGGAAGTTTTCAGAATGTTGTCCCCAAATTTGTTTTACTACATTTACACCACTAAGTCTCCTGGCCTGCCTGTTAGGTGGATTGCCCAGTCAAATATTACTTTTGACTATTTCATTCAACCATTATCCTTTTATAACCATTGTATTTCATTTACTGTTGTTAATTGCTTCCTAAAATTGCGTAGAGTGCTAATACATTTATTTATTTTCATCTGGATTTTGCATCACTAATCTCCAAGCAATGCACTGTATGCATCCTTCCATCTATATTCTTTTATTCTTTTTTCTTGTAGCTCTGAGGACTACAGCTGTAAAGACTGTTATGTGCACATTTATCTCCTGCAAGGTCAAAGCACCAAGTGAAGGTCACCCAGACTCCTCCACAGCTGTTTGAAGGACTAATGTCAGAAAGAGCAATATCAATTAACTTTCTTTTATTTTTCAAATAGCTGAGATAACTCTCCATGTGGTACAATTGAGCAAGTCAGTGTGGTGTATTTGCTTTTATAATGAACAAAAGCAAGGACACAGAAGATGCTCTAGCCTGGAAACAGGAATTTTGTCATCATGCTAGTGCATGACTGGAAGGGCACAGGTTAAAAAACCAAAGCAATAAATAGAGTATATTGGTAGTGAAAACAATTCTTTCAGTTGCTACTTAAAGCAAATTATGTAACAAACCCAGAGCCTGGAGTACTTTGAACAGTTCGAAACTTGCTCTTACTGGTCACTGCAGCTTTTCAAGCTGAAGTTTCCTTTTCAAATATGTCTGCTACTAATTATGCTTCTAGAAATTCATATACAACAAAACCAAAGCAGCTGCAAGGACAGTCAAAGAGCACAGTTGCTCTCATCCTGTCCACATTGATCTGTGCAGCATTTTGGTGTCCAATATAGGCATTTAGGTTAGATTCATTCCACTCTTTTTGCCTTTCACAATGAAGGTTTGTAACCTCGAAAACGGTTTATGGGTTGTACAGGGGTGGTTTTTTGGTGATAGAAAACCATTCTGTTCCCCTATTAGACAGATGCTTTAAAACATGGTATCTTTTGCCCTCATAGGGTTTGAGAAAAAGACATTGTGAAAACTTCTATTATGTCCCTGACAAGAAGAATGACAGGATGGTTAAGGCTGGAAATGACCTCTGGAGAGTCTCAAGCAGGTTCAGCTGGAGCAGGTCCCACACGAGCAGCTGGGTTCTCATCTCCAAGGATGGAGATTCCACAGCCTTTCTGGCCAAAGGGGTCCTCTGCTCACTCACCCTCACAGAATAAAAAATACGTCTGCTTTATCTCCATTTTGGGGTGGTGATTTCAGAAGATGTCAAGACATCAAATCATTTGTTAATTTCCTTTTTTTTAATTCCTGAGTACTTTTTATCGGTTGATGTTATGGTCTTTCCAATTTGTGTGTTGGAAAGAGGGAGTTCATATCAATTTTCATTACTGCACTGCACACAGAATTATTAAGAGTGGTACTTGCAGGTGAAATTAATGCAACTGATTTTTTTTTTTCTTTAATCTCCAGATAATGCACTGTGTAGGCTACTCTAGGTTTTGGTGCAGTATGAGCAATATTTTAAAAGATAGGTTTTATTCCAATCAGTGTGAGAAGCAAACACATTCCAGTCAATGTGAACAGCAAACCCCATGAACAATTCAAGGACATCACAATAATTTAGAATTTCTGTGTTACAAGTTAATTATTTAGATAGAATGTGAATATGACTGACTAATAGTCTCTGCACCAAGACATGATTTTGATTGAATGGGCTACTCTTGGAATCCTTCCAGCATAAATTTTCCCCTTTTTTATTTCTTTTGCCAAAAGTATAGAAGCAAAACAAAGACCTGGAAAAGCTCCAAAGTCCTTTGGGACACTCTAATGAATTATATGTATTAAAAAAATAGCTGGTTTTCTGTAGGAAAAATTTAAGATGGTCCATAATAGGTTAGAGCAACAAGGGGAAGAAGCTCAAATAACATCTGGAACACAGTGATTGAGAAAAGTCAAACTCTGTTAATGGACATATAACTTGATGTTTTCCAGGAGGCTTCAACACTGCCTTGGAAGGGAAAAGACATTAATATCCATTTACCAGGGAGCTATATTTGTATTAAACTGTGCTGTGGAGATCAATGGGAGTGGCAGTCTTTAGCTCCTACTCATACTTAGCTCACATTTACAGTGTAAAAAATTACATCTGCTGAAATTGAAAAGGACTACCCACTCTGATTTTTTCAAATGTAACTTCTTCTTCGACATAGAGAGATAGTTGGTGCTTGGTATCAGATGGACACTTGGCAATAAAGACCTAGACAGCAATTACGAGACCTAAAGTCTACTCAGAAATATTTTTTTTTTTCTGTCTTTGTCCAGTAGAGCTCTTTTGCGTGTATGTTATAGCATCAGACATTTATTCCTCGGTTTTCCAATCATTCCCCCAAACGTGTTTTGGTTGGGTTCTGGTTGTTTCTAGATCTTGGGGGGTTTTAACTTTGTGTTTGTAGAACACATCATATGTACAAGATGTCACCGTGCTCCAGTTCCTGTCTTTACTGCAGTAAGAAACTATAATGTTCATAATTCCCTGTCCAAGCTAGTTAGCTGGAGTAAGGAAATTTCTGTAATTTTTCTCATGCCTTTTTTTATTAGGCAAGTTGAATTCATTAAGATAAAGAAACTAAAAATGATGAAGATTGTGAAAGCCACAGTTTTCAATCATATTTTGTTATTGTCACTGTTCGTATTCACTTGTGAGACTGGGGTTTCTGATTTATTGGGGGAATTCTGCCTGAATTCCTGAATAACTCACATTTTCCATACTACAGATGTCAGGGCAATTGGTAGGTAAGAGGGATCTCCTGTAGGGAATCCAAGTCTTAATGGACTTCTGTGCATGTGAAATGAATCTGAGGGACTAAAGAGACTTCCAGAACATCCAACAGAAGCCAATGGCCTCATCCTCGATGGCTTGCATTCAATATTCCCTTTGGAACTGGGACATTTGAAGTTTTGAATCAGAGTCATTTTTCTGTGAAAAGAGAGCAGCTTTGCTCCTGATTCTGGGGGAAACAGAGTACAAGGACACTGAGAGGAAGCACAAGCAAAAGAGCAGAAAATCTAAGAGTGAGATTTTCCTGCATTTCAGCTTATTCACTTGCAGTTACATTGGCACATAATGCATAGATAATAATTCACAGCTAAACATCTATCACAGATTCTGTTTTAGTTTGGTTTTAAAAAGACACGAGATTTTGAAAATTAAATGAATAATTTTAAAAAATCAGGGCCGTTCTTCCATAAGTTTATTTGGTTGGTTGGTTGATTGGGTTTTTATAGATAACGTGTGTTCATTTCTTGCTTGTTTCATGCCTGTGTCCAAAGGAATACATAACAACCACAGACTTTCTCCTGTTTAGGAGTTAGTACAAATTCCAGGATTAAAATGATGCCAAAGCAGGTGAACAGTGGAAGAACACAATAAATATGTCATGGAAGATAGTGTAACTCTGAGGGAAGTTTATGAAACAAGTTATAGTACACGATAAAGAAAAATAAATCTGAATTCATGAAAAGTAGAACGTGAGAAAAAAAGACTGAATCCGTTAAGCTGTAGGAGACAATAGAAAAATGTCAATTGGATCTATGATACTCTGTAAGAGAAAACAACAACAATTACTCCAGAAAAGTTGGAAGGATTATCAGTTCGGGGACATTTTTGGGGACAAAATAAAAAAGACCCAACAGGTGAATGATCACATTCTAAATGAGCATACCGAATATGACAGGAGATGTGAGCAAAGAAAATAAACATGGTTTTCTGTGATACCTAGAATAAAACATAATGATAGGGGTATTTCTGTTTCTACTATAGTGGACTGTAAAGTCTATTCTACAGAAAAAAATGTTGAGATCATCACTCCAGAACTACCAGAAAAATGAAAACACTACTGCTTTTGCAGGTTTTTTAACAACGTGTTGTGTTTTCTTTTTCTCGAGAATATTTTCAGACATAAATATTAAAAACTCATTACATTCCCAAATACACCTGACAATAAGGAAATGAAAAGAAATTTCAGCATTTACATGAAAAACTTAGTGTTTTGATAGAACAATTGGTGAGCTTATGACTAATGAATAATTAACCATCTCTGACAACATATTAATGGTCCATGACTTTGCCGTAGGCTACACTTCAGTCCTTAGATTGCAAATGATTTAGAGGTGCTGATCTAATATTATTAATTTCTTCAAACTTCTTAAGGCACAGATGTTCTTGGAAACTCTCGCTGTATGAAACATCTCACAGCAAAATTAACAGTTGTAATTCATGATGTGCCTGACATTCCTGAGTTTTGAGGGAAATTTACCTTGGCAAAGAGTTGAAAGTAACTTTTCCTGTTTAATACAGCGAAGCACTAGCACAGGGTGCCCAGAGCAGCTGTGGCTGCCCCTGGATCCCTGGAAGAGTCCAAGGCCAGGTTGGATGGGGCTTGGAGCAGCCTGGGCTAGTGGAAGGTGTCCCTGCTCATGGCAGGGGGTGGCACTGGATGGGCTTTAAGGAATTCTGGTATTCCATGACTCTAATATTAATTAGATCACAATCTTTTTGAAGCAGTTTGTTCAAAACATGCATGTGTTACATCATTGTTTTACTACTCTGATCGCTGAACTTACAATTTAAATTCTAATGTCAGGACTTGCAAGACATCATCTGACAGTGGGCATGTCCAGGCCAATAAAACCCAAACAAACAAAATCCCAAACCACTCCCCTAAAATATTAATTTTCTAAATTAATAGGTAAAGGTTGCTGTCTTCTGAGGACATACTTTACATCTATTCACTAGTTTAAGTTTCTTATGGTTCAGCCCTGTGTTTCATCTGTAAGTTCTATTTTTAATTCTCCAGTTCTCTGTAACTGCAGTTTAGGTTGGGTCTTCCACCATTAAGGATTAAATAAAATGTTGGTTATTAAGCAGCTGCTTTATATTCTTGTTTTGATCCAAAAAATCCATACCAGTTTTCAAGGATGGACACATGAGGGAATAAAGGGCATACCTAAGAATTAATTTCCAAAGTTCTTGTGCTTCAAGAGTCTGATAAAATGATTGCCAAAATATTTGTTTAGGACAGTAGGTTTATATAGAAAAAGAATTTCTGTAATTCTCTGTCAAAATTTGTTTGTCAGCCTGATCCTCTAATTGCATAAATAGGAAGAGGAACAAAACAGCAGATTTACATTCCAATGTGTACATATCTTAAATGATTGCTTGATTTTCTGTCAGCATCCTGTGAAAATTAAAGCACAGCTGTTGTTGCATGATGAGAATTACAGACAAAAAAATATTTCCTTCAGTGGGAGCTGAAATCAGTCATTATTTGACAGAAAGAATTCATTGCCTGACTGATTTGTTCCTCTACACTTAATAGCACCCTTCTAACTTAAATCACTTCCAAGCAATAAATTTATGGATTGAATCCCAGAGAGTGCAAACTGAGTTGGTTCTTCTGAATTCAAAGATATTTAAGTTTATGCAAATTGATAATCAGTTTGTGCTTCATCAGTTTAGTTTATATATGCAGAATGTACCTTCTTTCATCCCTAATAACGAGTTCGAGCCTTTTAAGTAATTTCTGAGTTCTCAAAGGTGGCTGATCTTTGAAATAATTTCTTAATCAGCATTCAGGTATGAGGAGGAGGCAGGCTGCGTGTTCTCCAAGTGGTAATTCCCAGGCACAAAGTGGGAAAACTTCAAAGACTACAAAAACAAAGTTAGTTTCATGAACATACCCTGCCTGCTGTGTCTCTTATTTACTTATTTACTATTTACAAGTATCCATATGGTCAGTGCACACAGTTTAATGACAGGTAAATGATACAGCTTGCCCTGGGGCAGAAAATAGAATGTAAAAGAGAGAGTAACCTGTAATTTTGGCATCATTGCTTCTCTAGTCAAAGAGGCCTGCCTCACACTTCACTCAGTGGGAAAAACAGGCCAGCTGAAGTAAGAATAATCAGGCAGAAAATGACAGAAGGAGGAAAAATCCAATCCAAGCTTCTGTTGGCTCAAGTCCTTAAGAAGAAATTGCACAGCTCATAAACTTTCACAGGCAATCAATTAACAAATCAAGAAGCAAAGAAAATAAAATACCACTGAAAGAAAAAGAAAAAGGATCTTCTTGGCTTTTATTTCTTTTCAGGCTTTGTGTTATACTTTAATAAAGACCTAAGATTCAGAATTTTATAGGGTTTCTGAGAGAGGAGAACAAATCACTAAAGTTATACAACTGTGATAATTTCCTCCCGCTCTCAGCAATCTCCGGGGAAAATCATAGAGGGACAGACAAAATAACCATCTCTCTTACTTCTATTCTTAGTTTCCATTGATTTTTGCTCTTGTTTTCCACCAGATCCCTTTTAATGAGCTCTACCTTTTGCCCAAGCTTTTATTGGAATGCACTTTTGATATTATTGTAGACTTAATTAAATCTTTTTTAAATTATGATTTTCATGGTGAACTCACCATTTGTTCAAAAGCCTATTGCAACCAGGTGTTTTTCCAGTCTCTTTTTGTTAATAACTTCAGTAGGTTTTAATTAAGGATTTTGGGGAATAGGGAGGACAATAAAACTGAGGATTTAGCCTGAGCTACAGTTCTGTGAAATCAGTGTGTCCTCTAAACAATCCAACAAGGAGAGAGGATTAGGCTCGATTTTTGTTGCAGAAGAGGATTGCACTTCCAGTTTGGTAAGTTTTGTTTAGGCAAAAAAGAAATTGGCTGAATGGTCATCGATGGAAAATAGCTTTGATTTATACGAACAATAATGTCATACCTTAAAAAATGTCAGGATAATTTGTGCATGGAATCACATTCGATCCATGGAAGGCAATATACCGAGTATTTGGAAAACATGGGGTTTAGTTTCTCTACTTCAGCATCTGGAGAATGTAATTATCATTTCCCCTTCTTAGAATCAGCTTTTTCACGAACTAGAGAGTAAATCCAGTATGTGTTTCTCCTGCAGGTTAAGTCAGCGCTGATAGATTTGTGATGTTTACATTAAAATGCTGGAGATCAAATCAATCCAGAAAACAGTGAACTCATCCACTACTTCATGCAACACCCAAGTGAAATGTGAACCTTGGCTGAGTTATGTTCTCTCTCATTTTCTACCAGTGTGGAATACATTTGAAATTGCAGAAATCCCCAGGGCAGAGTAGACAGGGGATCTTTTCTAATCCCCAAAGTCAGATTTCTTCATTCTGCAGAAAATGCAATATATTAAATACACAGAAAGTATATAAATACACATCTTTCAAAATATAAAAATTATAAATACATAAATTTTATAAATAAATAAGGAAGCTAATTATCATTAATAAAATATTAATAAAATATAAATACACTATATAAAGAAAATAACTATTTGCATATATATCATATTTTTATATAGAGAATATATAAAGAAAAATTCTAAATATACATAACACCAAAAAAACCTGAAAATGCCAGGAGTTGTAAGGAACATGTCCATGCATGGTGGCTAGATGCATACTGTGTGTGAAGGACATATGGCCGAGCAATAAAAAGAAGAGCCAACAGACTTCTTTACTTGGTAAAATGAAAATTTCTACCTCCCATCATAACAAATTCTTGGGATATATTTTTGCAATTATCTTTTCCTTCTGAAGTCAGGCTTTTTCTATCCTGCAGCTCTAAAGCAGCACAGGGAATATAACTTGAAGTAATGACAAGGGGTTAAAAATTCATATTTTATTATAATTTATCATAATTATAATATCTATTATAATATAATGTAATGTATAAAGAATTATAATTTATGATTTAATAACTTTTGTTTTACTGAAGTAATGGATGGAATAATATTCTTCCTAGATATTGCTTTAGTGTGACAATTATCTATTCTTTTTAATATGCTCTTCTGTACCTTTAAAATATTAGAGGGAATGGAAAAGAGATCACAGAGAAAATCAATCATGTCAATAAGGTAATGACATGAGTAAGTCAGAAGGAGAGAGGTGTAGACTTTAATTTGGTTTAAGTGCATGTAAACCAGTAAATGATCAGGACATGAGCGATTACCATGTCCAGAGATACATCTGTGTGTTGTAACCACTCTGTGTAAAGATTGTGAGTTTAGACTGCTGACATCACTTCTTTTTCTGCTCTCTGTTCCAAAGCACATCCTTTGAATTGAAGTCAGTGCCTTCTTTTGATTTGGGAGAGCTCCTGTGGTTGACATCAGTGGCAGCATCTCACTGATTCGCATCACACTGGAACCCCTCCATCTCAGGACACTTGGCTCCAGTGCTTCCTACTGCTTATTCATCCATTAAAAAGGATGTGTACAACTTCAAGTTCAAGGAAGCTTCCATTAGCAATTAATGAAAAAAATCGATGAGATTTTAGGTATATTAAAAGTCTTGTAATGACAAGTCCATGGAATGACACGCTTGGATTAATCATCAGTAAAAGAGCTGTGTTTGTGTTCTCAGTTTGTGGTAATGCGATCTTACTATGTAGTTAAAAACAAATGCTAACAATGGGTCTTGTTCCTCTATTAGAGAATAAATGTTGGTTTTTTTCAAACAGATACTAGAAAAATACAAGGAAAAAAAGACATGGTATAACTATTTAAACTGTGCATTTTTCCTTTTTAAAATGTATACAAGGAGACTATAATTTGTCTGCTGTTGTGGAATGAAGCTGAAACCTTCTGAACCTTTTTGAAAGCAATTATCTACAGCTGTTGAAATTTTTAGTTTTAGGAAGAGCTACATAAATGGGGATAAGGACTCACCTTCAAAATTCAAACGTCTGCATGATGCAGGAAGGGTTTTTTCGTCTGAAAACTGAGGCTCACACTTATCAGAGGCATATTGTCCTACTAAGCAGTTCTATCCTCTTTGGTAGAGTCATGTTCTGTGTTTAAAGAAGGGTATTCAGCCTTCTTGACAGCCCTGTAGTGGTCACAGTACCTGCAGGAATGACCAAAAGTTAAAGCAAATTACTAAGGGTACTGCCCAAATGTCTCTTAAAAACTGACAGGTTTGGAGTAACAACCTCCTCTTCTGGAAGTCTGTTCCCATGTTTGACCACACTCTTGGTGGCCTTTAAACGATCCTTTTCAGCTGACACCATCCTGTGATTCTGTGTGAAAGATGTCCCTGCCCATGGTGGGGAAAGGTGGGGAAGTTGGGCTCGGTGATCTTTAAAGGTCACTGCCAACTGCAAGCATTCCATTCCACTTAGGTTTGGCACATCTGCCTCCAGGAAGGCAGCCAGACAGCCAGGTCTCATGGCTCAGCTCAATCCTATGGGAAAATGGGGGCATTTCTCCATGCTCCTCTCTTATCTCACTAAGTTCCTGTTTGGTTTATGCTCTGGGAATTAGTAGATCCTTCTGAAATTTCATGTGAAGTCAGCGTTTCTCATTGTTTGTAGAGAAGGGACAACATTTTCAACCCAGCTTTGGGTTGCGTAGATACAGTGAAAACAAGCCTCAGAGAGTGATCTGAAAGGTCTCCTGGTCTTCCAGTTACCACACTGACATCTGACCCCTGAGCAGAGTGGGGTGAGAAGGGAGTGATGGCCACATAGAACTGGTGGTGTGTGAGACATCACAAATTCCTCTGTAAAAAGCCCTGTTTTCTCACACAAAATATCAATTTTGTGTTCCTTTATTTTGTTTTTATTGTGGTCTAAATCACAGGCAATGAAATAGTCCTATATCTCTTATATTTGAAAGATAGACAATAAAGAAATTCATATTATTAAGATCCTCAGTTTTCAACCTGTCAGTCGAAAGGAGAAAGGGAAAAACTGCAGCTACGGGGCTTGTATATAGATGTGCTGTTTATGAAAATCCTCACACTGTTTTGTCACTCATAAATGCTGCAAAAGAGACATGGAAAGGAAGTTGTATCCTAGCTATAGATTTCAGCCTCTGAGTTAGAAATACTCCAGCTAGGTTCTCCCTGAGAAATGTGTTTTAAATTATAATTGTGTTTGGTTTGCCAAGCAGCGCCGGTTCTACAGTGTGTATACAGGTGAATATTGGACTTGAGGTAGCTGCACTTAGTGAATTAGATTAAATCTCTGGGTTTTAGCTTATTTCTCATTCACAAACATTATAATTCAGGTAAATTCCTCCCTTTAATCCCATCCCTACCAAATTCCTCAAAATGGCATTTGTGAAGAGTTGTCTACATGGAGTGACGGAAGCAAGAATTGTTCCCATTTTACATACTAAAATTGGGACAATTGCTGCCCTTCCATCACTCCTTAGCTCTGCTGAGCAACAGGAAGAATAATATGGCACCTGTTAGGCCACTACTGAAAATAAGTTTCTGTGAAAAAAACTCATCCAAGAGTTTTTTTAAAAAGCTGTGCACCTCACATTGCATTGTTCTGGTATTCCCTAACCAGACAGTGCCACTGCCAATCAATCTTACTATAGGGAGTCCCCTAAGGGAGGTTGTGAATCCATCCTCCAAGGCTACTGAGAAATATGTATTTTTAAACACCTTTTTTAGGGGGTTTTTTTCCATACATTGTATTCCACGGTGCATATTTTGGCAGGTATTTATGATGACACCTAGAATGCGTGCATAGATGCAATGAAATTATTAAGTGGGCAGAAATAATTCTATTTGGATTGCTTTACCTGCTGGCAAAAGGCAGCAGCATCCACCACCAGGTCAAGAATATGTTAGTCTTTAGTTCCAGGTATCTTTATCTTAATGAACATGATGTAGAGGTTTTTGAGCAGAGAGGCTGTTGGTCTTATTTGTTTCTGTGGTAATGAATTCAGAAAACACAACACTTCACTTTAAGAAAGAGTACTTTTTGTGGTTTTGAAATAAACCTTGGCATCTGCTTTATTTCAAAATTATACTTTTAAAAACTCTAAGATTAAACTTTATTTGCAGTGAAACTGATTTGGACATATGTGGAAGAGTAGGTTTCTTTAAAAAAGGGACAATGGAAATTCTTGTAGGTCCTAAAGGCACCTAAACAGCTCATGGAACAACACAAGATTGAGAGCAAGGCAGGAAGTGTTCAGAGGAACAGGTTCTTTGCCGTGCTGTTTCTGACAAAGCTTACACTGTGAGCACTGAAAGTTTTATTTTGGTTGCATCCCTCCCCACCACCACAGTGCTTATGTCTTAAAAAATCCGATTTACAATAGAAACCTCTAAACCATCTTCTTGAAACTGCTCGTCAAAGAAATCTGACAACACCTTATGGGCTTTTATTAAATCAACAAATTTTGTGGAAAGTAAAACTAGTGTTTCATTACAAGTTCTTTCTGACAGTGATTTGCAAGGTTTCTAGGTTTTTAAGGAGTCTGTCTTCTTGTCAGGGTTTTAAACGCAGCTGGGAATTAAGCACCACACAGCTCAACCCTCCTCCTCTCCCTCCTTGCTCTGGTGGAATGGGGAGGAGAATCAAAGGATAATTTGTATGTTGAGACAAGAACAGTTTAATAATTCAGAGTAAATTACAATACAATGATAATGGTAAATAATAATAACAATAGTGATAATAAGAAGTGAAAAAGAAGTGATGCACAATACCATTGCTCACCACCTGCTGACTGATGCCAGTCCACCCTTCCTGAACCCAGACTGGCCCTTCCAGACAACTCCCCCAGTTTATAGACTGGACAGGATCTTCCACGGGGTGGAACATCCCTTTGGGCAGTTTGGGTCACCTGTCTCAGCTGTGCTCCCTCCCAGTCTCCTTTGTGAACCTCCTCAGTGGCAGAGCAGGAGACAGGGGAAAACAAGTCCTTGACTTAGGATAAACACAACTTAGCAAAAACTGTGTTACCAACACCATTCTCATTGTGAATCCAACACACAACGCTGGAACAGCTACTGAGAAGAAATTAACTCTATCCCAGCTGAATCCAGGACACTTCTACAGAAGCACGAGCAAGTCAGTGTGTCACTGACTAACCGATTCTTCCGGGAGTTCTCAGTAATCACATTAATTTCCAACAAGCTTTAGACTTTCCACCAGACCAGTTTTGAAGAGAAGCCCTTCAATTGGACTTCTACAGAGTCATGGAATTGTTAAGGTTGGAAAAGGTCTTTAAGATTATCAAGACCAACCATCAACCCAACACCACCACCATGATCAGCACTAAACCATGTCCTCAAGTGCCATATCCACACCTTTTCTGAATATTTCCAGGGATGGTGTCTCCACCACTGCCCCGGGCCATCTGTTTCAATGCTTTACAACCCTTTCTGTGAAATACTTTTCCTAATATCCTATCTAAATCCCCTGGGCACAGTTTAAGGCCATTTCCTCTCATCCTGTCCCTCATTCCCTGGGAACAGAGCCCACCTGGCTGCCCCCTCCTGTCAGGGAGTTGTGCAGAGCCACAAGGTCCCCCCTGAGCCTCCTTTTCTCCAGGCTGAGCCCCTTTTCCAGCTCTCTCAGCCACTCCAGGGGCTCCCTTCCCCGATTCCGTTCCCTTCCCTGGACACGCTCCAGCCCCTCGGTGTCATCCTTGACATGAGGTCCCAAAGCTGAACATGGAATTTGAGGTGCAAATCACTGGGACATGCACAAGCACGGGACTGACAGAATTCTGTGTGTTGCTGGTTGAACAATATTTTTAATGGTTTTATAAATTGCCCTGAGAACAAAGCCACACTGACCAGGGTTTGCTGGAGCTCGCTGGCTCCTGTTACTGCTCCTGAGTACAACCTGTTACAGGGACATCTATGAAAGCATGGCCATAGCCACTCATACTGTGACAGATTTGAAGACAGCCTTCATCTCAAAATTTGAAACGAAATGATTCATTAGTGGTGATATATATCTATGGCATATGTCTGTAGACATAAATGTGTAACAATTCGGCGTACAATGACTGCATGCAAAGCTCTGAAGCAAAAATGCCATCCTAAGACCAATGTCTCCATTCAATTTAATTCTAAATGCAAAACTTTCCCCTCGAAAATTTTGTCTGACTTCTCAAAGGTGGTGCCACTAAATCTGTCCATTTCTCATGCACTCGGTAGCCTAGCATTTTAAAGTCATATATGAGAGGTCAGATGATCTAGTTATCTAATTTACACTTACACACATAAGAAAAAGAAAAATTATACCCTTTCCTCCTGGTAGTAGAATTCAAAAACTACTTTAAAAGCCAGAAACACATCTTTTAACAATACCTATCCTTTTTTTTCCTTCTGTGTCAAAAATTCCTAGGATGGAGGAGTGAATTATTCTAGGTATTTTTTACATATTACATTACATTTTACATATAACATTAAAGCTTGTAAGAGAAAGACCCACCCCTCACTAATCATTATAAGATTTTATGCATGTCATATCTAACCTAAATCTTGCACCTTCTTCACTCTTTGTTACTATTCAGCATCCCAGATACCTCAAATCTTATTTATTCCACTTATTTAACCACTGATAAGTCTTATCTATATGGAGATTGTTTGCCTTTGATCAATCCTTATCTGAAGCAACTACTTTCAGATTTCTTCTAATAAGAGGACACTTTTACAGTATGTTAAATTGTAGAAGGATAAATACAACAGCCAGAAAGCACCCAGGGCTTACCTATTTCAGTGTAGTTTGCCTAAAACACATCGAGTTTGGTTAAAACCTTAATGTGCAGCAGCTCTGCCTCCTTGGTGCCCTGTTGGTCAGATTACTGTGTCACACTGGCCTTGCTTTGGCAATGCCACTCCACATTTTCCTTGGGGCTACTTTGGAACAGCTACAGTGGAAAGAAATGGATGGTTTAGGTTTGTTTCTTACTCAGATTTTAGCCAGATTCTGCAATATTTGGTTTTCATTCCCCAGCTAGTCTGTAATTGCATCAAGTCCATCTAAAACCCCTAGTACATGGACTTTTTTTATGATGGAATGTTACTTTACTTATTTTTACATGAAGATATTGGTTATGAAAAGCTACCTAAAAATCAGAGGCTCAAAGCCAAGGCATTGCTCCTGAAAGTGGGTTCAACTGTCCCAAAATTGTTATTCCTATATTTCTGGGGTTATTAATAGTGTAATTCATTATAAATGCCCAGACATCTTCAGTGACTTTGCGCTATGCATTTGACAGAGAATGATAAAGAGATGGAAGAAAACTTCCAACAGCAATTAGCCCAAACTTGTCAATGCTGACTTGCAGGAAAACAGCTTAAGCTCATAAAAATGGGTTGATCAGCACAACTTCACCACCAGGCTACAGGTTCTCCTGGGATACTGAACACAGGGAAACAAACAAATATAAATCTTTCCATCCAAACTTATACTGAAAGGCAATTAGGTTTTCTTTTCAAAATATCTCAGCCTTCACCATCTATGAGGTTAATATTCAGAATCACTTTGGCTGCTGTGCCCAGAAATTCAGTGAGGCAGAAGCCCAGCTCTGACAAAAATCATGCTGGAAATAAGACATGGAAGATTTCATTTGAAAGAAGAAGAGGTACAAACCAAGAAGGAATTAGAGTTACAGGGCAGTATTGTAGATGTTTATTGTCTGTTTAAAAGACATGGGTATCCCTTTTTATTATCATAATTTTTAAGTTACTTCTCTACATGGAGCTCCAAAGGAATTCAGTTCTTACTGGCCTTTAACTAGGTTTTACCTCTCCTTTTCTGCCACAAGATCAACATTACAAGAAGCACAAGCTTCTATTATTCAGTTCTTACAGCCATTTATAGAGAACTACTGCATGATTGGATTTTTCCTCCATAAATATATATATTTGTCTCAAAACTCATAAGGAGGATTTAACACCTTAGCAGTATTTTCAAGTAAATAGTCCTTTGAGAGCAATGGTGGGGGAAAGGATTGTCACATTTGACTAATATGAAATGTGAAAAGCGAGCCTGCATTTGATGGATGTCTAAGGGGTAAAAAGCACAGACCTTTTCTGTGTCACGGTGAAACGTTACAGCAATAGAGCTGAATGAGTTTGTGATAAGGAGATAATGTAATAATCCTTGCAGAGTGTGCTCAGCTCTGTCCAGAAGAGTAAGTAGCAAGGTGATAAGATCCCAGGCTGGAAGAACTGACTTGTAAACGACAACCTAAGAGAGTGCTGGAGGTTGCAGATCCAAACCACCTGGCTCCTTAAAGATGTGCTTCACTGAGCTTACTGTGAGGATGCAACTGTAAGTATGTGAGCACGTAAATTGGACTTTTAAACGTGGGAAATTTTAAAAATAAGGAAGTTTAATTACAAGGCATAAACAGAAATTATGTGTGGCATTAATGATACAACCAGAAGAGCTGCTCTGAAGTCCCTTGCTGGATATTTAGGACTTTTCACGTGGCCTGAGGGTTCTATCAACTAATGAAAATTCAACACTCATTTACATCACTGTACAACGGGATGAATGTATTTCAGAAATACATTTTCATTTAAAGTTCTGTCTGTCTTTTTTGCTGACATTCCCCTTCTGTTCTCGCTTCATGTTTTAGCCAATATTTGACATCAAATAGAGCCTTTTGCTCCTATCTGTATCATGGCCATTGTTATGTAAAATCTTCTGTACAAAAGATGTTTTACTTTTGCCCTTAGAAAGTGTACTTTAACATTATTATTTTTCTTTTGAATTCTCCCCTTAAAAAAAAAAAAAAAAAAAAAACCAACAGAGACCAGATAAGATACTGGAATAATTACCTTTCCTACTGTGTCTTTGAAACCTTAGTTATTACTTGAATATATTTTCCTTATAAATCTACTTTCTACTTGCCAATGCATCTAATGAATAGAACATCAAAGTACATTTTGTCATTCCCAAGGTGTCATATAGGTGTGCATGTGTAAACTTTTGTATTGATGTTTTATGCCAGAACTAATACAAGCACAGTCCTTTTTCAGAAATAAAACTTTTTTTCTGGACTGTTATGGCCTCTGAGCTGCTAGATATTTTGAAAATACCACACAAACTTGAAATTATCCTGAAGTACTAAAGAGAAATTCACCTTCCTCTTAATATGGTGTATCTACTGTCTGCAGATCAATTTATTTTTAATAGAATTCATAGTTTTAATAGTCTTAACCCAGACTATCAGGTTTGACTGTGCCATTATACATCAGGAAAATGTTTTAAAGGTCACAAGGATATAGTCAGTTGCTTTGTGCTTTTTTTTTGGTTTTTTTTAATGTGAAGTGTTAAATGTTTTGGAGTGATGCCTTGCAGTGTGAAGTGGCTGTGTATTTTATTATACTTTAAGCTAGAGTTTCCCATTCAAGTCAGGAGATGGAGCATTTCCTGTGCATTCCTGGGAACAGGCAGGAAACCAAGTGTGTCACTCTAATGGAGGGCAAGGATCTGCTGCTGCCTGTGGGGTTATCACTGCCTGGTCAACATGAGGGTCTGGTCCTCAAATCTACACCCATTGTGGCCTTGTGTCATCAAAGGCTCAGTTGAGGGAATTCTTACGGCCTGCAAACCAACATTAAATTAAAAAGAAGCCTGCCATTCTTGTCCAGTGTATCTTGGTGAGAATTCATCACAGCTGTGGTTTCTTGGAGAACCACATAGCACTAAATCTTGAATTGATACTTGTGGCCACTGAAAGATATAAATAATATTCTTCTTAAACCTTAGTGGTGGGCTGCCCTTTATATTCCTGGGCCCTCTTGTTCAATTATGAGCTACAAAACATACGGAACTTTGTCTTTTCTGTCTGTTCAGTGCTTTAGAACTAAATTATTATGCACAATAATAAAAATGAAATGGCAAGCTGTGTCATCCACAACAATAGGAGGCACAACACTTTTCAGTGTTGCTTCAATTTGCACCTTATGGCTAGGCTGGAAGTTAAAATTAAGCTAAACTAAGACTGCAGTGCAAAAAAAGTCAGTTGGATATTCACTTTTATTTTACCTCAGAAAGATGCTCCCTTCTGAATTAAAATTTTGTTTCCGAAGAGTAGACTTTGCAGACCTGTATAAAAGGGAGCTTATGTATTCTGTGGTATGATTATTTACGAGCTGCCTAAGCAGTTTTAAGTGGTTTTCCACCCCTGTGCAGGGTATTGTGTCTTAAAACTCATTTGTATTGACCCTAATGAAAGACCTACCAGAAGTCAATGTAATACAATACAAACAACGTATCCCAAAATCAAGGGGGTTGGTTAATGGCCCTTCCTGAATATGACCATTTTTCTTGGCAGAACTATTCAGAATATACACAGTGAAAAAGTAGAATTGATATTTATAGGCAGAAAAAATTCAGAAGACATAAATTTAGCATCTAAACAGAGACACTTCCCAAAGTGCACAGTTCTGGAGAATCTAACATAGAGTGATGCTGTGGAGAGATTTAAGAAGCTGTTGGGCTCTATTTCTATGAATCTCCTGGGAAATTTTCAGTTGTGTCTCCAGCTACCAATATAAGTCGTTGTCTTGACATGTTTAAAATTTTTGGAGATACCTCACGTTGATAAATTGCACATCCAAAGACTGGCTGTGTTCTGTTCTCCAGATCTCCTTTCTGGCTCACAGCACCAGCTTCAGATTTCTACCATTTGATATGATGATATGCAAGTCATTTAAGCTGAAATCTGACTCTGTCAATTTAAGAAAATCTCAGTTAAATTTGACCCTATCAACTGATGATTCAATGTCCTCACACAGATTACCACCACTGTAATATTTGAGTAAATTGTGCACTGAATGAACCATTTTAAATGAAACATTTTACTTTTGCTATTACTTTAATGCATCTTTTTATACCTAGCCAGGGTTATATATTACTAATTGCTTGACCCAGCACTGCCAACTATATTATTATATACTGGAAGCATATAGCTTTCCTTAATTCCTTCCAATTATTTATAATATATGATATGGGATGAAAATCGCTAAAAGGCAAATCTCAATGAAAATTTTAAGAGAGTAATTTGGATAATTCTGAAATTAATCTCTGGAGGCATTTTTCTGCCTAAGATATCTCCTAAAACCACCTTCAAGTCAGCCTGGACAGGAATAGAATAAAGTGATAGAACAAGAGCAAAATCACTATTCATATCATCAGCCTGTAACAGAATCACAGAGTAATCGGAGTTGGAAGGGGCGTCTGGAGATTGCCTACGCCCTGCTCAGAGCAGAGTCAGCTGGATTCCATTGTCCAGAACTTCAGCTACTCAGGGTTTAAGTATCTCCAGGAATGGCATTTGGTGATGCCTTTTGTCACAAGGTCTTACATCTCACAAGGAACACTTCAGGACATCTTTTTCTTGTTACGCTTTTCGGTCACCCTCAGCGTTGTCCAGCTGTGCTCTGAACATCTGATGGATGTTTCCCAACCTGCTTCAGCAATCTGTTCCAGTGCTTTAACCACCTTCATGGTAAAGGGGTTTTTTTCATAGCAGCCATGCTCCAGCCGTGCTCCAGCCCCTCTACCACCTTTGGGGCCTCTCCTGGAACTCTCTCCAGAATGTCCATGTGTCTCCTGTACTGGGAACCCCACGAGTCCAGGAGTGACCTCACCTGTGCTGAGCAGAGCAGAAGGACCCTTTCTGCTGGCAGCACTCCTCCCAGTGCAGCCCAGGGTCACATCAGCCCTCTTGGCTGCACACTGCTGGAGCACTGAGGCTTTGTGTTCATGATGCTTTAATATAACTAATTTTTACAAATTTTTTAACAGCCACGTACAACATTGCAGGTCATATAAAACAGACATAACCTTAGTATAAAATGCACTGCTCTCCCAGTTTATTAAGAACTTGAATGTGCTGGAATCACTGGATCTTTTTTATTAGTGTTTGGGTTCACCAATTAATTTCTTTTTTGAGATGTATACACAACACTGACTCATAGATATAAGACAGTGTAAACTATTTTTATTTCAAAGACAAAAAGCAGGGATTAATTTGGTTAACAGAACTGCCTATTTCGTCTTTATTTTGATTCTATATTATGCTTTTTGCTAACATTGTAAAACAGTGTAATTACCAGGGTACAGATAAGTAATTGAAAATTCATTGATCATTTTCCCCAAATGCTGCCTGTCTGCCTCTTTAAATAAAAGCAAGCTATTTGCAGCCAGTAAGAACAAACATGTGACAGTTTTACAGTACTTCACATATAGATTTGCAGGATTTCTATCCTTCTGGATAGAATGGAGCAGATGGGTTTAAGGTCTCCACGAGGGTCTCAGTGACTCAGGTCAACTCCCATTAAACTGCCCAGCAGACACTAATGCTGTGGTATTAGCAGGAATTTAGGTTACTCTTGGTAAAATTATTCTTATCAACACTGTGAGCCTTCCACATCATTTCCCAGACATGTCCATGTAGCATTTCTGACTCTGCTCATTTATGAAAATAGTTCCATAGTGTGTGTTAAACTAGTGTTGTTCCAAGTTTCTGCTTTACACCACAATCCAAAAAACTTAGGATATTTTTAGCCAGACCTCAGAAATACATGGAGTTTCCCATCTCAGGTATAATATGAATATATTCCATCACCTCTGTAGAAAAAGCTGTGCACATCCAACAGAATTTTACAGTTTCACATGGTCTAAGGCTCAAAAAATGCTAGAAGAAGTCCTTTCCATTCTGTTCACTCAATTAATATTGTTATCATTCCAAAAACTCTTTAAGAGAAATTTGAAAGCAAATACCTTGCTCACTCATCATTTAAACATTGAAAAGTATATTTTAAAACACATTTTTTTAAGTGACTGCTCCATTCTCAAATTCATCAGCAGCATCTACAAAAGGCAAAATTCCTTGAATTGCCACGTATGATTTTCTAACGTTTTGGCTGTACAGAGATTAACATAGGTAATATTTTTTTCAGTTTCTTATGGCTAAAAATATAAAAAGAAATTATCCTTGGACTCTTAGATGCTCTTGCCAGAACTCACAAGTGCAGAAACATCTGAAAATGAAAAATTATGGATTGGAAGAGTGAGCTAAATTGTTTTCAAGACTGAAAAATAATTATTTAAAACAAACAACCAAAAACCAAAAACCAAACCCCAAAAAACTAAACCCTAAAGCTCTGTTTCACATTTGTAAAAAACCCTAAAAGATAGATTTGTTTTATATCATTTCTTCTTCCTTATGAAGTTGTTTGAAAAATTAATACATGTAGGAAAAGTTTTTTGCTCCTGATCAAAGCAGAGAAACACTGTGCAGTACAAAAATTCATATATGGGATTATAGTAAATACAATTTTAAAATGCTGTTTAGCAGTTTTAAGACTCTGTGTGCATCTTGTATGCAACACAAATATTTTTCGTATAGCCTGAAATAATTTTTACAAACTAGCCTGCCTTAGTAAGAGTTCCTTTTTTAAAAATGCATCTCACACCACACCCTGAAACATAGATTTAGAACACAAAGATTTTAGTTCTAGGCTAGGTGTGTTGAAATGAGTTAGAATAAGAAGGAATTTGGGCCCAGCTAGAGTTAATTAGAATAATTAAGAGAGCTGGACCTGAAATGGATTTTAAGATGTTAGTAACTGATTACCAAATATCTGATGATCTGCCATTTGTATGTTTGCTTAGCTGTGCTTAGAACGAGGAACAGAAACATTGATAAGCTGGTGTAGGGAACAAGGGCAATTACCAATTTCCTCCCTTGGTGGGAACCCATCCAAAAGTCATGCAAGAAGAAACTTAGAGGTCACGAAAATAATTAAGATTGTTAAAGTTCAGAAAGGCCAAAAAGGTCAAAATGAGGAAGATGAGCATACTTCATCTTTTTTGGGACCACTGACCCAATTCCAGACCACTGACTCAATTCAGATCACACGCTACGCATGCTTAATGACATTTAAGCTCGTTTCCATACGAAGCGGAGAATGGGAGGTGTTAATGTTATGAATATGCATTTGTATTTTGGATATTCATAATTTTTGTAAATAAAAAGCTTTGTGTTTGCTTGGGTTGGGGCCCTGCATCTTAGGGAGCCATCCCACACAGTGCCTGGCGCCAAATAAACATACACTTTCTAACTCTAAACTGTTAGAGAGTTTTTGTTCATCCCAGCTAGATATCGATACTAGATCGATAGTCATACTTTGCTAAATCAATCCTAAAATCCTAAAATCCTCACTGCTGACGTTTTATACCAGCACATTGAACAGGGCACTGGAAAAGGGATGGAATGTCCCTGCAGAGGGAGTATGGGGCACACCATAAGGTGGGCTAAGGAGCATTATACAACTCCTAGACTGAAGGATGTTCATGTCTCTACATCTTCCTTCTAGGTGTTGTCATATTCAGTCTTTCCAATCTAGTTTCCAATTAGTCCTATATGATGATGCTGTATAATCTCTAAGAAGTACATATTCTGATGATAAAACAGAAATGAAAGTGTGAGGCCTGAGTAAGAGGCTACATTTTAAGCCTTATTTTAGTAGCATCACGTGTGACTGTTCCCCACTGGTTTTTAGCACACAGAAGTCCATCCCAGCACCTTCTTTTTAAACAGATTTATGTTTTGGTGCCAGGGTTGCTGTGTAGGTTAAGATATAAAATATCTCCAAAACCTTTCTTGTCTATACTTAAAGTCTGATTCTTGTAAATGAGTGAGATTTTAGGGGATGTACCAGCAGTGTGATCACAGTGGCTCTGTGTAATTACACTTCATTATCATTAATGCACAGGTGGGTCAATTGAGCTCACTTGCTGGTGCTGTCTTCCTCTGATGAAACGCTTCAAATTCCAGTCAGTGAGACCTTGTTCAATCAATATGTAGCACTGAGGTAACCTGCAGTGTCAAGTTGTTCAGGGCATTTTTTAGACAAGTATTCTGCTAGAGTGTCCAATGTCAGAGCACAAAAATCATAAATCAAATACTAAAATCCCTTACTGTCTCAAAAGGCAATAAATTTAACTTTGTGGAAGGATAATTACCCGCTTGACCCACTGAAGTTTTCCATATTCTTGCTGCCTTCTTCCACCAAAAGTTAAGTGAGTGGGTCCCTCTTCAGTGGATCATTTTGCTGTTTGGCTGGTTTCTCACAGAAACTCAGCAGCAGCAGGTATCCAGCAAGTCAGTTCTATCAATGTAAGCAAGCTGCTCTGTGCCTAAATTTAAGAAAGATTCACTATCCCTAAGTGAAGATGAGACATGCTATGTCTTTGATTTGGCCCCAGAATTTCCTACATTCTTTTAAATCAATGTCAAAAAACCAAAAAAAACCCTCTGATTTACAAAATATCCTTTGATTTACAAGATTTCTGCTTTGCAACTGCCGGTAATTAACCTGTCAGGTCAGTAAAAATCCATGGAGAGGCAAGATTTATTTCATACCTAGGGAAACAAGCCTTGCTTGGCTCCCTGAATTCCCTGCCAGTGCTAGAAAGAAAGTGATTTCTCTTTCTTGGTTCCTAAAAGCACTTCAAGAACTGGAAATGAAAATTGCTGGTGGGGGCCTTGCACTGTTGTTACTGGAGAAGACTCAGGTGTTTCAGAAACTTCTTCTACCCTTTTTTCAATTGCTTGTGTCTTGATCCTAATTAAAATTTTTTCACTAAAGCTGTCTTGGTGTGATTTTTTTAATGAGTTTCCACTCACTAATTCCTTTCCCAACATTACCAAAACCAAGGCTACTGAAAAGTAAACTGTTCTCCATTATTTAAATTTCTGTTGATCTCATTCTTAATGACTTCGGAGAATGTGGTTAAAATTTGACAGTGGAGTAGCACTTGTGATGCCTCTGTGCCTCTTAACATCTGTATAAAATTTGTCACAGTTTAAGTTTCATTCCTAACAGGATTAAACAGAAAAATAACCTCCTTTGCAACGTTACCTTTTTCACTTTTAACAAGGACAAAAGGTTGAAGAAGTTGGCTGATGTGAATGCAGAGGTAGCAATAAATGGTGAAACAGGAGGAACAGAGACATGCAAAGGAAAGGTAAGGTCAGGTCAAGAAAACAACGGGAAGGAGAAGCTGGTCCAGCAGCTGGTTGACTGGGGACAAGCAAAAACATTTAATGGTGAGGATCCAAAAGCAAAAGGTGGCTAGGACTTGAGATTCTGCCAGGTAAAGGGCAGAAATGCTTTAATTTGGGAGGATAACTTTTGACTTTGCAACATGGGTAGTGAATATTTACTTGGGATTTATTTGCATGATGAGAATGTTTTGTGATTCAAGAAAATCTGATCTTTCTTTTCATTTGTTCAGTACCAAGGAGGAAAAAAACAAGAATTCAGAGGAAAAAGTATTCATACGATAATGGCAAAAATATGAGACTGTTAAAATTAATAGGAACTTTCCTAGAAAAAGTACTTCCTTCTATTCTCAGCAATAAATTACTGCAAACTCTCCAATTTAAAAAAAAAAATACTCTCAGTGAAGTATTTGTACAGAATTACTTTGATTTAAGTCTTATTAGAATCCCCTTAGGCTTAGGTTTTACAGGGTTATTAGAGAAAATGTGAAAGTTTACATTCACATGGATTTATTTGTTCTGGAATATGCTTAACCAAGTTTGAAGAAGGACAGATTTTTCCATGCCTTTTGGATAAATATTGAGACACACAGAATGTATATCAGAAAGGCCATTTATGAGCTGTAGCATTATTTTTCATACTGGAAATGTAGGCTAAATATTTTCAATCTATAAAGTTCCTCCTTTTTTCCTTTTTTTTTTTAAGCTTTAGCCATTCATCACAGCATGTGGATATGATGAACACACCAAATGTGCAATATATTCAGCTCATCTGAAGGAAATTCTATTTTCCAGCATGAAACTGAAGTCAGTTTACAGTTCTGAGAATTCTTAGAAGTAAATTATTGTACAAAATCATATGTTGCTACACTAAAATGTAAAGCCTAGAAAACATGAAGCATTGCAAGAAAAGCTGGGTTTAGTGTGAGGAATCTTTTCCTACATTACACAGAAATGATTAGAGAGTAGTTAAATTGACAACAGCAACTCTCAGAGGATTCCCAGTTTTGCCTGCCTGGTACTTAGATTTAGGGAGGAACTCACTGGTGCTGGATATCTCTGTCCTCACTCTTTAGACACTTTAGACACATCACTCTTTTCTTCTGTCTCCCTCACAGTGCTCTTCTATGTCAAAACCTAAATTTTAACTAAACTTCCAGGTGTTAATGATGAGTAGCTGCTTTAAAAGGTGAGGTAATTCTTTGGGGACAGGTCAGGAGCAGAGGCAGCTCTGAGAGCTTGGAGGGGAGGGTTTTACTTACTATGTATGAGAAACTCCAAGAACAGGAGAAGGTCCCTTTGACCCTTTGCCCAACAGAGTGTGCTTCCACTGGGGTGAGTAGCAGGGGGTGGAAGGAGATGAGCTTTAAAGTCCTTTCCAACCCAAATCATCCTGTGGTGCTCTGACTCTGTGAACGTGCTGGTGACAGAGGACGTATGTTTTCTGTCTTAACAGCAGGATGTCTGATCCAAGTGAATTATCAGTGACGTGTTCCACTCAGCTCAGTCCTTTGTGAGCCAGGCCACCAGCACTGGTGTCACCAAACGGGATGTACAGACATCACAGGACACCATGAGCATGTCCCTGGGCATCTGAACCGAGGCTGCCTCTAGGCAAGAAGGTTGATGTAGAAACAAAAATGCTGTACACGACAGCATCTGGGTTTGTGCCCAACTCAGGTAACAGCAAAATAACTTTAGTCACCTCAGGGGGGCACTTAAGCTGTCAAAATAATTATGCAGCACAAGAAATCATAGAATCACAGAAAGGTTTGAGTTGGAAAGGACCTTAAAGATTGTCTCTTTCCCAGTCAACAATTTTAAACAAATCAAGTCTTCTTGTAGTGCTGCAGTGGGATTTGATATGAATTTGAGGTCTCAATATATCCCCAAGGGCTCAAGAGACCAGAATTTCATGTGTCTTGGCCAGTTTTTCAACCCCCTGGCCAACAAAAGGAGTCCAGAATGCCCTTCCTCTTTTCACTTGTGCATTAGTTTGCCCTAGTTCCCAGAGATTTTTACAGCAAGAACATAATCTGTGAGGTCTTCAGCTCATTAGTGCCATGTCTCACATGGACCTACAGTGCACTGTTCCTTTTTGCTGTTCCCTTAAAACCCCTGCAGCCTTAGAAGTTGGAGTTCGTGGAATTGCTGCAGAGGCATCACTCAGGAGCCTCACTGGGGGCTGGAGGAGCAAAAAGTCTCTTGGATGTTTTTTCTGAGTGACAGCAGAGAGGAACACAGGCCTTTTTCTTAAAGCAGAGACTTGGGTGAGAAGAGATCTTTCAGCAAAACAGAGAAGAAGTTTCACCCCCAGATGAAAGACTGGGGATAAACGAAGGAAAAGTTCCCATCAACAAACCAGGCAACCTTGTGGTTATTTCCTACCTTGTTATTTTTTACTTTGACATGAAACTCTGCCTTGTAGTCCTGTTGCAATGTGCTCACACATAATGTGTGTAACAAGAGTCCTTTTTGATAAGTTTCAGAGCTCAGAACTTTCTCATCCAGAAGCTTGGGGTACTTTGTGTCCTGCAGGGTGTTGGAGCAGATGATGTGTGTCACTTTGATAGGCCAAGCACCCACCTCCTAGATTTGTTTTGCGGGTAAATGGAGAAGGAAAATTTTTGAATGTAAAATTAGATAGATTTTTATCAAAAATGCTTCATAAATAGCTAATTAGGGATTTTTTTACAGTATGATTAATTAACAGCGCAAATCAAGAAATTAACCCAGCTGAACCAGTTGCAAAACCATATGTATTGAGTTTTCTTGACTGAATTTACTTCCATTGGACTTAAATCCATTTATGGAGCTGATGCAAAAGCAGTGCACCACTTATATTCTGAAAATAGGACTTCAATGTGCCGAAGAGCCTTTCTTGGTAGTTTGATGGGACATTTTACTCACCTTATGCAATATTGTGCAATGTCTGGTTATTTGAAGGACAGCTACTTATCCATTAAAAAAAAAAAAAAGGGAAATGATCAAAATAAAATTCAGCGGCTGAGAAAGCTGAAAATCTTTGAGAATATGAACCCCATTCACTCAGTTTGAAAATGGATGTAACATGTTTATGAGCACAAACTACCAAAATTCAGAAACAGTGAAATTGGCTACTCAGTCGTGTGAGGTCATGTTCTGCTGAACTCCTGACAGTTTCACAGATTCCTTCAGCAGCACAGTAAGCCAGTACAGAAACACTGAAAGCCAAACTGTAGAAACTTCAATACAGAGAAAGTACTAGAAAATTATGCTAATAAAGTTCATTTGATGTGAAAGATACTGAAAATACCAGATGTTTTGGAATAGTGTGTTTTGATGTTATCATGGATGTATTATCTATCATTTCTATAGGGAAATCTTCTTGTTCCTCTTCTGGAAGATGCCACAATTCTTTTTTTTTTTAATTATCCCTTCTTCGAGGTAGAGAGATGAGTTAGAATATTTCACTTAGTACTTAACCAATTTATTTTACATCCATAACAATGGGAGTCCAAGCAAGAAACCTCTTGTGTTCTGTCACCTCAAACAAGCGACAAAAGACTTAGGGTTCCTGAAAGGAGTTTTTGATAGAATTAGAAATGCCAAAAATCAAATGAAAGGATTTGTCCCCCTTCAGTCCTTGAACCAGAGTCCCTGCTGTGCTTTGTGTTCTCTCCTGTTGAGATTCACAGAAGCTGGACAGGTAATTCATCCCATTACAATCACCTTCTCCTGCCAGTAGAAGAAGTGCTCATTAACTGGAAGTGATAATAGCAATTTGGGAGGACTCTCCACCATTAAAAAAAAATTATTTTATTTATATTCTTTCAATCTTGATGCCAAGGAAAGAAACATGCACAAAATGTGGTAAGATGGAGCACTTAAGTGACATTCAGTATTATTTAGAGGAAGATCTATGAAATAACTACACAGTTCATCAAGCAGATGAATATAAATAGTAGTTCCAATGTTTTAAGTTGGCATATAACTAACAAAAGGTGTCAGAAACAGCTGAGTTAAGAAAGAAATAAAGCAAACATCATTCTAAGTTGGAATTACAGTGCCTGTGAAATTCTTAAATCTTTCCTCTGTGAGCAAAACACTGAAGATGCCATAAATGAAAAAAAAAAAAAGAAAAATCTTCCATATTCATTAGAAAGTAACACATTCTAAAAACAACACCAAAGCTGAAACAAACAACAAAAAAGAGCTGTTTGAAATGGATGGGGATGGCAGCTTTTCTTTTTTAAAATTACAGTGTTAGCAGTGTGTAAATGTTAAACTCTTCTTGAACAAAACTTTTTATTTCATTCTGCTCTGGGAAAAGCTGATTTTGAAAACATACACCAGAAGCTGGAAGGAACCTCTTTATGCCTTTTCCATGGTTTTCAGTTCCTTAGAATAAATACAAACATAAAATCATCATGGAATCATAGAAAGGCCTGAATTGGACCAGACATTAAAGATCATCTAGTTCCACCTCCCCAACATGGTCAGGGACACTTTCCACTAGACCACGAATAAAAAATGTATGTGATAGCTTGAGGAAATGCTGATTTTTCACTGGACTGAATTCAGGTTTTGCAGTGTATGGATTTCTGTGCCATGATTTTGATTACTTCCACATTGTGCTTGTGGAAAAAAGTAATTATTCTGCTTTTCTGTTTGGCTTAAATTCTTAGCAGGAAATGCAGGTGCAGATGTGAATTAACCCATAAAATGTATATTTGATGACTGTGTATATGAGATTTCAAAAGGCAAAGCAATTCTTAGACATTGTGAACATATAGGAAAGTTATTTAAAATATGACTTCCTTACTGCTTTATGAGTCATTCATGTCTTGCACACTATCACTGAAGCATAAAAAATTCCAAAATCTGTATTTTGGGGTTCACTAAGTGAATACCTGAATAAAGAAAAGCACCACAGAGTGTTTCAGTACCACGAGCAGGCATTTCATTTCTAGACCGCTGTCCTCCCTCGTTACAGCATGCATAATAAACACCATGGAATCAGAGAATTTTTGGGGTTGGAAAGGACCTTAAAGCCCGTCCAGTTCCACCCCTGCCACAGGCAGGGACACCTTCCACTAGAACAAGTTGCTCCAAGCCCCGTCCAGCCTGGCCTTGAACAATTCCGGGGATTCTGACTCTATGAATTGGGAGTAAAATTACCTGTGCATTCCTCATCTAAGAGCCATCAGTAAATTTTGGTGCTATGCTGCCGAATTCATGAAATGGCTCGGAAAAACATTTGTATTTTCCCTGCTTTAAAGTAGTGAGATAGGAAATACAAGAAGCAAGTCAAAATCTAGTGTCAGCAAAAATATTTTTATCTCTAGGGAGCCTCACTGCTGAAGCACGTAAAAATAGAACACAGGTGTACCTGCAGCATTAGAGAGTAAGAATTTTATCAGAATGGGATGTTAAGATGGTCTTAGTTCCATGGCACTTGGATGAAGGATTAAAAAGCATCAATAGGAAGATGCCACCACCCACCACTGCAGACACAAAAGTTTAAACCCCTCAGACCTTACAGAATTAAACTGCACAGACCATTCCAAGCCCAGTAAGAGATGTATGTTGATGCATTGAAAATAGCCCAGGGAATTTAGATATTTTCCATTCATTTTGGCTGCTAAATACGCATCTGCTACACAAATTTCTTTGAAAATCTCATAGGTCGTTTTCAAAGATGTGAAGATACCTATTTAATGCTGTTGAAAAACTCAAACTAATTCAGTAGCTTAAAGAGATTACAAAGAAAAAACAAAAAAGAATGCTGTAAGAATGTGACTTTAAAAGCTACTCTATTACAGATGATAATTTGGTCTTTTCATACAGATATTTGAATTTTTTTGGTCTTTTTTAAGTTGTTCTTTAAATGGAATATGTTGGTTTTGATTATTGCAGCACTTTTTGCTTTTAATGAAAAGAATGATTTTAAAAATTGAAGCAATTATCTGACTTGTAGTTTATTGCTTTTTAAAAATTTATTATTTCGGCTAATTTTATTGTATTTCATAGGACCACAGAAAGGTTTGGGTTGGAAGAAATCTTAAAGCCCGTTCCATCCCACCCCTGCCATGGGCAGGGACACCTTCCACTATCCCAGGGTGCTCCAAGCTCCATCCAAGCTGGCCTTGGACACTTCCAGGGATCCAGGGGCAGCCACAGCTTCTCTGAGCACCCTGTGCCAGGGCCTCAGCACCAAACATTGCAAAAAAAATTCTTTCTTATCTACAATCTAAATGTACCCTCTTTCTGTTTAAAAGTGCTCCTCTTTTTCCTGTTCCTGCAAGCCCTAATGAAAAGCCACTCTCCATCTCCTGTAGGTGCCTTTCAAGCACTGACAGGCTGCAATAAGGTCTCCCAGGAGCCCTCCCTTCTTCAGGCAGAACAACCCCAGCTCAGTCTTTCTTCACAGAAGAGGTGTCCCAGTCCTCTGACCTACTTTTGTGAAACACCTTCAAGAGATCCATGTCTTTTTGTGCCCTCAGGACTGGATGCAGCAGTGCAGGTGGGGCCTCACAAGAGCAGAGGGATAAGAGCACCTCTGTCCATTTGCTGGGACCCCTCCCTTTCACAAGGCCCAGAACAAGGTTGACCCTCTGGGCTGCAACTGGACATTGCTGCCTCATGCCCAGTCTTTTGACCACCAGCACCCCCAAGTCCTTCCCTCTCAGGCTGCTCTCAATTCTTTTATCACCCAGCCTGTGTTGATACCAGGGGTTGCCCCAGCCAAGGTGTAGGACCTTGTTCTTGACCCTGTTGAACTGCAGGAGTTTTGCATAAGCCCAATCCTCAAGCCTGTCCAGTTCCCTCTGGATGGCATCCTTTTCCCCGGTGAATCAACTGCACCAGCAGCTTGCTGTCACCTGCAAAGCTGCTGAAGGTGCCTTCAATCCTACACTCACTTCTTAAATAAGTTTATTGAGATATGAAGATATAAATGAGGAGGGACAAAGATTTTTCAAAAATGCTTTCACTCGTAAGTGAGTGCATTTTGTTCTTTATCAGCACTTTGCTTGTCGGTCAAGGAGGAGGAAATGGGAATCTTAATCAATAATTACTCAAGTTAGTGGTGCTTGCTTGTTAAATAATGAACTCCTGAACTGCACTAGGAGTACAGTTTTCCCTTTCCTTTTGTCAAGCTTAGCCCTGCACTGAATTGTACATTATAGTTTCCCATCCTTTGAAGCAGCTAAATCATTCCTGCAAAGTCCTTTGCGTTTGTCTCCATTTTGAGAAAATGCATTCTTGAAAAGCTTTTCACTGCTGATGTCACAATTACAATCTTTGCTTTGTTTTGTTTCCGCCTGTAAATGGCTAAATACCGTATGCTCAGCTCAAGACTATTTTTTCTTTGTATTTATTGCTTTCTTTTTGAAGATGAAGTGCTGTGTGCCACATTCAAAAAATAGATTTTTTGCTGTATGCATTGATACTTTGAAATAAAGCCCAAGCACTGCATGACAATGTACCTTACGCAGAAAGTGGTGGTTCAGTGGAAGGTCAGTGGTGAGCACTGCAGGAGCACACGGGTACAGTCTCTAATTAGGAGTGTCTGATGGCAGCTCCCACTCTCATATAAACAGAAAACATCTGCATGCTCATGGTAGTGAGCAGGTAGTGGCAGTCTCAGTCTCCATACAATTTTTTCTGCTTTAATAGCATGTTTAACGCTTAATCTCAGATTCTCAAACTCTAAGCTAAATGGCAAAATAAATTTAAATTATTGTTTTGAAAATAGAGGACATGGCAAGTGCAGCATTTTAGGGGGTAGTGGAAAGGAGACTCCACTGCCACCTGAAACGCTACACAGGCACTTTGCTCTTCACAATGTTTTGCTTTGCTAGGGTGAGAAATATGGAGAATGTATGGTTTTGACAGAGGTATTCACCCATTTCAGAATAGAAACATGTACAGGCAAAACTCTTCCTTCCTTTGGTGATTGAGTAATTTGAGATAATAGTGAAATTTCTTTTCTTCTCCTGCTAGTAGGCTCTACTTTTGTCCTTCTGCTCATAAATGTTCCTCAGAGGAGGGAACTCTTCTCCCCTCAGGTCTCCTTCTTACAACCAGCAACCTAACCAGTGTTGTACATCTGCTCTCTCCTCCTCTGGCTCAAAGATCCTTGATTTTGCTTTTGCAAATTTGCATACCTTCCCAACTGGAATGAAGAAATTGTGTGACCCCAGGGCAGCCCACACTCTGCTGATTGTGGCTTCTGAGAAAACATGACATGGTAGAAAACTGAGGTATATACTTTGGTATCATGCCCGTAATGCAGGGGGATGTTGAAGTCATGACTGATTGGAGACAAAGTCAGTTGTCTCTGGCTATATTTTTCAAGAAGTAAAATTAGGATATGGTGTCTGAGTCAAGATTCAAGGCAATAGGAGTTCCTGGAAACAGCTCAGTATGTAGACAGGCAGCTTGTGGACCTAACCATAAACTGGAAATGAGGTTAAAGCATCATTGAAGACTGGATTCTTGGAGACAGGCACATTTAACAAGAACTGGGAAGCCTCAAGCTCACAAAGTCATTTGTACACCTTGCTGGTACACTGCCAAGCTCAAATTTTTCTCATTATCTTCTTCTCTTCCTCTATTCTTTGTAGTTTGAAATCACCTTCCACAAGTTGGGATTTTTAAATTTTCTGTACTAGGCTAACGCAGGTAAATTTTAGGCCACCTCCCTTTATCAGCACATTCTGATAATTTGAGGGTATAACTGTTTTTAACATTCAATCATTTTGTTTTTCGCATCAACCTTTCTGCTTTTTCCTGTACCTTCTTGTGAGGTGTCATTTCACCACTTTGTTTTCACCATTTCAGCTTTGACCATTACTGCAGATGAAGAATCATGGAATTGTTAAGGTTGGAAAAGACCTTCAAGGTCACCAACTCCAACTGCCAGCCCAGCACCACCATGTTCACCAGTAACCATGTCCTCAAGTGCCACATCCATACATTTTTCTAATACTTCCAGGGATGGTGACTCCACCACTGTAAATTCCAAATATTTTGGTGCATTTAGGTTATAATAGGTTCCCCGTTATATTCTTATTCTAATCATTCACCTGTTCAATGCATTCCATAGCACTAACCAGCTTTCTTGATTTCTCCATCATTCTTAGTGATTTGGACAGTTTGACCAAATGTATCCTTTTCTCAGTACCCAGGTTCTTGAGATTTATCAAATGATTGAATATCACCCTTGCTTTGGGAGATTGATGGTTAATAAATTTCCAACTGTAACTTTTAGGCCTCACCACTGTTCATGTTTATAGAGCTGCCACCAGTTTCAACAAATACCTCAGGGACAAAAATGGGCTGAGGTGAAGTTCAGAATGCAATAGAATAAAAGAGAATAGAATATAGAATAGGCTATACCGTAATGTTAAAGTAAATAAGTGTAGTCAATTTTCACAATGCTATGAAGCACACTGTGGTAAGGGCCATAAATGCAGGTCTGTCAATGCTTCCTCCATCCTTTCCCAAATGAACCACTGACAGAGCTTGGAATGCAACAGGGGTTCAATCCAGAACTGTCCCTCATGAAATGTACACTGTCTTCTAAAGAACAACCGTGCCATTTGAAAATGCACTTCAAAAACCAGAAAAGCACAAAGGCACTTAATCATCTCTTCATAATTTAATCTTGGAATGTAATGAGAATTCTTGTTTTGCGAGTTTTTATCCTAAAGGACTATTCAGGGGAAAACCATGCAAGAAATGACATTGTGTATAAATCCTACCCTGACTCAGTCTGCAGCTCAATCCTGTTTATCACATCTCCTTGAAACTGTAGGGTAGCTTTATGTCCTAACCTAACATCTTGCTAAATTCTGTCTCAATGTCTTAGTCTTTATGACTTAGTCTTGTATTCCAAGCTTATAACTTAATCTTTGTTTGATCTTTGTTTTTAGAAGTGCAGTAGAGATCCCAGTCCTCACACAGTCATGAAAATAACTCATGTTTTATTATTTTCCTTGTCTCCATCAGTAGAAACCTGGCAGCAGCACAAAGTTACTGGTTAAGTGGTGGAGTTTGGAATTCAAATTGTGTTCCTTTCCCCAAGAGTATGTTTCCCTGTCACTTGGCCTAGTGCTTACATAAAAGCAGTTAGGTTGTTGAATGTCTGTTCTGGTTTGGAAGTGAACTCTATGATGGTCAGAAACGCAGAATACTTTGGGTTTTTATGTTCTGCCTGCTTTTTATTGCACTTCTATCTCAGGCAGTGTGAACTTATGGGCCACTTCATATTTGTCTTTAGCAGATTTCAGACACATTCCTACAGAATTCCATCTCCTTGTCTTTTCTACAGAGGATGAAGTACCCTATGGATTACAACAGTTATAGGACTACCTTACAGCAGCAGGTTTACTTTATGAGGTAGAACAGATGGGTTTCTACTTACCTAAGAGCGGGTAAGATTTTCCTGACCCATACAAATCAAAGTTATAACTTATGTTTTTGATGTGTGTTACTTTTTAATTCATGGGGCAGGAGAAGTTCTGAATTGGATCCCTTCGTGCACAAGCAATGTGCCCTTACCAGAATGTAAGAGAACACATTTTGCTCTGGCCTATGTTGAACCATGTCTGAATAAGCAGCTGATGTCAGAAGACCTAATGAAGTCACCTGTGAGCACTCTGTATAGCACTGTCTGAGCCAAATACATCCTGCTATACCATGGATCCTTAGTTAACTGTCTGTGGCAACACAGCCAGCCAGTCCTGTTAATTCTTAGCAAGATTTGGCAGCTAATCAGCAACGCATCAAAGGAGGAAAACTGACCTGCACATGCTTGATTACACCAAATTTTGTATTAAAAAAATGCAAAGTGTTTAAGTAACCCTCATGTCTTGAGGAATAATATTTCAGTTTAAAAAAAGGTAAAACCTTATGCAATTTATCATAAAACTTACTTCAGTCCAGCACATCTCACTGAGAATAGTATTTTTATTGTTTCTTTTTTCCTACTTCCCTAATTTTTGTGAGTTGAGTGCTTTAGTCCTTTTCAGAACAAAGGGTCCTGTGATGTACTTACCATCTTCCATCACAATCTTTAAAGTAAGGCGAATTGAAAATTTCATTCTGAAATATAGGTGGAATCTAGTAGCTGCTGCTTCTAAGCTGTCTGTAGTGACTTTCAGTCTGCTCAGACTTGAAATCCAGAAATGTAAAATTATTAAAGAGATAGAAGAACACAAAAAGAGAAGTTTTGGACAAACTTCTTTTTAGGAAGTCTCTTGACTGAAAGCCATTTTTTGACTCCGAAAAGTTATTTTATTTGTTATTTTTTTCATTACATTGTATTAACCATAAGAACATCAACTGCAGAATAAATGTAGAATAATTTCTACACTTGGTAGAGCGGAAGACCAGCACATGCAGGCTAAAACCTTAGAAAGTTGTTTGGAGACTTTTCTGGTTTGTAATTTCATGGTTGGACAGAACAAGTATTGAGCATGGACAGATACCTCTGACAGCAAGTGGACCTCAGCTCTGCTGATGGTCCAGCCTGATTTATAGCCAACTACAGAATAAAACTGACGAGCATTTTAGAGTTACTTTTGAAAGTATTGCTGCTGTTGTTTAGTTCAGAAAAACAGTCTGAAGCATCTCTCCTAGTGCTCCATCTCTCATAGTGCTTCTGTTCGCAAGAATGTCTTATTGGGAGTAATTTTTTATTAAACAGTATTTCAGTTACTGAACCACATTATCCTTGAAGAACCATTGGTTTTACTTAAAAACAAAAGCTCTTTCCTTTAATATTTGTTTTGAGTTGTTTTCACAAAAGCAAATTAGGCTGTGGTGGTCTGACCCTGGCTGGGGGCCAGGTGCCCAACAAAGCTGCTCCATCACTCCCCTCCACAACAGGACCACACAGAGGAAGTGTAACAAAAGGCTCCTGAGTTGAGATAAGGACTGGGAGAGGTCACAAACCCATCACTGCCACAGGCAAAACAGACTAGACTTGGGAAAATTGAATTTGTTACCAACCAAAATCAGAGCAGGATAATGAGTAGTAAAACAAATCCTAAAAACACCTTCCCCCCACCTCTCCTTCCTTCTCGGGCTCTGTTGCTAATTTTCTACCGTCTTCCCTCCAGCGTCACAGGGAGACAGGGAATGGGGGTCACGGTCAGTTCATCCCAGGCTGTTCCTGCTGCTGCTCAGGGAGAGGAGTCAGACACCTTCCCCTGCTCCATGCGGGATCCCTCCCGTGGGAGACAGCTCTCCGTGAACTTCTCCAACGGGACTCCCTGCCTGCCACGGGCTGCAGTTCTCCCCAGCTGCTCCAGCATCCCTTTCCAGGGGCTGCAGCCAGTCCTTCAGGCCCATCCTGCTCCAGCCGGAGCTCCCCACGGGCTCACCAGCCCCGCCAGCAAACTGCTCCAGCGTGGGCTCCTCTCCCACGGCTCTGCAGGTCCCCGCCAGGAGCTGCTCCGGCACGGGCTGCCCCCGGGCTCACAGCTCCCTCTGAGCATCCCCCTGCTCCGCTGGGGGCTCCTCCAGGGGCTGCAGATGGGATCCCTGCCCCCCGTGCCCTCTGTGGGCTGCAGGGGCACCGCTGCCTCACCACGGGCCGCCCCACGGAATCTCCGGGGATTCTCGGCCGCAGCACCGGGAGCAGCTCCTGCCCTTCCTTCTGCACTGCCCCTGGTGCCTCCAGAGCTGCTCCTCCGCACACTCCTCTCTTCCCCGGCTGCGATTCCCTCTGCACAGGAACTTTTTCCCTTCTGAAAGCTGCTCTCCCAGAGGCGTTGCTGCCCTCACTGCTGGGCTCACCCTTGGACCTGGAGCCGGCTGTGCCGGACATGGGGAAGCGACCAGCAGCTTCTCACAGGACACACCCCTGTAGCCCCCCTACTTCCAGAATTTGGTCGCACAATACCAATACATAGGTGTAAAATCACCACGTATCTTTGAAAATTAACTTCGATGTTAGTTTAACAAATACCCAAACTTAGTAATTTAACTCCTGTCAGCTGCACCCAAGGATGGTTTTAATAAATAATGAAGGTTGAGAACAATGTTTTGCTTTGCATGTGTAATTGTTTTCTGCTGCTTGTGAGGAATGAGACAACTCTTAGAAAAATTAAAATAATATATTCAAAACAGAAAAATTGAAAAATTATAAAAATTACAAAAATATAAAAATTTGGGATCCTAGTGGCTCAAGAGATATGCCCTAGGAGCGCAGGAATTAGAGATCTTCAGGCTTAGACAGCACTGGACCGCTGGTGGAAAAACCTGCAGTGCTGGGCTAACTTTTAGCTAATCCAAAAGCCAAGAAAAAAATTATTAAATGCTCCGAAATAGGAGTAAAGCTTAACTACCCAGCACTAGCGCCCACCACAGCTAAAATCTACAGTAATCTGCACCTGCTCTGGAGCTGACTCGCTGTTTTATAGTGCCTTTGCTCTGCCCCAGTCCGCCCACAGCCCGCCCACAGCACACCCCTTTGGTCCCAAGTGATTGGTGCTTCCCTTTTGACAGATTATCTCTGTCTACCAATAGCTCGTCGTTGTCAGGGGGTAGTAGCAGCTGAAGCAAGGCTGCTAACATGCCCTCATTAAGATTCAGGTTGCCACGGAGCTTGCCTACAGAATAACAGCCAAAGATCTAAAAATAGCTGTTGGCTGTTAGAAACTGGGGTTTTGGAGTTGGTCCTGGGTCTAAGGTGCAAAGCAGAAACCCTTAAAAAAATATTAAAATACATCTAATACATCTTAAAACATTTGTAAAAGTATACAATGAACATGGGAAAAATAACTCTTACAGTGTACAAGTGGCTTAAAGTTTGAAAAGGGGTTTTAACTGAGAAACTTTTAAATGGGGGATTTTTAACTGGGAATGGTACAAATAAACTACTTTGAACCATTGAAAACACTAATAACAGAACTTGATTTCTGTACCTGGGCTGATGGGTTAATTTTAACATTCAATTAAAACATATTTAACTCAAAATTAATTAAAGCACTTAACATGCAAAGACCAAGCTAATTAGGGATTTCATGTATGACACTGCTCATTTGAAAAGTTGCATTTTTTCTCTTTGGGCTCTGTAAATGTATGTTTAAGATTTACTGCCACTTCAGGACTTCTAAAGTGCATATTCCCATATTCTCACTCCAGTTTTGTGTGTGGAGATCTGATAAACTTCTATCACTAAGATTTTTGTGATAAAGGTCTATTTCATTCAGAACCAGACTGGTTGGCAAATTCCCCATCAGTTATTCTTACTTGCAGTTACTTGTGTTCATAATTCGAAATGTGAACTGCTGCGGTGCAAGCAGCTGTGACCACTATGACCCCAGAAAAAACAACAGCATTGAAGTCCTCCAGGTCAGGCACTAATGTCTAGGATCACCTCCGTGCTGACGGCGAGTCCCCATAACCCTTAGTTTCCTTAATTTATGTATTACAAGTTGATTGGTTATTGTTCTCCCCTCCTAGTTTTGTGTATAAGGCCATAAATATCCCCTTAGTTGAATATGTATTAGTTCTGGAAAGTTCTATGTTACTTGACGTTCCATTGGTTGTTCCCTGTGATTCCTCCTACGAGTAACTCCCATTGGCTACTTCCCAGTTAGCCCCTCCCCTGTTGCCTTTCCCAGTTGGCTGTTACCCTTATCCCCACCTTTCTTTGCCTGAGTATAAAACCTCTGGACCCTCTTGCAACACTGGGTTTTCCTTCATGGATGTTTCACCTGCAGTCAGGCCTACTTGTGGAAGCCATACAGAGAGCCCCTCCTACTTCTTCACCTCCGCCGACGCCTCTACCATCCTAGTCCGGTGCTTGCTCCTCAGAGTGAGGGGCTCACTCTTTAAATGCTGTGACTAGCCTGTCAACAGCGGGATGCTGTGCCGCCCTCCGAGCTGTCCCTAGGCTTGCCCTCTCAATGAACAGCCCTTCAAAGGCAATGAAAGAAGATGGGGAGCGTACTGAGATTTAAAGTGTAGCATCAGTAAATGCTTCTTAAGATTTTAAACACGAGATTTACGTCCTGATCGACATGTTTTAAACCCATGGATAGGCTAGCAATATGAAAAGTTGTTCAATATTAATTTGCAGCATAATCACTAAAAGAGTCCCAGGATCTGCAAGAATCTGCCTAATTGTGATCTCTGATTCAAATACATGTTTGCAATGTGTACTTTCGCTTTATCTTGCAATTGTTCTGGAAGCAATGCTATGGCTGCATGAGTTGATGAGATAATAATGGGTACTGCTCTACAAGGCTGTGTTACACCTAATGCATAAGAATAATGTGTGTTCATTTTTTAATTGCTGACAGTGAGGTCAGGAAGTAGGAAATAAAAAAAGAAAAGGAGATGGAATTACAGTAGACTGGCTGAACATTAGCTGGCATGTGCTCAGGTGGCAGAAGAACGTCTGTGACATCCTGACTTGTCCCAGCCCTGGCGTGGCCACAGGCCCAGGGCAGTGCCTGTCCCCTGTGCTGGCACTGCTGAGGCCCCTCGAGTGCTGTGTCCAGTTCTGGGCCCTCATGGCCAGAGAGACCTGGAGGGGCTGGAGTGTGTTCAGGGAAGGGAACAGGGCTGGGGAAAGGGCTGGAGCCCCAGGAGCGGCTGAGGGAGCTGGGAAAGGGGCTCAGCCTGGAGCAAAGGAGGCTCAGGGGGGACCTTGTGGCTCTGCACAAGTCCCTGACAGGAGGGGGCAGCCAGGGGGGTTGGGCTTTGCTCCCAGGGAACAGGGACAGGAGGGGAGGGAACGGCCTCAAATTGTGCCAGAAGAGGTTTAGGTTGGATATTGGGAAAATTTCATCATGGAAAGGGTTGTCAAGCAAGGGCACAGGCTGCCCAAGGCAGTGGTAGAGTCCCCATCCCTGGGGGGATTTAAAAGCCATGTAGATATGGCCCTTGGGAACATGGGTTAGTGGTGGCCTTGGCAGTGATGGAGGAATGGTGGACTTGATGGTATTAGAGGTCTTTGCCTGCCTAAATGGTTCTATGATTCTATTGAATATCTGGTTATATTGCACAAGTCTTTCTCTAATTTTTTCTTCAGTACTTTATTAAGGGCAAAATCATCCACTCTGAACTCCATCACGTATTTTTTTTCCTATTCACCATGTCTTCACTGCATATTTTATGTCTATTTCATGCAAGGAAATTCAAGCAAGTTGATGGAGTTAGAGTGCACAAAGGTGTTTTCACTCCTGATACCAAGTCTGAAATCAGTTCCAACTTTAACAGATTAATTAAAAAAAAAAAAAAAAGGCAGTAAAACAAAAGCCTTTCTCACCAGGACAAGCAATCTATTCTCTGCTGCATATTTGACAAACTTCAACTTCCGTTCATCTAAATTTCTCTCACTTTTCTTTGTAAGGGTAGACTTTCAGATTAGCAGTCAGTAAGAAATCATGTCTGAAAAATAGGTGCTCGTGGTAACTTACCAACCCTGCTTATGGACCTACGATTTTTCTAGTTTGAAAATACTTCGTAGTCCCTTGATTACACCACACCCAGTAGGTTAAGGGTTGAGCATAGCCTGTCCCTAAATGAGAGAAAAGAGTGGAGAGACCATAATTCTATCCAATTTAAAGAGAAAAAAACCCCCTTTATTTCCATAATCCATTATTTCTGTGTTTGGGGGTTTTTATTGACATACCTTGTAGATGGTGGGCTGTGCTGATCGGACAGTGCAGGGACTCAGGCCTTGTCAGCATCATTTAGCTTGCTTGCACTTTTGTCCAGGGGTCAATTAAATATTGTCTGACTCACTTTAGCTGTCTCAACACCAGATGGTAGTAACAGTCTGACAAACCTCCAAAATCCCTGTGTAACAAACAATAGACTTTCGTGTTAAATGATGCTGGGGGAGGTGTGTGTGCAAGAGATTTGATTACGTTGCAACAGAGGGAAAGGCATAGCCCTGCATAGCTAAGGAATAATACCCTGCACTAGCACACACTTGGGTCTGACCAGCTGGAAAAGCAGCATGGCAGAAAAATCTTGAGTAAGGAATATTCCTTAACTGAGAAACCCTGTGTCAGAGACTGAAATGGTTCACGCCTTAAACTTTGTTATGAAGGAGTTTTGCCCATTATAGCGAAAACTGTATAAAGAAGCTACAACCACAAGAGCCTCCTTGAAGATGCCTGACTGGAACTTTGGACTGTGGGTAAAGCTGCCTAGATAAAATACAGGAGGTACCTGGGCATTCCCACCTGGCCTGAGGTATATTAACCCCTCGGATTCTGTGCTTTCTGGGGGATCCTCACCTCCAGAAGACAGCTGGAGAGGATCATTGGGACACCAGTGGGAGCCACAGAGTTGTGATATTTTCTTCAGTCTTTCTGTCCCCCCGCCTCTTTCCTGTTTCTTTCTCTTCCTTTTTGTCTCTCTCCTTCTCATTTACTATCAAATAAAATCCATACTATTAACTTTGGCATATAGTCTTGTTTGCATCTTAATTTGGGCAGAGGCACTTCTAGTAATTTTAAGAACCAGACTGTAACACCGTGTCATACACCTGGGATAATGAGTAGATGTCGTGGTTTAGGAATGGTATCCCCCAATTTAATGGTCCAAACCGCATGCCAGGCATCACATCCCCCTCCCCATATTTATATTTTGATGATCATCCCACACACCAAAGGGCCTTTACCCAGCTTGATCACAGCATGTTTCACAATCATGGATTACCTGGGATGCAGTGTCCGTGGTTAAGCCCACCCCTTGATTACAAGCCCATCTGTAAGTCACGTCTCTCCCTGACAGCCTGAGGCATCATGGGCCTGCTGAGCCAGAAATATGTCACCCCTAAGTTGCCAACCCAGATCCACCTGAGACACTTTCATTTTGTCAGCCTGATCCACTTGTCTGTTATTGTGATGCTCCTCGTCAGCCCAGCTCTCAGGTGTGTGATCCACGTGATGTACTTACCCAGCTAAATTCTCTACCCAGGCAGAGATGTCTTGCCATACTTAGGCAGCCCAGATGGTTTTCCATCTGTGCTGCCAATTGGCCTTTTTCTATCATGTCAGCCACTCCCACAGAGCATTTGCTACCGCCCACGAGTCAGTGTAGAGGTGGAGTGTTGGCCACTTCTCTCCCTCTGCGGTGTCCAAAGCCACCTGAACGGCTTTCAGTTCTGCAGTTTGACTGGGTCCACCTGGACCTTCAGTAGCTGCCGTGACTCACCACGTAGGGCTCCATATGGCTGTTTTCCATTTCCTGCTGGTCCCTATGGCACAGCAAGATCTGTCAGTGAAGAGAACACGTGGCTTTTCATTTTCTGGTAGCTGATATCTGGCAGGGCCTCCTTAGCACTTGTGGTCATCTCTGATGATGATGATAGTTAGAAATTTTCACCTTCAGGCCAGTTCACAATGATTTCCAAGATCCCTGGGCAAATGGGGTTTCCTATTCAAGCTCACTGTGTGATCAGAGTGATCCACTTAACTCCACATAGCATCCATGGCATGATGTGTGGGAGCAGTTTTCCCTCTGAGCATCCAGTTGGGGTGCCAGGAGGAGCTGTAGGGCCACCTGAGGTCCCGTGTACCCAATCCACATGGCAGAAGTTTGCACAGAGCTCTGTCATCGTACACCAACTCATTGGCAGTGGTATCATGGAAAGAATGGGAGCAAACGGTGCTTCAGGTGACTCCCCGACTCTGACAATACAAAGATCATCTTTTTTTCTCCCCACTGACTTCACTTCACTCCTCGTCTGTGTAAAGGCTGTCCAAGACCATGGACAGATTGGAAAGACTTGAGCAAACTGAAGAGGAAATGTCCTGTGACCCACAAGCACAGACCAGAGTCTCTGCTGTTGGGAGCAGCCACCCCCTGCTTGTGATGGATGCATGACCACAGAGAGGACATGAGGAAGTGGGGTGGAAAACTCACCTCTGCCGTGTCAGAGGAAGAACAAGCACCACAGGAAATTCTTCAAGGATAAATCTGCTCCAGTTTCCAGTGGGCACGTCCTCAGACAGAATAGGAGGCTGATGTTCCTTCCTATCCTCTTGAAGGGATGTGCTAGTTTAAAAACCCAGCTGGAAAATAAACTCTACTCAAGCTGCTCCCTTCCATCTCACCCTCCTCTGCTACTTCCGAATAACAGGAGGGATTTGAATGCTGACAGTCATACTCAACTTCGGTAGGACACTTTAGACATTTAATTGCATGCTCTTTTTTGTTATCTTAATTTGTAACTTTTTCACTGTTGCCTATATACTTGAGAGTACTTGGGATACCATTTGTTCAGGAAGTGCTTTAACACCTGCCTTGGATGTAGGGACAGAAAAAGCCTTTTTTTTTTTTTCACAAAAGCAGATTCTGAAAAATCAATAGTGCAGGAATATTTATTTTGCAAGATCTGTCATCTCAGTCTCAGTATGAGAGACTATGAATTTGAGTGAGTCTTAAAATGTGTTTTCAGTGCAAAAAATACTCACCTTTTTTGGGGGGAATATGTTTGATATTAAATCAAATAAATGCTTAAAGATAATTTCCGATTTACATTAATATTTAAGATCCTCTCTACAAGACTCCTATAGTTACAGCTGTGCACCAGTACAACCTGAGGGCTTCTGCTAAATGAATTCTATTAAGACAGCCTTTTTCTCACAGGAAAACCACACTTCAGTTTACTCATCAGCAATATTTTGGTCTTTAAGCATTTTCTTGTGATTCCGATTTTTTGTCCAAGAATGTTATACTCTACATATACCATAGAAAAGTTCAACTGTGAAAGAAGGGACTTTTCAAAGGCCAAAACACAAATACTTAAAAAGCCATGGTGTTGATACTCCACACACGTGGCACACAGCTCCCATCTGGGCATGCTGCCAACAAACTCTTGCCAGGTGATGTAATTTTGACAGCCTGACAATTTTTCATCGGGATATAAAATCTGGGGGCGGTGGGAAGAGAGGGAAAACCAGTTTTTTTAGTTTTTTATGTACATACATGTTTACTAATTTAAGCAAAACTACTGCTTTTATCAACTACAGATGTGGGAATATTTAGAGCAACTGGGAAAAAATAGGTTGAGGTTGCTTCTTTGAGAGGAGACTGAGACAGAGGAAGTGGGATACGAGGGAAGCAAAACAGTGGGACTTGAAAAGCCAAAGCAAATAAAAAAACTTCTTCCAGAAGACAGAAAAAGGGATAATAAGGCATTCAGATGATGCACAGAGCTATTTGTGAGTACCTACAGGCAGCCTTGCCCTTGATCTCTGCAGGTCAAAACAGGACAATGAACGATGGTCACGATACTGACTTAGACAAAAATAGAGGGAAAGAGTGACCAGAAAATACCATGGTTTTTGAAACTGAGAATTCTTCCATAATGGAAGGGAGTGGGGTTGACTGATAGTGCTGAGGGGTTTTTTTTTTCTTTAGACAGAAAAATTGTAAGATTTGGTTTTCTTGAAGTTTAGTCTGGAAGGAAGGAATGGCATGGTGGGACACTTTTCTTTGGATCCAAAAAGTAAAGTTCGAAAATGTATAAGGAGATCTCTCCTTAGGTGTCCAAATAATAGGCACATACAGATCAAAATCCTGAAGTTAATATAGAACTTGCCTGGTTGTAGAAATGACAGCAATCAGAAAATTAAAGAGATCTGTATTGGCCAAAAGACAAGGAGACTGAGGGGTTTCTTTCCAAGCCTACTGATTTTTTCTTTATTAGTTTCTAAATATCCTGACAATCAGTAATGTTTCTAAATGCTGAAGACAGCTTCATGTGTTCTAACAAAAGTAGACCTCACAAAGAGTGGCTCCACTTGATGTAATTTCTGAAGAAATCATTGAAATTCTGCTAAGAACTGATGTGTAGTAAAAGTATTTTTCATGTATGATTGTAGTCTAAATATTAAAGAACTTCTCCTTCAAGTGTTTGTTTTTCAGATCCATGGACAGTAGGAAGATTCTCTCATAGTATGAACAGTCAGGCTCAGGATCCATATCAACCTGTGGTTTTTTCCATTTGTGTCTACAGGAATTGCTTAGGGACAAGCTCGCACACACAGATGGGCTTTGAAGGGCTTTGAAGGTGTAAAATGCCAGTGGCATGGGTTAAGATGCTCAGTGACTGCACAGAAATTTGTGGCTTATCCCATTATCATGGCAATTTCAGAATTCCGTGATCCAGTGCAACAGATATTATATATTTAATTAAATGACTTGGCCTCTGAACCACGGCTTCTTTTAGTCTTTTACAGCATTTCTCGACTACAATGAAATTTATGTCTTCCCTGCCTTTTCCAAGACATGAATGCTTCATTCACAGAAAATCCCTGTGAGATAATGTTATGACTCTTTCTGTTGCATGAGGATGAATGGAGACATTAACACTGGGAACCCGTTTGCAGTGTTTATTCCTTATTCACCATGTGTTCTAAAGGGCATCTACATTTCCCATCGATGTCAGATGCAGTTTCTGGTTATGCAGCATTTGGAAACCTGACAGGTTTTATTTTCTAGGATTGATGAGCAAGAATTTCTCATCAATCCTAGAAAAATCTTGTCTTCACACAAATTGCTGAACTTGCTTCTTAAGAATTTGTCTCTTCTGTGACCCAGAGAGTTCATATTTGACAGTAGTACTAGCTCCAGCAAAACTGGAATATTTCACTGTGGTTTCTTCCACACTTTAACTCCGTCCAGGAGCACAGACATTTACACACGTTGCTGAGTCACAAGGTAACAGTGTGGTGTGACCAAGGAAATCCATACAATTCCTGTATCAGAAGCATGCAAACCCTGTGATTTGATGGTATCATACTGATGCCTGAGGTTTTAGCTTTTATATTTTTCAAATCCTGCACTGCCTGGTGTGTAACTCTGAAGTTTCTTGCAGCCTGTTCACTTCTGCTCTCTCATGCCAGGCAGACATAACAAAGCCTCTCCAGGCCTGCTCTGCAAGGACACCCAGACTGTCCTAGGCCCAAAAACTATAAACCAAAAGCCTTTGAGAGGGGGGCAAGCTGAGGGGAATTACCTCATTAAACTGAAGCTTTAATTGGAGATTAACCCTGCTATGCAAATGAACCAAACCTATAAAAGTGTGAAGAGCTCGTGACCTGGGGTCCATCTTGGGGTCCATCTTGGCAGTGGCCTCTGGCTCCCCAGGGGTACCTTTGAAGGCCTTTCAGATAAATACCTGCCTTTATTCCCTTATTCCTGTCTGGTCTCTGTTTCTAGGAGGCCTCTTCAGGCATCAGTACCAAGTATGCATAAATAGTGTGGTTGGAGTGGCTTAGAATTTCCTAACTTGCCTCAGGAGGGGATGGAGTGTGACCAATGTCTGTGCGGAGAGGAGTGGAGGCAGGGAGGGGAAGGAGGAGTGTCTGGTGCCGTGTGGAGCCTGGGAAGGGGAGCAGAAAGTTATTTTCCCTCTGTATTTAAATGTTCGTCTTCTTTGCTTCCCAACATGCAAATCAGTAATTGTATGTTTATGTTAATTGGCAATAAATTGACCTAAATTCCCCCAGTCAAACGTGCTTTGCCTGGAACAGTACTACAAATAACTCACAGAAAACTGAAAAAAACTCCACTGTTTTTAGTTTCAACTTGTGGACAAGATGCCTGTGTTGAAGTGGCTTCTACTTGCAAGCCATATTTCTGTCAAGTCTCACAACAAAAGGCAGGAGATGCAGGCTGTTAGTTTTACTTTATGCAAAGGTTGGTTTAAGTTTGCACTATATATAACTCAAGAAGAACTGTAGAAAAGCAATGAAGATAAAGGAGAAAAAAGAAAATACAGGGACTCTTGCAATCACAGAAATAGGCTGGACTGTGTTTTTTTTGAAGATTAATTTAAACTAAATTACCTGACTTCCAGATTGGAGGTTCATTAAGTACTTCAGGAAGAAATGAAACCAGCACAGAAGAGGTAGATTCAGAGACATAAGCTGAGTGTAGCAGAAAAATGACACAGTCACTTGTCCCTTTCATTCACATTGTCTATTACTTTTCTAGTAGTGAACAGAAAAGACATTTGTGTTTTAGCAAAATGTATTTAATAATTTAGTGCCACTAATGTGGGGCCACCCTTTTGTGTGCATTCAGAGGCTGGACTTCTGGTTTGATAGTTAAAAGCCTTTATCCAAAACAACTTTCTTCAAAATGTAGTGATTTTTTTTGAAAAGTAGAGCTCTCAGCATTTCCTAGAAAACAGATATTGATCCTTTCATTTGTCTACAAATTGTCTGCACTCTGCCAGCTTTTTTTCCTATTAGTAAAAGACGTGCTCTGATTTATCCCATCAGAGTAGGTCTTTCTGATTTATTTTTTTTTTCTAAGGGGTGATTCAAATGCATTGGAATATATATATATATATTTATTTAGACTCGATAAAATATTTTTCAGGTTTGTGGAAGGGTTTTTAGCAGTATTTTTGTTGATGTTTCAAATGTTACACCTCTCACAGTTCCACAGGCTTTAGATAGCTGGATATTTCTAAAAAGTTGTTATGTATGGTCCTGCCAGATTTCTGGTACAGGAAATTAGTAATATCTGCATTGTGATAGGCAGTAATGGTTTCCATCTGTTTCCCACATCAGACAAAGTTTTGTCTCCTACATGCTAAAAAGACACAGTTACTAAAACTTTAGCTTCCATCTGCTCTCACACCTAAACATAAGCTTGTCTTTACACAAACCCAAGAGTTTTAGAACAACATAGGGTAAACAATGAGTGGAATGATTACAAACAGTGGTAGTATATTCCCTTCTGGTGCTCAGTGGATATTTTCAGGTTATAGCTCGTGTCCTTGTTTCATGCACATCATCTTATACAATGCTGAGGAACGTCTCTGCAGCGATTACTGCATATTAATCAAACTAAATGGCATCACTGGGACAGAAATGTTTATGGCTACATCTCATAAAGGCCATCAGAGAGCTAAACGAGTGTCTTCCACCGGTTCAGTTGGAAAGGGTTAGGAACCGTGAATGGATTGCACGGAGGAAATTGCTGCTGTTAAGAGCACTGTTTAAAGAATGCAGCGCTGAAAAGCCTCGTTTTAAATCTCATTAAAGTTGTAGCACAAACTGACAGAACCAGAAAACTCAAAGCTAAGGTCATCACCCTGTTGGTAATGAAAGCTACTTCCGTAAAACTGAATTGCGGGAGTGTCACAACCTCAATGTGATGAATTCTGATTTAAGTGTGTTTGAAGATACGTATCTTAATCAAAACACTTTATATGAGCAACATAATTCAGTTTAACAAATTATTTGAATGACAATATTTCGTCGAGTTGAAGGATTTCTATAATAATTGTTGAACCTGATGTGACCATTTTGATTAATTTTACATCGTGATGTAAGGCGCTGCACCAGAGGGGCACCAGCCGTAAGAAAGAAGGAAGACAGAAAATTATGCCATTTGCTACCTGCTCACGTACAGGCATGAAATCATAAAAGTAGGAAAAGGATACATAAACTTTTCAAGCTTTCAGTTTTTTTACAAAGCAGTTGTTATTTATTTGTGAAGTAATCTATGATATCAGCAGTTGACAGCATGGTTAGTGCCACGTTTCAGTTGACTACCAGATGACGGAATTATTCATGACTGAAAACTGCATTTGGAAGACTATATTTGAGCAAGGGTACCAATACACAGCATGGAAAATGAACACGATAGCTTTGTTGCAATTTAAAACAATGGGGGCCTAAGACTTGGCAGAAAGCTTAAATCAATGTTTCAGGTTTTTGTCCCTACTGCTATTGCCTTCTTCTTTTCCTCCTACAAACAGAGAAAATTAAAAATATCTTGTACATTTCCGTAGCTTTTTGAAACTAGTTTACAATTGTCATGAAAGCTTTCTAGATCTGCAGAAGGCATTGCAAATTTGTCATCCAAAATAGCATCCTATCTTGGAAACTCTCTTCATTCTTTGTGTTCACATTCATGACGGCTGCTGAGAATTCTGTATGTAACATTGACCAAGATATGCCAGGCAATTATATATGTTGGGGACATGCTGGAGGAAATCAAGAGCTGCTGTCTGTCTGGAAGGGCAGCTCTGCTCAAGTTCTCTTTTAATGAACTTAGAGAATCAGGGGACAAAGATTAGGTTTAAGTGATGAGAAAAATGTGTTCACTCAGGTCTACAGCTGAAGCTGTAATATGGAGTGTGATTGAGAAACATCTCCACCTCTTCAACAAAGAGTTACTTATTTTTGCAAACAAAATATGTTCTCCCCACCCCAATGAAAACAGGAAGAGAAAAGATTGGTGGTAACATGGAGGTCGTATTACTCAGCTGCTATTGGTAAAGGGCAAAAATTGTACCTAATTTTCTGGGAACCAGGGGATTTTTACCCACTTGCTGGTAGGATGTGCCCCAGTGTATGCTGGGCAGATCATGAGGTTGAAAGGTTCTTCTTCTGTGCAACTTTACTTGTATTTCTTTTTTATTTTCCTAAAGCACTTTCAACCCATTCTCCTGCTGATACATCCCTTTTAATGATCTATTTTCTCTTTCCAAGTTACAGAAAGCACTGACCTACAAAGCAGATAACTCCAAATTAATTTTTGTCCTTTGATTAGAACTTGTATAAGTAGAATTAGAGAAGCTTTGGTGCCCTCAAAGGAAGTGGGTAACATCTTTGAGTCTTGAATGCCTTTATCACTCTAAAGGCTTCATCAGGTTGCTGTGAGTCTGCCTTTGTCTACCTCTTCTGCTTAATAATTCTCCTTGGGTCAATATAGGAATTGTCAGAAATTTTAGGGGGCCGATCAAGGAAAAAGTATAATTCATGTATCTAATGTATGTGAGTCATATTTTAAACTTACAGGGTAAATGAATGGAGCAGAATGTATTTGATGCTGTATTTGAAAAAATTTACAGCAGCCATACTGTGTAATTGGCTCCAATCATTTCATTGTTCATTTCTTCAACATAATATCCTTTTGTGTTAGTAAGAATTCTTTCAAAGCTTTTCTTATGATCAGATTCTCAATATGTTGTGTACCTACAAAAGCTAGCTCCAGTCAAAAAAGGCCAGTTTCAGCTTCCAGGACATTGCAATAAAATTGAAATGGAAGAAGAGTTCCTGACGTGAAGAAAACCCAGACAGACTTGCATATAAAATTGGGAAAGAATTTGGCTCTTTCTAAATGAAAATGTGGTCCAGCACAGCTCTTCTAGGACTGCATTATTTATGCTTTGCAAAGGTATTACAATCATTAACATTGATATCCACCAGAAAACATCCAGTACTCTCTACTGGAGTTTGGGCATTGTGATAGAGTTTTATGTTTTCTTGACATTTACTCTTTCTTCCTGATTAAAAGCTGCATGCAACACTTAAATAGGTGTAATGGTGTTTTTGTGGAGTGGCCACTGACTGATATCTAGGAAAATTGTCACAGGTAAACTTTCAGTCTGCTTGAATACAGCTGTAGTGGTCTGTTAGTGCTAAACCTTCATTTTATTCTCTTAATGGATCATAGTTTTACTCAGATATCCTCAGATTGGCACCTGAGATCTAAGAGAAATAGATTATATTCTCTGAATTGTTTGGTTTTGTTTTCAGTGAGGATTTTTGATTTTCTAATGGCAAATAGTTGCAGGAGTTAGTGTCTGCACTAGAAACTGACCCAGGCCACTGTGCTGTCTCATCTATGGTTTAACTATCAGAAATTCTGAGAATCTTTAAATCTTGTGGGTTTTCACATTCTTTTACATTTTTTCAGTCTTCATTGGTGTTACTTTTGTAACACTGAGAGAATTCGAACAACAAATGAGTCAGAAGGTACTGATCACATGCATCATATGTTGCACATACTCACATGGAGTGGGTTCTCCGTGGTCAGCAAGCATCACCCCTGCCACTCCCAGTGGGCTGGAAGAGAGATTTGGAAGAGTAAAGGCGAGAAAACTCGTGAGCTGAGATAAAGATAGTTTAATAAGCAAATAAAAGAGGAAAAGGGGAGGAGGGAAGAACCCACACACAAGTGATGACAATGATGCAATCACTTCCCATGTTCTAGAAGTACATTGCTGCCCAGCTAGTCACTGAGCAGTGGTCGCCTACCCTAAATCCCCCTCCCCTCAGCAAAAATAAAATAACTGACTGTGACATTCTATGGTATGCAATATCCCTTTGGTCAGTCTGTGTCAGTCTTCCACAGTTTCTTCCCTCCCACTTTCTCTCCCATCCCCAGCCTACTTGCTGCAGGGGCAGAGTGGGAAAAAAGAGAAACCCTTGATGTTTCAAAAGTACTGCTCAGCAGTGCTCAAACCACTGGTGTTTAGTCACAAACCCAAACAGGGCACTGTATGGACTGTGATGATGAAAAGTATTTACGCCTCAGACAGATCACATGAAAAGAAAGCAGACGTAAATGTTGACTGAATACCTTGCAGATTTATGTAATACTGAGTAGTTTTTCAAACTACTGGCCCAAGTCCTTCAAGTTTGACTTGGACCAAGTCTTAAGATCAGAGCATGACTAATGTTTCTGAAATACTGGAGAGAAAGTAAGACAAGTGGTCTATCTGTTAGCACAGAACACAGAATCAGAGAATCATTTGTTGGAATCAAGGTTGGAAAAGACCTCCAAGATCATCAAGTCCAACCTCTGATGTTTATAACTACCTGCCTGTTTCAGGGATGTTTAAATTATCCTAGAACCCAACAATGATTCCAACTTGAAGCCCAATTGGGCTCTTATCTAGGATTCAGTTCTGGGTGAAGATTTGAGTAATTTCACAAGCAACTATGTATTTGTATCTAAAACAGTTTATCAGAAAATACACGACAAGAAAACCCAAAATACCAGCCAAATAAGATCATTTCTCCTTTGAGCAGCGGCTGCTTCAGAGATGTAAGTTGATTAGCACTTGGAGACAGGAACTAAATAAATTGATTTCAGACTGCACTAGAAATCTGACAGGTGGAATATAGTTGTCAGAACTGACATTTAGCTCATGCCACTCATTTGACTGTTTGTTATGGGCGGAAAAAAACAGGATTCCAGTGAAAAACAATCAGTACTTCAGGGGACAGTTTATTCAGAAGAAATCACAGAGCAATTTCTCCACTTGCTGGGACACTAGCTGACATTAGAAGGCCAAGTGACCACCTCTTGTTGAGGCCTGCTTTGACCATGTGCCCCTCAATTTTTTGCCCACAAAAAAAATTAAGAATTACTCTTTTCCCTCCTAAATATTTTTGTGATACTTGAACCAGAAAACCAGTCCAGCAACTATTTTTTATTGGTTGCTATACTTTTAGCATGGAATTTTTAAAAGCCTGGCCACTCTCCACAGGTAGGAGGTGCAAAATGCATTTCCAATAGAGATTTGAATTATTAAGGCAGCGTCTCTACAAACTCAGCTTCTTTTCGTGACCCACAATGTTACCACACCTTTTGTGATTCAAGTCTGCCTGCACAAAACAATGAGCTGAAGCTTGTGAGGACATTGGCTCTCCTCATTACTGTGACTGCAACCATTAAACATTTTAACAATGAGAAAAAAAATTATCTTGAGCACCTCTGCTAAATTGCTACATTAATTATTTTTATTTTAAGTCACAGACAGATGTATTTTATATTCAAATAAAGTAAGGGTTTTACCTCTTGCTTTGCAAAGACCATATGCACCAAACCCAAGAGTCTACCTGCAGAATAATGAAGGGTTAGTCTAGAAATCCTAGCAGTTAAAAAATGGCTGTATTTTGAAGCCACGAGTAGCAAAATAATTCTTACTTTTCCAGTGAGTAGTGTCTTCATATGGCAAGATGCAGCTGTGTATGAAGGCTTAGCTCCTAAAACCTGTATCAGAAGAAATATAGAAGGTAAATCCAGGCTCTGCAGAGCTTTGTGGTTATTGCAGGCTTGCTGACCTTTCATATGGAGATCTTTATATTGGTTTTGACTCACTATGTCTGCTAGTATGGAAAATATGGAGCAACTACTTTAGAAAGTGCAAAGTCGTCTCGAGGATTTGTTTTTTTGACACAACCTGTCTGCAAAAAATTGCTCTGAGATTTGAATGTCTTGAATGCTGGCCAGACTCATTCTTGCTTTGTTTTCCTGGCAAAACTACTGTTCTTTTCAAAAGACACAACACATGGTCAGCTGTGAAACTCGCCTGAGGGGCATGACAGAGCTGTGTTCTGTCTGAGTGTTGCTACACAGCAAATTGCAAATTTTAGCCAGCATCAGTAACGGCAGGATAAAAGCTTTGTCATATTACAAAGAGATTTTTAGTTTTTAATGCTCATATTCTGGAATGCTAATATTCTGTCTGGCAATACACACATAGAACTGAATCTGACATTTCTTCACTGCCTTCGTTACATGAGCTAGGAAGATTATGGCTCGCTCGGGTGCATACGTCACTTGCAGCATGAGTAAAGACACCGAGGGAATCAAAGGCAATAGTGACACATATGGAAGGACCATAAAAGAAAAAGACTCCCTAGGACAGGAACATTTCTGGCTGTGGGGAATTGACCTTGGCATGCTGCTGGTTCCCACCCAGCTGCTCTCCCACCACCTCTCCTCAGCAGGACAGGCAGGAAACTGTAAGTCAGAAAAGGTTGTGGGTCAAAAAAAGGACAAGGACATCACTTACCAATCATGATTGTGGTCAAAACAGACTTGATTTGGGAAAAAACTAACTAAATTAATTAAAACCCTGGCTCTGGCACCTGGAGCACCTTCTCCCTTCTTTTTTCAACTTGGTGTTGTAGGGCTGATTCTTACACTTGGATTTTTTTTTTCCTTGTCTCTCCATTCCTGAGCACAGTTTTGATGTTTCTTAAATATTTTTTCTTGGAGGTGCCACCAGCTTCACCAATGGGATCAGCCATGGCCTATGGTGGGGTTGGCTCCACAACAGCCCCAGAAATTTCCATCTTTTATGCAGGAAGCAGCTGGGAGTGGCTGCAGCGGTGTCCTTCCCAAGGCAGCCCCTGGCACAGAGCTCTCCCCCCACATACCTCCCCTGCTGCCAGAACCCTGCCACCTACACCCAGTACATTTGCTTTCCTGATCTGTTGAAAACATTGCAAAGATTTAATTATAACGTTCTCAGTAAAACGAAGTCTCCTCGTTTGTTCCCACATTTTATTCGCTGAAACGCATTTTAACATTTTAATAATTTTCTTGCGAAAACCCCACGAATTACAGAAATAGAAGCTCCTAGACCTTTTCAAAGGATTCTAAGAAAAGCAGCATGTCTGCCAAAAAATGCCTCAAAAAAGTCAGATTCCCAGGTGTAGTGTAAACTTTTGAAAATGTTTACAGATACTGACAGTTTTCCAATCTTGGATAAGTGTCTAATCCTTCTGTGGAACAGCTTGTCCTAGTTTTCATTCTTTCTGGCATAGGAGGGTAAATTGCATGCAAGATTCATCATTTCCTCCTGCTGTCTAAAATCACTTTCTTTGAAAAATAATCTATGGAAATTACTTTCCACTCACAGCTTCCCTTAAACTTGTTCAGGTTGAAAGCAGTCCAGTAAATCAGCAGTTGGAAAAGGGGTAAATGGACTTTTCTCTTTTACTGATGCCTTTCCTAATGCAGTTACCTGTTCCATGTGAGCCCCAAAAGGTGCCATTCCAGTGGCAGTTCCTGTCAGGAATGATGCCAGAAGGTGGGAAGCTGAGGGAGCCCAAAGGAAAGAAATACTGTCTCTGTGATGCTCAAGCTTTATGAATTGAGTGCAGCTTGGATCCCCTCTGCTTTCCCAGGGGTGGATGAACGAGTAATTTAAGGTCAACAGGAGAAAAGGTCAGCAGATGGAACATGGCTGAGCCCTGTCTGGTATACGAGGTTTCATTTTGTGGTTTTACACACATTTGCATGTTTCATATTTTTGAAAGGGCCCTCACTTATTAGCAAACATCTGTTCTTGTCTGGAAATTGAGTATTTCCAGTTTGGAAGGGGTGGTTTCCATGTCCCTCTTAGAAGTCCTTCAAGTTGTCTCTTAGTCCTCTGTTTTCTTGCCTCTTGGAATAAAGTGATGTCTCTGACGTTGTTCACCTGTATTTTACACAGCCATTGTGTGTTTACAATGCATGCAGTCTCTTGCAGGCTCCGTAAGCATTTTCACAGCCTTTCTGTCTTTGTGCACCTTCCTTTCACACCCTTCATATGGGTAGCAGGAAAAGAGAGAGAGAGAGAGAGAGAGAGAGAAAATGTCTTGCTCTTCTCTGGTCCAGCCTTCTGAACTGAGCCAGTGTCAGCAGGGAAGCAGAGAAATGCCACATCATTGTGCTTGGATTCCTCTAATAAGCTCTATTGCAAGGAATATTAACTGCTTAATTAAATTACTCAAAGATAATGCTATGAAATGTGCTTTAAGGTCCCAAAGCCATCTGTTCCTGGGTCTTCCCAGCTATTGAGGTTGTTATTGTACTGAAATAAATCTAAATTCTGTTAAGCAGTCTTCAAAAATTAGGTTTTTCATTTGTGGATGCCTACATATCTCTGCCACTTTTCTGACAAGCTGTCCAATAAAAATATATCAATTAGCATGAAACACAGATCTCAGATTTGTTGCTTTTTGAGTGGTCATCCATGCATCTCATGGCTTGATATTTTTATCTGCCCTTTTATGTAAATCACTGTCTGTTGCAGCCCACAGTTCAAGTAATTCTGTTCCTGTTTATTGGGTTATTGTCTGAAATGTGATTTGTTTTCAATTTCAGGAACAACATATTTTCTGGTTCTGTGTTGCAGATTTTCAGCTGAATGCTTTCAATAATGCCAGTAAATAAACCTGATTTTCCCACAATTTATCCTATAAAGAGATGGAAGAATAAAAGCTGAGAAATGGTCAATGTTCTTGCAGAAGAATTAATCTCCTTTCTCTTTACTTATGGCACACAATCCATCTGGATACTTCTTGCCAACTGCTTCTTACTAACTGTATTCAGCAGGTATAAAAATAATTTATTTTGATGGCATTTGGTTCTTAACTTGCAGAAATGCGTGTGGTGAGTGCTTGCTATAATTAATATTAGTTACCAAACACACCTATTCACATTTATAATAGAGATGCAGTACTCGTGTGTGTTTAAACTGGCTGACCTGCCTGTTTTACACCACCCCGAATCAGTATCTAAAAGATAGATGTGCCATCAGCAGTGCTGGCTCAAAGAGGAGTTTGAAAGTATTTGCTCACATGCTATTTACAGAAAAGAATATGTGGATTGTCAAAATGTTTTAGTATCCCTGCATTTTTCCAAGTTATTTTGGGGAAATACAGGAATTTATCTTTTTTGCCAAAATTATTTTGTTGATGATTTCCTGTTTCTTTGGGTTTTAAGACTGCATAAACTCTATAATTTCTGGTGGTCTGCTTTCTTTTAAATTGACTTTAAAATATATTAAATGTAAATTAACTAACATTCTGTCTCCACCCATGCAATTCTGTAGATTGAGAACTGAATTAGTTTTGTTGAGGATTCCAAGGCTACTCCGCTGCTTTAAGCAAGAGTAGTGCTTAAAGCGTAGTTGGGTGTTCTTGCTTGAAGAGATACCTTTTAACACAGACTGGTAATACTAAAACATCACACTGCTCCATGATAAAGAGGGAAATTTTATACTGAATGTCCTAAATAACCTTTGATTTAGCCTGGTACAGATTAAGAGGTGTGGGTGTATTTCAGTGAGCTCCTAGAGCCAAGTTATTGCGGCACTGACAGCAAATGCTTTTGGAGTTCAGATTAGGGAACTGGGGATAAGAAGATGGGAATGAACTTAAGCTTTGGGTTTGTTTGTTTTGTTTTTGTTTTGTTTGCCCTTCTTGCCTTGGTTGGTTTTGGTGGGGGTTTTTAAAAGTCTATCTTATTTCTGCTGTGCTCTTGTTATTTTGTATAAAAGAATCTGATTTTGTAGTGCTAGGTGGAGAAATTGTCTCTCTGAACTGCAAAGCTGAGCTCCCCTGGCCTGCTTATCAGAGTCTGACTCTGCAGGTTTGCAGTGTGGGCTCTGTGATGGTCTTTTTTAGAGCCTCTGTTGTGGCTGCTGTGCCTTAAGGTGATGTTTGCAGTTGTTCTGGTCCTGTGATGGCCCTTTGCACACCGGGGAGTTTGCAATCCTCAGACTGCAATCCTCAGCTGCAGCACCTCCCCCTGACCTCAGGACCCAGCCAGCTCACCCTTCCCTGTGCCCGGAAGGGAAGCAGCAAATTTTCATAGCAGCAGCCTTTTACTTTAGGGGGGAAATTGATGTCACTGTCTACTACAAAGAAGCTCTTTCACATGAGCCCACAGTGCCAGCAGCTCTAAGCATGAGCAGGATCTGCGCTGAGTGCCTGCCCTGCCACGGGCACATTGAGTGTTGGGCAGCTGGAGATCCCCACTACCTGAAGGAATATTATTTTTGTTATCTCCCTTTTCCTTCCCATATTAACTCTTATGATCACAAAGCCTGAGCACTCCTCTTAGGGGTCTGTAACAAACACCTGGAGGGATTTCGGACAGCGAGAATGACGGATGTGTCCCGAGTTGGAAGGGACACACCAGGATCATCAAGTTCAACTCCTGTCTCTGCCCAGACACCCCAACAATCCCACCCTGTGCATCCCTGAGAGCGTCATCCAAATCCTCTCTGAGCTCTGGCAGCTTTCAGGCTGTGCCCATTCCCTGGGGAGCCTGGGCAGTGCCCAGCACCCTCTCGGGGAAGAACCTTTCCCTGCTCTCCAGCCTAAACTCAGTGAACCAGTCTCAAATAAGTAGTGGCTAAATATGTGATTGAAATAAAAAAAAGAGCTCAGTGATAAAATAAAAATTAAAAATGTGTATTAGCTTGGCATGTAATAGAGAATTATTTTAGAAAGTGAAGCCTTCGACAATTTTTGAGATATTTTGATTGTGTTTTCAAAAAACAGGAATAGATAATACACAGCTAAAGAATTTCTCAGTTCCCTAAAATGTACTTTTTATGAGTGGGCAAAGTAGAAAAGCATCTGACAACAAATATTATCTAAAAGCTCATGTTGTATTATACAGTGTCATCTTCCAGTAATCCACACCTACTTTGCTAACTACTGTTTCTTGACAAGCTATGAATAAATATTTCAGGTCTTTAAATGTACACATATAGAATAAAAAGACTTTTGTCATTATATTTCTAGCAAATAAATTATAGGCAATATTTCTGTCAATAACAGGATTTTAGTGGATGTCAGAAGCAGCTAAAATTGAAGAAAATGGAAAATACTTTGCAGCAGTTTCGTGACCAGCAATGATCATGAGCTTATTGGCAATCCAGGGTGAAAGTGTAATGCATAAACTGATGGTACTGTTGACATATGGACTACAAGCAGCATGGTTATCTTTAGCCAGGACTTTCAGTCTTTGGTCATGAATTTTATACAGATTTCTCCCAGGCAATCTGAATTGTTAGCATTTGTAATATGTACCTAGTTCTTACAAACTCTCAAAAACAGCCTGATGGTTAGTTTTCAGAAAAAAAAATTGTTCTTATGGCATGAAAAAAAAAGAAGTCCAATCTTTCATATAAGTAAAATACATCATTCTGTCTAAGTACTTGATTCAGATCAATTTTGAAGATTCATATAAAAAGTCAGTCTAGATTTACATGTTATTGATAGATATTTAGGGCTGAAAGAGACTTAAGTCCTTCTTCTTCCTCTTAAACAGGACTTAACCCTGATATATTTACATAATTTGTTAAGTTCCACTTATAATATTATTATTATATTATATATATTTTATTATAAGTGAGATAATGTCAGCTCACTTTCTATATCACTAGAGATTGAGGATCATCATTGCTAGAAACAGTCCTTTAATATTTAATTTTGTCTTTGCTGGTGGCAGCTCCCCCAAGGTGGGATGCAAGGCTTGAGACCCAGGGTGCACCACATCACCCCACTCCATGGAAACTTCATCTCCCAGGGAGGCTGAAAGGGAACCAGGGTCTGTGCAGAGGGACAGCCGTGGTGTGGAATAAACATTCTGCTCCACTTCCAAAACACGAAGCTGTAACATTTTCAACACAAGCCCATCAGCTGAATGAAGACAGCTTGGTCACCCAGCGGAAATCTGGCTCAGTTTAACGAGCAGGGTCCGTTTCAAACACCTGTTAAGCATAGAATATAGTCACTTTGAGACAACATCAAGTCCTCAATTTCCTCAGTTTTTTTGTTGCTTAGCTACCAAGGCTCTGTGTGCACTAAAAATACCATATTGGGTGATGGAATAATCTGTGCAATAGCTGTAACAAATTACAAAAATCACTGCAAATGACGGCAAAATTACAAAGTGTGGCCACAGTAGGTACAGAATTGAAAATAACCATCAAAGAGGGAAATTGTTTTTTCACAGTTATTTCTGAATCCAGGTTATATTTCCATACCTGGAAGTCTTGTGAAAGAAAGAGATCATGATTATCTATCTAATTAATATGATGGTGGCACTTCATCTGTGGTTTACCTGCACCTGCAATTAATATTACAGTCAAGCTGCTGTATTCATTCAGCACTTAGTTTACAGTATCTTTTGTCTGATATTGTTGAGGGAAAATGCTTACCTGAGAAACACCATGCTATACTTCATACTGTCTATCATTGCAATCAATATAATTTATCAATTTAAATCGAATTTAAATTGAACACTTCCGGGGTGGGACAGCCACAACTTCTCTGGGCAAAGGTCTTGATGGTTTCTTGAAATGTTATGCCATCTCTCAGGTTAGGAAGACAGATAGAATTCTAAATTTATGGGTATTTGGGCCAGTTCTTACTTGTGTCAACTGAACTTTACTGTAATTCGTAGGAGAGTTCTGCTCATGGCTTCATAATCTGTTTTCTTCTTTTTCTTTTTCATATCCCATATGGAAGTAGTGCTTTTCAGAACGTAGTTAACTTCTTCATTCTGAAGTCCTCAGTATTAGCTGAACAGGTTTCGAGATTATTTTACACCTTTCTTTATGGATGTTGTAGCACTGGACTTCCTTTCACTGTGAGAGAGAGTGGTCCTTAACACAGAGACACAGGAATTAACATTTCCAGATTGGACAGTGTTCTCAAACCGAGAATGCCCAACAGCTACATTTGGCAGACGTTGTCACTGCTTTGCTCAGCACCAGCTGGCCATTTATAACTGATGTGACATTTCTCCTCTGTCTTAGGCATCATCAATTACTTTAGGCTTCTATATTTTTTGCAAAGTCAACCTTCTGACTTAAAGGAAAAGTCAGTGAACTAAGATCACATACGGGAAAGTTTTGAAGCACATAAAGATTGACTGAAATACTGAAGAATATTTAGAAAAGTCTATCAGTGTGGAAAGCTGGGGCTCCCCTTCTCATGGAAACCCTGTATACTTGTAAAACTATCTGTAAACCTGATTTGCACTGTAAAATCTGTGTTTGATGACAGACAAAATAGTAGCAGACATTTTTCCTTTGCTCAGTCTACAGCATTTGAATCTGCTATTTTCCAACCACTGACTGACTTTGCTGTAAAATTAAATTATTAAAGACAAAGAAAATCTTGTGAGGCTTCCAATGTCTCCTCCTTGTCATTGCTGTTCATATTCATGAAGCATCCTTAATATTTATTCTCATTTGTGGGTACATCCTTTTTATTTTTATCCTGGTGGCTGATCTCAAAAAGCCATGCTTGTGAGATGATAACATGAAAACCAGAATTAAATATTTGTGTTTCACTCTGTGAAGATAAAGACCTTAATCCATTTCCTTGTCAGAATTGAAATGAGAGGATTTGCCCTTGTGTGACCAAGTAATATCCTCATTGACTCCAGGTAACAAATGTTGAGCGTAATCTTGTTTTTCTAGCAAGTCAGGAGATGTAAAAAATGTTAATGCCAGGCAAGATTAGGCATAAACTTTCCAAATCAGCCCAGAACTGCTGGGTATGTGCAGCACCTGGAGATACCTGGGGCCAGAATTCCTTTGGATACTCTACAGAGAGGAGGGGTATGCTGACAACTGCCCAGAGCAGTGCTTTGGGGTTTGGTTTGGGTGCCCTTAATGCTACTTCATTTTTCCAGTTGCTTCTCTAGAAGGAAACAGAGGAGGGCACTGATCTTGGGACTGCACTAAAGCTCTTCCAAAGAGCTGGTTTGTCAGTCCTTTGATTGGGAGCGCTGTGGAATGAGTTTCTCACAGGGCAGGGGTTCTGATTCTGTCCCTATCTGTTGGGTTATTAAAGTCTTGTAGACTTATTAAAGCCATTCTGCACTGTTGGATCTTTCCTTAAACGTGTGGCTACTCCTTTAGAATGCATAAAACAACACTGATGTGCTTGTACACTGGACAAACAGAATTCACAATGGCTTTGGTCACTGCTATTTTATGCTTTTTCTCAATTCTAGGAACAATTCTGGGAAATCTTCAACGCTGTTACCACAGTTTGAACTAAGTGTCGTAGCTTTCTGAATTACCTGAATGTACTACATTGCCAGTGTGGTTGCTGTACCTCAGTTTGTACAATTGCTCACTAGAAACACTGTTGTTATTATGGTTTGGAGGATCATTTACAAAGATCAGATGTAGTCCAGTTAAAGGTGCATGGAGGTGCTGGAATGCTTTTCAACTGAGAGAAGATAATAAGAAACTAAGACTACCTGAGCACTTAGTAAAGCTTGAGAAAATAGATTTCTTCCACTAATAATGCAGTCAGAAATACAACGTAAGTCACAATTTCTACTCTCAGAATGGTCAAAGGGAAAGCTCAATGCAGGGGTTTACTCATAATCTCATTCACCACAGTTTTCTGGGTCAAGTATTATTTTTGGCCGATGTAGTGTCCCATTATTTCAGCAAGTTTATTTGTCAGATCTTTCCTTAGGAAGTAGTGACTCCAGGGTTTCTCCTTTTCCCATCTTTCATTTTTGTTTTCTTTTTAAGAAATAGACAGGGCACTTATTTATTTTGGAAGGAATTAAAATTAGGCAGCTGATTGTTTTTATAAACATACTTGATTTGTGTTTTGTCTTGAGTACCTAAATATTCATAGTTTATCATAGCGATTTTTAGTCATGCTTTTCGCCGAATTTTGTATAAATCTTGCTGTGGGACAAAGACAAGCTCTCCTTCAGCAACTCCAGCTCTGTTCTTTCCTTGCATGTTTCCCTAAAAATGTTTTTCCTGAGTGGTACTTACTTTTTTTAGTTGTAAATTGTGTTAACTTTTAATGAGCTATCAAAGCACATAAAGTTATATTTTCTACTTTCATATTTCAGGTTGGTTGCTAAGTCAAAGCAATTTAATAGAACCACTGACATTATGGCAGAGGATATGACATTTAGGGGAAGAAAAGCATGGAAGTAATAGTGTGTGGGTATAAAAAATGTCTGCTGAAGAGCTGCATGGGATAAGTTGTAAGAAAGCAGCATACTGAAGTGGCCACTCAACACATCAATTTATTAAGTTTAGTAGCATCCCCCTTCCTGAAACTCATGTGATGTCATGCCTGCCCTCATGATACCACTTATAAAAAGATTAAAGAGGGTCTGAGTGCAGTTTTTCTCAAGATCTGTTTGCCATGTGAAGCAGGAGACAAGGAAGTGAAGAAGTTTATGTAAGGGATTAGTTGGAAGCTGCAGTTATGAAGGTTGCTTATGCAAGGAAGGACAGTGTATTTAGTAAAGCAGAGAAGTGAGGAGAAGGCAAAGAAATCATAGAATCATTAAGGCTGGAAAAGACCTCCAGGATGATAAAGTCCAATGTTACTGGCCAGGAGGCCTATAGTTAATTCATCCTTCTGACAAAAATTAGCACAGATTTAATGCTCTTTTTCCTGCTACATTCTTTGTTTTGTAACTGGTGTTTTTTCCTTCTGGTAAAAGGCAGTGTGGTGTTGTGACTTGCCTGCTTCCCTGTTCAGGAACAGTACATACAGGGGAAAATTCCAAATTGCTATTTTCAGCAGGTTTTTCCTTTAAAAATAAATTTTAAATTATAATAATTATTATAACGATCATCATCATCTAAAATAAGTGGATATTATAACACACCCCATCTCCTGTGCACGCAAGCCATGCCGAGTCCCAGTGCCAAATCAGGTGCAGTTGCAGTGGTTTTTAATAGGATACTTCCAGCTTTTGAACTGAATCCAGGGGGAAAAGCCATCATTGTACCACAGGTCTCCTTTTATCCCCATGCCAGATGCAGAGTTTTTCTTATCCAGCATTGTCGTTGATTCCTTCAGCTCCCAGGAGCTGCTGTTTAACTTACAGAAGTTCTGTATAATAAGACCTACACCACCTTAATCCTTATCTCAGGCAGTGCCAAGCATGTCCTTCAAAGTCTGTGAAGATCATAAAAGCTTCTTCTAATATATAAATTTTATGAAATACATATAAATACACATTTTATGAAGCATGGATTTTAAAATATACACAAAAATCCCACACTTTGACTCATGTGGGTAAAAACCCTGAAGTTCTTCAACCATTCAATCTTCTGACTTTGCTGAAAGGTATTAAATGCATTAAAAGAAAATACCCTGAAGAAGAGAAGGAAACAAAAATTAATAGGTTTGGTTACCATTAAAATCAAGTCAAAGAAATTTCCTAATAGGTCACCAACCAAGTTGTCAAAAGCCTGGTTCATTATGAAGCAGTCAGTGAGAAGTAGCTAAGTGCTCCCCAGAGGGTGTGTTTTATTCTAACAAAAAACAAAGGCTAAAATAGGTGCTAAATTGTACACAAGGTGTGCCTTTAATGTAAACATGAACCACTTGCAGTTAATGGAAACCTGAAATATTAGCTTTGGCACTTACAATAGGAGAAATCAAAGTAAAATATGTGCAACGAGTATATCCACAAAAAAGCTGCAAAAGGCATAATTAGCAATTGGAATAATAATTTTTTGTTACCAAAATAAGAACCTAGTTAATGGAATCCATACCAAAAGAGTCATTACCATTTTCCAGCTGTGTTTCATAAGGGGAAAAGTGAGTAATTTACTCTAGTTCTTTAAAATGGCTGTGAAAGTCTCATTGTAGGAGACCTGACTACATAAAAGTCTCTGAACTTGGAACACAATTTGTTGAGGTGACAGTCCTAAGTGGAGATTTTAAAAGCCTCCTTGAGCAAATGATGTCTGATTCTCATTCATTTCTCTTAAGTGCTGTTGTCCTTCACGTGTGTGCCTTGTACAAGGCCTTTATTTGCAAGGAAATCTCAATTTTTTTCTTGATTGCAATCTACAGCAGAGTGATCAGAAGAGATGAGTATCAATGTGAGCCCGAAAAATCATTCAAAGAATTTACAAATGGAAATACAAAGCTGCCTGTGGAAATGTTTTATAATCAGTGTGACAGAGAAGAAGGATCAGGATGAGACCCTTTGAAATAAGGTTGCAACTATTTTTTTTACTGATGTAAATCAATTCTTGAACATACTCATGTCATCAACTTGTGTTTGTATGGCTAATTCTCCACCCATTTCTGCAAGGCAGACATAAATAAAGCAGGTCTTGTGCCTCTCTAGAAGAATACACTGCACTAGATTAGTACAGATTATTTAGCATTCTCATTAATTATTCCTGCACAAATTCCCTTGCTCTTTTCCTTATTTCTTCTCTTACCATCTAAATGAGACTTTTTTTTCTTTTTCAGTTTGTTTCATCTTTGGTAAATCTTTTACAAAATACAGAAATGGGTAAAAGTATTTTAGATTTCCTATGTTAAATTATTGAGCTGATTATTTCTACAGTGTGAATATTATGGAACTTTAAAACCCAAGTTTGGACTTGTGAATAATCCTTTTTCATCTCTCTGACTTTGTGATTTTGTTATAGAACTTTTCATCTAACAGAGAAATAAGAACCTGGGTTTGAAAAACCCAGAATCATTCTTTTCATTATGCTTTTTATATTCAAACATTTCAGATTAAAAGAAAAAAGAGAGAGAAAAAAAGCGGAGAAAAAATTCTTCAAATGGTCAAGAGAATGTAAAAAGAGGTAACCAAAATACCTTTAAATATTATCTCCAATCTTATGTTGTCATTAGGGCTTTTTTAATCATTAAAGAAACAGGCAGATTACATATGGAGAAAAGAAATGGCATTGACATCAATAATTAGCTGCCATTTTCTTTGGTGCAGAATTTCACCCTTTTTCTTCCATGAAAACATGTTCTGGATGTCTTGGTTGCATATTTCTCATCTCCAGTACTACACTAGCTTCAGATCTCATTTTAAACAATATTACATTTGGTGTAATAAAAATGTTACAGCTTGTGAAATATGTCAGAATTTGGGCTCACAGGAGGTTGTTGAAGTCCAGGTTCTAATAAAACCCATCTGATAAAACTTTTTTGCAAAAGTTAGTTTAGTTTGGTAAGTAAGATGACATTTGAGGCCTTGTTTTCTACCCGTGCTCTCTTTGATGCAGATTTTAAACAGATCTATTATAAAATAGATCTATTAGATAATGTAGATTTCATAAGAAAGAGGGATTTTTAAATTTATTCTTTCTCTTTTTCTTGTGTCCCTCCTCCATTTAAAGAGATGGAGCAGGAAGGCAAGGCAGATATGCATTTCGTCTGTTTCAAAATTACTGGTGACAGCAAAAACAGATGTTTTCCTTTCTCCTACAATGTTCAGTCCACTACATCAATGGCACATGCAAATAAACGAGCAAGTAAAATTGCATTTTGAGCCCAAAACGTTGGGAGGGAAGAAATCCTTGTGGTATGAATTTTCCATGTTCATTCTTGGGAAGCGTTTTTCACTTTCGCGTTCGACAAGCACACTGGCAACACGAGCTGTTCAGGAGTTTAGGATGTTCCCTCTCTCAAGCCCCCCTCAGAGCATGAATATCTTGTAGTAGGGTGAGAAGGAAGGAACAAGTTGCTGATAAAATCCTGTGCCTCAAAACCTAATGAAATGAAAACAGATGTGTATTTATTGGAGCTGTGTCCGTTCCATGAGATTGACTGTGGCCCCAACAGCCATAAATTATGTGCCATGTCCAGTCTAAGAGGTTTGCAAATGCAATATGAAGACCAGTGGTGCAAGTACTGGAAACTCCATTTTGAGGTTTTACTGGAAATGAAGGCAGAGTTGTTCGTGATATGTATTTTATTTTTAAGGTGATCTACTTCATAAAAATAAAACAATTGAGTCATTACACACTTGCCTCCGCTCACGAAGCAGGAAGTGAACTGGCTAGAAAGTCAGTCTTTACAAAATTAAATCTCTCTGTGTGAGTTTACGTTTGGATGTGGAAATGAAAATCCTTATAAGACATTTTATGAGAGTCTTGAAAGACCAAGAGAAAAATATTATAGGAATGATGATCTTGATGCTTTTAATATCTCTCAAATGAAAGTGGCTTTTTAGTGCACCTAAAGAACATCTGAAATGGAGTAAAATTTTTTCTTCCTTGCATTTTCAGGAAGCCATACCTGAGGATTCTTTTGAATAGATATTAGATGCTGTTTTCACTATTATTATGAGGGCAAAATAGTCTATTTGATTTTACAGAACGGAGCTTCTCCTTTATGTAAGGCACTTGGAGGTACTCCGTGCTGAGGAAAATAATTATTAAATTATGATCTCACTGGTAATATTAAAAACTATTTTTGAAAACCCTGTGTGGTTTGAATTTGCTCCTGGAAGTAATACATTGCAGAGGAATGTTTCAGGTCCCTGTGAAGAGGTTCCAAATTCCGTACCAGCATTTTCTACACTATGTATAGTCTTGCAAATGTTGTCAAAGAAGGACAATTCACCACCATGGAATTATTCCTAAAACAGTACTGGTCACCAAGTATAAGAAACGTGTTTGGAACTTTTGTATTGGTTCTGCATCTTTGCTGGAAGAAATAAGAAATATTATTATTATTCAAGAATCAGCCTGAGATTTGTTGCATAGGAAAATCCTGGCTTGAAGACATAGAATTTGACAAATAGAGCTACAAGTGAAAGAGAAACCCTTGAAAAACAAAATCCCTGTAGCAGGGATTTGCAAAACTCTAAAGAAAATTTGCATTATAACACCTTTTTTCCCTCCTACTTCCTGCAGAGGGATCTCCCACAGCAATCCCACCTCTTTGAGCTCAGCACTTCAAGCTTCAGTCGGCGCAGAAGTCCTGTTCAAGCTGCACAGATGAATCACTCAGAAAAGGACTTTCACAACAGCTGATGCCTGCTGCCTGCAACAAATGACACGTTCTTCACTCCAGGATGTGGAGGAAGTTTTGCATGGAAGTCAGTCAGCAAATACTGGCTCAGGAACTGTTCTGCACATTATTAATTAGTGAATTAATTTATTCTAATGGGAGAAGTTTGAGGTTATTGGAGATGTGTTGTTTCAATCAGTCCCCCTTGCCATAAAGTTCACACTTTTCCACAAAGTTTCAGCTCATTTGGGTTCAGTGAATGGCTGTAGGGAAATTGCCCCCAAAGCTTTATTTGAAGCCATGAGAACCTGAGTAATTAGTTGTTTTATTGTGAAAGTCATGCCTAGCATGTGGATTCTTGTCCTAAGATACATTGCTGAAGCATATTCTGCATTTAGTTACCTGCCTGACAAGTTGTGTATTTGGCAGGAAAAAGTCGTTCTGACTGTGATTGATGGTGCAGCTCCCCCTTTGCAGTGATGGAGAAAATAAGCTGAGTCAAAGTAGATCTGGCTATAGCACAGCACTTCTCTCTTTGCTGTTGCTTCCTCATTTCACTTGGATAAGAAGGCTTTGCTTTTCCCACAGTCTCCTATCTACGAAGCTCTGTTCTCGTTCCTTTCTTCTTTTTCACTTTGAAATTGCTTTAGATGCATTACTCTGTACTGGCTGACGTTAAAGAAAACTGGGGTTTAATAGTTCCTGTTATCTGCCCTTCAGTTCAAGCACAAAATTTTAAAAATAAGAGCCCCTGGTAGGGACTGAACAGTGTCGTTCACCTGAAAGCTGCACTTTCTCTGTGTATTGTGACATTTTGTTTCAGGCTCTGTTTTTCCTGTGCCGATTTCTCTGGCATTCTGGCTTGGCACCTGTCTAACCATCACAGAGAGACCACAGGCACACTGAGGGATCACAACATTCAATTAATTTCCTCTTTTATCATTTCTTTTATTCTTTGCCTTCGTTTTGTGAGTTCTTTTACTCAGAGTTCGAATTAAAATGCAGGAGACCGGGAGTTTATCTTTGGACTTAGATGTTTATTATATCTTATCTATAATACAGCTGCACAGAGTGTGCCTCCAAGTTAACAAGGTGGAAAATGGCCATGAGTTCTAACTTCCAAGGCCTTTTAAGGTCCAAATCACCCAATTATGGAATGCCAAATAATTTGTTGTTACTTATAATCCAATAACTATTCATGATCCACACTGCGGGTTTTTTGACCCAATACCAGAACACCTAGATTTGTGAAGAAGAAGGAGAAAAGAAGAACAAATCCACACTCAAAATCCTCCATATTGTTACACATATCCCATAAACCTAATTTTTTTACATCTCTACATATTCCACCCAGTGATATAACTTTTAATCACACAGCAACAACCTCAGTGTTATCACATAATTTGGGAAGCCTTTCCCAAGGCTTCAGGTCAAATACAGTGTGCTTCTGAGGATCACTGTCTGTCAGCGCTGGAAGGCTGAAATTCTCAGAACTCAGGGTTCCAACAACATTGGTGCTGAAGCTGCTCTGTAGTTTAAATGTATTTGACAGTGTGACTTTTGGGTCAAAGGGGCACAGACACACACCTAAGAGTTCACCTTCTGCCTGGAAAGCTCGTGGGGTACACCTGCATGAGCTTTCCATTGCCTGATAAGGAACTCCACAGTTGATTTTCAGGTGTCAGCCTGGCAGTGAAAAGGATGAGCTTACAAGGAATCCAGTGATGCAGTCCATACAGTCACAAGGGGTATGAAGAAAAGATGTTAAGTAGGGGACTTGCTGGCAGAAGAGGGAAAATTTGTACTTAAAATTCATATATTTCACAACTTGGTCTGCAGTTTATATGATATTTACATGCAAGCACAATATGCAGAAGACTCTGAATTTATACCAATACAATCACGTCCCCAGCTCATCTATTCCTTCATTTTGGTGGAAGCTTGAGACAAGCCAAATACCAAATTGAGAGGCTTAAAAAGTATTGCATCTATTTTCATACCATTTCTATACATGCTGACATATCAGAGAACAGGCAACTTCATCCTGCTTTCTTATCCAAGAAAGTGCAGCACTAAGTGTTTGCATTTTCTGGAACCTGGATCATTGTTGCAGATGAAGAGGTGCATTTGAGAAATAGGAAAGAGTTCTGAAAAAATGGGTGCTGTTGATTGTCTGGGAACAGCTGCCACCTTGGTTTTGTCCCTGGGCACCAGGTGACATCTTTTGGTAGTGAATAACCTTTTCATGGGTAAACCATTCTTTCTTTTATACAATCTTTTATTAATATCATTGTGTTCATTTTAATTTCTTCAGTAAATTGTGACTCCAACTCATAATCTCTCCTGGTATTTTTCCTCCACTATCGAAATGGGGCAGTTTGAGTTCACTTCATTTTCCTGCTGAGTTTTAAACCCAGCGCACTTAAAAATTATCTTGTTTGTGTTTCCCTGTGGGGAAAATGTTGGCTGACAGTATTATCCTGAAGCTTTTGGCTTTAGGGAAAATTTTGCTTTGCAGACAAAAAGAATTGTGCAAGAGCAAACTGCTATTTTTTTATCTTCTTAAGCTGGAAAAGTTTAATAATGAAAGAGCAAGTAGAAATTGCCTAAGCCTGCTTTATTTTGCATTTTTCTACTTGCATCAGGGTCTTCAGAGCTTAATAATGTCGTCCCACTATGAAAACTTTGGATAATGTGGGATCAAAAATAATAAAGCCACATGTGAGTATTTGTGAGCCGGTTGCTGTGCCATTTAAATATTAATGGAGACCTTTGCATCCTTGAGAATTTGTGGTCATCAAAGACATTGTGTTGGATAGATTGTCTTCCAGTGATTCAGAAGTACCATGGTTATGTATATTTCACTATTTTTCCAGGTCTTCTGGCATTTTAAAAGACACCCCCACATTAAATTTCCTCTGGCCTACAATAAACCTCCAAATACAAAGGACATTATGGGGGACTTGACTAAAATTTTTCTGCCTTTTAAAAATTACAGTGCTACTTGGCAAACAGGTGAAAGAACAATATTGCTATTGAGTGTCTATCTTCATTATATGTAGAAATAATCAAATTGTATTCTTCCTTTCTGGTGAGAAGTGATTGTTATGGGATTTGGAAATGGAGCAACTCTTTCTCTTTGTTGAGAAATTCCTCTTTCTAAAGGGAAGGTGATCATTTGTCCAGGCTCCTCTGCAGCTTGACACAGAAACATAACAGGCAGCATTCCTGCATGTTTCCACTCCTAGACGTGAAGGGAATTACAAAAATAATCCAAATAAACAGAATTTCACAAGTAAAAGTGAATTCTAGGAAATGGCGCCCAGGTGCTGAAAAGGGTGCTAGGAATCCAGTGAGGCTGACCACGAGGCATCAATACTCACCATGAATCGTGGTTAAAGGTTCACTTTTCCTTTTCTTCCTTTGGGACAGCATGCACTGGAGGGTTTCAGTTTATTCTCTCTGCTGACATAGCCCTTCAGCAAGGTTTTAATACTGTCTTGGAAACAGACTCAAGGTACCATCTGTAAATTCCCTCATGTATCAAGGGCTTTTGAGAAGTTGAGGTAGAGAGAAACTGCAGACTGAATCTCCCATTTTTCGTCATTTTTCAGAACACAATCTGGACTCTTCCCTCTTTTGGTGGCAAAACACATGGCAGATATACATCATGATCCTACTGCTCTGCAAAATCATATGGAAAGGTTAGAAGGAACAGGAGTTGAGTAAGGAAAGATACAGGCAGATAGGCATTTCATGAGGATGCAAGGAGAGAAGATGAAGATATAGGAAATTTAAAAGGTTGAAAAAAATTAAAACATTTTTTCAGACTAAAGTGTTTAATCTGCTTAAGATAACATAACCTAATGCTAAAGAGCTAACAGTTATTTTAATTATACCTGTTTTCTCTTCAGAATTCCCCAGACACCTATAGATTTCTTCCAGTATTACTCTGACACCATTATCCACTGTCTTCTATCTCACTGTGACACTTGGCTCTGTCTGTGTGTGAAGTTTTTCTAAGTCAGTTAATTAAATATTACCATAATCAAACATTTCCATCAGTTAGAGCATTCACATCATGAAGAAGATAAGAGAACTTAAGAAGACTGACTTCTTTGTTTTTAAATGCCAGAACACTGTGATATTTTCCTGGTTTGTAATGATCTCACTTGCATTTTTTAAGTTACCAGTTAGTACTGTAAGAATAGCTAAAAGAGGAATCAAGAACAAAAGAAAAATTGTAATCACCCACAAAATGTAAATGCTTACAAAGAGTGCTGGTGTTTTGAACACCAGAAATGCAGCTCAGGTCTCTCCATACATAAATGGAGAACTATAAAGGATACAAAGAATTTTCACAAATTATTCTGGAAGATGATCAAAACTGCTTGAACAACTTCCATGCAAGGAGAGAATAAATTAGCAAGATTTCTTTATTCCGGAGTAAAGATGACAATGCTTAGTGAATGAATTTCAGTAAGTGGTGTGCAGAAGGGAGGGAGAGAGGAAACAGGAATTCTCCATTTCTTATACAGACCTAGAGGGCAAATAAAGCAGTTGCCCTGTAACAGCAGTAGAACAGTTTTTTAGAACATAAATTCAGTTCATTCTCATGGAATGTCACTGTTGTCAAAATTACAAATCAATTAGAAAAAAAAACCAATAAGGCTCAGAGTAAACCTTATTGCTCTCTACAGCTTCCTGGAAAGAGGTTGTAGCTAGGTGGAGGATCAGTCTCTTCTGGCAGAGAACAAAGGATAGGACTAGGGAAGCACCATGGCTGTGTGTATGGACTGGGGAGCAAGAGGCTGGAGAGCAGCTGTGGGAAGAGTCCTGGGGGTCCTGGTCCATGGCCAGTTGGATCCGAGTCAGCAGTGCCCTGGCAGCCAGGAGGGACATCCCTGTCCTGGGGGGCACCAGGCCCAGCAGCGCTGGTCAAGTCAGGGGGGGATTGCCCCGCTCTGCTCTGCACTGGGGCGGCCTCACCTCCAGTGCTGGGGGCAGTTTTGGGTGCCACAAGATAAAATAGATACTAAACTATTACAGATGGGCCACAAGGATAATGAAGGGTGTGGAGGAGCCGTATGAGGAGCAGTTGAGGGCACTTGGTCTGTTCAGCTGGATAGAGGAGACTGAGACCTCACTGAGCTCTTCAACATCCTCCCAAGGGGCAGCACAGGGACAGCTCCTAATTCTCTTTTCATGGAAATTTATGGGTGACATTACATCTTAAGGTTTTAAAGGTTTCTAGTTTGAATGGTAAGTTAATGCTAATGCTATAGTAAGTGTTTTATACTGAATCTGGTGTTGGATTTACTCTCCTGCCAAAGTTCCTTGATTTTCCTTGTTATTTTTGCCAGTAAACTTTTGCATGATTTTTACCTCTCAAGAATATCTGGTTGGTATTTTTCCTTGGCATCTACCCAGAGCAAAAGAACCTTGGTTTAGCCCATACATTAAGTGTCTGGGTATGACAGTGGCCATGGTTGTACTTAGTCAAAGGTTGGACTCGATGATCTTGGAGGTCTTTTCCAACCTTGATGATGCTATGATTCCGTGCTCCCTAGAACACAGATTCATCATGAGGTTTACCTGTCAGTTGCATGTCAAGACTTCAGTTTGGAGTCAGGTATGATCCATTACAACTTAAAACCTCTCTTTTATAGACTTTCCTAGTTAGAGCATCTTAATTCTCCAAAGTGCAGCAGCACAGAGGTATGGGATAGACAGGAGAGGTGGGTGTAATAATTGTGTCAGTCGAGGGTGGTTCCAGTGTGAACTCAGCAGGGCTCACATGAAGCCCTCTGTGCCCAGATGTTTGCACTGTGCCTGGGAAGGATGGCCAAGATCCCCAAACTGACTCTTCATTTTTCTCTCTGTTCCTGAAATAAAGACTCTACCTTGCTCCTGTCCTTTATTAGGTAATTTAGCTTCATGTACTTTGGGGCTGTGTTTCTGAAGTGCTGCTCCAGTTCAGTCATAGTTTTAAATGTCTATTGACTCATGTAAGGTATTATGCTGAAGGTGTAGACTCTATAGGAATAAAGAGGAAAAGACTGAGTTTTGCCAGAAGATGTGACTACTTCAAGCATGATATGGTGGGTACGAAGATGTTGGAAATGGGATGGAGTCCTCCTGATAGTTGCAGCCATTGTTTGGAAAAGCAGGTTGTCTACTCATGATGGAAATGGTGTCAAGGAGCTTGGGCAGGTGGTACCCAAAGTGGTGCAGGAGGCAAAGAAAAATATCACCCAATTCAATTTGCTATTCAGAATTCAAAATTATATTCTTCTTGAACCAAAGATACCGTTTGCAAGTCATTTTGCTTCCTTTATGTAATGGCACAACACTAAGTTTAATACATGGTGGGTGCAATAACTCCATGGATGAAAACAGAACAAGTTTTTCTTGAAGGACGGAGTCTGTTAAAGCTCAGAGCTTTGTCTTTCAGTGTAGAACTAGGTCAGTTATTCTTGTGATCACTATGGGGGAAATTTATTTGTTGGCAATGAAAACTAAAATATACATGTGAATATTATGTATTTTTAATTCGTCATGATTGGAATACAGCTCTGGACAAACAGGAATGCTTTCCCTGACAAAATATAGACTTGAAAATAATTCATGGACTTATACAATAAACTTGTAAAAAAGCAGCTAATAGAAGTAACTGTTAAAATAATAAAATACAGAAGTATTTTGTACAGGCAACAGTTATTAGATCCAAGAAAAGAAACATAAATATACTTGTGCCTCATCTACTTTTAAAATACCCAAGCCTGCTGGCAACTTTTGCTCCATGGAACTTCTGTCATTTGCAACAGCTGTTGAGTAAAGACAGAAAGATGGCGAGTGGGGTGAAGAAGAGATATTTTGGGATCTCCATACAGATAGCTTGAGTCAACAGTGGAGATAGTTTGGAAATACTTGACATGAATCATAATTGTATATTTCAGTCTGTCAATAACAAGGAATAAGTCAACAAGCTCAACTCACTCATTTGAAATCAAGAACACTTCACTGAACTGAACAGCAGTCACCCTTCCCCTGACAACTTCTCAAATGGGAAAATTATTGCCCATTCCTAATGAAAGGAGGAGAGAGGAAAAGAAATTGAATTTGTACTTGCTATAAAGAAAAGCATTCTATCTGGCTCATGATGTGCTTGATTCGCAGCATTTCCAAAGCTTTTAAGAAACTCACATGCTTTTGTGGTGCCTTTTGCAAAATGCAAAGGAAAAAAAGAGGTAATTCCAATGTTATTTTCAAGTTCCTAACTTCAGACGCATGATATTGCATTGTTCTGAGCAGTACAGCATTTCATGGCACTGCCAGCTCCTAGAAAACAAAGTAAATGGCTGTGTTACTTCTGCTGTAGAGCATGTTATCTAAATAAGATCTTAGGCAAATAAACTCTAGGGTCCTGTCTGCATGTTTATGGAGTGTAGCACCAAATCTGACAAGTCCCATCATTATTAGATCATCATTATTGGAAGTATGAATATGGACCCATGTTTATTTCTGAACTGTTTGAAAAGTAATTAAAGAAGTAAAATAAAAGCTAGTTGTAGTTTAAAAGTTATCTTTGTACTGACATCCTTGTCAAAATGTACACTTGGCTGTTAGTCATGTCCCAGAATAAATATCTGACTAAAACCTGTCAATCAATGTCTCTCTTGTTTAATTTTGTCACATCAACACCATTTGGGTAATTTACAATGTTCCCAGTGATTTTATTTTTACTCAATATTATTCTATTTTCCATTAGTCTCTGCTCTTGTAGAACACGCAGCAGAGCTGTAAACTAATTTACACACAGGAATAGATATGTCTGTAATTATGCTTGAGAAGGCAAATCACTGCAATGCCTGCTTCTGTTTCCATATTCGTTGTAAAGAGAGAAAATACAGAGGAGAATATAGAGCTCTATAGTACCAATAAAATGTAATTTAGGTGCTTGTTTCCTGCGGGAAAGGAGTAACTTGGGGTGTGAACCCACAGTTCTGTTCATGCTAGAACAATCTGATTTTTGTGGTCTGCCATTACCTTCCTTGCTCTTCTGCTACATCACTTCACCCAAAACTTGCCAGATAGAGGGCCTAAAATATTTATATAAATTTCTCAAGCTGGGAAACACTGAGCTTGTCCTAAATAATTTTAAAATTTGTATTTGCTACTTTTGGAGAGAGATACTGAGAGTTGTTTGTTTTCCTTTAAGCCCTATAAACAACAAGCTGCTTTATTAGGGATATGGAGTACCAGGATCCCTCATGAACATCAGCTGGGCCTGGGGTGCTCAGCCCCTTCTGCTCAGCAGCTATAATTATCCCAAAGAATTAGCCAATTTCCTGGCAAATAATTCCTCATACATCACTATCTCTTTCTGCTTTGTTTATTCATACTCAGTGATTTTCCTCCATTTCTGTGTTTTCCACTGCAGCTACTCTTTAGGAACTGTCATGCTGTTTTATGTTAGTCTTTCTTGACACAGATGACAAAGTTGGTTAGACTATATTTTATCGAACTACAAGTTTTTTAGGAGAAATACCTACCCATAAAGTTTCTTTTTCCCAGTGCCTGAGGACATGTGAACCTCATGCTCTGAATCAAATGTTGACTGCTAACACGGGATGTAAAGAGAGCCTGAAAGAGTTAAGCAGAAAAGGGTTTCTCGCCCACCTTTTTATTTGACATACTTGAACTATTTAATTTTTTTAATTTTCCAAAACTCATGGCTTGCATTGGGTACATCCACTGCTAGTGGAAAATTAGCATTTCATTAACAGTTTTGAACAGCCTCTTCTGTGCCTTCATATAAAACCATCATACAGTTTTAGAAATTGCTGTGCACTTGTTCAAAGCTGTTATTAGATGTCAGAAAATACAGACAAAAAGAAGACAACAAATGATTTGAATAACTCTTTGGTGAATATAAACAGTGTATCTGAGCTGAAGAGCTTTGCCTTGCAGTGGTTGGTCAAATCTCAGGCTCAGAGAAAGTCATTCCTATTTTGCCTCTTCAGAATATTTGTAGTTCAGCAGTAAGTTGTAGTAGCCCATAGCTTAAGGTAAGTCAAATAGCAGTGAGGCTCGTACAATATATTGGGTGTTTTTCTCTGTGTGACTGAAATGCTGAAATGCCCTACTTATTGTGTATCAAACTGATGCTTCATATTTCTGTCTGAAATGGCTTAGTGCAAACAACATATAACAGTAAAATATATGGATTTCATACAACTATCCAATATAATGAGGTGTGTGAAGTCACTAAAATTGCAAACAACTTCCCTGAAGTGGTGTAGAATGAACCCTCCTTGTGACAAAGTTGTATTAAAATAGTGTCTTTGACTGTGGACTTCTGCAGAATCATTCTGAAGGTTGATGAGTGACATGAAAACCCAATGGGTAGTGGGGAGAAGGGGGAGATTCATGGGAGAAGTACTGACTATGATGGTGGGTTGGCTTCAGGTGTTTGAGAATTTCTGGAAATCAAAGTAAGACAAGGTGCTGAAAGCTTTCTGCTTTTGAAGAAGGAACGTGAAGCTGAAATGAGGACCAGCAGGGTTAAGAGTTGCCAGAAGATTGCTGCATCTTAGAGACACAGTAAGTTAACAGAAAAAAAAAACTGTCAAAGGAAAGCCCTGTCTTGTATGGATAAAGTTCACAGGAAAAAAGATGTTTATATGCCCTTCTCATTTTTGTCCTTTCTTGTCTAATGCCTGGGAGTTTCTCCTGTAAGAGTCAAATGATACAACTTGTTTTCGCTAAGTGAAAAAGAATTTTAGTCACCTTTGAGGAAGAAGTCATAGAAAGTGTTCTGGGAAGATTCCCCACAATAATTTAGTTTAGGTCCCATTACAATAATGGTGAAAAGTAACAGTCTCTGTATAGTCACTGTTGGATTTGCAATCTAATTTTATCTGTGACCTAATTCATATGCTACGTGATGGTATTTTATTCAAATACACAGTTTTCTGGGTGACTGTAAGCAGTGTCAGTCACAGCCCCGTATCAAATCTAAAAAATTGTCAATCTTGTACTACATGCTTCACTATTTATATATGCAACCATCTTGGAGATGGTGCAGAGTGTCCATCATGTCTGTAAATGCCTGGTGGTCTGTATCAAACTGAAGGGAAATCATGCCTTTTGAAGTGGCAGTGGCTGTGCAAATCATATGAGATTTCATGCCCTTCCAAAAAGTTCTGTAGAAGTTGTGATTCTGTATCCTGCTTTATTTCCTGGTTTAAACTATTCTTTGGTCACCTGGAGAATTATTTCTGTATTCTTGGCCAGGAAGGCTGGAGATTATCCTTTGCAATCTGTCACCTCATTAAATTCCTTTTTGGCAGAAACATTATTCCCCAGAAACATGATCTTGCTGAGGCTTAGTCCTAGGATATTGTAGGGTTAGCTGTATTGCCTCCTCCTTAACAACATACTCCTGAGCACAGTAAGAAGTAAATAATGCAGCAGCCCTCAGAGAGGCCATATAGTTCCTGACACTTATTGAGAGAGAATTCAAATGAAGTATCCGTAAGTTATGTTTTTCCCAGCTTAAAAACTTCAGATGTGAAGACAGAGTTGCTTTCAGAGTTGTTACTTTGTGATCTTGGTGTCCTGTGTTTGAGTATTTTGTATGAATTATGCCTACATATTTTCTAGCATCAATATGGAAATGGTGTTTTGCACAGACTGATGTCTCCTCCTGCTCCTCTCATTATTCAGCTAGTTACTTCACATCCCTGTTCACCTCTGAATGCTAGGCCTAAGGGAAAGAGAATAACAGTCCTTCCCCACCAGTATTTGGATCAATAGTTCACATTTTTCAGAATCATTGCAATTTGGCAATGTCTGCCATTTCCACCTAATGTTCAACATCTCACATAATTCCACTATTTTTTTCCCTTTTACAGTTTTTTTTCCCATAAAAAACTACGAGTAGGATTTTTTTTTTCATAGTTTTCCCTGATTTTCTTATTCTTAACACTGGAAGCAGATTGTCTTTGTTCAATTCTGTTTTATTATGGTTAAGATATAAAAAGTGATCAAAGGGGTCTCATTTTCTGCCTTAACAACCTAAGTGTTTCAAAGTGAATTCAGCTTTGCTGTTGCACTCTTAAGAACCCCTACATAGTGCTTCACTTTCCTGGAAACTAGTTCTACTTGTTTTCTGATACTACAGTTCTTCACAAATACCTCAGAGGGAAAAAGATGATGATGGTGGTTGAATTTGATAAGGTATTGCTATTACAGAGAAAAAGCTAGCGTGTTCTTTCTTCCTGCCATGCCTGTGGTGATTTATTGGCAAGAGGGAGGAACACACTTCTGCCATCTACTCACTCTTGTTTGTACTACACTATTTTAAATCCACAGACCTGAACATCTGTAATCTCTATTCAGTTCTTGACTGGAGCTATCTTTAAAAAAATCCGTGCCTGTTCTTAATCTTATTTTGCATCCAAACAAACCCAAGACTTCTCAAAGATTGTTAAAACAACAAAATAAAAACAAAAGCCCCCAGAGAAATTGGAAAATGAATGTATGAACCCATCCATGCATACTGCACCACTGGCTACGTCCTCATCAACTCTTAGCATAATTCAGAAACATTTAAGTTGGAGAAGGCCTCTAAGGTCATTGAGCCCAACCATAAAGTCTCATATGCCACCAGCATACAAGATCCTTGCTTAGTCCAATTCTGGACAGGGAGTCAGGCATCCAGTCTGTCATGGTTCAGGTAAGTGCTGTTTATGGCACCATTCCTGACAGAGGGCCATACTTGTCTTTCCACTTCCAACAGGAAATTCCACTCTAGAAAATAAATTCTCTTGGAGAAATGTCTTGACTGTGCTTCAAGAAAAAAATAGTGCCCAAAATCTCTTGAAGAAGTAAGATACATCTCACTGTAAAATAGCAAGTATTTTATGAACTTTAACCCGACTTTTCTGTATTAAGCATTTCTGGAACTCTCATTTAGTAGAGAGTAGGCAAATAGGTATTAGCTTATATGCTTTCACAGTGGCAAACTGTGAAAACGAGATTATTTTCCTGAGTGTTTAAACAACTTCCCAAAAAAGTTGTGGTTTATTCTGGAAGTGTAAGTTCTGAGAGTTACAGGATATTCAGCTCTGCAGATGACATCTGGGAGAAGTGGCCCATCCTCACAACACCTTTATAAATAAATATCTGCAAGTGAGGACACTTGAGAAACAGAAAAAACCTGACAAAATGAAATTTGTGTGGTGCCTCTTCTCTTCCATGCTATAATTCTTAATTTGCATAATGGCCTGATGTGTTAGCACAGAAACCTGTAAGACACTGGAAGGAATGAAAAGCCCTTTAGAAACAATGGACTCTTTATTCAATGTAATTTTGATTGGTGCTTCATATTTGAAGAACATCTGGGAGGCAGAACACTCAAAATGCAGATAATTTCTGGAAATTTCTTATGCTATGTATCATCTAACGTTGCTTTTTCCTTACATCATCTATTGTCCTTTAAGAAATCCCAGCTGAGTGAACCTCTTGGCATAATCTTTGAATATAAATTTTCAATACATAGTCATATATAAGATATGCCTGAATTAAATTAGAATATCTGTCGGAGAACCAATCATTCATACACAACAGAAACTGTTTCATTTTCTATGCTAGTCATTCAATTATTTACGTCCCAAGACAGGAACTTGCTCATAAAACTTGTCCGTCTTTATTTTCTGCTCCCCAGGAAGTGAAATTCATGAGTTTAGGAGGTAGTGTAAGAATTACAATAACAAAACTTTCCTAAATTTCAGCGCAATCATTTAAAATGTCTAATCCTCAGATGAACTGGAGACAAGACATAGCTCTTGCAGGTCAGTTTAGGAGCTTGACAGATGGATTCATACACTGCAGGACCTAGGAAATCCCTGGGAAATTCTGGAGAATTTGTAGTTTTAACTTACAGAGTTTACTTAGAGCAGAAGTTTGGAAACATCAAGATGGGTATAGGAAAGTATCAAAGAAAGAGGAATTTGGGGAAGTTACCCCATGCAGGAACGATACAGAATCAAAATGTCACAGGACACCTAGAGTTACTTTTGAATATCTCTGAGGAGGGAGGCCCCACAACCTCTCTGGGCAGACTGTGCCAGTGCTCATTCACCTTCTCATTAAAAACAGGTTTCTGTGTTCCTGATGGTTGACAGAATTATCTGTGCTTGTGTCTGCCTGTTGCCTCTTGTCCTTTCTCTGGACACCATTGAAAAGAGCCTGGCTCCATCTTCTGTGCACCCTGTCTTTAAAAGTTCACATACCTTAGTGGGCGATCTCCAGGTTGCCCAGTCCCAGTTTGATTTTAGGAAGCATTTTTTTTACAGCAAGAATGGTCAAACACAGTAACAGACGTCCTAGAGAGGTGGACAGTGCCCCAAGCCTGCTGGTCTGTCTGTACATTTCAGATGACATCACCCCAGGGGCCAAATCTGCCATTTGTACTTGTTGAATTCCATAGTGTCAGTGGTTGCCCAGTATTCTGGTTTATGACATCTCTCTGTAAGCCTCTCCACCCTTGAGGGAACCAATTGTTTCTCTTAATTTAGTCAACAAGGTTAGTTTCACTCAATTCCCATGCCCAGGTTTGGTCAGAATGTCGAAGAGAACAGGCCTGAAACTGAACCCTGGGTGACATCAGTACTGACTGGCCATGAGCCAGGTATTACCCCATTTACTCTAATTCTTTAAGCCTGAACTGTCAATAAATTGTTCACTCATCCCATTGTTCTTAATTCTTTTGTTTCCTGAGGTCACAGAGTAGTACAGAAAATGTATGAACTGCCAGGAAAACCCTGCAGATATGAGCTTATTTTTAATCTGGATGATGGCCATTTCATTGTTTATGCATTTAAGACAAAGGCTTAAAACTGCTGCTCAGGAAAACATTTCACATTTTCAAGACTTCTCTTCCATTTGCAATTTTGTAATCTTCAACTTTCTTAGGCTGGTATTCAAATAAATGTTGTTGAGGAAGTCACTAGTTGCAGTAAACTCTGTGTCAATGTTGAAGGCCCCTTGAAAGATAATTCTGGGAACTCTGTGGTGAGTTCTGCAAGTGGTCTGAACACCTCTAGTTTATACAGCCTGATTTTAAATAAGCAAACCCTGAAAAATCTCACTTTGGAGTTCTTGCTTTTACATAGAAATACATTATGGGGAAGGTAAGAAAAGCAGGTCTGAGTATATTCTCATAAAATAAGGTGTAGGACAGAAAGCATGTTAATTCCACAAGATTACGTGCAGCCTGCTTTGGTCCCTGTTCCACTCCATGCCATAACCTTTTCTCAGCCTCCAGCACTCAGTGCAAATCAAAATCTTCACCCACCCCAAGGTGGGTGCAGAGGGGAAACCAAAATCACCTTCCGAGACTTGGCAGACTTGGCTTGTGAAATATGCACTCAATCACCATTTGGTTTCTTAGACCAAAGAAGAAAAACTGAAACTGTCTGAGAATGATGACATTTCTCTCCTTGCCCCAAATATGGTGATCAGTAAAATACAAGGAAAACTGTAAGAAGCCATCTCTAAAAATAGCAGAATGTGTTTAAAGTAAAATACTGAGGGCCTTGTCATATGAAGGCAATGAAAGCACAGAGTGTAAAGAACTATCACACCTTGCAATTATCAGTATAAGAAGATTAAACAGCTCCATTCTTTTCTTTTCTTTCCATAACTGAGTTTATCTTCCTTCTCACAGCAGACACAGAACAAGACTGACAGACTTCAAAGGGAAGTGGAAGAATTTTAGGTTTCATCATTAATGATGTTCGATAGTTTTATCACTTTTCCTCCTTATCCCTCATTTGGCAAACAAATTTTTCACACGCAACAGATAGAAACTCATAAGATCTCTCTTTGGGATGTGATAAAATAAAGTGGAGGGGGTTTATTATCTAAGAAACTAGAAATATTGCTTTTTAGATTTTCTAAACACTGATACTGACAAAATGATGAGCAAGTAGTAACAGATTAGCTTGTTTATAACAGCAGTTTCAGTAGTAGTTTTTTCCCTTTTTTTAGCACATGCTTTCATACTTGTTGACCTCTGATTTGAGTAGTTGGGACTGAACATATATTTAATGCTGTAAAAGCAGTGGTATCTCCTTTCAATTAGATGGTGATTATAACAGTACCCTAAGTTCTTCTAGAGATGAGCACAGTTTATAGCTTTCATTTATTCTCCAACAGATGGTTATGATCATTTTAATGACCTACTGCTAAGCTGTATGTAAAGCCTATTGTATGCTCTGCTCATCTTTCACTCTGATGTTAGACTTAATTGAGTATCTGTAAATATGACAGCGACATTGTTGTGATGGTCAGTGACAGCAAACTAACAATATCTAAACAATACTAGCTAAAAATCCTATGAATTTCTGCTGGAGCACATAAATTTACACCCAAAATACCCATATTTTGAATGACTGCTTGAACTTTAATTCTAGTTCTTTTGCAGGCAGTTAATGTTTTTGCATTAACTGACTTTAGGTGCTGTTTCCAACAGCTAGGTTAACTGATGATGAGCTGGTAGCCCAGTACAGTTAAGAGTCCTGTTATTTTAGATATGATTTCAGCTTGCTGTTTTAAAAGTTACAGCTTACCCACAGACATCACTCCTGCCCCTTGGCCAAGCATTTTCACATAGGCAGGATATCACCTACATCATCCGAGGTGTCTTGTAGGGCACACTGCTGGCATATTCTCAGCTGCTGAGGAGCCCTCACCCTGGCAGGAGGACAGGACACCTCTGACTGTTGAATAGCATGCTGCTGCCTCTGGCAGCTTCTGCTGAAAAAGGTGTTTACCCCACCCCCAACACACTGCTAAATTCCCGAAGAATGATTTGTTCTGGCTTTTGGGTTGCTGTCTGCAGGGGGCCTCTGTTGAGCCCAGCCTGGTGTCAATCCCTTTGGCCCCTCATTCCTCTCTCTCTAAGGCAGTGCTACAAAACTCGTGGGTGGGCATCAGGATGGAGCTCCACCTCCTCGCTCTGTTTCCTGGCACACGCTGTGGCTTATCTCATATTCCAGCTCTGATCCGAAGGTGTGAATATGTGGCAGGCAGTCACCATCGTGGTGGACTAAATCCCAGTATGGGGCCTGCAGCCAGCCACCCCTCCCAGCTGTATTGGATGTAATTATGTGTCTCAGGAAGTGATGATATCCATGATGAGCTCAGAGTGCTGTAAGGCGTTGTAAGGCCTATTCCCAGTCATGGTCAAGCCACTCCTCACCCTGAGCTGCCACTGGGTAAGAGCAGATACCAACACTGAATTGTAATCTCTTTCCCTCTTATCAGCTTTTCTGATAGTAATTGAGAAGACACCTTGGTCAGTGTTGTCACCTTGGCTTCATGTTTTAAATTTGCTACTGGTGCAGGTAACTAAATTGATAGGTTTGTTTGGAGAAAGGAAGGAATTCAAGTAGTAGGACTCTCAGCTAATATAAAATTCCACTGATTTCGGTGGGAATATGCTGATCTTCCCAGCTAAGAATATATTTTTTGGTGTTGTTGTGGGATCGTCAGCTTTCCTAGTGTACATATAAAAGGAAGTTTTAACTAATAGCCTGTGTTGAGGTGACTTTATGTTGTATCCCTTATCGCTGCCCATGCCCAGAAATTAATTTTGTGCCTTTCTATGCCTTTAAACTGAGCCTGAGAGGGGGGAGGAAAAACTGAGCAAAACTTCTTCAAAGCAGTTTTGCAGTTTTGTTTTCATGTTTCGAGGACACAGAGATAGATACAGACTCCTCTGGCTTCTAACAGCAGCAGTGGGAGTGGGAGGAAGCAGTTGGTTTTCCAGGCAGCTTTCGGGCAGTTTTGTCAGCTTCTTTTTTCTCCAGGGAGACAGAGAGTTGAACTTTTGTTTTTTCCTGGAATTTCGGATTTTTTCCCTTTTTCTGCTGAACTGCTTCAATATCAGAACACATTGGGAGGACTTTCCACTGAGCACAGAGGCCTGGCCCTGGGCCAAGGCCCAGCTCCGAGGAGACCAAAGGGAGGACTCTAAAATTTTCCCAGGTTTTTCTCCACAGTGAGAGATTTTATTATTCATCATTATTATCCTTTTCCAGTGTGTTTGTTAAATAAATAGTTTTTATGTCTTTCACTTTCCTTCGAGGAAAAAGTTTCTTTTTTCCTGAACCTGGTGGGGGAGGGCTGGTTGTGACCTGCCTTCTCTCAGAGGATATATTTCTAAATTAGGCCAAACCAGCGCAAATTTAGCGACGCCCAACTGCTTAGCTCTAAGGAAAGTGAAAAGCCTGTGCTAATTACATTTTGGTTTGAATTTACTTATTCTGTGTTGGGGTAAAATAGTCACCGTGTTTGTTGAGCTCATAATGTCTCTCTGGCTTGATATATTCATGTATTTCTGGTCCGTAGGCTTGTTTAAGGTACTAGTGCCTTGCTGGTCCCTAGGCCTATTTGCCTATCCACAGCTTGGTCCAATCTTATCCGTGATAAGGAATTTTTGCAGAGCAGGGGCATGAATTAGGATTTCTATTTTGCTGTGCTCGGTGATAATGATTTATAAGAAGTTTATAGAGGTACAAGCAGCTGTTCGAGGTGTGTATGGTAAGTGGTTTCTCCTTCCTAACCCCAGTCCTAGCTTCAGTAGCCTGTTTGGGGAATTTATTAGTAATTGCACCCAGATTGTTAGAGGAGGAGGAGACGGGGTTTCCCTTCCCTTTAAATTTGATAGGTTGTCTTTTGGAGAGGTCTAGGCAACCTGAGCACCTGATATGTACAGAAAGGTGTCATGGTTTTGAAAAGTAGAGGAAAGAGTCCCCTCTCTGAAATGAAATATATTTCCAAAAAAAATTGCAGATTGATCCATGAAGCTCACCTGTGAAAACAATAAGCACAGAAATAACTTTTGTAGATGTTAATGCACCTTGAAGCCCATTCCTATTCTATTCTTGAATAGGAATTCTATTTTGGTCGTCAAATCAACAATTACTTTTTCAAACAATCTTCCCAATTAGCTAGAAAAGGGCAACTGAACTGTTAACTGAACTTCACTGAGCAGATTTTCCTATAGTAACATTTACTTTCCATTTTGTGTGCCCTTACCACCTGATTATTCAGTATTTAAAAAAAAAGAAAGGAAATGACATTTGCTATTAAGGAATTACAAGTCCAGTGCCATGTATTCCAGTATATAATTAGAATTATTCCCAGCACGGTAATAGTAGAACAGTTAGTTAATCTTCCAACAACATAAGTCCAATTTTGACCCACTCTGAAAGTCAAAGTTTAATTTTTCTTGGAAGCACTGTCAAAAGAAATAAGCACCAGCTACACCTAGAAAGGAAAATAATGTTTGTAAATTTAGATATCATTAGCCTTTATGAGTTTTTGAGAAACCAACATAGTTTCTCAACAGGATGTCTGTACTTTCTTTGCTGGGATTAATAGAATCTATCACCTTTTCTTCTGGCTTTTATAGTTGCAGTACTTCTTAGTAAATTCTCTCGTCCCTACCAAAGATTGCCTTAGGCTGTGCATACAACTGCTGTTTGTCTTCAAAACCTGACAAAAATGAATTTATTTTTTCTTTAACTCTTACAGAAGTGGTTCTTCTACCACAATATTTAGTTGATATCTTTACTAGACTCTGTAAGCCCAAGAGACTGACACATGGAAAAGCTGCAATGTGGCCCCCTTTGAAATGAATTAATACACTCCTGAGAATGACCAATGTGTTGTCATCACTTTAGGAGCCTTAGAGTGTGTTAATCAATGAAAATTTTTTTCAAAACCCTAAGCCGTGTGAATAAATATGTCCTAATATTTAGGAGGATGTTGTTTGCACTTTTGAATTGGTAGAACATTCATTGACCCTTGCTATTAAGAAGCATATACTTTAAAATACTTCAATTCTTGAACAGAATGTATTTCCATCAGCTCTAATCTACCTGTGCTTTAGTAAATATTTTTGTCCTAGAATGTTTTCGTAGTGTTAGAATAACAGATGTGATGATTCATTCATTTCTCATAAGTTATTCCATTAGATAGGAGGCATAAAGATCTATCATATAACTCATTTGCATGGGAATAAATATCAGCACAACACAGAACATGGATGAGGATTGTGTTCCATGTTAAAATAGTTTAATATGCATCTTCAAGTGCATTCCATAGCAGTCGTCATCCCTATGTATCCTTGTACAGCACTGAGTGAGATCCAAGCCGGCCATGACACCGAATTCAGAAGGCAATACTTCCCTGGCTTCTGCTAAGACTTTAAGAAAATTATGAGTATGTTAAAGTAAGAGTAGGAAACACTGATTGTATGCAAGACTGATTTTTAGAAGAGAGTTTGTATTTCACTGCTACATAGTCTGCAAATCAGTTTGATGGTATCTATTTCTGATTTTCTGTTTCAAAATCCATGCTTTTGTTTTTCTTACTTTTATTCTTTCTTTATGTTAGCTGGTAACTAACTTCAGTTTTAAAGTGTTTTTTCCTCTTTTTGAAATTACTTCTTCCCCTTCTTCAAAACCCCTTAGTCTTTCCTATGTAGGAAATTGAACTGAAGTTTCAAGGAATGGTCATTTGCTTTTTCTTCAGTGACAGATTTCTCTCATTTCTATATGCTATTTATTTTTTAACAGAATTAGTCACTTCAAAGTATGTCTCATGAAGTTGTGTGTCTGCCCGTTCAAGGTACAGGTCTGCTGAGGTATAAATAAGAAAGCATTGTCAGAAGAAGGTACTTACTCCACACGACAGAAAATATTCATTGGTGTCTTGCAAACTGTGAGGCTCCCGAATTTTACAGGCTTTTATTGAAGTGGGACGTGTAAGTATATATCCAAAACCTGTTTATTTTGATACAGATAGAAATTCTGCCTGCAATCCACACTGATGAGCATTTTTTTACATCTCCAGCTAACATCATTTTGCGTGTTTTTTGCTCACTAGCTGTCCCATTACAGAGATGTAATAAATGTATGCAGTAGTGGGAAGAAATTGTATTTTGATAAAAGTTGTCAGACTTACATTACATAGTCTACCACCCCTTTCTCTTTTCCCAGGACTAAATCAATAAATGAAGACAATTGTTGCAAATGGCATTTAAACTGACTTGGTGTGAGTGGAGAGGAATGAATCAATGCCCATGCCTCTGTATGAGGGGGAAAAATGTGTGTGAGAGTTTATTGTTAATGGAATTTGAGGCCGAGAGTGGATGATGAAAAGGAAACTATTATCCTGCTACATTAAGTAACACTGAAGAAACAATGGGATGGGAATGTTCTGTTGCAAGCCTCACAAGTTTTTCAGGAAAAGGTAATTCAAAAGATTCCTAAAAACTGATTTAGATGAGTGGTGTGCCTTTGTGACCTTCAGTTTATCTTTCTTATCAAGTCAATCCAAACATATTAAGAAGTATCCGTTGGATATTTCCCAAGGAAAGAGGTCTCTAAGAAGGTATCCAAGGCTCTTTGAACTTGCTGAAAGTGCCAGGGCAAGACAAAGATAAAGTAAAATGAGGATTACCTGACAAAGCACTTTTATAGGTACCTTCCATATGGCAGAAGGTGGCAAGTCAAGCAAGACAGTGTTTTCCTAGAAAAGCTTTGAAAAGGTGAGAAATAGCTTTCAAATCTGTGAAAGTATTTTCATCTCGCAGTAGTTAACCTTTTTGGTTTTGCTTGTCATACATTTGCCTTCTTTTCCTCTAATGAGAACGCTTTTTCTTCTCTTCCCCACCCTGAAGGTGCCTGGTTCACACTTGCTGCTGTCACCAGACACATGATGCAGTTAGCCATTTCTGACACTTGGCATCCTCTGGTTTGACTTCCAAACAGAAAATGTTTATTTTAAACACTTCTTTTAAGGTTAAGTAAGCCTTTACTACAATAGGTTTAGTATTGCCTTTGTATTTCATCAGGTGTTTAAAATGTTAATCGTGTAGTGTGTTTTAGCTCTTTACGTGTTATAAGTTCTCTATTTTTAAGCATAGATAATCAAAAGGAAAATAGATTCCAGGAATCTAAGCAAAATGGAGTATATAGTGCATAACAAGTTAATTTATATGGTCATTTGGGACAGATTATTTCATGTTCAATATTTGAGGAAAGGCTGAGAAAACACACAGATAGGAAACTCACACAAAGCAAAGAATTATCACATGCTTCTCAGGCATTGCCCCTTTCATCATCTCATGTAGTTTTATTTACATCAATAGCTGTAAGGGTCACTGGGAAAAGGCTTTTCAGTGGTGCTAAGCATGGTGCCAAATCTGGTGTTTACCAGGTTTTTCAAAAACATAATTTTGTCCAATTTTCTACTAATTTTAACAATTACGTGATACTTGGCTGTCTTACTTCCCTTTTTTTTGTCTAAACCACCACTGCCTACTTCTTCAGAAGATTATAATTGAACATTTTTTCAACATTTCGGAAATATCAGTAAATTTGAGTGCACCCTAAGTATTATTTTTAGGAAAATAGTTGAACCAGGGGAATAGAGAGGTTGTGGTCCTCATTCAAACATTTCTAAATCCTTTGAACAGCAAAGAATACATATCAATTTCTTTCATTTTAAAAAAGGATAATTCAGCAGTATCTCATTTCCAGGAAAGTAGATTCTACTGTAGGCTAAAATAAAGTGAAAAATTGCTACAGAAGTATGTGTTCCGTATTGTGTCCACAGAAAGCAAATGAGGGCAAATAGAAGTCGGGAGAAATCAATAAACCTTCTGTGAATACGGGGTTTCATGGCTGTTACCTTCCCAGTCTCTTTGCAAATCAAATGCTGCATTAACTTTCTTTGAGTAGGTAAAGAAAGTTGTTTGTGGCCATGCAAATAACCTAAAAAAAAGGAAAAAGTGTAAATATTTATTGCCGGATATTCTCATTATTTCTATGCCATTTTGCTCACTGGATTTGATAGAAAATGGCTTCTACTGGTTATTAGACTTATACTGTTACGTATTTTGCTTTTTTGTTTATAATTTGCAGGACTTTTTTAAATATTAAGTAGAATCTGGGACCTGAAAGTAGGAGAATATAAATCCAGGCAGCAGTAAGGTCACAAATGTGACAGAGCCTGCTGCTGATAGTAACAGATGACCTTCCATTAATTATGAGATTTCAAACGGTGGCAGGATTTAAATTTTAGGAAAAAAATTTGGCTATGGTGGGAGGGTCTCTGTGAACGCTGTCAGAGTTAATGCATTCCAGAGCTGGGGAGCCAAGATTAGCACTAAATCTGATCATAATTATCCCCACAATTGCTGTGTCCTGCTTCTGGGTAAGAACCTTCTCTCTACTGCTCTGCTGTAGTAATATTCCCTACAATTCCAAATAATTTACAGAAGACTGCTGGCCTCTATTCTGCATTTTTTAAGATTTTAAGAGGATATCCAAGCCTAAACTGATGACCTTGTATTACAAGAAGTGCAGCTTTTCTCACCATATTGTTGCTTTTCACTTCTCCCAGAAAACCTTTTCCTGAGAAATGTAAAAAACCAAAACAATCAAGGCTTCATTCTTGGGTGCCAGATATTGAAACTGTTCATTAGATACTTGGTGCTTCAACCTGCAGTCATCTGATAGAGTCAGCAGGGAGGATAAACACTGAACAAGAATCTGGGCTTTGTCATTAAATGAGAGAAGTTCAATCCCTACCTAAATTAGTATCCCTAGTCTCCTAATGGAAATGAGCAAAAGAGGGAGTAATAGGCTTCCTGAAACCAGCAAATAAATTTTTATTTTATCCTGTCAAAGCCAAAACAAATGTACCTTCCTTGTATCTTTTTCCCCTCAAGGCAAAAGCAAAATCCAAACATACAATCCAAATATACCATTCCTGTTTAAGGCTCTAATAATTGCCATTAGAAGAGATTCAGTAGTGAGAGTATCCAGACACAAAGCCCACGTAGCATTGATGTTTTATTGCTGTCACATGTGAGCAGTTTCCCTTGATAATGCTGCTTTGTGTGCACAAGAAAGAACAAAAACTTGTGTCTCCTAAGCAAAAGGAGATGACTGAAGGTGGAAACCTGATGACATCTGGATGACAAGCAGCCTTGTGCATCCTGAGGGGAAGGAATTTGAAGAGGATGGACACATAGTGGTGCTATGCTTTTTTCACTCTTTAACTCTGCCCAGGTGTAGATCTCTCTGTCAGCAATAGTTCCTCTCAGCTGCAGTTTCACCCGTGGATCAATGGTAAACTGCGTAACACACACAAAACAGGAGGATTAATCCCCCATTTTATAAACTGAATGGTTATAGTGTGTTTTAAGAGCAATAAGAAATTCTCATAGCTGCATTTTGTTTGTCTTGTTATTTCTTCTCAGTTGGGAGAAGACTTCAACAAAACACATTTGGAATGTTAGGCACTATTTTGCTTCATTTCTATTCCCATTTGCTAGCGTCTTTCATCACCTTTATAAAGGCTGGATTTTCTTTTTGCCTTAGGCTGATGAGAAGTATGTAGCAGAGTCTGGAGAAAGACTACATTAGGATATTTGAAAGTGGTCTATCATAGTCAATCTTTCATTTTCGATATCTTCTCCCCATGCTCATAAATTACATTTTGCCCTTCAGAAGGATTAAGAATTTATGAGATGAATTCCAAGATTGTCCTTCTGTGTTGCAAGGAATGCATTTTCCATTTTACAAAGTGAAAAAGAGCAGAAATATTTGGTGGTTGAGCACACATTCATTGTCTTGCTCTGCACTGACATAGTTCATGACTCTTGTTCCCTGCTAAGTGCAGGGTAAAGATGCAATCACTTGAGATATCTATGATTGAACTCAGCATGGAGAGCTTCAAAGTACTGAAGAGGAAAACATTTTTTTCCTTAAAATATATGTCACACAAATGCCACACCACTTTCCATAGCAGGCAACCATAAAATGGCTCACTCTCGACCCATGACTAAAATGTTTGGGTACTTTCTGAAATTCTGTCAAACAGGATGTAGTGGGATGGGCTTCCCTAGGTGACTGTGGGAAATACTGGGACTATATTGTGTCCTGCATACCCCGTGACACTGGATCTAACAGCAGGGCTTGGAACAGGATGAGCTTTAAGGTCCCTTCCAACCCAAACCATTCCTGAGTCTCTAAGTTCTACAGTGATGAGAAGCACTGATTTAAAAGTACACTCTCTTTAAATTCTATTTGTTTATTCATGGTACAGATAATTTTTTTTCCCCTTTCCTAAGTGTAGAATTTATTTTGTCCCAGTATGAATGATTACAAAATGGAGTTGTTAACATACGCTTTAGCCTCATATTTTGCTGAGGTTTTCTTCAAAGATTCTCTTTTAAAAATCAAAGTTATTTTGGAATTGTTACTTATGTGCTATTAAATTTGGGGAGTAATTCAAAAGCAAATCCCACTGTAAGTATCAATCCATGCTGGATCAAGTTAGTCCCTTATAAAACATTGCTAACTGCCTGTTCTCTTAGTGGATGAGTTGTGGTTTTTTGTGCTTTTTTAGAACAGCAGTGGGACATGAATTCTGTAATTGGAATTCCACAGATGACAACTTTACAACCCGTCATTCCCAAAACATTCAGTGAAAGGGACCATTCAACCATACCACTGTCGATTTCAATTCCTGGGTTTATTCATGGGGACAGAGGATGTTAAATTACTGTTAGAGATCATAACCTCTGAAAATACAGATACATAGCATTTTGAGCATCTCATATGCACTTAATTCTGAAAATGCTGGCCAATTTGTGCCTTGGTGACTACTGTGCCTTTAGGACCTCCTTCAGAGTGAGAACATTTATCTGTCTTCTGGTAAATGGAACAAATCAAGAAGAGTCAACCCAGCTTCAGATAATTTGTTTTAGGCAAAGTCTTGCAGGTAGCTGGTTTGACATTTTGCTGCTCAGAAGGAGTATTTCTAGGTGGCATGTAAACATAGGGGTAATATGTCAGGTTCTTCTTAATAAATGTAGTCCTGATCCTGGCAAGATGAGTTTAATCTTCAGGTTTCATATTTGCTTAAATTTACTCTCCTTACCAATTATCATATGGTGATTTACTTTTTCCATATTTTTTTGTCTGAAACATGATTTACCCTAAGAATTTTGGGTTAGAGAGCTTCCTGGGGGGCAGAGCTAAGCACTTAATACAGATTGCTCAAGAAGTTTTGGGGGTTCAAGTAATTGATAATGAAATAAAGTAAGTGTGATTTGTTGATGTTCCAATTAGAGGTAAAGATAGAGATGTAAAGGTCAAACTTGTTTTCCTGAAGGTTCAGTTTCATAATCTGCTGATGACACAGAAACAGAGATCAGGTTCACATTAACCCTTGTGTAATTATATTTCATCTTTTGAACAACGTAAATGACTGTAAAGCTGTGAGGTTTGTCCTAACGTTGTGTAACAATTGTGTTCATCTGGAATTGACAATAATTTAACTCCAATATTTTTGTAAGCAGTCCAAGGAAAATGGGAGCTCACAACCCAGTTCACCACAAGGATTAATGGACCTTATCACTGCTAAAATGTAGTGAGTTCTGGCATAAGAATTCCTGCCCTGCAGAGGAATCATTTAGAAAAGAACGTGTCAACCCCGCATGCTTCACTGAATGACCTGCTAGAATATTCATTAGGGATAGACGTTGGCTTGAATATTTCTAGTAGGAACTATTTTTGCATGCAAACTCCTTACGGAATATCTGAAAGTTCATCCTAGAGATAAGGAAATGCTTTATTCTTGTATGTTAAAATTCACTTTCATGAATGCAAGTCTGAAAACAATTAGAGAACAATTTGATTTTAAATGGGAGCATGACTTAAGTCTTTAAATGATGGATAATGCCGACTATTTAATAATCCGATCACAAGCTAAAATGGCTTTTCATCATTGAATATATTTGCTGGGTTTTCTTACTGAGCATTTTTTTGCATGAATTGTAGCATTACTTTTTGAGACAGTTTTGTGCTTTTATTTGAAAGGTTGTATATTTTTTTTCTTCAGTGGAGCAGTCATCCATTAAATGGTCAACTTGGTAAATACCATGTCTTTGGGACATCAAGCCTGAAAAGTTTGTCAGCAGAATCAAGTTTTCCAGTTTTCACACTGTTCCAGTTCACTGGCTAGATCCATGAAGAAAGAATAATTTGAGCATGAGTCAGGATCCTGCTGTCTTTATTTTTACAGCAAGTTCCCCCATCTTGCTGTATCAATAGTGATTCTCTGAGAATGGCAGAGTTCTTGTGGCACAGAGCTCATGTGCACGGAAGGAATAATTTTGCTAGATCAGTTGTAAAGGGACACAGTTTACACTAGCAATTAAAATTTTTCATATGCTTAATTGTTCATGACATATGAAATTCAGGCTATTTAACTAAATAAATGTTTGATATGATATAAAAGTATGGGGAAAAAAAATCATGGGACAATGGAAAATATATTTCAGCTGTCAGATTGGATTTTTATCAGTGATTTCCACAGAAGGGAAAATACTAACTGTGCCAGTTTGGACAAGTTACAACCATCCCTCCCCCACCAGGTTCAGGAAAAAAGAAATTTTCTTCAGAGGAAAGTGAAAGAGATAAAAAACTATTTATTTAACAAACACACAGGAAAAGGATAATGATGCTAAATAATAAAATCTCTCGCTGTGGAGAGAAACCTGGGAAAATTTCAGAGTCCTTCTATAGGTGTGGCCTCTCTCCTCCTCCTGGGAGCTGGGTCAGTCTGGGCCCACCTCCGAGGCCTCAGTGGAAAAGTCTCCCGATGTGTTCTGATGTTGAAACAGTCCAGAAGAGAAGAAGGGAAAAACCCAAGTCCCAGGAAAGCAAAGTTCAACTCTCCGTCTCCCTCCGGAGAAAAGGAGCCGAAAGCTGGCTGAAAAGCGGGAAGGGTGCGTCCTCTGCTCCTGCTACCACAGCAGAGGAGTGTGTATCTGTGTCCTTGAACAACTGTTTTGAAAAGTTCACTCGGTTTTTCCTCTCCCCTGTCTTGGGTTCAGTTTTAAGGCACAGAAAGGCACAAAATTAATTTCTGGGCATAGAGCAGTGATAGGAGATACACATCATAAAGTCACCCCAAGTCACAAACCCATACTAAAAGATGTGGTAAGGAAGGAGAAGAGAGTACTGTAGCATATTTCATCTAATTAATTCTGGGTACTAAAGGGGAAATATTCAGGTTTCCCTGGCACATCAGAGACAATCAGAGACTTATTTTAGTATATTATCTGCACAGAATATGTTCCACCTCTGCCCCTTAATGTCGACACACCAGATTCATCACGATGAATAGACTTATAGAATGGTTTGAGTTGGAATGGACCTCAAAGCTCATCCAGTTCCACCCCCTGCCACGGGTAGGGACACCTTCCAGTAGACCAGGTTGCTCCAAACCCTGTCCAACCCAGTCTTGAACACCTTTGGAATGGGGAGGTCACAACCTCTCTGGCACCAGTAATATCAGATTCCTTACATATCATTTTCCTTTGAAGCTGAACAAGCAGACTTTGCAAGAAGGAGTCAATGTCATCAGGTTTGGCTGCACTTACTTTGGCAGCATTATCATCTTCTATTTCATTTGCTCCACAGAAAGTCTTCCAAAATCTCTGTATTTCTGGTTGTCAAAATGAATAAAATGGAGAAATTCAAGGTGGTCTTACTGAAGTCATAGGAAGGAATACCAAATTTGCTTATTTGAGTCTACTGATGCTCAGTAGAACTGGGTGAATTACTCAAGTGAAAGCAAATGTTTTTTCTTTCCTGTTAGCCTATGCTTGTTCTTAATTCCTGAGAGTACTTTCTGTAAGAATGACTTATGTCTATGTCTTTAGAGGGCAAGGTGAAATATGTCTCATTTTTTCAAAGCAGATTTGCCTGTCATTAAGACCAGCTGCAGTATTTGTAGAGTCAAAGACTGCCAGACTGCAACTGGCAAGGACAATGGGACAAGGAAAGTTGGCAAACTCAGGGATGATGGTCAAACCACATGCTAGTCTCAGGATTGCTTCATGCTCCCTTTACTGGCAGTCTTTCTCCTGCCGTTTTTCTCCTCATGCCAAGTCATGCAGCTTTCCTCTTCCTGCCCTAACAGACCACCCATCCGGCTACATATGCAAATCTTACCATGCCTCTGTTGCTTTGCAGAATAATATGCTGGGTTTTGAGTGGCAGACCAGAACAGCTGTGCTGGTCTCTCTCTTTCAAAACCAACTTTTTTAGCACTTTCATCCCACAGGCAGTATTCATCGGAATCTCTACATCAGCATCGCTTTTTTGGGGCCGGGCCAGTGCCCCTCCACCTTGACTGGCATTCATTTTTACAGTTAAATGCCTGCTTAATCATCGCCCAGCTTGGAATTATGATCCAGTTCCATAAGCTGGCCCTCACAACCAAAGGGAGATGAGGTCTTGGGCATTGTCATTACCATCAAGGGAAGGTCATTATTGGAGTAAAGATGGCAATTCTCAGATGAGAAATCATTTACCTGCAAAAGGACATAACATTGTTAGGAGATAGTAAGAATCATCAAAAATGTATGTGAAAAACCTATTTGTTCTAAGCAAGTATCAGGTCAATAGTTTAATATGCAGTTTCTGGCAAAAGATATCATCTAGCATAGGTTCATCTACTAAGGATTTTAAATCTATACAATCAGGTTTAATGAGGAAACATAAATGTATGTGTATGAATTAAACAGTCAGAGACTGAAAGCATAGTTTAAAATAAAAAATCCTTAGATGCTGAAGATGAGAACTTGTAACTGAAACCCGCTAGCATGGTTTTAGATGCCTTCTCATTACAAGAAACCACACAGCAATAAAGAATAGCTGCTCCAAGTAAGGAGGAAGAAAATGCAATAAAAATGAAAATAATCAGAACCAAGGAAATATTAAATACAACATTTCAATATTCTCATACCTTCCAGTAAGTTGCAGTACAAGTAAACTAGTTCAGATACCCACTATAGCCCTATAGCAAGAATAGAATCAATTTCAAGAACATCAGTGAGGCTTACCATAATTTTACAAACTCTAATAGATTTAGATGAACACCACAGAAACATCTTTGTAAATATTTAATAGATATTTTATTCTGTTTGCAATCTCACAATTTGCATGGCATTAAATTCTGTTCATTCTGTTCCTTCATTCTGAAGCAGGGACTGGAGCTTTGGGAGTCTGGTTAATAGTGTTTCCTAATATTGTTCCTCCTTAAGTAAACTGTTAGATTAACTTTTCCTTAGTTGGCATATATGAAACAAAATTTTTGATCCACACTTTGTCTATTAAGCTAGAAGCAGTGAAATCCTGAATTTGCCTTCTATTAGCAATCTAGACTTTGGATTCAAGAAGAATCTAGTTCCAGTTTTGGTGGCACGTAGTAACTTCTGCAGTGCTCCCTTGCCCTCATCTACTTGTTACTGTCCTCAGGTGCCCACTGGCCCAGGAAGGATTGCTTTATTAATTTTTTGTTGTTGTTTTTTTCCTCTTGGATTCCCATACCTGAAACTGATCACTCTAAAACCAGCTGGGTTCTTATGTCTGACAGTCTGCAGTTGCTTTCTCTGGTTCAGTATGTGCTATAAAGCTGCCCTGTTACAACAGAGGAGACAGTTGTGGGTAAGAAGGAACTGGAGTGGAGCCACGGCATTTAGGATGGAAGTCTCCAAAGAAAGGAAAGAAAAATTGCAGCCAATAGCAAGAAGACAGTTTCAGAGACCAAGAGGGAAAAAAAAACACTTTTTATTTCAACCAAGATGAAATTCTTGGTACATCCGACAGTAAGATTTCACAGGGATTACAGAAACCGAAATTTTCCCAAGTTCTCCATGACTGAAAGTAGCTGAATTAATGAATTCCATTTAATTTTTTTCTGAAATACTTAAAAATTACAGTCTTTCATAAACATTTATGGTGGATTGGCTCACAAATATGTTAAATCATTCACTATGTCATGTTTGGGGAAAAGGTCCGAAATAGCTCTCCTGATTAAACTTCCTATGAAAATATGTTGCCTTTTCAGAGGGATTTTTTTCTTTCAGCTGAAATACTTTCATAAAGTAAATTCTTCCAAACAAAAAAAAAAATTAATTTTGTAATTAAGAATCCATGTAAGGAGCTAGTAAAAATAGCTTCTTTGCTTTAAACGTTTTGCTTTTGGCATCAGCAATTTCATACTGAGCATCACATGAATGCATTATAATTTCTCAGTTAACTCTTTTACTGCCAAAGGTATGGCTTCAATACAAAATTTATTTGAAAGACACTGACCTAAAGAATCTTGCATTAGAAGCCTACAGTGAATAAGTGAGGTTTGATGAAGGTTGGGTGGTGGATTGACCTTGATTTGGCCCTCACCCAGCTGCTCTCTCACTCCCCCTCCTCAATGGGAAAGAAGAGAAAATAAAATGAAAATTCTCATGGGTCAAGATAAAAGACAATAAAATTGTTCACCAGTTATTGTCATGGGCAAAAATTGGCACTTGGGGAGATTATTTTAATTTATTCCCATTTGAAATAGACTTGAAGGATAAGAACAAAAGACAAAAATGAAAGCTCCCCAATGCCATAACAGTTTCTCTCTGCTCCTCCTTCCTTCTCACACTTATACCCTGCTCCAGTACAGGTCCTTTCCTGCAGTCCTTCACAAGCCATTCCAGCATGGAATCTTCCACAGACTGCAGTCCTCCAAGATAAATCTGCTCCTGTGTGGGCTCTCTGTGGGTCACAGCTCCTACAGGAAGTATTCCTCTTCTCCCACATATTTTCTTCCCGCCTCTCAGTACTTTAGCTCGGTTTTAACAGATGATTCTGATATCATCTATTTATCATTTTGTGTATTCCACAGTAATAAAATATGACCTGCAAACAGCTCATTGTCAGTGTCAGAACACACTGCTCCTTTCAGAACGTCTCTGGGGAAGACATTCTACTGCAACTGGTGAAATTCCATCTTTAAACCAGAAGTGTGTTTGTCCAGTTCAATGTAACAAAAATTTGTTGCTGTGGGATGTCACATCTTTTCTGAATAAAAATGTTAATACAAATATCCCTGAAACCCCATTCGCCAAGTGAGTGTGCTGACTTTAATACTGCCAACTTCTCGAGTTTAGGTACAAAGCAAATGCAAACCAATATTTTGATCCACTTTATGTTTGTTCCATTCTCATATTCATTCCCAGACATTACCTTTTGGACATCATGTGAAGAAATTGTTGGAGTTCACTCAGTTTGACCATTCTGAATATCATTACAAATATTATTTCCTATGCCTGTTCAAACATAATAATCTTTACATTGATCTCTTTCTTTTAAGCATACTCTAAGCTTTTTATTTATAAAGAAAATGAAGAAATGTTATGTTAGAAGATCATTGAAAGATCATTGAAAATAGTCAAACCTTCCTAAAGTTTTAGGAAGTCGGTGATGAAAAGCATATCTAAAAAAGCTAATTGCACTGTATTGAAAAAACATGCCCTTTGAATTCTTGCTGCTGTTCCTCTGAGTTCCTCAGGTTTTTTTGTGTCAAGAAGTGGAAAACACTATCATTTTTTTTTTGTGGTTACTTCATATTTTTGCAAAGATTTTTATAGGAGCAGCAGATGATTCATTACCAGCTTTTTCTACTACAAAATTGATATCTGCTCACTGTCACGTGTGAAGACCACGTTATGGCTTCTTTAACTGGATTGCCTTTGGTGGAAGGCCAGCAGACATAGCAGATTAATGAACTCCTTGTTTGTAGTCAAAATGCTGTCCTAACAATACCAACTGGGTGTCTACTGAGATCAACTTGAGTCCTGTTGGTGAGAGCTGGAGTTCAGTGAACGATTAGTGTCCTCTACAGGAACCTTTAAGAAGGGTGACTGGTTTGTTTTTATTCCATGTTTTTTTAGGTCAGAAACTTAGATAGTGAAGACAGAAGACTTAGGTAATAAATGCTTTAAAATCTCACTGAAATGAAAATAGGTTTCTAGCCTTTTTATTTCACCTCATAAACAATGCCCCTGACAATCTTCTTCCTTGTTCTGCATAAATTGCAGTCGTATATAATTTCATCAAATCAAATCCACAGGCATAGGGTCATTTATGCAATCATTCAGTCTTCTGTTTCCTAGGCAACAGACTCATCAAGAGATGAAATATGGCCACCCACTTTCTTATCCTCTGTTATTTGTTCTCATGCTAATCCATATAATTCATTAGTTTCTATCTCCTCATCGTATTTCCCCCTTTACACTTAGTCGCTCTGTTTGGTTGGATGTTGAACATTGATTTATCCCATCATTTGTACACAAAATAGAACATTCATTTAGACCATCATTTGTACACAAAATAGAACAAGTATTTAGAACATTTAAAAGTTGACAAATTAATATACTAAAGAGTGCAGGTAACCCACATGTAGATCTTTTTCTCTCTTAGGGATGGAAGAAACATGTCTTTGCAAACTTGTACGGCTTTGCAGGTAAATTGAGCAACACAAGAAGATTGGAAATGTGTTTCTTTAATTTTTTCATCTTTTAGATCAATATATAGAATTTAGAATGATTATTTCTGTAACCAAATTCCTATCAACATTTGCTTTTGAAAATAATAGTAAGCTAAATTCGGCAATCACTTTCTATGTCAAGTCTAAATGTTTCTATCACATGGAAAAATTATTCATCCACCTCATCCAGATAGAGACACATTTGCTATGCTCTAGCTAACAAGTGTAATTGTCAAACCTTCTTTATTCTGTCTCTGGCTGCTGAAATTTTTGAACAAGGTGATGCTATCCATATTTTAGAAATATCCCTAAAGGTTCTCATTTGCTACTTTTTGTTCCTGACCAACACCAACCAGAGAACACCAACTTGGTATCATTTCGTGGCTCATATTCTCACAACACAGTCTCTGATTCATTTTCTCATGGCTGACTTCACCAGGCCGTGGTAATTCCTCCAGGACAAAATCTGCTAAAAGCTGTAAAGCTCTATGATAAAGCCTGGATCATGGTTGTTGTGTATCCTCTGCTCAGAATTCACAGTAACAATAGTTGATCACAGAATGATCTAGCTCATCAGCCCAAATTAAGCTCTGTTCAGTATTCCATTAGAATATTTTCTTACCACTTCAACGCTGGACATGGAGAATGAGGTGCAGCTACACCAGTTGTGGAACGCAGCAATGAACAAGGCCATTTGGTTTCCTCTGCTTTCTCAAGCCTTTTCAGTTTGGGGTGTAACCCAATTATTTTAAAAGCAAGCACATTGATTGCAAGTACAAAAAGCCCAAATGGTGTTCTCTAAATCTCTTTGAAGAGAGTGACTCACCCAAATTGCATTCAGCTTTAGAAGAGCAGAGATGTTCAGAACACTTGCTCATGCTGCTTTTGATAAATACTGTTAATTACACAGTTCTACTGGGCATTGAAACACCTTCATTGAAACCCAGGAAGCAGAAGAGAACATTCAAAGAAACCATCCTCTCCCAAAGACTTATTCATAATATAAACATTACAGAATTCCTTCGGAATGAATAAGGACTAAAATCAGAAGTTTCAAAGAGTACAAAAGAACTGCGTCAAGACTTTCCCAAAAGAGAAACCAAAGTTTGATTATGAGATATGATTTTATCGCTAAGTGCATATGAAAATAATTCCTACTTTATTACATCATGTTTACATATAATCCAGCCCATGCTTATAGGCTTTTAATCTATCACCCATATTTAATATTTTTCCCCCTTGAAATAAAACAAGGGCTTTGAAATTTTATCTTCTCTGAAACATGAGAATTTGTCTTAGCAAGACACATGTAGCAGAGTCAGGATAATACCTAGTTTAAATGACATTTTGAATATCCTTGGGAGTTGCTTAGTGTGTCTGTCTTGCAGAGTCAGCATTCAGAATCCACACATTTTGATCAGTGTGAGATAACTTGTCACAAATTATAGACTATTCTTTGTCCTAATTAAGAGTTTATAATGTATTCCTAAAACTGTTCTTCTCCTAGTTTTCCGTCTTTGTAAGGTTTGTGTGTTTGCTTGAAAGCAAAAAAGGTAAACTTTATATGCAAGATGGGAGATGCAAATGTCAAAATTTTTCTCTCATCTTTTCTGGAATACAAATGCCATCTGCTCCTTTGGAATATTCTTAAGCCTCCCAAGCATCAGCAGTTTCTGCATCCTTCTTTTAAATAAAGTTTTAGCTATTTGTTTCTGCATCCTTCTTTTAAATAAAGTTTTAGCTATTTGTGGTGTCAAAACTTTGTACTCTTTTGTCCTAAGTCTTAGGATTTCATCTGTATGACTGTCACCCCTTGCAGTTTTCAGAAGTTCTCTTTGTATCATTGATGAAACCTTCTGCAACCTATATAGGAAAACCTTTCACAACTGTATGCTCATTTTTAGTGCTAATATACCTGCACATATCACCTCATAAATTAACTAATATTATCTAAAGTATTAATATTACAATAGCTAAGAATCCTAAATGTCGAGTCAGAATTCCATAAAATCCTATATGGCCATCATTTCTCCTGCTTTTTTTAACCATTTTGAGTCAGTCTCTCATTTCAATCAGGAGAGAGCAAATTGGCTTTTGATGCCCTGAATGTGACACACACATCTGGCTTGTTAAAAATAATTAGCAGCTGAAAAGTAAAATACGATGGGTGCAACTGTATAAATGTGTTGACACAGGAAGCATGTCGCAGTTCTCTTTCTCCAGAGGGAGAAGGGGAAAAAAAATGCAAATCCATATGAACAGAATAAAAATAGACCCCATTGCTTAAATGCTCTGAGTGTCCTCATAGGTCTGTGGAGAAAGTGGGAGTTGAAGTGAAAAATATTTTGTTTAAAAATCTTAACTCATGAGTGAGGCTTTTAGCATCACAGAGGATGTTTCCTCCCTGTTTTGCTTGGGGAGGCATTCTCTAAATCTGACAGGCTTCTTGGTGTTGCAGATATGTGCTAGGGAGCGTGGAGGATTTTTTTGACTTTTTGCTCATGATGTTTTCTGAGAGGTGACTTTCACCTGGGAACAGTCTTGCTCACCACAGATGTGGCTGTGGAGGCATCCTTCCAAGAGCATTGAGGGATTCTGCCTGTGTGCAAAGTGAAGTTGCCCAGTAGAGCAGGGAGAAGGAGCTGACATCTTGAGAAAGGAAATGAAAAGGAAATGAAGCTTTGGATGCATCCTTGGGAGTGTCATTAAATTGTGCTCTGCAAATTCAGCAGGGTGAGGGTTGTGCTAATGAAAAAATCATTTGGTTCAAAGCCTCTGTTGTCAGGTTTTTAATTATTGACAGCTGTTTATTGTTGTTGCTTTTGTTATTTTTCTGTAGGTACTTCGAGGGTTCTCCAAAGGATCATCTGCTACCTTGTACCATTTCCTACCCATTTTTCTTTTTTTCCTTCACTATTCCCTATTCACTGTGTCTGTGTTTTAACTGCTCCACTCTGGAAATTAATTGTGAGCAACTACTGTGTTGAGAGAGAATAGGGAGCATTCAGTGGACAGTGAGGCAGAATTAGAGTTAACAGTTGTGATTGGCTGTTTTTAAGGGCACAGCCATTTCTCTCACTGAACGAAATACAGCACATACCGAAGTTGGTGGAATTATTCCTGCTATGCCTCTGCTGTTGCTCATGTTCTTTAAGCATGTACTCAGTATTATTAAGTTTACATCAGTTACATTTTTTCACTTGCCGAACAGTTTTTTGTGCGTGCAGTAACTTCCCTGTTTGAGCTCCCCCTCATTTCTGACTCAGAGAGTGCAAGCGCCATTGGTTTGTTACTGAAGGTGCTGGAACCCCATGTAACAGAGAAATATATTCCAACCTCTTGCCTCCTAAACTTTTATGATGTTATTATTACCAGAATAGTCGTACTTAGAACACTGTCAAAGAACTAGCATTGTATTCTCTACTGCAAGGTAACTGCTTAAAAATGCCTTGTGAGTGTGTCTATCAGTTTAATTACAACACCTGAATTCATTTTAGACCAACAGAATAACTAATAACAATCATACCACTTTTTGCACTAAATATACAAACTTTCCTTGAGAAGATTGTAGCTTTGCTGCAGCTGGTATTTGCCTTAGCATAACAAAGTACAGTTGTGTTTGTATCCCTTGGTGTCTTTCATGTGCTTTTCCACTCTTCTTTTGACAAGATGAAAACTTTAGGCATCTCTCAGCAGGGAGGTCCATGGACTGACCACATACTGCACAAAGCATAAACTGTTATTTGTTAGAAAATTGACTTTTGCTTGAGAAGATACTTAACAGTTCAATGAAAACCTCACAACGTAATTGCAAAGGTTGCAATTATATGATTTTTACTCCAGGCATTATTTGAAACCAATATTTGATAACATTTCACATGGATTTAATAACTTACAATCTTAGATGGTAATGGCAGCAATTGCATTGACTTCAGTTAAACTGAAGACTACCCAAACTGAAATGACTTCTGAGGAGTCTAAAATACATATAGCCAAAATTCTGTTTGCTTAACACTTCGTGAGTTCCTTGTCAGGGTTCATGGTTAGAGCAATCTGATGTCAGATGAAATGAAAAGAGATCCCCAAGGGTTCACAGTAACTATAAGTTATTTTTGAAACCATGGCAATAGGGTGCTGGAGCAATGGGGCAGTGAGGGGTCCCCAGGAACAAAATTATATAAATCCTTATTTCATTGACAATTAATTGTTCAAAGGTATTCAAGCACAAACTGTAATAGAGTATAAGGTAAAATAATAACTTGATGGTTGCTGATAGGATGAAAATCTCACCTCAACTTATTCTAATGCTAAAAAACACAACCCCAGGGACATTTGTATATGCAAATGATAGTACTATGACCTGGACCAAGACCCCAACATGTACATTAGTCTTGTTACATAAGTGTGAGTGATCACTCACCTGTTTCTGCATCATTCTTTCTCTGTTATCAAAAGCCTGGACTTATTTCCCAAAAGGTGTGCCAGCTGTGTGAGGTACCTGGTACCCTGTTCTGCAGAATGGGAAGAAAATAAATACCTTGACTGAGTGTGTTGATTAGCTCTTGCATAATGGGTGAAAGGACTTTGCTTTAGGGACGAGTCCATCCTCCATTCATTAGTAATTAGAGCTGCAAGAAGGAGAGAACTGGCTAGAGCAGATGCAGTGAGGCAGGTTGGAAACTGATACAGGTTGTGATATTTTCAGTGTAGCTACAGAGCCAGCCAGAATCTCACTTGACAATGGCTACCAGTGTGATAAATAGGTACTCTGAAAAGTGAGAACAGCTCCTTCAGGTAAGTGAGGGGCAGCCTCACAAGTGCTGGGGGCAGTTTTGGGTCCCACAATTTAAGATCTAAAGCTGTTAGAGAGAGTCCAAAGGAGGGATAAGAAGATGGTGAAGGGCTTTGAGGGACCATGTAAGGAGAGGCTGAGGGCACTTGGCTTGTTCAGCTGGAGAAGAGGAGGCTGAGGTCAGACCTCACCAGGGGCTGCAGCTCCTCCCAAGGGGCAGCAGAGGGGCAGCTTTGATCTCTGCTCTCTGTGACCAGGGACAGGACCCAAGGGAATGGCTGGAACTGTGCCAGGGGAGGGTTACTTTGGATATCAGGGAAAGGTTTTTCCCCCAGAGGGTGCTGGGGCACTGCCCAGGCTCTCCCGGGAATGGGCACAGCCCCAAGGCTGCCAGAGCTCCAGGAGCATTTGGACAGCGCTGCCAGGGATGCACAGGGTGGGATTTTGGGGTGTCTGTGCAGGGCCAGGGCTTGGACTGGATGGTCCCTGTGGGTCCCTCTCAACTCAGGATATCCTACGATTCCCTGATGTTTTTTAAGATACAGATTGCTAATGTTACCTTCATTTATGCATAATGAGGTACATGTGCATGATACAATGATGATGCAGATTTCTTGTCTGATGATGATGATGATGCAGATTTCTTGCCTTACTGGATGGCAGTGTGGAGTGCCCCTGGATTTGAGCAGTAATGACATTACTTCTGTTTGTCCCACATATCCCAGGCCAGCCTGCAAACCCTCTTCTGTCTATAGTTCCACTCTGTAGTTCTTTGATGAACTGTTTGTGACAGAATTCATTACATATCAATAAGTTATCTCCCGAGAAACAAAACTGCTTTGTTTGCAAAGAAGACTTTCAGATATACAGCAGGGAAAATTTCGTAGACCTTTCTGCCCCTCCTGACAGGCTGAAACTGCCATTTGGAGAGGTACAACCTCTTCCCATCCATCTTAGGGAAATGTTCACTTCGAGCAACTTGAAATGATGTTCAAATTACATTTACCCAGAGAGCTGAATCACTCTTGGTGTAGTGAGGGAGGAATTTCCCTTTTATAAGAATATACAGTGCTGTTTTCTTCTGATTCTGGGTTGAAAGCTGCACTTTTATGCTTACCTTTACTCTCATAATTTGTATCATGTGTGAGCTGCTTATCTGAATGAAATCTGCATGAATAAACCATAGCTTTTAGGCACATAAGAGAGGGCTCTATGCTAATTATTGGTTCTAGCCATCATGGGTTTGTTTAAGACCCAGAGACTCAGTTACCAAACCAAATCATAGCCAGAAAAAAAGGCCTAAAAAGTCAATTGTCTTGCCTTAGGAAGGCCAAAAATCACAGAGTAATTCGTGATATTAGGTACCAAAACTTTAGCCCCAGTGGCTATTTTAGAGGAGGATAGTGAATCTAGAGAAAGAAAATTCTGCAATTTATCTTCAGTAAAGCTTAAGCATGAATTTGAAAAATAAGTCTAAAAGAGAATGACATAATTTGTTTAAGTAGCACTGCAAAACAACTTTGAGACCTGTTTTCTTGGCCAGGATATTTTCCTGTACAACGTCTGATAACATCAGAATGGCTAGAGGGATAACCAAGGAGAAAAGATAAATAAAATTTAGTTAACAATATTTAAAACAAACATTGTGAGACTAAGAGGAGAAGGCTGGTTTGTGGACTAATACATAAGATTACTTTCTTGATCCTCTTCTGCCTTAAATTTCCTGTCCAAGATAATAAACACATTGATACATTAGATTTCTTTCTATTTGCAATAAGTTTCCTACCAGGGACTTGAAAGGAATTGAATGAGAAGGCTAGTCTGTATTTGTTCATCTGTAAATTGGGTAAAAAATAAATTAATTGCTCTGGAGTTAATGATATAGATATTTATGATGTGCTTCAGGAAACCATGGAAATGTTAGATAAATGGCAGTATTACAATCACAGGAATATGCTTGGACTCCCTCCGTGAAGACAGCATTCAATTTGATAATATATATCAAATTATCAGAGTAAGAATGGAAACAGACCAACAACTTTTTTTATACTGGAGTGAAAAAATTGAAATTAGAGGTTCCAGTTGGCACTTCACTCAGAGGAAAATACTCCAAGAAATCAATGGTTTTACACAAGACAGGAGTTCTGTAATAGATGAATAGAGAAGACTTTTTTTTTATGATACATGCTGTTTATCCTATCTGACCTGGTTTGTAATAAATTTGTGTCTTATCACTTTCATTGTTAATTCTGATTCTTTAGGTTGAACTGATAACATTACAAAGGAAGAAAAAAAAAAAAAGCAGGAGTGGAGAAGATGCTGGATACAGTTTGTGTGTGCATGCCTCAGAAATGGAAACACAGATAGAGAATATGACAGAGCTGTAGACTGATAGGAATTTCAAGTGTCCTGTGTATGCAAGGGTCTTAAATATCCCACCTGTGGTAGAGTACCTTTTCCAGACAGATGGCAAAGGTGTTCCCTCTGTTCTACAAACCCTTTTTTTCCAATGAAAGCAGTGCAGCATTTTTGTTGGCTGCATTCAGTGTGCAACATTTCCAAGCAACTGACGGCCTAAGTAAGGATATCAGTTAGAGGTACCCTTGATCTTCAGAAAGATGTAGTTTAATTATGAAAGATTATTGAATTGTGAAAGATCATTTTTATGCAGCTATAGAAAAATTTACAGATTTTGCTTTCTTTGCAACTGAAAACATCAACTATAAATTGCACAATCATTAGTTTTCCTTACCTTTGAGGAATTCCTCAACTCTTTCTGCTGCTGCAGGTAACTGTGCAATTGAATCATGTGCCTTCATCTGTATGCAGGTTATTAATGTGAAGGTTAAAGATCAAAATATCAGCTGTAAAGAAATATTAACTTTAACATCAATAATTTTATATGTTTGCTTCATCCAAGCCCAGCAGATATTTCTTTGGAATTTTTTCCCTACTATAACTTGTTATATTTGTCTCATCTTAAAATTATGAGGAAGCAGCTTCCTACTCCTTATTCCAACTTTGGAAAACACTGAAGAATTCAAGTCTCCAGAAAAAATTTTAAAACAAAAAAACCACAAAAAACAACCAAACAAAAAAACCCAACCAACAAAACAAGAAAAACAACTGAGACAAATATAGATAGTGATTAGGTAAGCACTTTCAAATACAAGGAAATAAAAAATTCAAAACTTTTCCAACGTTTCCATGTTTACAGGACAATGGTTGCAGAAATTGTCGTGGATTGCTCACAAACATACACTTCCAATTGTTTCCTCATTCAAGTGAACTCTGTAGGATTACCCCACGCTGATCATTCATACCACAAACACCACCAGCATTTGTGTGGTTGTGGCACAATTTCCACGTGCTGGTGTTCATGGTGCCTGTGCAAGCACATCGATCTTCTGGAACACATTCCCTCTCTAGAAAATATTTATTCAGATCATGTAAAATTATCAAAGTTCGTGTGGCAGTTTTCTTTAATAATGATTGTATTCTGTGGAGGAGAACTTGTGGAGACAGAGCTTATTCAAGCCAAGCTTTTATTGCTGTGGATTTGTACACAAAGAATCTCAGTGAATTCAGCTTATCAGATAAGCTTCTGTCTGATCTGTTTAATTGCCAACACAACATTTTTCTACAGCGTCAGAAATTAAATTAGCATGAAGAAAAGACTATAGAAAGTTCTATAAATAAAAGATAGCTTATTAGTAATAGTAATAAAAATAAAACCAAATAAAAAATAAAATTAATATTTATTGCTAATAACATAGCCATTTAAATTACATGGTGCTTTTCATTTTTCGTTCTAAATTGGCATTCTGAAAAACCTTCTTTTTACTGCCTTTTGGAAAAGAGAGCACAGCAAGCTCAAATCCATTTAATTCATCAAACCAGAGAGGATCCAAAGTAGAAATTGTGTTTAGTCAGTCCTCTGCTGTGACTTGTGTCACTGAACAGCTCTGTCACCCCTATTTACTGCTCATTTATTTGCACAGGGAGGAAGGACAGAAAAGAAAGTCAAGAGATGTATATCCTCAGGAAAAAAGTACCTAAGGTTCCTCCTCCACTGCAGAAAGCAGAAATAAATTAGCCCCTGGTAACACTGACTTTTGATGTAGAAGGTGCTGCTTTCATTGAGTTTGTGTATGAAAAAGCAGATGGTTGTGCTGAATCGTTCTGAGTTGGCCATGGTCATCCTGGGATGTAACTATGGCTACAGATCTTTTTGAAGATCTCTGGTCTATCCAAATCTCCCTGGGAGGCCTCTGCATCCTGGAGGGAGGGAGGACACAGCTCCTCCTGGTTTAGCAGCACTGGCAAAGTTACACAATGTGCATTTACCAGATCATTTCTAAAAACTTTTACAAGCACTGGCCCTAAACTGGAGCCCTGGTGAGCCCCCAGTGGTTCAGGCCACCAGCCTGATGTGACCCTGTTTGCTGCAGCTCTCCAAGCCTGACGCCTCAGCCAATTGCTCACCCAGTGTAGTGATGCCTTTTCCTGGTCTTAAAATCAAGAGTCATACATGGTTAGAAGGGGAAAAAGGGATTTTACCTTGGTATTTATTTTAAGGATCCTTAGGTCCACACGTCCAGGTCATATGCATCGAGATGCACCCCTCTGAGAGTGTCCCCAAAGATCTGGTCTAACATTCTAGGTGTTACTAATTAGCAGATCTATCAAAAATTCCCCAATGAGAGGCTCAAGTGAGCCCCCCTCCCCAAGGAACCTTCCCCTGGATGGTTCTATCTTAGTTTACAGAATGTGTTCTGGAGAGGACCTTGGGGTCTGGGGCACACTGATCCCTAGCTATGAAGTCTCTAAAATGTTGAGTCTCTTAGCTTGACAAACAAGTCCAAGAATGTAGGGAAAAAGCACTAGGAATACAGAAGTTGTAAAAAGGTATAACAGGGGTATAAAAGAAAAGGCAAAAATCTTCATGGCATCAGTAGGATGGACTTGGCTGTGCTGGACATTTTGTCTGGAAGGATACTGTGAGAGACAGCATCAAAAGCTTGGCTAAAATCCCAATCCACCACATCATCTTCCATTGGACAACTGGATGGGTGACCTTGCCATGAAAGGTAATCAGGTTGGTAAAGCAGGACTTTCCCCTTGTGAACCCATGCTGGCTGTGACCATGAACTGTGTTTTGTCTCAAGGTCCTTTCCCAGTAACTCCCAGAATAATCTCGTTCATGATTTTACCAGGCACTGAAGTGAGACTGACAGGCCTGTAGTTACCAGAGTTTCCCTCCTTACCAGCTTCCAGTCAACTGGGACCTCCCAAGACCTCAAGACTATTGCAAAATAGTGGCAAGAGGTCCCACAATAACACCAGCCAGTAGCTGTCTTTTGAAGAAACATATGATACAAACTATGATAAACACAAAGGGAATCAAAAAATTCCATGGATGTGAGGAAAGCATAAATATATGCAAGAAAGACAAAAGCTAATGTCTACTTCAAAAGGCAGGACAGTAACAGAAATAAAGGAAAAGATGGGAGAGAACTGTTAGGGATCCAATCTGAACACGGAGTCAAGCAGTACTGTGGAAAAGATGGATGAAATTTTGCCTACTTAATGGACTTGAATGACTTGCCACTCCTAAATTTTCTTAATGATTTGTACACTGTATTAACTGCATCTTAATACGTACAGGTTTTTTGTCATTCCTAGGCAGAAAAAATGAGCAGAACAACAGAAGATAGGAGTTGGCTCTGGGGATTTTGTGGTTAACAATTCTTGAACTCCAGAATTCTGTCAGGCTTGTTCCTGTGACCACTTCCCTATGCCAAGGAAGCTACTCAGTATTGAGTACATAATCTGGAATTTTAAACTGTTAAAACATTGATTGGGTTTCCATAGAGTTTTTAGCTCTCTTATAATGGATTTTCTCACTTTTTCCCTTTATTCAACTTTTGAGGGTGGAGTAATATAAGACTGTGACAATAAAAAAGAGATACTGCTTTAAATAATGTACCTCCTTGGCAACTTTAATGGCAAATTTTTAATTTTTCTGTATTATAAGGTGACACTTGCAGTTTATTTAGGCCTTGGGGTGTACCTACAGTGCTCAGCAATAGGTAATCTGTTCAACAGGCACCTTTATTCTGAGCAGTGGGAGTCTAAGTTTCCCTCTGGCTGTAGGCTGAGTCAAAAGCACCATTTAATTGAATGGTACCTGCATAGACCAGAACTGAATATGAATTTGTATTTGAAAGAAAACATTTTAGTCTGGCATTTACCCATAGATGAACAATTGGATTGTGTGCATGTACGGCCAGAGATGTTTCATTTTCCCTCTGTGAGTGATGACTGAGGAGTGCTCTGAAACTAACAAACATTGAAACCAGAAGCAACATGCATTTGTTGAGTGTCTGCGTAATTAACGTCTGTACTTTGAATATGAATGATTGTTCACCCACTTTGCAAAAAAAAATCATGCTTTTGGTCAAGGAGCAACTTACAGACTTCCATAAGTGTGCTGGGTTTATGAAAATAATTCCATATTTTAAGCTATTTATTTTATCCTGCAAAGATAAATTTTAAGGAAATCTTAATTTTTTTTTTTTTCTTTAAGTATTCATGGAAATTTGTGTTAATTAGTTAGTTTTCATGTCTGGAAAATTAAAGTGTCCCAATACTTGCAATAATATGAAGACAACAGAACTGGGTTTTTATGGAAATGTATTCTATTCTGTAATTAAAACGTGTTTCTATAGAAACACTGGTGTTGAATGTATGGCAGTGCTTTTAATTGAAAGTTTTTTTTAGTTTTGTAACCCGAATAACCTCCAGCTGGAACTTGGGTGTCAAACTCTCCCCTGCCATGAAGTTTTACATAATATGAAGAAGTTAAAATAGCGATTATATTCATTTATATACGCAATTTTTGAGGGGTCTGTAGGCCCGTGCTCATTTGTTTGTGAGACCTGGAACCACCTGGGGAGGCAAAGTGCTTTGAAAATTCTTCTGCTTGAGAAGTACTTCTATAGATTTAGTTTTTTGTTGCCAGAAACTGACTTGTCATAAGAATACTTTGTAGCAGCTGCTTCTTAAATACATGATTTGGAGTCCAGGTTTTGACAGTCCAGTGGTATTACAGTAAGGAGAAATTGCACTATTTTAGAGCTGAAATCATGTTTCAGGTTCACAACAAAATCAATATTTGTTATAAATTAAAGCGACATCTTTACGCTGACACAGCCTTATTTGGAATAGTGGAAAAGATGTGGAATTCTACAAAAAGAAGGGCCAAGTCAATGATTTATCTTTTTAAAATTCTGTCCATTCTAGGATTCTGTAATAAAAATCTTAAAACCAGATATTTGACTTAAAAATATTTTGGTCACCACATGCTGACCCAAAGTTTAGCAATGTGATTTTTTTTTTTTTTTTTGAAGACATGTTAATTTTACGCTGAATAAAAGCCAGTTTTTAGCTCCAAATTTTTCTATCCGAGTGATACAGTGATTCAGACACAAACTGGGTGCTCAAAAAGTGGTGTTCAGAAACCCTGCCCCCAAGGGGTTTCTATGTGCTGCTTCAGCTGTTTATACAAGGGTTGCAGTCTGTCTGATATTGCACACAGCTGCCTGGCAGGTTTTAAAATGCATATTCTTGGTTGTGAACTACTTGGAAGGGAAATACGTACATGAGCTGTAACTTTACAGGGTCAGTTTGAATTACTGGATTATACAGGATTCCCAAGGCCATGAATTATATCAGTTTAGTAAAAAAAACCTCTTTAATCTTTGTGTTTTACTTAAATCCAGTTTTTCAGAGGGATTATGTGTTTACAGAGATTATAAAACATTTAAAAGTAAATTTAGATACACATATTCAGTCAGGAAATCTTAAAATGCCACTTTTGCTGTGGATCTTTTCCTATTACGTGTGATCAATGCAACTGAAAAATACAAACCTTGTTCCCTGCAGAACATCTCATATCCAGCATCTTAGACTACTGGAAAATGTTCTATTAGGAATGAAAAGACTACAGCACATTTCTAGATCTGTCTCCAACCATGGGACAATGGAAAATGGAAAAGATTTGGAGGCAACATAATGACACTGCTGTTCAGGTTATGTCAATTCTTCCTCCTTTTCATTTCAAGCTGGAAAGTGCATCCAGTCCTTATCTCAATCAGCAGGTATCACAGCCACAGAGACTTATTCAATACAAAGGATTTTAAGAGTTTAAGGGGAAGGGAATACGCTCACCAAAACAGAAAATCCAATCTTAGATTAGTCTTTTTTGCTTAAAAGTAATAGAAAACAGAAGCTGAGAACATGGACATTAGCTTAATTCATTGTGAGGTTTAGTTGTTGAAAACGTAGCTGTTCTTTCACATATCAGGTGAAATATTATTGAAAACTTCCACATAAGCAGCTCCAGGATATGACAAACAGCAAGTCAACAGCACTAGTCCTGCTCAAAGCAGGTTCAGCTACATCAGGTTCTTGTCCAGATGAATTTTTAATATCTCCAGGGACAGACATTCCTCATCTCCAGACCATCTGTTCCAGTGTTTGACCATCACCATCAAAATACATTTTCCTTATTTTGAGATGGAATTTCTTGTGTTCCAATTGATGTCTCTCATCCTTTCACTGTGAGCACCTGAGACATGCCAGGAGCCACACGTGGGCTCCCTTTTAACTTGTCTACCAGAATCTCCAGGTCCTTTTCTGCGGAGCTGTTTTTTAGCCCACCTGCCCCTGGCTCCATCTCATGCCACCTGAGAGGCACAACACTGTGGTTTTTTCATTGAACTCTCCCCATCAACCCATTCCTCCAGCCTCTAAAAGTGTCCCTGATGAGCAGCCCCACCCTCAGTCTCCTTCATAGAGAGCTCATGGATACTTCACACAAACTAAGAGTCCACGCCATCCTACTGTCTTAAGTTATTCATCAAGTTGTTCACTGGTACTGAATGACCTTATTGGCATCTGACCCCTACCTGGACACTTTGTTACTAATCACCACCTTTTAAACTCTAAAATCCAGGAAAATATCCACCCGGTTTATACTCTACTAATTCAATCCCCATGTAGATTTTCATGTGCAGTTTCTTTAAAGTTTCTAAATCTTCCAGAACTAGAAGGTAAAAAGGATCACAATTCATGTCTAAATAGTATTGAAAATTCTATTAGTTACCTCACCATTTATATTAAACTCTGGAATAGGCTTAATCTGGATTACAGTCTCCACTGTGAACAAAAAATAGCAAAATACATACTGGACTTCAAATTTTATAAAGGTCTATAAAAATCCACTATTTGGTTCTGAATTGTTGGAAAACACAGTTTGCAGAGTTTAAAAAACCTCTGTTAGCCATGTTATTATGTATCTTCATGTTACATTGTGTGTTTGAGGCTGGCAAGTACAGAACATCATTAATAACTACGATTTATTTTATTTCTATAGGCACCTAGTTATGTATTTAAAAGCTGAGCTTTGAGCCACCAGTTCAGAAATTCTGTGTCTGTGGGATTATAAATATCACAATTCAGGAACAGAAATGCAGTCCACATAGGATTTTAAAAGTCCTCCCACAACCTAGAAAAATACTGTAAATTTGTATAGTGTGGAATTGGTTTGCACTGGCACAATTTGAAGCACATGAATATTAGGGGAAGTATTCCCAATGGTATCTGCTTTGGCTGCATGCTAATTGGATGAAAACAGAAAAGGATGTATTACAGTATCAGTTGCAGAAAAGGAGGCAACAGACTATATATTTATAATACAAGAAAAAGCACTGATAAATAAAAATTTCTTATCCTAGAATGGTTTGGGTTGGAAGGGACTTTAAAGTTCATCTCGTTCTACCCCCTGTCACCAGGAGGGACACCTTCCACTACCCCAGGTTGCTCCAAACCCTGTCCAGCCAGGCCTGGAACACTTCAAGGAATGGGGCAGCCACAGCTTCTCCGAGCTGAGCCAACCTTGCTGGGGTCTCACCACCCTCACCAGGAAGAATTCCTTCTCATTATCCCATCTAACCCTGCCCTCTGGCAGTGGGAAGGCATTCCGCCTTGTCCTGTCACTCCAGGCCCTTGTTCAAAGGCCCTCTCCAGCTCTCTGCTTTGATCATTTTTGTGGTCTCCTCTGGATTTTCTGCACCAGGTCCATGTCCTTATGTTGGAAGTTGCAGGGCTGGAGGCAGCTTGGCCAATGGGGTCTCATGAGAGCAGGGCAGAGGGGCAGAATCCCACCTCCCCTGCTGCCCACACTGCTGGGGAAGCAGCTCAGGACATGGCGGGTTTCTGGAGCCACTTCAGGTTGAGCTTCAACAACCAGCAGCCCAAGTCCTTCTTCCCAGAGCCACTTGCAATCCTTTCTCCCTGCAGTCTGTACTCATGCTTGGGTTTGCCCCAACCCATGTGCAGGACCTTGCACGTGGCCTTGCTGAACTCCATGTGGTTTGCACAGCCCCAGCTTTCCAGCCTGCCCAGGTCCCTCTGGATGCATCCTTTCCCTGCAGCCTGTGAAAGCACATCACAGCTTGGTGTCATCAGCAAACCTGCTGAGGGTACCTTGATCCCACAGTCCATGTCACCAACAAGGGTGTTAAACAGCTCCAGCTGCAATACTGACCCCTGAGGAATGAAATCATCAGTGGACATTGGGTCACTGACCATAACATTCAGAATTTGACCATCCAGCCAATGGCATATCCAGCAAGTGATCCATCTGTCAGATCCACGTGTCTCAAGTTTAGAGACAAGTATGTCGTGTGACACAGTGCCAAATGCTTTGCACAAATCCAGTTAGTTGGTAGCTGAAGCACTGTACAAAACAAGGTACATTTGAGCAGCTTGAAACATAGATTTAGAAGAAACAAAGATTTTAGTTATAGGTTAGCTGTGTTGAAATGAGTTAGAATAGGAAGGAATTTGGGCCCAGCCAGAGTTAATTAAAATAGTTAAGAGAGCTGGACCTAAAATGGCTTTTAAGATGTTAGTAATTGATTACTAAATAATTGATGATCTGTCATTTGTATGTTTGCTTAGCTGTGCTTAGAGCGAGGAACAGAAACTTTGATAAGTTGGTGTAGGGAACAAGAACAATTACCAATTTCCTCCCTCTGCGAGAACCTATTCAAAAGTCACGCAAGAGGAAATTTGGAGTTCACTAAAGTAAATAGGATTGTTAAAGTTCAGAAAGGCCAAAAAGGTCAAAATGAGGGAGAGGAGCTTACTTCATCTATTTGGGACCACTGACCCAATTCCAGACCAGCAACTCAATTCAGAGCACACATTAATGACATTTAAGCTCGTTTCCATATGAAGCGGAGAATGGGAGGTGTTAATGTTATGAATATGCATTTGTATTTTGGATATTCATAATTTTTTTAAATAAAAAGCTTTGTGTTTGCTTGGGTCGGGGCCCTGCGTCTTAGGGAGCCTTCCCACACGGTGCCTGGCGCCAAATAAACATACACTTTCTAACTCTAAACTGTTAGAGAGTTTTTGTTCATCCCAGCTGGATATCGATACTAGATCGATAGTCATATTTTGGTAAATCAAGCTGATGCCTTTTACTGAGCAAATGGTATTAACACCACCATGTGGTAAAAGTGACTGATGTCAAGGTTAGTGGTTTCTCTCCCTCTAATGGATCACCCTCTTCACCTGCTCTAAGTAATGAAACTAGAACAAGCTATGGAATATGCAAAGCTCAGCAGCAACCCTTACACATTACATGAAACTCTGGCGTGCACAGCTGTTTATGTTTTGTCAGAGCAGTGTTTAGGGAGGGAGGACAAATTAGATATAGCCATGGGGGAAAGAGAAGGTGCAAATGAGATTTAATCCATTCACATGAAACTAATGGCAATGTATCAAGTACATAACAGGCTCGGTGATTCATCCAGGATAACTCTTCTCTATTTTCTTGAACTTTTTTTTTTAATCTTCTTTTCTTTTTCAGTTTTCTAAAACAGCCTTTAAATTATCTGAGAAGGCTCTCGGAGATGTAGAAGATGACACAAGTTATAGCTGGTGAAATGAAAACACTTTTTAGTCTTCTTCTGACTTAAATAGTACCTCAGAGAGAAAGAAAAATATGGTTGTTCTTCAGAGTATTTAGCCTGTACAGTGGTATGTAAACATGCATATTATGCTATTCCATTTTCTACTGTATGAAAAATTACTGTAGGGTGAACCTCCATGTTTCCTCCACAGGAGAAAACCCAGCTGATGGCAACAATCCTTCTGTCCCTTGCAGTTCCTCCTTATTTCTACACATACCAACCGAACTGGATGTCAGTCCTTCAAACACACTAAATCCCGAGGGCTGTTCGTGATGGCAAAGTACAGAACAGGTTGTAGGCCGGCTTGTAATTTTCTTTGCCACTCTCTTCTGTCTTTTACCAAAATCTGTCAACGTAGTCTTGTTACCAGAAACGGGTAAAACTACGAACCCTTTAACTCCAAGGTAGCATTAAGAAGCAGGCATTCTTCCTACAGAATACGCATTGTGTGGTTCCACAGGCCAGTGGTTTTTGAAGAACAAGCATTGTATGAACTCACCAGCTACAATTTAGAATCTGGCAACATTCTCCCCCTTTAAGGCTTGGGAAGCTTGTTTTCACTTCAAATCTTTCTCACTTAATTTCTTTGCTAACCTCACAGAAGTTCCTCACCTTGCATTAGCAGTCATGTTTTTATCGCAGTCTAAAGCATCATAATTGCAGTTATTTGTGCAATTACAACCGTACTTTGCAAAAATTCAACCAGTCAGAGAAGATCCAAGTTCTTTCAATGTTTTATTTAACCATCCCTTTTCTAATCCTGTTCTTAATTCTCTGCTAGATACAGCAATAGATTTTAATCTCTGATTATCCAGTTTAGCAGTCACATTGGAAACATGCACACAAGTGTTGTTGCTTAAATTCAAATGACTGCACACTCTATTTTCATATAACAACAATAAATCGGAAGCAAATCTGTTTCCTAGGCTCATTTTAGTAGTTGCTTGCAGTTTTTCTTTTTTTTCAACAAATCCTAATTGAGTTGAATTAGCTAAAGTTTCCATTTGTCCATGTGTCCATCACGAGGAATCCTCTCCTTGTGTTCCTTTCAAATTTGCATAGGTGTTATTTCCTTCCCACATGTGTTCCCATATTTTTGTCAAATTACCCACTAAGATTCCCCATGGAACCGGATTTTCTGCTGAGGTTGATATTGGCAAGCAGGCCATTACAGAACTCTAAGCAAAAACACCAGTAACACAACTGCCCCCCACAAAAAATAAAATAGAAAACAGTCTTGTCTCCTTCATAATTTCGTGCATAAAGGATTATCTGCCAGTTCACAATGACAGGGGATTTCTGGTTTTACCCATGTGGGATGAAGCAAAGGCTGTCCCCTCAGGGAGGGATTTCTTCCTGATGTCTAATCTAAATCTCCTTCACCTTAAAGATAACAGAAAGGAAGATAAAGGTTGAAATCTGAAAAACAGGGGTTTAGAGGTATTTCAGTAACATGTAAAAGTGCAGTTCAGGAGCTGCTTTGAAATGTCATGTAAAATAATTGGGGAGGATAATCCCAATCTCTGGACAACCTGCACCAGTGCTTAAACTCCAGTGTTCTTAAAGTAAATTGCAAAGACTGAAGCATGTTAAACAGTGCTGGAATTAACATAAATTCCTGTCTCAGTAAATTGTTGCCTTAAGAATACATCCTAACCACTCACTGAACAAAATTAAATTGCAGTTCAAGGGATAGTTTATGATTACTGCTAAAACCCTGTGTTAAATTACTTCACACCTGTATCATCTATATTTGATCCGATATGTAGATTTAGAAATGTTAGATACAGGGTGAAGCATATAAGGGTTTAAAAATGAAGTACCCAGCTGATGTTTATAATCATAAAAGTAATGTTCAAAGATTGTATTATACTAAGAATATGGCAAATGCTATGCTGTAATAACACGTCTTTAATTCTCAGAGGGGTTGTTTCAAGCAACTAAGACTAATCCAGATAATTTTTTCCCTTGAAGGCTTATATTATCTTGAGGAAGCCTGGTAGATGTTTCCATGTATAAAATAGTTTTTTCTGGAAAAAACTCTGCTGTTATAAGACTTAGGTGAAATATATGGCAATGTATTTTTACATTGAAGAATGAACATGGAAATCAAAACCACATAAGTATATTTGCAAATGCATTCAGTAATATCAAAGACATTCCATTTTCCTCTTTCACATCCACTGTAAAAAAACGTGCCCGATAAAGATGTTTGATAGACAACCCTGGCAATAAATGTCTCATTTGGAAAATACATGAGGTGTTTGTACTTGCAAATTTCACTTTTACTTTAAAACACTTAAAGGAATTCTTTTGCAATTTTCTACTAGTATCTAAAAATAAGGAGGTAAAATTAATAAGTAATATGGGTACTAGAGTCATCTTCCAAAATATGAGATTGAATGCATAAGTTTGTAGGATGCTTTCATAAATAAAGCATTTGATATTCCCTCGCTAGAAGTTTGCAGAATGAGTAAGAAAAAGCAAAAGGAAGTGTGAAATAGGCAGCAGCTCCATGCCTTTGGAGGGGAGAATGAGAAGACTAAATTAAATTAAAATTATTTAATCAAATTTAATTAACTAAATGTAAGAGCTATTCTTATTTCAAATCCCAGTTCAGTGACCTTATTTTGGAACTTGCTGGTTTGGGGTTTCTTTTGCCCTTCTTTTTCTTGGTGGTACCTCTGAGTTCATAAACCTTTGCATTTAAATTGAATATATTGTTGAAATTGCAGGGAAACCTCCTCTAGAGAAATAAAAGCAGAAATACCACTGTTATTAATTAATTAAATTAGAGTTAATTCAGTTATAGATGTGTGTCAAGAAAGCAGAAGTTAAGACTTGATTTTGTCCTATTTGTAAATTAAAATGACCAATGTGGTACTGTTAATTTGTTCTTGATTAATACCAGAGAAAATACTCTTCCAATTGATCTTTTTCCTGGTTGTAACATAAGCAGTTCTTACCATGGATGAAAATTTTCCCTCTAGAACAATTTTAGGATAGTTTCAGCAGCCAGAGTAGCAGAAAAATTGAAAATAAGATGCTTTATTCCAGAGATTAGTATGTGCAATTTATAGTTATCACTCCCAGGAGGCAGCTTCTTTATTTGCATACAGTTCTTACCATCTAAAAAACTATCCAAGCGTTCATGAGGCTGCAATTATTTGCCACTTTTGTGTTATATTCGAGTTTAGTTTCTGAAATGTTTGCCCTAGTGGACTTCATTCACCTAGGCACACGGAACTAATTAATAGAATAGCAGAACTCCAAACAGATTCCTGAATTCTCGAGATTTTAACATCTTTCTTTGGATCCTTTTCCCAGAACAGGGAAGGCTTTCTAGTTACTAATATTTGGAAATAGATATACAGACCCTTTGGAAAATACTTTACAGCAGTACTCTGCATTTATTTTACTGATTAAAAAGACAGGAATCATTCCTTCCTTCAGTGGCTCTTATTAACTTCTTTGGAAAAATTTGTAGGAAAGATGGTCTTACAACATTCAGCCAGGTTTTTCATGCAGGAATTTATTCTTCTTGCAGTAAAGACCCATTTAAAAAAAGGGAAAAATTGGAAGGATAAGTAAGATGTGAATGTCATGGTTTGCTCCCTTTTCTCTGGCATCACAGTGGCTCCTGACAGGGCAACCTCGGCTGACTCATTCCCTAAATTCAGAGTCCTCCAGCAGAAATAAGGGTTTGAAAACAGCTAATTTAGGACTTCTTTGCCCAGAACCCTTTACCTACAGCTGATCACTTGCACAGCCCTTACAGTTTCCAGTGTTTCCACATGGACATTCTAAAAGTAGTATAGTGGACTGAGAAACTGAGAAAAGTGTCTCTGATTTCAGGTGATTGAGCTACCTTTTCACTTAGTGCAATGAGGAGAGTTTGGGTAATAGTTCAAGAACTAAAATGTAGCTAACATAAATAACACCTAAGTTATAGTTTATCCATCAAAGTGTAGATATGATTTGGATTTTTAAATTATAATTATATATTTTTAAAATAATTAAAATGATTTAATTTTGAAGAAAACCCAATATTGTATTGTTCGGATATCTATAAAGCTCAAAATGTGCTAATTATTTTATAGAATTGGCTTAAGTGTAGCATATTCTGTGTTGAACGAAGAGGAAGAATACTAATAATGAAAACAAATATATCTATTAAATTGAAATAGAATGTAACTTGTTTGCTAACATTTTAGTTTACAGGTTAAAAAATTCAATTCCTAAGAATGTAATAATAAAATTTTGAGGCAGCTGATACATGTTAACATTCAGCTAGATTACTGGACACTAAAGTCTTAAAGTCTTAAGGGACTTAAAGCCCAAAGTCCTATAAAGACTGGAAGTCCTAAAGTGTAGACATTTGCTTTGAGATTCTTCAATGAAAGGTCTATGAATATTAAAATTAACTGTATTTAATACTTTGGTATTTTTTTCACTCCCATGCATTTGTTAATGTCATCGATTAAAGACTAATACGCATGCTGAGTTTTCTTGATTCCTTTGGCTTATGACAAAGCCTAAGCACTAGTTAACTAAAACTTTGAGCATGTTAAGAAAGCTGGAGATAATCTGTGGTTTATTTTGTAGATAAAATAGATATATGCTTCAATCCAATTTGCAAGCACTGAAAATAAGTTAATTATAAAATAGTACAAGGAGGCAGATTTGTGTTTCAGAATTTTAGGGGGTGCAGACAAATAAAACTTGTACCAGCGCAAGTTCTCATCCTGATGGGAACAGATAATCTGTAAGAATTCTCTTGCAAATTTAATTTTTTCAATCCACACCATTACAGTTGTGTTCCAACATCCAAATTTTAACTACTGTTGTTGTTGGTTTTGCTGTCACTGTTTTCCCTAGTGACTGTAATCATATTTTTTAGAAAAAAAAGGTAGGGATCAAATTTTTCAGTGTCTGACATGAGTAATACATCAAGAAAACTAGTTAAAGCCTCATAGGTCTCTCTGCTCAAGGCAGCTTATGGCCTTGCCAGCCAGAGTGATTTAATTGACAAAGAATGGATTGGGATGGATTATTCCTAAAAGGATGTTCTGTCTAGAACCTCCTTATCTGAAGTGTTCCACTTGCCATCATTTACTTCAGCCTGCTTATCTAACACAGTTTTGGTGAAGAACAAGTTGCACAGACTAGAGGTACATAAACTCTGCAACTGGCCCATTTGTAAAGACCTCCTCTGCTGCTCCTAAAGCTGTAGCAAGAAACCACTTCTCTTCCCAGATGGAAATTGTAGTTCTAGTTATTTCTGTGCCAGTAGGCTTGGTTACCAGGAAAAGACTGAGGAAAATTTTGGTAGCTCTTGAAAATCCAATGAAAGTCACTTTTGAGTTAATCTTTGGTGTTATCTGGCCCAATAATTTTATCAGGTTGTTAACTTTCAAGTAAAAAAAGTCATTTCTGTGCTTGAAAATATATCAAGATTGTTTGTTTTATGAATAACATTAATGACACAAAGGTACTGCAAGAAATAGTGCCTTGTTGCTTTTTTTAAAACTCCATTCAGTGAAATAACTTCTTCAATGTATTTGAAACTATCAAAATATGTCCATTTGCATCCCATACCTTGAAATGCATACTTCAATTTCTCTCACAAACACTGTGGAATATTTTCTCTGTAAGTGTGTGTCTCCCAGTTTTCACTGGAGTTAATAAACCCAGTTTTAAAAAACATGTGGGTTTATGAGGCCAGGGCACATATTTTCTATGTTCTCATGCTCACATGCTTCTTGGGAGATAAATACTCTTTGTTTCCCTTTATTCATATGTGGGGTCATTCCTGAGTGGAATGTGGACTATGATTGTGTGTCAGTCCACCTTTATAACAAATCCACAAGGTGCAAATTTCCTTGATGGATCTTAGCACATAATAAAGATGTATGTTGCATACAGCCAGAGTAAGCTGCTGAAGTTTAATAAGGTTGCTTTGAAATAGCACTTTGGGTTTTACTGAGCTAGGGAGAGAGTATTCAAAATTTTCTCCTTTATTTTATGTAGTAAGAAGTAAAGGGGGAGCTGGGGGGAATGAAACTTTTTTTTAAATTGCATTTAGCAAAATAGTTCAGTATTTAATCAGTTCAGGAGCAAGGATTCTACGATGGGGTTACAGCACTGGTGAATGAGGGAAGAGTGACTAACAGCATCCATCTAGGCTTGTGCAAAGCATTTGATACCATTTGTGTCCCTAAACTAGAGGGAAACAGATGGATTTGATCTGTGGACCACTTAGTAAATAAGGCTGGATGGTCACACTCAGAGAGTTGTGGCCAATGGCTCGATGTCCAGGTGCAGAGGAGGGATGAGTGGTGTCTTTCAGGGGTCCATACAGGGATCAATGGTGTTTAATATCTTTGTCAGTGACATGGACAGTGGGATGGAGGGCACTCAGCAGGTTTGCAGATGACACTGAGCTGTGTGGGCAGTCCCATGCTGGAGGGCTGGGATGCCATCCCAAGAGACCCAGACAGACTGGAGAGGTGGGCCTGTGAGAACTTCAGGAGGTTCAACAAAGCAAAGTGCAAGGTCCCACACCTGGGTCAGGGCATTCCCAAACATGGATACAGGCTGTGCCATGAGTAGATTGAGTATCCCTGCAGAGAAGGACTTGGGGCTGGTGGTTGATGAAAAACTGAATATGAGCCTACAGAGTGTACTCACAGCCCAGAAAGACATTCACATCCTGGGCTGTATCAGAAATGTGTCCAGAGGATTGAGGGAAGAGGTTCCATCCCTTTACTCTGCTCTCTGAAACCCCACCCGTGTCCAGCTCTGGGTCACCAGTGCAAGAATGATGACTCTGCTCAAGTGGGTCCAGACAAGGGCAACAAAGATGCTCAGGAGCTGCAAAACCTCATATGTAAAGGTGCTGAGAGTTGGAGTTGCTTATCTTAGAGAAGAGAAAGCTCCAGGAAGGGGGCCCACAGGAAGTATGGAGAGGGACTCCTTATCATGCAGTGTAGTGATAAGAGGAGGGGTAAGAGTTTCAAGCTGAAAGGATAGACTTAGATTTGGTATTAAGAAGAAAATCTTCCCTGTGAGCCACTGGCACAGGTTGCCCAGAGAAGCTGGCAAAGGTTGCACAGCACCATCCCTGGAAAAGTCCAAGGCCAGGTTGGATGGGGCTTGGAGCAACCTGCAATAGTGGAAGGTGTCCCTGCCTGTTATGGTCTGGTTACTAAAAATCTTAGAGAGATGCCTCTGTCCCAGTTAAAGTGCAAATGAAACTACATGCCTGAAATAATTGAACAATAGTGTCCCTTATCTCGTCTCAAGTTCCCTTAGGGGGCTTAGTTCATAGTCTAAGGTTCCAGTCAGGAGACATATTCAGCGTGGGGTGGGCTTAAACAGTTTTGCTATAATGGGCAAAAGTCCTTCATCACAACGTTTGTAAGCCATGAACGAGGACATTTCAGTCTCTGACACTGCCCATGGCAGGGGGTAGAGCAAGATGGGTTTTAAAGGTCCTTTCCAACCTGTTCTGTGATTCTCTGACTATGTGATTGCCTGATTCCACAATTCCATGATTTATTCCTTTTTGGTTTCAATCAGCTCCAGTCCTATATTTTTTTTTCTTACAAACACTCTTTTCCCCTTTATGAAAAGTTTAAAAAGCCATATGGAGTATTTGCACAGGTGAGAGAAGCCGTTTAATCATCACTTGTGTTTCCTATCTTCCTGACATCCTTGGGTATAAAATCACCTTGATTTCTGCAGCCATGTATTGATAAACAGAGAAGCCAGCATATAGACAGGATGCCAGGCAATGAACACTGAGAAGATGGTGTATTTACCATATATTGATTATTCAGATGGGAGAGCAGACTGCCCAGTAATCACATTGTAAAAAGCACACCTCTGAGCCTGATTATATGAGAAAAATCTGTGACATTGCTAAATAATTGTGATTTTCTGTGTCACATTTACAAAGGTGTTAATATTACTACCGACATAAAATAAGACCAAAATAATATACAAGTATAAAAAATGTACTTTATGTACAATCTGCAGTTGTAAGATACATATTAATAGAGTGGGGAATTTTAAGCTGTTAGCAATAAACATTTAGGGAAAAAAAAAGAAATTATGTCATACTGCTCTTTCACCTTCAGCTCAGCAAGAATCTGTAGCAAGCTTTATTTTGCCTGTGATGCTTCAAAACCAAGAGCAGTTATAACTCGTTGCAGATATGGATTTGAAAGCTCAGCATGTTTATGTCATGGTTAAGGCTCTTCAAATTAGTTTTCCTGCAACAGCTTGGTCTTAAAGCTCCACTCAGATATAAGGATTGCAGTAACTATACTTTCATTCACTTGAAGTACTAAGTGTTGTAGTCATGTTCGTCCTCAGGGTTATTGCTCCACAGACTATTAACAACTGATAGTTGTTGGAAAAACAACCATTAAACTACAGCTCAGTTCCTAGTGACTTACTAGTAATGGATATGTTATAAAATCATTAGCCAAGGTATCTGCTGAACTGCCTGAAATGTGATATATTCTCCATAAACAAGTCCTGCAAGCAAATTTTGTTTGCTCTTTTCAAATGCCTTTAATTCCTTAAAGTAGTTGCTAAAATCTTACACAAAAAGAACAATTTTAAGAGGTTGAGATTTAACAATTTTCCCAATCTTGTCAGTGATTTAGTTAAGATGGAGCTATGACCTGTGAGCAGGGATTCTGATCTCAGTTCTGTTGATGCAAGCTCATAATAAATACAGTGAGAGAACACGTATAAAATATAGGAACATCTCCAGAACAGAATATCTGTCAGAGCCGAATTAAGCCCACTTCTAAGTATTGAATCATGTCCCTGCATGTAAGCAGCCAGACCTGCCATCCAGCTTGGGCATAGCAGCATTGGAAAGAGTGTGTTATGGCATCCAGCAAAACCTCTTTTAAGCCTGTTCCATGTCTTTCTTGCTCAGGTAACACATCCATACCTGCTCTTAAACATGCCAGGTCCCCACAGCACTGCAGCTGAGATGGAGACATCCTTATGGCTTAGAAATCTGTCCCAGTTTCTTCAAGACTGATTCTTAGCCACTCATTCCAAACTGTGAGCAGCAATTACCAAAAATAATGATGTTGTATTACTCGTACAACTACCAGCATGCCAATGTAAGTGGTCCAGTACGTGCTCTTCAGCAGACCAAATATTCAAACATGATTCATGGTGTTTATAAGCTAGTAAATTTTACAGAGTCCTAGCCAAGCAGTGTTGCTAACTTGATGCACCTATAATGAGCTGACCATCTCTCATTTTCTCTGAGGTTGTTTATTACTGTAATAGGGCCTCTTACTCATTAAATCTTGTCAACATGACTGATGCTTAATACAGTAGCTAAAAGATTATTAAGAAAAATGACTATCAAGAACATGATGGAACAAATAAACCCTTCTGCTGAAGGTGTCTTTTGGGGAAGAATCTCATTTTAATACCATGTGAAGATTTGGTTAATTGTTGCTGCCCAAATACACGATTCCCAGAAGACTCCAACAAAAGGAAATCAAGAGGCTGAATGAAATTTGAGCAGCACAAAAATAACACTGTAAAGTTTGTAAAAATAGTAAGGAAAGTGAAATTATTTCAGCAAAAAGATCAATTGAAAGTACTGAGCAGGTACATCAAGCAGGTCTGCTCCACAAACCAGGGCTTGTAGGCAGCAAGTGCCACAGGTCTCCTGAATGCCCCTCTGCTCACATCTGAGCTCCACAGTGGCAGAAGACACTCTTAAGTGTAGCGTGATTTGTTATTTGCAAATTTTTGTTCTACAAAAAAAAAAAGAGTAGCAGACTCAAATGAGGGAGATAAGCAACATTTGAAAATAGATCTGAAAACAAATTAAGCCATTAACGGTTCTGTTCCACCTCAGGAGCAACAGTTCTCAGCACAAACTGCTGCAGCGTGAGTCCCTCCCACGGGCACACAGTCCTCCCAAAACTGCTGCGGCGTGGGTCACTCTTCCACGGGGTGCACTCCTCCAAGGCCAGGCTGCTCCAGCCTGGGAGCGGGGCACCCTCTCTCCATCGGGTCTCCCACTGGAGCACAGCCTCCTCCAGGCATCCACCTGCTCTGGCATGGACACCTCCCCCGTGGGCTGTGGATGTATGTCTGCATCCCCCGTGGATCCCCAGGGGCTGTGGGTGGATCTCTGCATCCCCCGTGGATCCCCAGGGGCTGTGGGTGGATCTCTGCATCCCCCGTGGATCCCCAGGGGCTGTGGGTGGATCTCTGCATCCCCCGTGGATCCCCAGGGGCTCTGGGTGGGATCTCTGCATCCCCCGTGGATCCCCACGGGCTGTGGGTGGATCTCTGCATCCCCCGTGGATCCCCAGCGGCTGCAGTGGCACAGCTGCTTCACCACGATCTTCACCACGGCCTGCAGAGGAATCTGGGCTCCGGTGCCCAGGGCACCTCCTGCCCCTCCTTCTCCACTGACTTTGGTGTCTCTTTGTTGTTCCCCAATCACGTTCTCACTCCTACTCTGGCTGGAATTAAAACTGCACCACAAACTTTCTTCTCAAATCTGTTATCACAGAGGTGTTACCAGCCTCTGCAATTGGCCCAGCCTTGGCCAGCAGCTTGTCCATCTTCAGAGCCATCAGGGATTGGCTCTGTCAGACACAGTGGAAGCTTCCAGCAGCTTCTCACAGCAGCCACCTCCGTGGCCCCCCTGCTACCAAAAACCAGGCCCTGCAAAATCAGCATAAGAGTATACAGCAGAATTAATTAAGGCTCTTTCCTATCAGTCTTCTTAATTTTTTTAATTCACCTAGCTGATTAATAGTCAAGGTATCATTACTAGTCATACTATCATCATTCATGTTGTGTGAGGCTTACATTTCTGAGTGTTCAATATAATGTGACTTCAACAAAGGGTCACAGTTATTTTAATACTGACAGTATAATCAGTATAATTGTGATTTATTAGGATAATTCACTGTTCACTGCATTTTAATAACCTTTTTTAATGAGAATCAAGAATTGGGCTAACATCCTATATAAAGGATGTTACTTAAGGGTATGATCTGGGGAATGGTGTAGGTCAGATTCTTATCTGCTTTAGTTTTGGTTACAGTCAGAGATTAATGTTGAATTATTTGAACTGAGCAACTGGCACACAATTAGAAAATGTGCTCTGGATTTATGGATCTGGAAACATAATGGGACCTAATTTCTCCCAAAAGTTTCTGAAGTGATTCATTTTGTTGGATTCATTAGCTACTATTGTGATCTTAATGATAGATTTTTTCAGTGCTCATGTTCTCTTTGAGGCATCCTGCTGTTGTTTATGAACAATATTAAATCTCCACTGAGACAGTGTTTAGCTCACCCTGTGCTATCTGTTTTTCTGAGTACATGTATCATTTGTAACAAAGAAGTTAAAACTCCTGTTGTGGACCAATTTGCAACAGTACACAACCATCGAGGATTCGTTCGATACCCCGAGGTAAAGGAAATACTGAGAGATGCCCTGAGTTTTTGTGTCATGTCTGTATCATCTGATAGACTGAACTGTCCTGTCCTAGACCACCCTGTGACACTCCTGTAACACACCCAATCCTAGCTTGTTTTCCATGCAGACAACCTGACACTATGGCAGGACAATGTGCAGGAAGACCAAACACAGGCACTGGGACAAGGGAGAGGAAGCTGGGAAGGGAGAGGTTCCTAAACACGCACTGCAAGGCCTAATGATTCTCTTCTTGAGACTCTTGGTGCAGGAGCCAGAGATGAAGATGGCACATGCAAAGGTCTGTTTGTTATGATGTGAGTTCCCTGACAGTTCTGGGCTCCTCCAGAACACCTCTTTGCCATTCAAAATATTGCTGGATGCTTATGAAAAGGAGCTATAGCAGGGTTTGGACCACCGAGAGCATTTTCTCTACATGTAAAGAACTGAGGTGTCCAAAAGTCATTACGTTTCTCTTTGTGTCTAGGTGCACTAAACACTGCATTGTTGCCCCAACCATCAAGTCCATGTCTCCTATATCCAAGGCCAAATTATGCATGTTTAGATAGGAAATTGCAGAGTAGATGACTTCCCTTTAGACTGGTTTCAAAGGGTTTGTCTGACATGTATTGATGTATTTGTAGAAATGCTGTTGAGATGTTTTGAACACTGACTCAGAATCTTCTGGCATACCAAGCAGACAACTGCTTTGTTCATTATCAGTACAATTATCATTTGTTCAATTATTACAGTTATACAATTACAATACAATTATTATATGTTCATTATCAGTAACAATTACACATTTAAGATTCTCATTGAAGATTTGTTTTTCTGATTAATTTGATTATGATATTTTAAAATCTTCTACCTATACTGGTGATATTTGTAAGACAATCCTTAGTGTCTGGTGATTGCTTTTGCCAATCTCAGTCTTTTCATTCCTTTCCAGTGGCTGTTTGTGAAATGAGCTCTCATAGATGAAATCCTGGCAGACTTAAACACTCTATAGGCAGATCATCACTGGTTTATGGTTGAACAGGATCAATGAAAAGCAGTACATGCTTGGGTATAGAAGCAAGTAAGAATTATGTTTAACAGACTTCCAAGGAGTTTCAAGGAGCACTAGAAGCATTATAAAGTGATATGTGGAAGATATATTAGTGCAGATAGATGTATTACAAATATAAATAAAATAAAATAAAATAAATAAAGTAAAATAAAATAAAATAAACTTCCAAAGCTATTTGGTATTCCAGTACCATAGCTGTACTAGGAGAGCAGAGGATCTCTCGGTAGCGTTATTGCCATTCAGTTTGGATTGTTGCTCACTTTCACAGTTTGTCCCAGAACATTAAGTTACTAAACCAGTTTGTTATTCTGATGGCATTGTAGATAACATTTGAATCATCCACTGGAAGCTGAGAAGCTGCCTTCGCTGCTTTCTTCTTTTGTTCCCCTTGCTAGTGCACCCAGAAATAACCTCACGAGCCCCATCACTGCTGAACCTCTGAGACATTAGTGCCAAATGCACAACAGCCATTTTAAAGTGAGGAAGAGATAAATAAAAGGCAGACATCCTGGTGCAAGTGGAGTAAAGAAATCATAGGACTGAATGTGAATTATCAAGCAAATTTTCAGAAGCAAGGTGTCACTACACTGAAATCACACTGAGGTGAGATCATAGAACCACAGAAATAGGGAACCAGAGAACCTCAGGATGGTTTGGGTTGGAATGCACCTTAAAGCCCATCCAGTGCCACCCCCTGCCATGGGCAGGGACACCTTCCACTAGCCCAAGCTGCTCCAAGCCCCATCCAAGCTGGCCTTGGACACTTGCAGGGATCCAGGGGCAGCCACAGCTTCTCTGGGCACCCTGTGCCAGGGCCCCTCCACCCTCACAGGGAACAATTCCCTCCCAATATGTAATCTAAATCTATCCTCCTTCATCTTAAAAATACTGGAAAGGAAAATGAAGTTTGAAATCTGAAAAATGGGGATTTAGAGGCATTTCAGTAACACGTAGAAGTACAGTTCAGGTGCTGTTTAGAACTGTCCTATAAAACAATTTGTCATAATAATGAGGTCCGATTTCATGTAATATTTTGATTTTTTTTATTTAGAATGTCTCATCAGCTCTTCAAGAGAGAAAAGCTTTTTCATGCTTTTACTTACAGTAAAAGCATACACTGATTTTCAGGCAGAAAAATTATACTGGATCACTATTAAAAAAAAGCAAAGTGCTTTGAAAAGCTGAACTTGTGGGACATAGGGAAGAAACAGATTGGTGGCACATTCTCCACTCTCTCTTTTTGGTTTCCATTTATTTTAGCTACTTTAGTCTATATATCTTTATATATTATTTACTGCTCTATATTTTTCTAGTGAAAATTATATTAACCAAAACCATCTTTCCCTTACATTGTTTAATGTTCAATTTTCAAATGGTTATTATTATTTAATTCCAATTTTCAAATGCTGATTTGAAACATGGAGGAAAATTCATGTGGTTTTCTCCAAAAATAGTAAAGGTAAGTATTGGCAGCCTGGTTTATCTGTCTCACCAGCTAGACGGTTACAATGACAAATTAATTCCAAAAGCATCAATTTATTGATATTGTCACAATTGATGTTCTGCTTATTTGAACTTTACATTTTTATTGCACTGGCACATAGATGCAATGAACTCATGTTAATTTGCAGGATCAAGGCCTTTAAGATACTCTCAGAAGAAGGGTGTTCAAGTACATTGAATCATAAATCCGGAATGTTTAAAGCAGCCCTATTAGTGCTAGTGACAAGAATGACACCAATTTGTGAAAAGTTATGGATTTCCTCTCTACAGCAAGCAGCAGGTTGGAAGGGAACAGGTATCAAGAAGCCCTTTGAGTGCCACTGCATTGGATTCAGGTGTCCAGGTTTTGGCAGTGGGGGCTGCAGTGGTGTCTCTGTTAGAGGAGATCACTTGTCACAGACAACTCCACTTTATTTCAGACAGTTTCAAGCGCACAACAGAGCAACTACTGGACAAAGCTTAGCCCTGTTAGAAAACTGCAGGAATATTTAAGGAAGAGGCAAAATGCTGCACAAGCAGTGACAAAAAAAGAATTGATGAAAAAGTAGGCAATAACAGAAAAACAAAAAAAATAAGACTGAGGGAAAAAAAGGCCAGATAAACAGTTACTGAGGCATTTAGAGAAACATTTTTCCCTCCCCTCCTAGAGACTTCAGCAAGAGGAGCCTTTCCTGCCCCCTTTCCAGCCTCAGTTTTCTGTGGTTTTGCTGAATGTCCTGGTTTCTTTGGTGAGGCAAAAAGCAGTGCAGGCAGCTGGAATTGGCTCGTAATGTTTCTTTTCTGCCATACTTTGTTCACCTCATTTCCCTGCACTAACCCTTACTTCTGACTTGTTTCCTTCAGCATGAGTCTCTGGGCTGCAGACCTTGAGACACAATGGGTCACGCACAGCTCCAGTCCCTCAGGGCTTCTCCTGCCTCCTTCCAAGAGCACATCTCCAGCTGTGGCCCCAGCTAAGCCCATTCCAGAGATCTCCCCATCCCTCCTAACACTTCTCTTCCCTATCTCCCTCCAGGGACTGCCACTCAGCATATCTGAGCCGAGACTCCATGTGCTCCTGTGCCTGTGATTTTCATGCACATCAGGGTGTTTATGCCAGCTGCAGGGCCACCAGCAACAGGCTTTTGGGTTTTTTGGGCTTGTGAGCACAACGGAGCACATCATGGTGTCCTGTCACGAGGGCACCCTGCAGCTCCTGGAACCAAAACAATGGTACAGCAATTTCTGTGTGTAAGCCTGGGTGACAGGTAAGGAGACAGCAACCAAGAAGGTCTGACCCCATTGATGGAGCCGAGGCACTGCCACTGACACTGGCTGACATGGAGCAGGATGGCAGCATGTGCAGAGTAGAAGGACTGAAGGAGAACAAGGAACTGTGAAAGGTAAGAGTCCTTCTAAGGGAAATTTGTGAAACCTAAAACCGCTTTTCTGTGTGTTCTCTGTTTCTTTTCATTCACTGCACTCCTGGGGCTCAGGGGACTTGCAGTTCTCCAGAAAGAGCTGGATGTGGGAACTCCACAAGGTCCCCAGACATTGTTCTGTCTTGCATGGCTGCCACATCTTTTGTGCCCAGAAACAGGATAAGAGGCCACAGGCAGAAACTGACATCCAAAAAGTTCCACCTGAATATGAGGAAGAACTTCCTTGCTGCGCAGTGACCAAGCACTGGAACAGATTTACTAGAGAGGGTGTGGAGTCTCCCTCACTGGAGATATTCCAGACCTGTCTGGACATAATCCTGTGCCATGTGCTCTGGGATGGTCCTGCTGGGGCAGGGAGGTGGGACCAGATGAGCCACTGTGGGCCCTTCCAGCGACAGGACAAGAGGACACGGTCTTAAGCTACACCAGGGGAGGTTTAGGCTGGATATTAAGAAGTTCTTCACAGAAAGAGTGATTGGGCATTGGAATGAGCTGCCCAGCCAGCTGGTGGTGTCACCATCTCCAGAGGTGTTTAAGAAAAGGCTGGATGTGGCACTCAGCACCATGGTCTGGTTGACAAGATGGTGTTAGGTCACAGGCTGGACTCAATGATCTCAAAGATCTTTTCCAACCTGATTGATTCTGTGGTTCTGTGATTCTGTGATCTTCTTATTTGATGGGTTTTGAAGTCCGTCTTTTAGAGGCTGTCTCTCGCTGTTCATTTGTTCCATGCTCAGCATAATATGTTTAGAGACTGGATTGAAATCTGTGTGCTATCATTCTGTTGACTGTAATAATAATAATATAATTCTGTTCCATAATGATACGGTCAAATTTAACTCGCTCTGACCACAAGTACCCATGACCCCAATTCCTGGCACAATGCTGCATCTCCATCCCAGGGGCCCTGTAAAATATACTCTTGCATTGTGCCTGGAAATTTCATTGGCTGCTGGTCAGTACTTTCTTCTCAAAGAATTTGCCAACAAGACTTTCCAGAGGTGGATATACTAGGTATATTTATATATCTTAAACTATTTATATTATATTAATTACATTTTCACTCTATCATCCACATCTATTACACTGGGTAACTGAGGTATGACCAATGTCATTTTGAAGTGAGCATTAGTAAACTAAATAACTATAAATTAAACTCTTTCAAAGGTTTTAAAACAATAACTTCCAAAATGTTGATCCAAGCATTTCACCCACAGTTGTCTTTGTTATTGAAAAACAATGTCAGAATCAAGCCTTATCATGTTGAGAAAAAAAAATGTGCCTGAGGAACATAAGCAGGGAGCAAAGAGGATTAGTCACTCTTGAAAGGTAAAAAAACAGAAAAGAAAGTATAGAACCTAAGGCAAACAGTAACCTTAAAAAGGCAGAAATGGCAAATCCTTTCATTAAAACCTTCATGCTCTCATAGCTTTTTGGTGACAACTACTCAAAGAAAGTTGGTGATAAGTGAATTGCTTAAGTAAACTGGGAGTAGCAATGAATTTGTGCGTGTGAATGTGGAGAGTTTAGCTATAGGAGTGATCAGGATGTATAACTGAGGATATAAATTATTCTTTTTACAACAGGACGAAAAAAAATAATTAGAGGTGCACATGTGAAATATATGAGTTCCTATTACTGCATCAGCTGCTTTTTCAAGCTGAAAGTTTTAATCTGTTCTTCCTGTTAGCGCTTTGCAATGCCTTAATTTACTGGATTTTCATCCTGAATTCTGCATTCCTGAAGCACTGTTTGAATGGCAGTTCTTAGGAAAACTGTAATTGAGAACTGGAGAAAACACTTTCTTTGAAAACTAGGTTTTGTAGTGCTGTGAAAGGAATCATAATGCAATTAAACAATTAGAAATTCTTTTTCTTGTTTTCCATTTTTCCGTGAATGAAACAAAAGGCTCTTGCAAAATACTGAAGTGATTGTCAGGGTTTATTTCCTGAACATCTTGGAATTGTGCACTTCACCTCATTTACTCTCATTTCAAGCTTTTATATTTGTATAGAAAATACTCCTTGGAAACCCCTCTCGAGATAAAATAGATAGATTTATGTTAGGTTCTTGAGGCACATTACAGGATTCAATAGAGACATATCCCTCTCCTAGAGAATAATTTGGAATTATCTAGCAAATGGCTTTGCTAAAGTTGATGACTTTCAGGAAATCCTTGAACTAAAGAAAAGGTAAGAAAGAACCTGCATCTGCATTAAAAAATTATTTATAAATGTTGATGACAATTTAATCCCTATTAAATTTCACCACATGGACTCTCCCTATTTACCATTTTCTTTTTCTCCTGTTTATATTTGCATTAATGTAGTTTTGTTTTCATTCTAAAGTAAATTCTAGGAAATCTTTTTTGAATAGGCCAAAAGAGATATTTTAGTTATATCTATGTATATATATGTGTGTGTGTATAGATATACAACTGGTCTGAATTGCTGAATCCCCCTGTAACCTAGATACACAATTTTTTAATATACCTCTAGATACAACAATATACTGAAACAGGGGAGCAAAAATCAAAGACTCATTACTCAAAGACTCCAAGGTCTTTCCACCAGTAAACCAGAAGAGTTGACATATATCAGGAAAACAGCTTTTTATTTCTCTTTTTATGAAAGAGATTTTTAATGGTCACCTCAAGTAAATATAATGGTGTACCTTGTGTTCTGCATAAAAGATTTCGAGCCAAAACAAATATGTATTGACTTAAATGTTGTAATTTTTAAAATTCAATCTCTTCGAGCAACAGGCCAACAATACCAAGAGCCAGAAGCTGACCTGGAATACTGAATTAACTTTAGCAGTACCTAAAGAGTATAAACTGCACTCTTCAAGGTACAGGATCTAGTCCAAGGATTTTCAACAAGAGTCAAAACTCTCAGGCCTTCTGGGGCAGCAGCAGATCTGATCACATGAAAAGTACTTAAAGTTTGATTTAATTCAACTTCAGACCAATGCAAAAAGACTATAAACGAGTGCAGATTCTTCTTCCATGAACTGGAGGAAGTGCAGTGCTAGAGCACTTCCCAAATTTGCCAAACAGTAATTAATTGAAACTAAGAGATTCTGTTCGGGGTTAATAGTTCTGTTCAAACCATGTGCAGAATTTATTACAATGTGAAAAACTGAGACAAAACATGCAAAATTAAAACTGCCTGAAAGAACTCTGACTCCTTCAAAAAATTGAATTTTTCATTTCATATTTTGTGAGGAATTTTGTTTAAATACAGTAAAGGAAATATCCATCTTATATGAAAAAGAAAATGCAAATACAAATGCAAATGCAAATGAAAATTAAAATTAAAATTAAAATTTCAGTGGTTTTACTTAGTTCTTGTGTCATCAAAAAGTTTTTTGCAGGCTTTTAAACACAAACTTCAATAAAATCACAATGAATTCACATAATATCTCGATCTTTTCAAATCTTTCGTTCCTGATTAGTGGCAGTAAAATAATACAATCATAAACATTTAGTTCTGTTGCTTTGGAAAGTTATTTATGGGACAATGATAGGGGAGGTTTCTGAAGTCTCCCTTCCTACCCAAGACACTAGAAAGATATAATTTACATTATACCTGCCTTATATATGCCTTTACATGCAATACATGCCCTGAATAAGGAGATTCTCATCATTACTGTATCATCAGGATAGATGAAATAAGTCATGTTTTACCTTTTAATCCTAGAATATAGCACAGAGAAAGAAATTATCTAATTATGTTTAAATGTATTTTGTAGTGAAAAACTGGTGATAGGGTTCATCATCCCCAATGATGCTTTCTCATTTGATCATCTATGTTGGAAGTCAAAACTTACGACAGTGGCAAAGAAGAGCACCAGCTCTAGAGTACTAATTAAAATGTACCAGCTCAATAGATCTTAGTTCATCTTCGCATGGAACCTCATTAAGGCAAAATGATCTGTACAAATTAGTCTTTCCAAATAGAACCACTGGCAATTGTTAATGAGGTTTCCATGTAAAGCATCATCTGTCAAATTACAAAACTAAACCAATCAAAGACATACCATGCTAGATTATGTCTAATGTCTATTTGTTTAATTGGGAGATTGGTTCATTTTTTTAATGCAATCTTGTATTACACATGTGACCTCAGAATTTAGTGACCTGCTTGCATCAATGTCAATATTTGGATGTTTAAAGAAAAGTGTATTTAAATTACTATTTATAACTGTTAGCAGAATAGACTTTCATTTATATTCTGTTTCCATTCTAGGAAACTGATGTCTTTCTAACAGTACTATTAACAAAACAGAATAATACATTTAAAAAAAAATAAAAAATACAATTGCTAATAAATAAAGGCTCAAATTATTGGAAGATGCTAAGGCTCTCAGGTGCCAAGTAAAAAGAACAAGGGTTTAACACATTCTGTTGTGGTCTGTAAGGTATAATGAGAAAAGAATTTGATCCTTTAAACATTACTGTGGTTCTAAACAGTGGAACAAGAGGCAGAGGGTCTTAACTAAAACATGGAGAATCTGCTTCCACTTTGCACCTCCCCTCCTGTCCCACCTGTCAGGTTTAGAGTGCAGGCTACGGGGGAAAATAAAGGGTGCAATGAATTCCTCCTGTAGATATTCAGAGAAGAACCCTCGTATGTCTTTTTACATAGGAAACTCCTTACGAGTCAAAAAGCATGAAATAGGTGTTAGCAATCATATGAATCAGAAGGAAAGGTTACAATGACTGTTGGCATCTTGATAAAACAACCTGGAAAGGACCTTAGGGGATTTTCTAACCCTTCTCTGTCTCAGTCTGTATCATCTGAACCTAAAGGACTCCTGACAGATATTTAAAAGACAGCTATAAGTGATTTTTAACTAGGTTAGAAAGGATGTCTGCAACAGGCAAAGAAATATTAGTGTATCTTAACTTTAGCTGTTTTGAAATTATATGGAACTGGTGGACTTTATCTGAGATAATAAAAAAATAGACTGAACAGCAATGCAATACTCTGAAGAGAGTTCTGAGGAGAGCAGTAAGAATAATTATAGCCAAAAGAAATGTGTTTTTAAGAAGGCAGACTGGAAGATTTAGGCCTGAATAGCCTTACAAAGGTCATGTGAAGTAGGTAAAACGCTGATAAAATAGCTGTTAGAAAGTAGGCAAAATTCTTGTTTAGCATTTTTTAACCTTTGTGAAAGTTACTTGTCTCCTTACGTTTTTTAAAGTCATTTTGCCAAAAATATATTTTTGTTTTTGTTTCTACAGCTAGCCCATCTGTTGTCATCCTTAATATTTCTTATATTAGCTTTAATGTATCAGCTCCCACACACTGTTTTGCGAGGTACATGAGCACAGGCATGAGGGCTCGTGTAGTTAATTGTGCAGTAAAATCATCTACCTCTAAATTATCAGTTAGGTAAGGTTCTATAAATTGTCCTCTATTCAGGGAAACTAATATAACTAAATTAATCTTTATTAAGCTAACTTCTGAAACCTGATATAATAACTTAGTATAATATTTATACCTCTGCAAATCTGTAGTACAGCACAGGGAGAAAGACAACTGCAGAGTACTAAAGAAACTCCAGATCATGAATGAATGTACTGATTTACTTATTTTCTTCCAGTAATAATGCATTCAACTCTTCTTCATAGCTTCTTCAATTTCTGCCTTTCCTGACATTTCCTAACCCTCTCCCATAATTCTCTGTTTAAGCAATCTGCAGCACACAGAGGTATCATTTCAGTCTGCCCAAGAGCTGTGACTCAATGGTTTCCGCTCCGCTTGTTCCCCCAGCGTTGGTGGGCGTTCCAGCAACTTCTGAATCTGCTTTGAATGATCAGCTTGCTTTTTCCAAATTTTGCACTGTATGTTCTAGGCAGGCATTCAACTGTGCATCTGCCCTTTTGTGTGAGATCAGTGTAAAACCATTATGTTACTTAATGTATTTAAATATTTAGACTATTAAAGAATTTTAAACTTCATTAATCCTGCTGTGTGTTTCCGTATTTCCTCAGCCTAAGTCATTTTCTTCTTATATGTATTTTCATTTTTAGGGAGTCTAAAAAGGGGAGGTATTCATGCTTGAACAAATCAAGTGGATTTTGAGTAATCTGCTTTGTCTTCACTTTAAAAAAATATTCTGCACTTAGAAGATTTTAGGTTTAAGAACAATATTGCTGCTGTCAGATTTCTCCTGAGTGACTGGAAGTTGAGAGAAGATGATCCCAGACTTCTAGTCTTTTCATATACAACATATACAGCATTCCTCACTCCATTCCTGCTGCACAAGTTTTGCTTTCACTAGACATTGTCCTCCATATTTTTAAGGCTTTTTTCTTTTTTTTGCTTAACTAGTAGTCCTTCTAATCTTAATTTTTTTTTAGTCATCACCTCATCCACTCTTTCTGTTCAGATTCCTTCTCTAAATTTTAGATAGAGAGCAAAGTTTTTCTTTCCTGTGTTTCATTGTAAGAGTGTTCCAAAAGTAGTCCCACAGATTTTAAAATGATGAGCCAGGGTCCTGCAAAACCCAACTCAGATTTACTTTTAAGGGTGGTATTAAGCTATTTATTTATTATAATATCTATTACTATTGCTATTTAAGGCAGTCTTATACACATATCTCAATTTAGTTGTAGAGATATGCAGAGTTTGATTTAAATGGCAGCTGTTCAATGTCTTACAGTTTAAAGTAGGAATATAACATCAGTTTTAAATTTGACAAAAATAAAATACAAAGCAAGACCAGGAGCTACAGTTACAAGGGTAAATGACCCCATTTGTTTTCAGTTAAAAATCTAGTAGTAGGAACTCTGCTGAATAAAACACACAGTAGAAAGTGATCCTTTCATCCAATTCACTAACACAATGTTGTATCCCAGTATTGTTAAAGTATAATTCCTATATGGAATATATAGTTTTTATATATTTGTTGTTTATAAAATATTTATTTATAGTTCTGCCTGCCCATTTATCTCAAAGCAGTAGAATGGAGAAAAAGAAAAAAATGTTTTTCTGTACAGGAAAAGAGAAAAAATATTTATGTGTGACCAAATAATTTGTTACAGAGCAGGATGCTAATTCAGAGATTTTTACTTCCAGCCTGCTGGCTTTAATCCTTGGGTTGACTTCATTTTAATATAATAAAATACGTCTCTGAAAAATGGAAAATCTAGTAGATTCCATACAATCCTCTAACTGATCAATTTGAACTATAGTCAAAATTCAGTAACAAAAATAAGAACTTAAAAGTGCTCTCATAAAGGCCCTGCAAAAAACCAGAATTGCCTACAATGAGTACATGAAAAAGTTCGTAGTAGTTATTGTAAATGCCTAAAAACCACGCACTGCGTAAGTAGAGACACAAACTGGATAACCTTAAAGAAATATTTAAGTATTCAGAATTCTTTAGAAATTGTATCATCTTTAATGATACCTTTCATCAAAAGCACAGTTGTTGATGTAATACGTTCAGAGCTTCAGTTCCACGCAGTCTTGGGATTGGGTTCAAACCCTGAGATTTAAACCAAAGCTTCTTTCTCCTTTCCTCATTCACACAGGGCACATTGTTGTTTTGCAGGTTACATGTTTAATCCTTTTGCTACCAGTGAAAATAACCAGTTAGCCTGCTCAGTTCCTCTTTTTATCTCCTTTTTGGACTTCCCATTAGAATTAGCTATTCCGCCTCTCTGCCCCTGTGCTCAGGTGAGCCCCCACCTGCAGAGCTGCCCCAGCCCTGGGGCCCAGCACAGGAAGGACCTGGAGCTGCTGGAGAGGCCAGAGGAGGCACCAGGATGATCAGAGGGGTGGAGCAGCTCTGCTGGGAGGAAAGGCTGCGAGAGATTGTTCAGCCTGGAGAAGAGAAGTTTTGGGTTGACATAACTGCAGCCTTTAAGTGCCTGAAGGAGCTGACAGGAAACATGGAGAGAGACAATTTACAAGGGATGGAGCAATAGGATCAGGGGGAATGGCTTCCCACTGCCAGAGGGCAGGGCTAGATGGGATATTGGGAAGGAATTGTTCCCTGTGAGAGGAGTAAGGCCCTGGCACAGGGTGCCCAGAGAAGCTGTGGCTGCCCCTGGATCCCTGGAAGTGTCCAAGGCCAGGTTGGATGGGGCTTGGAGCAGCCTGGGCTAGTGGAAGGTGTCCCTGCCCATGGCAGGGGTGGAACTGGATGGACTTTAAGGACCCTTCCAACCCAAACCATTCCACATTCTATGATTCTGTGATCACATCTTATCTGCAACTAAACCAGTGATTTTGCTGTCCAGGGTGCAAACAATCCCAGTCCTAACAGTGATAGTGGAGTACCTCAGGCTAGATGGTGTGCACAATAGATTCTGATGAAAATGTCCCAGGGGTGTACTGCAGCTCTGGACAGTTCTCTTCATAATCCAGTTCACACTAGGTACAAAGGTGGAAAAATCCATTATTGTACCAGCTGATGTTTTGGATAACTTGTGCTTTCAAAACCTTAACAAGATAACTGGGGAGGAAAATGTATTTGCAGTGACATTTAGACATGGTAGGCAGTTACTTGGTTAAGGACAAACAGTAGAAGTGTGATGCAATATTTCAATATTGCTGTTGTATCTGCAGAATTCCCCTGTGTTTCTTTATTCTTTAAACTCAATAAAATCTCTATTTCTAATGCTGATTAATTTTAGTTGTTTCCTTAGGCTTGTTTCTTTTTATTATTCTTCCTTACCTTTGGTTCCTGGAAAACAGCTGAAATCCATTGGTAGGGCAGTAAGAGCTGTGAATAGTCTATACCCTGCCCAAACCTACTTTCTAGATAAATCTGCATTGCCAGGGCTGGCAGAATAGGCTATTTCATATGCACTGTCACTTTTTTTGACACAGTAACAATGTTCACCTTAATTTGTGTAGTTTCAAGCAAGCAGAGAAAGTTAACGAAACACTAAGGTTAAAAAAATGACAGTTACTCACATTGCTAACATTGCTAATAGAAAAAGAATAGTTTAATAATGTTTACACTGAAATCTTGATGAGTATATATATAAATTGCAAAATTAATTTAGCATTAAAAACCTCATTAAAATTAAGACATTTTAAAATACATCTACAGCAGCAGCTATGATTCACAGTGTGGGAGAAGGCAATTGCTGAGGATTTCTGTGAACTTTGACTGCAGCTGGCGTCACCAACCACAGTTCCCAGGAGAACAGCAAATGGTGTGACAGATGCCATGCAATAAAAGTTACTTGTGGATTCATAGAAAAGTGCCCTTTCAAATGACCAATCCATCCTATTATGGAGAAAAATCAATGCACGTTGTGCCTTTCAGTTTATTTACATTTCTTTGCATTTTAAGATGGCTTTCCCTGTAGCTGTTTGCTTACTATACAATTAAAATAATGTTATTTGTGGATCCTTTTGTCAATGAAGGTAAGAAGGCTAAACAATATTGCATTGATAGGAAATGAGATTATTAGTGGCAGGTTTCTTTCTAATTGATGCAAAGTTCAGGAAATAACACATCTGAGATTAGCTCAGAGGGTCAGAGCACAGTGCTAATAATGCCAAGGTCATGGGGTCAATCCCAATACGGGCCATTCCCTTAGGGGTTGGACTCTGTGATCCTCACAGATCCCTTCCAACTCAGAATACTCTGTGATTCTGTGATATGGCAGGATGTCTCCTCACAGTGCTCAGCTGTGACTCACCTGGAGCTTTGCATGTTCTGATCTTTTTGGCTGAGATATTTTCTGAGAAGATTGAGATACCAGTTCTCATCTTCTCTCTCAAGGATGAATGGTAATGAGCAGAAGTTCTTAAGGTGGAGAGAACTTCAGTTCACGAGACGGCTGTGAAATTTGTCAGACTCCTTCCAGAATGAGGTGAGGTTTGGTCATTTATCAGGCCTAGACCTGATATTTCAGAGTTGCTTGACAAATCACATGATGTTATGTATTCATATTTCCCCACAGGATTTCTGTTATTTGGTGTGTGTATATATATATACACATATATATATGTAACACATTATTGTTTCTCAGGATTTCATTTTAACCGATGAAGCTTCATTAATGAATAAACAGATCTTTACAAGTGGGTGATGAAAGTGATAGGTGACTTCTCCTCTTGTCTCTGAAATTCTATTCTGGGGAATATAGCAGTGGCATTATTGATTTCCATTGCTTGACCACTCTTGCATTGTTATTATTTAGCCTGGGAAGAAAGAACATTGTTAAGGATGAAGAATGAACAGATGGATGAATGCTCATCATACATACAACAGAACATATTTCCATTTCTTCTGTATTTTGGTTATCTGTGGGATACATCTGTGTATAAGATTTTCATGTATCAATTTATATTTGTGTCCCACAGAATGCAGATCCATCTTTAAATTAATCTAATGTTGGTTTGGGTTTTTTTAAAAAAACACAAAGTATTGCAAAGGAATCTGTGGTGGGGTAGCTGCTCGAGAAAAATATTCTTTATATCTGAATGTGTTAACTAAACAGGGTAGGAACAGCAAATGGATGGTAATTTACACCCTAAGTTTTCTATTCTTAGAAACTCACACACTTCACATCCACTCCAGTCAAGGTCTGCCCCTCCACTCCAGTTTAGAAACACACCCTGGTCCTAGAGGAGCAGAAAAGTCACTCCCACCACTCTGTGTCTGAGCTCTGGCCCATGGGTCAGCCTTTCACCTGTGGTTCCTGCTCGAGGTCAACATTTCACATGGGGTGTATGAGGGTCTAAACATCAAACATGAACCTCTTCTTGTGTTTAAATTTTTTTTCCAGTTTATAATATTTGTATGTTTTCTGAAATAAAATTTTATTCCAAAAATTGCTACATTAATACCTGTAAAACCCCCTACCTGTGAACCATTTGACCTGGTTTTGTCAAATATAGGTTTATCATTCTGATATTGAGATTAGCAAGTATCTCTCAACATCAGGAATTTTTATTTAGCACCACCAAAGTTTCAGACATTAGTCTATATCCCCACCTGTTTGTTTAGTCTGGCCCTGTACCTCTGACCAAGAAAGACCTTATACCTACAAAGACTCCTAGTAGTGAGGAAGGAATAGTTTGGAAAACCCCAGGGTGGCAGGGGACCCTCACCACCAAGACCAGATGGAGGGGAGTCACAAAGACATCATTGAGACCCTTGGAAGGGTGGTATGTTCCCACCTAACCCCTGTCACTCTCTCCCTGTCCCCCCCCCACACGTCTTTTTCTCTTTCTTTTTCTTTCTTTCTCTCTTTTTCTTTCTTTCTTTCTTTCTTTCTTTCTTTCTTTCTTTCTTTCTTTCTTTCTTTCTTTCTTTCTTTCTTTCTTTTTCTTTCTTTCTTTTTCTTTCTTTCTTTCTTTCTTTCTTTTTCTTTCTTTCTTTTTCTTTCTTTCTTTCTTTCTCCCTTCCTTCCTTCCTTCCTTCCTTCCTTCCTTCCTTCCTTCCTTCCTTCCTTCCTTCCTTTTCTCCTCCTTTCCCTTTGCATCTTTTACTATTAAATACAATACATCAAGTTTTTTGGCACCAACCTCTAACCTCGTTTTGTTTCAATCACATTTTTTGGGTATCTTTCAAACCTGTCTGGGTTCAACCTATTTTATTCACAGAGGCTTAGTTTCCATTGGTCTTCTCTGTTTAAACCAGTTGGTAACAGGGAGGACTAGAAAAGACTAGTTCAGCTGGAAGGGACCTACTGCTGACACTTAAGGGCTGACCAAAACTTAAAGCATATTAATGACATTTTAATTTCCCATGTGATAGGCAGAGGAGGGCAGAGGATTCTGAGCTACCCAAATGAGCAGTACCCTGTCCACAATGTACAACCTGATCAATGTGATATTGGATTGGATTTCTTTGTGCATGCACTCGTGTGCAGCTCTTTATATGCCAGTCTTTAGTGTAAAAATATAAGCTTAAAAACAAATGATCTATTCCAAATTTAAAACTGTTCAATCCCAAATTTAATCATTTAGCCATTTACAAAGCAGATTATTCTCCATCTTGATAGTGTCAACTGTTTAGGGTCCCCTGAGGAAGTTAGACCCCCAGACACTGTGGGAATAGTACTTTCTAATTGCAGAGATGTTGAGGTAAAATCTTTAAAACACAAAGCAGTGTTCCTCTTTCTTCTCTACTCTCCACTGAGTGCAAGAAATAGAGTCAGCACAGTGTCAGGTCCTAAGCTCATTCACAACCTCTATAAAGAGAAATTATACACTACTCTTACTGCCTAAAGCAACTACTTTTCAAAAAGAAAGTCTTTCAATTTTTATGGGTTTTTTTAATATCTTACGTTACACAGCAGAACGCAAGTATTCATCATTACATCACTAAAGATTCAGAAGCACAAAGAGCATTTTTATTAATCCAGTGGCAGTAATTTAACACCTACTAGACTGCACGTGGGATGTTTGCTGGAATAGGTATTTTTTTCCAAATGGAAAGGGAGGCACTTGAGACCCCCGCCTGCAGCGTAGGCTCTTACAGGTTAGGGCACGGTCCTAATTACACCAAGGCCATGGGTTTGATCCCTGTATGGGCCACTCAATCAAGAGCTGGACTTGATGGTGCTTGTGGGTCCCTTCCAACTCAGAATATCTTGGTCTGAGGCTCGGTGTCCAGATGTGTACTGTTTGTGGCAGCAGAACCCATTTAGCACTGGTCAATACGGCTGAAGAGCAGAACACATCTGAAAGGCATTTTCTCGCCCACAGTTTGTTACCACAATTTGAACCAGTCTTGAACCAACAGTAAGATAATTCACTTGGATTTTTGTTGGATCAAGCTCCTTCTAGAATCTGACAGATCGCAGCAGGCACGTTCTGTCCACGCTCACCAAATCTCACTCCAGAACACTGCGGCAAAAACCAAGTGAAAAGTCAACTCATCTCCTTCCAATCACAAGCTTCCAAAGAGTCTTAGCAGAGGTTCTTCTTTCTAAAGAATAAATTGCTGCCTTTATTTCAAAATTCATTTCAAACAAATGTTTTTGTCTGGCTACAACATGGATGGCCATTCCAGCAATTCTCTTTATCATCCAGCAATAACACACCATACCCAAAGTCAATGCATTTGTCAGTGAAAGAAATAATATTCACACACCTGAATTTAATGCCACCTAAGTCTGCCAAACAGGTATTAGAATGACTTAATTTAGTATTTTCTTAATACATTCTTGCTAGCATTCCCAACATGTATTTTTACTAATGACTTAAGAAACAAACAAAAAACCCAGCATACCCCCAGTACTGAAAGCACACATGGTATTTTCAATTTTTTCACAATTTTGTTTAAGTAACAACAAAAATATTTTTTTTAAAGGCCTGAGGATGTATTTATGCTTCTGAAACTGCAGGAGAATATCTCACACACTTTTCTGAAGTGCAAGGCTGTACGTTGAGAATTCCAGTAGAAGTTTGTCATATGTATGTCACTTTAGAAGTTTAAAAACCTTCGTGTCTCAAAGATAAAATTAACCAGTTTTCTGATACACTTGGGCCTTTGGATAAGAGGTCTGTTGCCAACATAACAATTTGATACAGATAAATCAATGAAGAAAATCATGTGCATGCACAAAGAACACTGTGGACAGGGTACTGCTCATTTGGGTAGCTCAGAATCCTCTGCCCTCCTCTGCCTATCACATGAGAAATTTAAAAGTCACTAATATGCTTTAAGTTAAAGTCAATGAAGAAAATCCAGACAATATTAGCAAATTAGAGTGCCCTGCCATTTGTCTTCTACCTGGGGAGAACAGGAATTTAAGAAATAGCTTAACTTAAACATGAGCAACCAGTGTCAATAAGATTGGCATAAGTCAGAATTTCCCAGCCTGAGAACAACGGCAAAAGAGAAAATGGTTGAAAGATTTTAAGCTGGAAAGACTGTTATCACTACAAATGTAGAACTTAGCTTTTAAGTAGAGATTAAATGATACAGGTATTTTCCAATTCTGCCAGTTTCAGAATTGTTCTTTTTGGGGTCTGAGTTTGTTGTTTGTTTGGGTTTATTTTTTAGAAATTGTATTTAAATTCCTGGAAATCGATTACAGTTTGAAAGTCATTCTAGTTCTGTACCTCTGCAGGTGCCTACTGCCATCTTGTGTACTTTTGTTGTCATGTGAATGGACATGTCTTATAACCAAAAGGTCTACTAAGATGTATAAAGTACATTCAGGATTTAATGGATAAAGCCACTCTATATATCAAGGCATGGACAGTGAAACTGGAAGAATTAGAAAATACCTGTATCGTTTAATCTCTACTTAAAAGGTAAGTTCTACATTTGTAGTGATAACAGACTTAGTCTTTCCAGCTTAAAAGATTTCAATCATTGTTTTCTCTTTTGCTGTTGTTTTCAGGGTCTTTTCCTTTTCCTTTTCCTTTTCCTTTTCCTTTTCCTTTTCCTTCTCCTTTTCCTTTTCCTTCTTCTCTTTTTCTTTTTCTTTTTTCCTTTTCTTTTTCCTTCTTCTCTTTTTCTTTTTCTTTTTTCTTTCTCTTTTTTCTTTTTCTTCCTTTCTGAGCTGTTTTGGTGCTGAATAGGCTCCTTGTGTAACTTAAGACCTCATTTAAGTGTTGTTGGCCCTGCAGGGTGAAGCTTCTGTATGTACACTTCAGTGCTGTGCGTTATAGATCCTTTAGGATGCACCTTGCACAAAACAGCACACAAGAAGGTTGTCTGGAAGATATATTTGATCATTTTTCTGAGTAGATGTCTCAGAGGAATTCTCCTCTGCCTGGGTCCAAGTTTTCCACTGACCTTTATGTGCAAACATAGATTAACAAAGCCCCCGTCACAATATATGCCAGAAATCTGTGAAAAACTGCTTTGACTTTGTGTGGCGGGGGGGGCTACAGGGGTGTGTCCTGTGAGAAGCTGCTGGTCGCTTCCCCATGTCCGGCACAGCCGGCTCCAGGTCCAAGGGTGAGCCCAGCAGTGAGGGCAGCAACTCCAGGTCCAAGGGAGAGCAGCTTTCAGAAGGGAAAAAGTTCCTGTGCAGAGGGAATCGCAGCCGGAGAAGAGAGGAGTGTGTGGAGGAGCAGCTCTGCAGGCACCAGGGGCAGTGCAGAAGGAAGGGCAGGAGCTGCTCCCGGTGCTGCGGCCGAGAATTCCCGGAGATTCCGTGGGGCGGCCCGTGGTGAGGCAGCGGTGCCCCTGCAGCCCACAGAGGGCACGGGGGGCAGGGATCCCATCTGCAGCCCCTGGAGGAGCCCCCAGCGGAGCAGGGGGATGCTCAGAGGGGGCTGTGAGCCCGGGGGCAGCCCGTGCCGGAGCAGCTCCTGGCGGGGACCTGCAGAGCCGTGGGAGAGGAGCCCACGCTGGAGCAGTTTGCTGGCGGGGCTGGTGAGCCCGTGGGGAGCTCCGGCTGGAGCAGGATGGGCCTGAAGGACTGGCTGCAGCCCCTGGAAAGGGATGCTGGAGCAGCTGGGGAGAACTGCAGCCCGTGGCAGGCAGGGAGTCCCGTTGGAGAAGTTCACGGAGAGCTGTCTCCCACGGGAGGGATCCCGCATGGAGCAGGGGAAGGTGTCTGACTCCTCTCCCTGAGCAGCAGCAGGAACAGCCTGGGATGAACTGACCGTGACCCCCATTCCCTGTCTCCCTGTGACGCTGGAGGGAAGACGGTAGAAAATTAGCAACAGAGCCTGAGAAGGAAGGAGAGGTGGGGGGAAGGTGTTTTTAGGATTTGTTTTACTACTCATTATCCTGCTCTGATTTTGGTTGGTAACAAATTTAATATTCCCAAGTCTAGTCTGTTTTGCCTGTGGCAGTGATGGGTTTGTGACCTCTCCCAGTCCTTATCTCAACTCAGGAGCCTTTTGTTACACTTCCTCTGTGTGGTCCTGTTGTGGAGGGGAGTGATGGAGCAGCTTTGTTGGGCACTTGGCCCCCAGCCAGGGTCAAACCACCACAAAAGCCCTTTGAGATCCTAAGGTAAGGAGTCCTACAGAAAATATTATTTTACACAGGTGTTACACTTCTTTGGGAGATAGAAACTGTAATTGTAGAATAACTGGTCTAGTTTACAGACACGTATTATGAAACACTTCTTACCTGCCTTGTTAGTCTGTCTGCTAAGAGGGGATGAGCAAAACCGGCCAGGAGATACCTTAATTGCAAAGTGGGATCAGCAGGCATGTGTGGGATTTGCACTCTGCTGCAATTTCAAATGTTGTAGTTATAATATTAATTTTAAAAGATAACTTCAACAAAAGCACAAAAAGCTGTATTTAAAATATGAATGAAAATGTAATCAAAATGAAGAAAATACTATAAAATTTTTCTGAGACATTATATTGCAGCCAAGAAAAATGTTCAATAATTGGATGTATTGTCAGGGACCATAACACAGGCTTCTCAGGTTAGAAAGATCTTTGATTTATTTTAGAAACGAGGTTTGAAAACTGGCAATTCACAGTTTATCCTGTCAGGCTGAAAACAGCCTTGTTGAAGAGATAGCAGGAGATAGTTTGCTTCCATCAGGGAGTGGGAAAGACAGGCAGTTATATCTTCAGTTATACCTCAAGTGTTTGCACTCAAATCCGTTGGAATCTGTGTAAAAAATGAAAATATTATAGCTCTGTACCTCGGCTAGAATAAAAATGAAAAGATAACCACCTCTGACTAAATAATTAGCTACCTGATGTGTTAGAACTCATCCTGTTCAGTACTTCAAATGAGAGAGATTATAACGAGGTTGAAAGGCAGTAATAGGAAAATCTATGATCTCAGAGTTCAAACTCTAGTTCACTGTTAAGTCCAGTGAAGTTTGACATGTTTTGAAGGGAGAAAGTGGAATCTCAGACTTTAAATTCATGCACAGATGATGTTTTGTTCAAGAAAATTCCCTCACAGAAGTGAGACACAGAATATCCTTATAAAGTGAACAGTACCACACTTCTTGGTCTTAGGTATTAGAGGCACCAGCACTGTAAAAGCTGAATCCATCCAGAATTCAGATGTATGCATCGTTACCAATTCTTTCCCAGATTATTTGACAAGTAGTCAATCTGCTTTAAAGCTTTAGCTATTATGTTTATGGACCTGATGGATGGGAGCCAGAAATACTCCAAGTCATTATCTGTCACTCTGTGTCCATGAGTGTCCCTGGCCATTCCACTCCTCCTGCATCACTCTTGAAGAATTCTTCTCCACTTTATTCACTCTTGGTGCTGAGATCTTGAAATTCCCTCTTAAAAGTAACTCTTCTAACTAACCTTTAGTATCAGCCTTTCTTCTACTTTATAATTTTTTTTCCTTTAGAGCAGCTCTACTTAGCACTGCTCCAGACCAAACCAAACCCCAAATACTCTCTAGGTCTAAAAATTAAAAGGAACAGGAACTTGACCTGTTGGTGCACTTATGTGGAAAATCAATTTCTTAGATCCAATTATTGCTAACATGTTTTTAACAGTGGGGACTCACCTTCCTATACCTCTGTTTTCTTTCCTAAGGTTTTATTTTTTTACATTAGCTCTTTTTTTCAGGGATCATCTGCTATTCATATCTGTATAATTTAGAACACAGGTGTGTCCTAATCTCAGTTTAACCCTTCTAAGTGTATATTTCGAATTAATTTCATTAATTAGGTTAATTCATATAATGTACTCTATGCAAAAGGACTCCATAAAGTCCTTTGAGAGGATAAACTGCCTCATTTCTATAAAATAATTGTCTTTGTTAAAGGCAGTATAAAAGAATACATCTCCAGATTTAAGGTTAATTTATTTATTAACAAAAAAAAAGGAAATTAGTTATGTATGAGTGTCTTCCATCAAAGTGAGAAAATAGATTAAATTACTTGGTTTTGTCTTTGCTTTAACTGAGGACTGTTTTTTTAATTGAAACAACCCTATTTATTCAGAATTCCACTTAAAAACCTCCTATGCAGTCTGCCCAAATAAATCCATTTCTTTGTTAATCTGATGTTTAATGGAGACTTTAAACCTTAAAACTATTACATCTTACTGATATGAGACTGCTATGAACAGCATGTGACTGGAAATGTTCCAGTCACCATCCCTGAAAGGGTTCAATAAATATGTGGTTGTGGGACTTGAGGACATGGTTTATTGGTGAACATGGTGGTGGTGCTGGGTTGATGGCTGGACTTGAAGATGATCTTAAAGGTCAGTTCCAGACTTAATGTTTCTGTGATTCTAAGTCAAGAAAAACCAAAGCCAAATTATTCAGTCCTCTGAGTTGAAAACTTTCCTGATCCGTTCGGGATGTGAGGGGGGGTTTTTTGTTTTCTGGGGGTTTTTTGCATGATTGAAACAATCAAAAATCTGAGTATCGTAGGAAAAACAGCTGGAAGTCCAAGGTCATGATGTTGCTCTGGAACTTGGACTGTTGTCCTGCTCATAAGTGACAAAAGTTCTGTTATTGGGAAATAGCCCTGAAACTATTCTTAACTTATGAGGAAAGTACTGGTGTTGATGCTAAAGATTTTTAGCTTTTTCATATATTTGTAGCTTTGTAGATTCTTAATATGTAGTTGTATAGTTTCTACTACTTTTCTTGCCCTTTCTCACATTTTAGAACAATAAGATAACCCTTTCTAACACGTGGGTGTCACACTCTTGAAATTCTGTTCAGTCTTATTTTCAAGAAAATAATTTCTAACAAGGACACTGTTTTGTACCAGAACTTCAGAGACATAACAAGAAACAGGGCAGAGAAGCCCATGGAGCAATTCCAAGGGGCAGACCCAACGGTGGGTTGCTGGGGCAACTGTTCTCTAATTGGATGTCCTACTAGATATCCTAATTAACTTAAAAAAATTATGGGACTCCTGTGCCGTGTATGAGCATAGCTGTACTTGTGCACCTGGAAGCTTTTGTTAAAGAACTGCTTTTTATCTTACCACTTTCACATTGTTGGGAAAAGTTTTTCTTCTGATTCCAGGCAAGAGTGTCTTCCAGAGTCCCTAGATCCATAATCAACCTCTTGTACCTCCTCAGAAAGGTAATTAAAATTAAAGCTAGTTGCCTTTACTAATATTTATGGTTTATCTCAGTTAAAAGAAAAATAAAATTATTAAGTTTTGCTTTAAAAAACTACATTGGGTTTTATAGTTTATTACATTGGGCTTCATAGAACATTTATCTGCTGACAATACAGCAAATTTTGCTTTCCACTTGTGGCTGTGGCTCAGTCTACATGGTGGGAGAGCAGCCACCAGACCACAGAGGAGGGAGTGGTACCCACAGAGCCATCCCTTGTGCACAGGATAGAAATCGGGGCAGAAATTTAGAAATATTAACTGGCACAAACCAAGACATAGAGCTGTGGGCTGAAGAATGGGAAAGTTACAGAAAAAGCCAGAAATTAGAATTTTTAATGCCAGTTGAAAACTTCCATTATCAGGTCTTGAACCTGACTCAACCATAGCTGGCTTGGCATGACATTTCAATTAAAAGTTGAGAAGACTTGTCACTGATAGAGATGAATAGTTTTTAATTAAATATCTCTTGAAAGATCCTGTGAAACAAACTGGGGCAAAGTTCTTCTAATAGGCTAAATACAGAATAATGAGGACAAAATACAGCTTAGTGCAGTCTAATTATTCACTGGCTAATTTCCACAAGTACCTTTTTTTCTTTCTCTTTCATAGAATTCAGAATGCCTCATAAGGAACACTGCACTGAAAACACTGGGTCACCATTATTGAAGATATGCTACCAAAACTAAGGGGAGTAGTGCCCTTCAGCTGTAACAACAGGATTTAGGTATACTTCTGTACATAATTCCATCCCACTTTGCCAAGAGAAAACCAAGACTGTACTGCCAGAACAACCAGAATTTCCACATATCTCTGAAAAAGTATTTCCCTACAAAGTACTTGTATGCTTAGGTCGTCCTTAACAGAGTTCATGTTGAGGCTTCAACTTCATTAACCTGACAGATTAAAAAATAAATGTGCAAATCAATATTTATGAAGAAGACACATACCAAGTTCGTGTCATGCAGCATGATTTTTATTTTTCTTTATGTTTTATTCATTTATATTTATTTATAACACATGGTTACAATCAAATATCTTTCTACTCATGCATTAAAAAAGGAAGGAAAGAAACCACTAAACACCGACATATCTAATACTATCTCAAATCTCAGAAATCGTGGGTCAGGTAGAAACACAAAAGAGCATAAAACTTCTACTAGTGGCAGCTTCTTCTCTATAAAATTTGCTTTGCCAGCCACTTAATCTTCCCATAATTAGGCAGTCCATTGGTAACATGTGGTTAAACTAGAAATTGATGTTGCAGTTAATAGTTATATCAAATTATAACTGCCATAAAGCAATCAACTCTTAAAAAGGCAACTTTGCTTTCTAGTGTTTTCCGGCGTTAAACTACAGCATGAAGTTACTAAATCCCTCTTTATAGAAAATTCCCTTCCTTACCTGCAACAGACAAAATAGTGATAGTAGATTTTTGATAACTTTAGAGCCAAATGATGTTAGAAAGACACTTTATCTCTGTGTCAATAGGACTCGGAATCATAAGGTGTTGAGTGAGTCAACAGAGAGCTCCACGGGCCCCAGGAATTCATGCTGGGAGAAACTTACGTGTCAGCAATTTTTCTGACAGAAAGATCATCTCCTTGAGGGACAGGCAGTGGTTGGTAGCATCTTGGAGCAACAAAGCTTGGAAAATACACCTTTAACTCCTCTCCCCACTCAGTTACCAGTATCCTGCAGCCAATATTGGAGTGGGAAGATCATGTTTACTCAGTAATACAGGGCTGGGTTATGAATTCCAGAGAGACATGATGATGTTCAATTGAATTAGTCTCATATCGAAGCTGCTCATCAACAGACAACATAAAATGACTTAACAGCTGCTATTTATGATAGATAATAAAATCTGAAGAAAAACAATGATGAAGACCTTGTAATTTGCTGAATTATGTGCTGGAAGTGCAGATATCTTGGATATCTGCAAATGCAACCATGGAATAATAAAACAGCATTTCCTGACCTTTGACAGATAAAATGAATTTTTTACAGATAAAAAGAGTTTTTTAATTTGTGAATTGGGTTATTGCATTGGCCACCTCCTTCCAACATGGAATAATTCCATGAAGAGAGTTGGAATGTTACAACTAGAAGGAAACTTTAAGGAACTACATCTTTTTCAGTTCTCCATACCAGATTAAGTCACAAGTTTTGACATTGCATTTCAGCATCTTCCAGTTTTACATACACTTTGTATATCAGAGTGGCATCGACAGCTACATACACAGAATTTTTAACAGTTCTTGTGCCCAGCATGACTTCTGCAATTCTATTTGAAATCAAGAAAACTGATGGATCAAGATACAAACTGTTTGGTAAATGAAGGAGAAGTGGAAGAAGAGAGAAATAAGTCTTGCAATTGCAGGCTACCACTCACAACCTTTCATGAGTAGACCAGTGCCCTGACAGTTGCCAAGAAAAAGACGGCTAACCTTCCTAAACCTCCTCTTTTCCCTCTTTATTGATGACCATGACATTAGATGACATTAGATGAACAATATCAATTAACTCAGGTTGCATACCTGTGCCCTCCCAAACTCTTTCACATCCCCCCGCCTCACTAGGAGGCAGAATGAGGAACAGAGTTTGGTGCTGTGCAAACACTGCCTTGAAATAACTAAAACATTGGCTGAGTTATCAGCATGGTTTTGGTCACAAATCTAAAACACAGCACCATACAGAATTAGCTCGATCCTAGCCAGACTTTGAGAAGTTTCATCTGTAGACAAAAAATGTGGTAGAAACAAGGTTTTGTGCACTGCTTTTCTTGGAAGTGATTTATCTGTGAAAGGTAGTGGGAAGACCCTGTACTATTTTTGAAGTTGTGGTCATCGTCCAGTAGTGTATTAAATATTGCCATATCATAATTCTGACTCCCATCAAGCTGCACGTCACAGAAGAAATTCAGTCCCTCTCACAGACATGAGGAAAAGTCAATCTCTCACCTTGAAAACTCTTATTTCCAGAACAGAACATCATGGTGAAGGCTGCATCAAACTGCAGGGCATTAAACCTTGTCCTGCAGCACCACAGCTATTATCGAAACAAAAGAGGTATCTGATAGAAAAATAGCAAAACTAGCTGAACGCTTATAAAAACTTTAAAATGGCACCATGGGTAGGAAATTGTGAATCAGCTGAATAAATATGTAATGGAGTTTATTGCCTTAGAGAATACAGGACTGGGAGTGGCACTTGCTCAGATTCTGCCGAGGTTGGGTGCATGGGGTTACCAAGCATTCAAAAAGCCAGGAAACAAAACCTGCCCTTCTTTCTGCTATTACTGTGGGCCTGGTTCCTACAGTACATCACCGTGTCCCACAGCCATAGGGAGGAGGAGGAGAGAAGATCCAACAGGCAGGAATTGTGCAGCAAGATTGATCCATCTAATCACTCCACAAACCTCCTGTAGACCTTCCTCTCCACAGTCCCAACTGGACAAAGGACCAGCCACCCCTCGGGGGTGATTGGCCAAAATCCTAAAACATCCACTGTCAAAACACTTTCCCACTACACCACAAACAAGACCCTTCAAGGCTGCAGGCAGCCTGGCCGTCCACACTCCCCGCCACCCCCCCTGCAAGAGAGAAAAGTCTCCCACGGACCCAGAAAATAACAAGAAAATCCTCACTAACAGCATCTTTGTACCCACATTTCTGCCACACTGTGAAATGCACACTGCTATGCAGCAACCTGAACTCTCAGCGAGCTGAGGCACTTGTTTCCTGCATGGTAAAAATAGAACTTGGTGACCTGAGGTTATAGGATGAAACACTGAAATGTTTCCATTTCTTAAAAAATCATGGCTCGTGCGTCACTTATAACTCAGTAAAACACTTGTATTGACACTTTAAAAACCCCCCATGAAATATTCCAGCAAGTTTTGAAAAACTGTTTTTGCTGGTCTGATGTGGATGTGGTGAACTGTAGGACACTTGCATTTGAATATGCACCTTCAAATGGGAATGCTACATCCCTTGTGTTTGCCTGGAGACAATGCTGTTGCATCAGCAGCTCCTCATTCTGTTTGTGGTTGCACAGCAGCTCTTGGGGAAGAATCAAAAGGCCTGTGTTAGCTGTTAGCCATGATCGACCAAGTGGTTTTGATCATACTAGAACCACTGCCTTGAGAAGTTAAACTTTTATCACACTTTCAGACAAGTACTTGTGCTTGACAAAGGCAGATAATTAAAATATTTATCACTTCTAGATTTAAAATATGTAGTCACAGTGTTTAATCTGTCTGCTTATAACAGATACTTAACTTTTATCCACTTATTTCCATAGCAGTTCTAAAAATTTGTGCTTGATGCAAGATAGTATGAGCTCGGCTGATATATGTTTTTGGAAAGGCACCTCCTTACAAATTGTTCTCTTAGTATTTTGAGTGGGGCTTGTCATATTTATTTATTTACTAGGTCAGCCATAGATTCATATAAAATTTAAACCCTTTAAAGCCTAATAATTTATGAAGGTGTTTCAGTCTTCTGTAATTCTTGAATCAGCAGACAGGTTTATATCTCTTTTATTTAATATCCTAGTAGTGACAGGTAAAGAATATGTCTGCAAAACAAGTTGTCCAAAAACACGGTGGCTTAAGCATTAGGCAAAGACAAATGATCCAGTTGTGAGCTTCCTTTTAGTCCAGCTGAGAGCTAACAACAGCTCTCTGATCCAGTGGATGTGGTGTAGGTTACACATTTGTATAGATGGACTGTCAAAAGTAAAAATAATGAGTCGCTATTTATTCACATAAACATGGTAATCTATTCCATACGAGGACAAACAAATAAAGCAAATTATTTAGCATATTTCTCAAGAGAATAAAATCTGGCTTTCTGGGGAGAGGTAAAATGCATTAGAAGGACAATTTATTTTGCTCCTCAAAAACAATTTTGGCAACAAACACTCTGCATGAGAATGACACCCACTGATCTGACCACAACTTCTGTTGACAGCAAGAAACCTCTAGGTTTATTCTTCACAAATAAATAAACATTGCAGCAAAATGCAATTCATGATAAACTCAATGTTCAAAAAATTGGTGAGTGCTACATTTTGAAGGCTAACACAAATATTCCTTAAAAACCTTCTGCAAAGTATCTTGTGGCATTTCTAAAAGGAAGTACTGAAAAACAGGAGGCTATCACTATAGCTGTGTGTAAATGCTCCAAGCTAACTGTAAAAATTCTATTACCAAGCAGTTCATTTTTTGCCCACTGCCTTTAATTTTACCAATTCTAATTACTAATCCGAATTTTAAACCCTGCAGAAGAGGACAAGACACCAGGGACTGCTGCACCAGTACATTCTGAATTTGGATCCCCATGTGTTTTGAACCAGACAAAATGCTGGCTTGGGTTTGTGTGGTTCTTTTTTCAGTGGATGACTTCTTTTTTCCCTCCAGTTTAATGGGGCTGTGTTTGACTTTCATTCTAACTTAGGAGTCGGACTGATTTCATAGAGAGTTTTCCCAGCCCTTGGTAAGGTCTTGTGGTGACAAAATTTAGGCATTAATCATGAAAAACACAAAGTGGCAAATGATACAGAGGCATTTTTCTGTTAGACAAAGGAATACAATCCAGTGCTTGCAACTGTCGGAAATTGAGAACTCCTTTGCACTAATGATTCATTCTTGGTGAAGCACACCAAGACATGTGGGGGATTTCCATAATTGCAGGGGAATTCAAGACTGAATAGTTTGATTAAGGAAAAGCATTGTGGTTTGGGGGAATTGAGACTAAATGCTTATAAAAAACATTGGTCTATAAACTGTACAATGACAAAATGGCTCGGTCTAGTAATAAAATCATTCAAAGAAACAAGCCAAAAGGAATGTTGTGTGGTTTTGCAATTGTGATACCTGTCTGTGTAAAGAATTTGATTTTATGTTATTTTTAATCTTGGTCTCCATGGTTATTTAGTGCAGGGCTATTTTTGCAGAACCTATGAGGAATGTATACATAATTAGTAGCATCATATTTTTGGGGATAGTGTATTGATCACTACCACCTCTGTTTGTACTTTTTAGGACCAAGAGAAAAAGGAAAATATTTTAAAAGCATTCAGAGCCTGTAACACCACAGGTATGTTCCTATGAGTACCTGTCTTTCCAATTGGATCCCTTTTTATGAACATCTTCTCCTTAATACTCCTACGTATTTCTCTTATATAATCAGTCTGGAAAACAATGATGGTTCATGTTATAAGCTTATTAAGGAATTTTTACAAAAATAAGTAAACACATTCTTAGACAGGATGATGGTTTATCAGCTGCCCTGTTTCCTGTTTAAAATCCTTGTTACGAGAATATGTTTTCACATATCAATTCTTTTGGAATTTGAGGATGGAGGTTATCGTGTTCCTTTAATTAAATGAACTGAGACCTTGGACTGTGATTCCAATTAGAGTCATTACCATAGTCTCATCCTCATTGCCTCCTCCTTACTGAAAATCAAAACATGATATTGATTTTGGAGCCTTCTATTTTAAAGGGTAACTTCATTGCCAAATGCCACTCTATAGCAGGTCATCTCCCCTTCTTCCTTATTTATTTTAATTTATATGACCACAAAATCTTTTCCTATCTGTTTTAACATCTCTTTTCAAAGACTTTTCAAAATCAAGTTCAAAATCAAAATCTTTGAAATCAAAATTTTTTCAAATCAAGTTTATCTTGATTGAAGCAATGTGCAAATTCTCTTCTTCACTTTTAAGGCACATCTTCCTTCAGCCATTTATTTTATCACTGCATGCTGTTTATTCCTAACATGATTACTGGAAGAGTTAGTCACCTCCTCAGATTCAGAGGCCTTTCTTGTACTATTTTCCCTGTTGTTCACAATATGAGATTAAAGAAGCAATATGTATCTGGAAATGAAAAATCCTATATAACTTTAAGCTCCTTAGTTTACTTCAGCAACTCATTCCCTGAAACTCTCAGAGGTTGCCTTTCGGAAATGAAAAATATTATCTAAAATTTTAAAAAAACTCAACAATCCGAAGGAACAACTCCATGCAACTTGTTATTTTATCAGTTCTTACAGTAAATGAGCAGTTTTCCTACATACTGTCCACTCGTTAAAATTAATTAATTAAAATTAATTTTTTTAATTAAGTCTTTGCTACCATTAACCCTCTTTTTATTTATTAGATTATTTGAAAATTGGAGCAGCTTCAGCAGTAATTCTTGTTTAATCTGTACCTCAAACACTAGTTTTCTCCCCTAATGGTAATTTGGTTGGGTTCAGTTGATTAAATCCAGTGTTATTGAAAGGGTGTTTATACTGCAACACATTTCTGAGACACAGGTTTCTGCTCACAGCAGCACTAAAATTCTGTCTTTCTGGCTTCTCTCTTTCCTTACCTAATTTATGTGTTCCTCCCTAAAAAAATCAGGCAAAATGTTTATATAACTCTGTTCTAGACATTTTTTCCCCCCATGATATTTTTTCTAAAACTCTTTTCAGCAGTCATGATACGTTCAGACTCTTAGAAAGCCAGTACATCAAGTACTCAAATGCTACATATTCAGTCCATTTTCCTGGGGTTTTAGAGGCGTTTCATGCCTAAATGGTCTCTAAACTCACAGCCCTGATCCATGAGCATTATTTCATTTGAAAGCTTTCTACGCTTTCCCCCTTTGGGACCCCACCCAAAATTCCTGGGGTTAATGGGAAATATTTGCGTTTCTGATTCCCTGATAGCTAGCCTTGCTCCCTGATAGTTGATCTATTGTTTGTCAAGGTATAAACACACCTCTTCCCTACCATTGTGACTGTGATGATGGGGAAGATGTGCTTGGGAGAGAGGCTCCTGCAGAGATGGGGCAGCGTGTGCTGAGCCAACTCCCTGCTCCACCTGGAAACTCTGCTTGATCCCCTTTCCCTGCCCTTGGCTCACTCCCTGAAGGTCTCAAAGGGCTGTGCAGGTGTGAAGGAAAAGTCCAGGTTACACAAGAGGCTGCACCAGCTTCACTCCGAAAAGGAAGCAGATCAGGCCCCCTCACTCTTTTCCCTCCTCCTCTTTTGCTTCCTTCCTTCAGCTCTGGACCATCCACACAGCAGGATCGAGTGGGATCTAAGGACTGGTGATAATCTGTGCTCTCTGACTGGTGGGTTGTGACAGTTTTATATTACAAATTACTTCTTATTAGATGGTGTGTCGAACACCACTCTAATACTGCCTCTAATACTTCACATGGAATTTTTTCATACACAGAAATTCAGGTTTTCCCATTAATGTGAGTCTTCTCTCCTGTTCTCCTATCTGCACATCATATTTTGTCTTTTTGATTTGTGAATTCATACAGATCATCAGCCTTTCCTGGGTGTTTTACCTTCTTTTATGGACCTAGCTTTTCCTACTGAGTTAACATTTAAAACACACATGCAAAGGACATGGAAGAGTTTCTCAATTTCTTTGCCTGCATGCTTATAAATCAGCAATTTTGACCACGAAAATTAGATGCCTTTACTTCCAAGTAAACGAAAATGTACCAGGAATTTTGAAATTAGTTATAATTACTTGCAAAGCAGAATCATGGAGGGTGCTCAGATTCAGCTTTGCTTTGCAAGCCTGTTAAAAAAATGATGTGAATTCATGCTTATAAAGGGAAGGTTTTTGGAGTGATATGCAGTCAAGGCCCAGGAAAAAATAGACTGCAGATCTTCATACCAAACTGGTGTGTGTATGGAAACATGAACAATTTGGCTGCTGTTAGGGTCACTTTGGCAAATTGTTTCCTGCATTACTGCCACAAAGTAAGAATGAATTATAACAATTAGAACGATTGAAGTGTAGTATAAGATGGTTGTTCGCTTTTGTTTCAGGCTAAATGGAGCTGGAGAGGTAAATATATTTGTGCACTGTCGGTGACTGGAGTTGTTAAGAGACAATAATCATAGAAATCAAACAATAAAAGACCTTCAGATACAATAGTTTCTTCATTAATGCCGTTTTATGTTAATTTGTCAACATTTCCTGATGGAATAATCACAGCCCTTTTTGTAATTGCTGAGTACAAAATATTATATGTATTTATTGTGGATGAGACTTCAAGCAGGCAGTGATAACGGTTTTGTCCCCTATCACCTTTTTTTGTCTTCTAAATAGTTCTCCACTTTTAAAGCAGAAGTACAAGAAAAGAAGGAAATAGAAGAAAAGGGAGAGAAAGAGGAGGGAGGGATGTTGCCTCTTAGCTTACTCTGAAACTACAAGAGTTTTCTACTGCACAGGCAGGTGTGAGAGATGAAGTAACACCTTCCTTCAGCCCAAAAAGACTTTCCAAAAAGGAAAACTGTTAATTCTCTTTCTTACTGATGGTTACCTATGGTTTAGATGTGTTTTGTTTATATCATTGAAGTATCATCTACTTCTGAATATGAGACTTCATATAATCTAGAGATGGAGAGAATTTGTGAGGGCATTCACTACTCATGATGAGCAGTACCAGGTGGTCACTGCAGTGTCAACTTTGTCTTCCTTGTCTCACATGATAACCTAGGCAAGATTATCATTGTACTTTTGTTGTATTTTGCTGGCTTTGTAAGTACTTTAGATACATGTGGTGGGTGCCATGTAAAGACCACAACACAGTTATCAAAGCTCTTATTATGGATTGCTTATATTTCAGTGACAATATATATTTAAGGTCACTTTTCATGACCTTTTTAAACCATAATACAGCAATTAATATGTCTATCTTCTTATACAGCAGAGTTTTTGCATTAAGGATATGAGAGGGACCAATTTTATTTTTATTTATGCCTCAACATATGTTATACATGAGGTGAAAAATTACTATAGGGGCTTCATGTGCCGTGGGTTAAGGAGGCAGAAAATGGAGAGGAGCCCTGTCCCCGGGGAGCCTTCTCCTGGCAGCTGATCAGGGCAAAGAAAGCTTCCTCAACTGGGCTGCAAGTGATCCCCACCTTTGCCAGCTTGATTTCTGGTTCTCTCTCCATCTCTCTTTTCCCCTCTTTGCTCCCTTTTCTATGCCCACTTTGGTAGGATCACTTATTTTCTTTATCAACAAATAAGCGCTTTGTCTTCATCTGATAAATCTTATCAGAAAGAATCCTCCCCAACTCCCCTTTCACAGCAGGACAGGACAGACCCTACCTGATGTCCAGTGTACATATCAGTCACAATATTTCATTGAAGCCACTTTAAGCTGAAGGAAAGCAAGTTACTCCAGAGCCACTGACAATTGCAAAGTGGGAGTGTGTCGCTCCGACTCGTCTGATCAAAGTTCCAGCACTCTCTGGGAGGAACCTGAGGCGAGGCTCTGTCCTATCCTGCTCTGACACTCACATACAAATCCCTGCAGAGACAGGAATTCAACCCCTCTGAGCACTGAGTGGCAGCATGTCACTGCCACTTCTGAGCTCATCATTCCTCAGTGATTCGTGCATTTCTAGATATCTCTTTGTGACTTGTCCAAAGTAGTTGCTTACACACCACAGATGGCCAGTATTCTGTCTGCACACGTAAGAACATTCACTTTTGAATGGCAGAGAGACGTTTATTCAGTCACAACGTATCTTCTACAAAGTACAGCCCTCTGCTCAAATTACGGGGTTTTTTTTTTTAGTTCTTCTGATGCAGAATATTCCTTGGAAAAATATGAATGAAAGAGGAGATACACTAAGGCTTGTAGTCCTGAGAAGGTTCTTTAATTCCATGCTGTCACACAGTGTGAAGGTCATCAGAAGAAGGTAGTCGAAAGAAGGCTGTCGTCTGCAATAGATCTGCTACTCTACCAGCTGATCAAAATCAGATGGTCACCAAATAACTTGGCTAGGCTTTTTGTCTTAACTCTGTAATCCTGTTTCTTGATTTAAAAAAAAAAATCTTTATTTTACCAGCATTACACTCCCACAGGAAGAGGCAGGGTTTTGGGACAGCTGCAGTATAGTTGATGTAAGGCATGCAGTTCCATGGTGAGACACTAAAAGTAGCTGTGGAGTATCACACACCTGAATTCAGATCAGCTGAGAGCATTGCAGTGCCTGCATCGTGCTGAAATCTCCTGTTCAGCAGTAACACATCATCTAATATGAGCACTTGGTAGTGATATTGTTATCTGAGTGTAAATCACATTCTGCAGCATCAATGACCCCAATCAAAAATCTCTCCAGCATCAGCATCATCCACAGTCACTTCAGCTCCCCACTAAGTCATTAGCTTTGAAATAAGGGATTGAATACAATGTAAGTGGCAAATGTGAAGTATTCAGGAGCAAGAGGTTATTAGTAGACTTTAAACCATAAAAGCCTTTCCCCTTAGGCCCTGCAGGATGCTGCTCCAAAGAACAAACTGATTCATGTGCACAGCAGAAAACAAAGTGCACAGGCACAGGTACTGCAGCTGGGGCCTAAACAGGCAGGGAGGAAGCCTCCAGATCCCAGCAATGCTGCAAACTGGCCTCGAATTTGTCAGAAAATCCTTCCTTTCATTTCTGTTGCATTGATAAATAATTTGACTGGTTTTACACAGCATGCAATCCACTCTCGCAGATAGAGTGGAAATGACTCTTTAAATTAGAAAAAAAAAATTATCTGCTAACCTGTAAATCTTCCATTTGTAGTCTCAATATGTGTCATGGTTACAGAGGTGAGAAATGGGTGGCATACAACAGCACCTGTCTGCAAATTTACTACTTAAAACAGGATAATCCATGCTCCATCTCAGGCTGCACGGTGTTGCTGTGCTGGTCATGTTAGTCACATGATATTGCTTTCAGCTAAATCATTTTTATCAGTTAATCAAAATCCTGAACTACTAATTTGGGAAGAGAATGATAGTGTGTTTGTTTGGGTTTGGCTTTTTTCCCACATGTGATTGAACACAGGAAAGTGAATATGAAAATTCACAAAAGCAGTTCTGGGGAGGATGATGGGGTAGCACAACGGTGACACAAATATTTTTAAGCTTACATGCATTGATATAAATTTCCTTGCTGCCTTCTCAGTTTCAAAATATTAAATGTTTCTTTAGCAGTAAAAATTCATGCATTTGCACTAAAATGTTAATAGTTTGAACACCCTACTGACACAAGAGCTTGACCCCACGGGATCAGCCTCTCTTATCATCCCTGCTACCCCTGTATCTCTTGATACTAAAGAAGATTGCTTATTAATATCCAGATTCTTTTGCTTTTAAAACTCAGGAAAAAAGAAAAAGAAAAAATGTCATGTAGAGAAATTAATAATAGTCATGAAGGACTGACAGACAAATTGACTTTAAGGAAGACTTTTCTGAGATCTAGAGACTTTAGTTCATTTTAATAATATCATAGCAGACAGTGAATATGTTGTTGCCTGTTAATGGATATAAAACTTTCTCCACTTCCAAAATACATGGACAAGGCTTTAAAGTTTTGGTTTTATTAAGAAAAGTTAGATCAAAGTATTGATGTTCCCAACATTACGGGTCTCAGTCTGAAACTAACAGCAGGTTTCTGTCCTTTTAAATAGAGGCAATCAAATTCTAAGCTAATTAGATATGGGAAAACCATAAATTACATATCAGGTTGAGGGAAAAAATTGGCTAGGAAGTAAACAGAATTCAGAATTTGGGGGAAAAAGGAAGTAAGTTGATGTCACATGCAAAGATTCCTTTGGGTTTGGTTTTTTTCCAAACACTTTCATTTGGGTTTTGGGGGGTTTTTGAAGCCATTGTAGGGCTGAAGCCATGATTTACCTGCAGTGCCACCTGCTCTGCTGTAAAAGCATTATTTTCTCAGCCAGCATGGACAGCAGTCACAGTGCAGTCCTTTAAGACCCCCTTTTGGCTGCAAAAGCAGTGCCTTGGCTGTAATCATAAAGCTGTAATATTTCATTGCATTGACATCATATAGGATGTTTCCTCCATCTGCTGTGGTCAGCATTATTTAATAGATTTCTCAGTTTCTAGGAAGAGTCTAGCAAACAATCAATCTACTCCTTCTCTCGTATTTATTCATCACTGCAGCGCTGCTATGTAGATGGATATTCTGTTTATGATCCAACCATTCAACAGGACATCAAGTGAATAGCAAAGCAAAACTAACTAACTAACTAACTAACTAACTAACTAAATAAAATATTAAAGGGCCAGAGACTAGCTTTAATCAAAACAGGTATTCTCCTAGCACTGAATGCAAACAGTCAGCATATGAAACAGAAGGCACAATGTAGTTTGTGCCTTGTTTTGGGCATGCCTGAATTCTGATTTCACACGTGGAAAAAAAAATGTTGACAATGAGATTGTTCATACCCTGGAAAAGGTTGCCCTGGAAGGCTGTGTAGCTGTTAGGAAACCTGGCTGTACAAGGGGATGGAAAGAAGTTGTAGCTTCGACTTTCTCAGGCTGTTGGAGCCATCCAGAGTTATCTTCCTTTAAGTGTTTCAATTCCTTGTCGTTTGCAAAATTCAAACAGACATGCCCCTAAGCTAGTTGATCTGATTTCAGAGTTATTCTTACTCTGAGCTGTTGGATGATCTGATCTCCTGAGATGTCTTCCATCTCAGTTTATTCCCTGGCTCTTGTGAAAAGTAGGATCTTCTAGCCTGGAAAAGAGAGGTTTCTGGGGAGACATTATTGTGGCCTTTGAATATGTAAAGAGGGTATAAGACCCATGGAGAGAGACTTTTTGTGAAGGTCTGCAGAGACAGGACAAGGGGCAATGCTTTCAAACTGAGAGTAAGTTTAGATTGGATAAAAGGAAAAATTTTTCTACAACAAGGTTGGTGAAACACTCAGACAGGTGTTACAGAGAATTTGTAGATGCCCCATCACTGAAAGTGCTCATTATCAGTTTGGCCAGTGCTGAGCTATTTGATCTACTGTAAGATGTACCTGGCAAGGAAGTTGGACTAGATGGTCCTTAATCACAGACCACTATATGATTCTGTGAAAAACAGAATGCAATAAAGTTCACACTTCGGCGCAGACATATTTGCTATTTGTCACTTTCTACATCATTGCAGTTACACCTTGTTAGCTGCTGAAATGATTGGTTGAGACTGATTTCCTTCCTTCACACTTCCTTCCTTCGTGTTGGTTCTTCACTCTTGGATTTTTTTTTTTTTTTGCTATATTTCCTCTTTCAGTGAATTGCCTTTAAGTATCGCTTTGCCCCCCACCTGGCTTTTTTTTTCAATGACAGCTTTTCACTTGTTTGTTTTGGGGCTTTGCTGCTTAAAGCCCAGCAGCCTCCTCATCTGAGCATTGTGCCCTGCCTGACCTTTTGTGTTGGGGCACTGGAGCATCTGTGTGGAGCTTCCTTTACAGCTCCATCACTATGCAAAAAGCCATAAATTACTGTGTTACATCTCACATACCACAAAGTATCATACCAATACTCACTCTGCTGAAAAACTGGTTGGCTTACGTAGACCAGACAAAGACCAGGAAATCCAGATGCCAGTGAGAATCTTGTAGACTACTCCTGCTGATCATTTAAATTCTGGGAAAGTCGTGTGAGGTACCACATTCTCTTGAAAAAGGTGTAAATACTCTAGGAGATAAACAAATGAGCTATTAATATTGTCATGCATGGTCATGAGTTTCTGGCTGGACTTTTTAGTATACAAATTCAAATGATCTGAAATTATATAATTTCAAAACAGCTTTTTCCAGATTCTAAGTATGATGGAGTTACATAGGGAGAATCTTATTTTTCCTCACTAATGTGCCACTGTCAACTTCATGCTTTGAAACTCAAACAAGTGAATAAGTTTCGTATGCTGAGGGTCTTGGAGCTGTGCAGTAAAAGACATAATTTTGATATATTGCAAATTAAATTCATAAGACTTTTAAGAATATCTGAGCGCATTGCAGAGGCACGTGTTAAAATAGAAAATCTAGATAGTATTACATGTTTTTGTTTACAGGCATGAATAAGAATTCCCAATGGTTTTTATAGCAAAGAGGTTCGTTTTTAATTCATTTTTTGGTTTACAAAAAAAAGAAAAAACAAAGTGGCTACACATAATCTTGGTAAACCTGGTTCACATGTCATTATTATTGTTGCTGGTACTGTTTGTTTTCTTATCCCAGTGACAAAATCAGCTCACTTAACAAGGCATGAAGAGGAAGCAGGGCCCTTGGAACAGGTGGAAGAGGCAGAGACAGTCAATCCCTAACCCAAGGTGAGCTGCAAGGTATGGGAAAACATTTTAGCTGCCAGTCAGGTGAGGCCCTGGTGACCCAGCTGCTCCCATGCTGGGATATCATGGCCCATTGTATGAAAATAGGTGGCAGTGAAGCCAAGCAGCTGTCCCAGGATGTGGGCATTAACAAGGAGATTGGGAAGAGGACAGAAACTCTCAGCCTCTGAAGGAAACTCCTGTCAAGCATGAGAACAAGGTATTCTTTCAAGGATGATCTAATACTGACACTGAACCATGCTGTAAATCAAGTCCCTCCTGATGGGAGAGAATTTGCTGAAAGTCCTTGCAAGGAGTTTCAAAGATAAACCAAGACTTTGCCTTTAGTTTCAGTGCTTCCGGATAGTTGTTTATTAAGTCTTATCAGAGGAACAGAGCCACTAGCGTGACCCAGGTACAGCACAGAGCACAGAAAAGCAGGAGTGAGAGCATCTTCTGACTCTTTATCAAGATTTACACAGCCTTTTAAAGATATTTTACCCAATAGTTACTAAAAACGTACATTATTTTCACTTTCCTACCAATTATTCAGTAACACGGGCAGGAACTGCGGAATTCTCTATCCAATCATTCCAAACTACTTTTACTGCAGAATATGGAGGAGTAGAAGAAGGAGAAGAAGGTTTAGAGAACAACAACAATCCTCCATTTTGATATTTTTTACTCTTATCTATTTACTACAAAGAGAAGCCCAAAACCTCTAAATTTTTCCCCGTGACAATCTTACATAGTAGTCTATCCCCTAATTCACACCACTGCATTTTCTACTTCTTGTCTGACCGTTGGTAATTTTTTCCAAGGTTGGAGGTTAAAACAGTGTTGTTCAGGGGGGTAAAAACCCTCAAAAACAGGCAGAGAAATATTCTTGGCACTCTGGTCTCCTACATAATCCTGCACCCAGGCAGGTGGAACGCCACAGAGAAAGGGATCCATTTCCTGAGAGAATTAGCTGTCCTGGGGGGAATCCATAGGGATTCAAATAATGAGCAGTCCCCTGTGGATCCAGCTGAGGTCCCGTGTACCCAATCCACATGGCAGAAGCTTGCACAGAGCTCTGTCATCGTACACCAACTCATTGGCAGTGGTGTCATGGAAAGAATGGGAGCAAACGGTGCTTCAGGTGACTCCCCGACTCTGACAATACAAAGATCATCTTTTTCCTCCCCACTGACTCCACTTCACTCCTCATCTGTGGAAAGACTGTCCAAGACTGCAGACAGATTTGAAAGACTTACTCATCTCTAAATTTTATATCTCCTGCAAACAATAGCATACTCACCCGGAATTATGATTTTGTGAATAAACCGAGTATTTTATTATTTTGCCAGTTGAGGGGGGTGATAGAAAGGACACAGCCACCAATGGAAAGAATGGTCTTATTTTACTATTGTTATTAAGGCAACACAAAAATAAAGTTATATAATTTAATAAAATAATAACCTTACATTGTGTTGGGCTTGAGAAACAAGCAAAATAAGCAAGGTAAAGCACCTAATCATTACTGTAGGAGGCAGACAATGGTGACTGAGAAGGACACATCAACAATTGCCCCAAATACTTCACCATCATCCAGACCCGCAGTCGCTGGGCAGCCCCTGCTGCACGGAGGGCTTGGAGAACTTTCCCAGCAGCTGGGAGGTCCCACGCAGTGCATCCACTCATCGGTGAGGTCTCCAAAGTTGCTGTGAGGGGCGGTCCAGCTTTTGTAACTTTTACAACACACTTCCAGACCAACCAGGACCAGGGCTTGGCCAGAGCCCAGGCCACGGTTGGGGGTGGGGGGGCTCTTACAAACAGCATCTGGTGATGTCAGCTGGGGAGGTTCCCAAAAACAATACATTTAATAACGTATCTTGCAGATAATTACACACGGTCACGCGAACGTTTCTGAAGCAGCTGGTTGGGCGTTAGACCAGCTAGCATATACAAGGTTCTATGGTTAGATGACTAACACAGACAGCACAGGATTCATCTAGAAGTCAACTCTGGCTCAGGCCTGTTGTCTTCATTTATGAAGATAGAGAGGATTTGAGGGAGAGATGGTGAAGGCATTGTGTATTTGTCTATAGACTAAGGATTTATGAAGATGCAGGAAAGCAAATCCCAGGAACACTGTTAAAACTCTGCTTTGAAAACCAATCATTTGTTCCTATCCTCTGTTCTCTCTTTCTCCCATTTGTGTATTCTTGATACCTACAAAAGAAAGTAGGTGGGTAGAGAGATTCTTCTAACCCTGCAATACACTCCTGTTATTGTTTCAGATCTGCATCCACAAGGAAGTGAACACTTATAACCACCAAACCATGGGAGAAGTTCAGTTTGAACCAACACTTTTTACTGTAAGGTTGCAGCTGTTCAGAAATTCAATTCCCATAGTGCCAAGACTACTTATTTTTACTAAATAGTGCTATGAGTGCAATTAAGCATAGACTCAGGCCTGAGACTGATACAAATATTTCTAAACTTTTATCACTTCAGTTTTTATTGTCCTTTCATTAATTAAAAAAAAAAATCACTGAATTTTTTTCCACTTTTTTAAAAAAGCCAGGGGATACTGTGGGTTTGGAGCCATTCACTTTTTATTCCAAATGCAAGCAAAAAACCCACCACAACAGAAAAGAAAATACAGATGCAAAGGGGACACAGGATACAGTACTTCATTTGAAAGTAAAAGAGGGAGTAAGCAGAGAATTACTGTTATTGGAAAATGTAATGTCATTTGAAAGAAGGGATTAGAAAATGAGTGAAAGAAAGACAAAATAAAGTTCTAAAGAAAACACAGAGTCTTGTAGAGAAACAGTGGTGTAGGGAACAGAGGAGTAGAAACTCCTGCAATTAAGGGAGGATTTCATTTACAGCCCTGGAAGAAATTAGGTCTGGCATAATTGACAGAGATTTATAGACCTTAAGCAAGAAAACTAAAAACCTAGGTTTTTATAGTTTATAAGTAAAAATATGCACCGGGTGTTATGGTGAAGGGTTTTAAGTATAACAATGTGACTTTACAGGTTAAGTTAAGAATTTAAATGCTGTAAAAGTAGTCTTTGTGTGGATGTGACATGACAGGCTATTGGGTAAAACACAACCACACTGCAGTGAGAAGCTCCATAGGTGATAGGTCATAAAGTCAAAGTTCCGCTTTAAGTGCCCATTGGATCAGAAAGTTATAAATTACGATGGAACCTCGGATTTTGTGACTATTTCTTGTTGTGGCAACTTATTACTAAATCTCACACCTCTGGGACTGGCGCTTGTTTGTTATTTTAAGTAATAAATCGTGGATAACTGCGATAGTCCCATCTCTCTTTAATAAGAACTCCGACAATGATGAAGCGGCACCAAATTAAGCACTAATACATTGATGTTTCCAGATGACTGGATATTGGTTACTTTTTGCCCAGTAATTTAGGAGCTGAAGGACTGCTAAAATATTGGGGTCCAAATTTGTAAATGCCACTACAAAGTACCAAAAAAATTTGCAGTCTGAAATTGTGAAAGCTTATTTGAATTAACCTCTGAGCTGGTGGAAAAGTTGAACAAACAGAATGCCCTGCTAGCAGTATGATTGGGCTTGCAAAAAAAAATTATTTCTATAGCAAGTTTTTGCTTTCCCAGTGTTTTGAACTTCTCATAACTTGTCCTATTTGACAGGAAATGAATTAGGAGTATTTTTCTTTATTTCTTTTGTTTGAAAGTCTGTAAGACAAGTCTTGAAAATATAAAAAGCAAAAAATTGCATTTGTTGATGAGGAAGAAAGTAGAAAGCTCATTCTACCCCTACTGTATTCAATGCCAAATTTCAAGATGTTCAAGACCAAAAGAAAAACAACTGTACTTTTTACACTGTAGCTTTTTGGAACAAGGGCTCCATCATGTCAGTATCAAGGTTTGTATCCTGGTGTTTTAATCCATGCAGGATAGTTTAGGATGATACTTCATTATTTTTATGTCAGTTCATTGATGTGCCAGTTTTGTGTTGTAAGTTTTCTGAAAGAAGACATGTAGTGATAGGAATGTTGTTTCTGCAACACTGAGCCCATAAACTACCAGTTTTGCCATAAATTCTCTTGAGGCTTGCCAGTTCAATCCCCAAGATTATGGTTCTATTAAATCATAAAACATAATTACTAAGAATAAATATATCAAAGTTTTGGAGCAAGGAGAGGAAATAAATCACCATGAAATAAAGTACAAGGCAGTTCTCTCAGTACAAATGGGCAGAGAATTCCTGTATGTAACCTCAATCTTTAATCATTTGTGCAGAGTATCCCATTTCCTAGTAGAGGGAAAACAAGAGAACTGGCCTTACAGATATTTTCCCTTTCTTGCAGCTGAGAATGAGTGGAGGGTTAGTTGCATTCCCCAGCCTTCTTTTGTCACTAATCTCAAATCTCTGTGGGCCATGAGCAGGTAAAAAAAAAAAAAAGAACCCATGCCTCAAAGGCACCATTCAATTGTTTTCTGGAGCAACATGGAACCAGGAAAGAAACAGTGTGTTTCTGTCACCCATTCCTTCCCAGGAGCAGTTATAATATTATCTAGTAAACAGTGCAAGTTTTCCCATAGAACTAACACACCAAAGTATTAAACTTAATTTGGAATTCCAAAAAGTATTCCTACTTTTAAGAATTATGCTTTTCTGCCTCTTCTATGAAAATTAATTTTTTGTTTTAAAAATCAAATAGGGCTCCTTGTCACATAGAAGAGAGTGCTCCAGAACAGATTAGGTGCTCAAAGTTCTGTGAAATGTAGATCAAATTCAGCACTGCTAGGACACTTTTCCCTGACAACCATATGAGAGGGAGATCTTTTAAATTGTATTTATATAAGGTTAACTCATAGATATGAGTCTGTAAAAGACAGAAAAAACACTGTTCATGCTATCAAAATCACATACTACTTCTACTGGGAACAGAATTACAAAGGCATCTTTTCTCTCTAAATGAATAATGAGCTCAAAACCCTGTTATATTTGATAAAGCAGTGCTTCCTAGATTATGATGCTGCTCTGAACACAGTTGGGACTGTGCTCTCAATTCCCACGTCATTTTAATGCTGAGATGTGTCAGACGTATTTACAGTGTTACAGCAGGAGCTTCAGAAACAATGGAGTTTTCCTAGTCACAAAGCCTTTTCTGTACCTTCTTTTTCTGTGTTTATTCTTGGGCTTTTTAAAAAATACTTTCCCTTTCTTCATATTTAATGTAGCTGTCAATAACCCTGATCTGCAGTCGAGCCTCAGGCAGTCTTGTGACATTGAACAAATTTGCTTCAAGAAAATACAGACATGAAAAGTTAATACTGGGACAAGACTCAGGATGAAAGGCTGGAGTGGCTGAAACATGCCAGCACATTTTGCAAGCTTAGTTTTGAATAAGAATAGTTGTCTTCATTGGTTTTCTGTATTCCCTCTTTGCCTCTTGTTATTTCAGCCTGAACCTGATGCTGGTATCTGGTGTTGTGACTTTGGTAGGATGAGAATTCAAGATGAAAAGTGCAATAAGGAATTTCTTTTCTCTCACCCTTTTCAATTTAAGACCACTTTGAACAGGAGCTGAAAGTAGCTCACAGGTCCCATGAATATTGCTAAGAAACAAGGACAGCAAAACCAGCATCACCTACTTGCCACCAATGGTTTCACAGGTGTCTGGGCTCTCTCAGCAGCAGATTTCAAACCTTAAAAAGCTTAAAGGGGTGCCTGGTGGTGAATTCCCCCCTTGGTGTTACCCTGATAGGAAACTCTATGCAAAAAGTAGACAGAGAGTAATATTTAACATGTTTAGAATTTTGCCCTTATGCAGACTCTTGTGAACCTTCAAGTCAAGCCTCTCCTGTAGTTTTATAATAAAATCTTACTGAAATACTATGCTTTAAGATTCAGTGGACCAGATTTAGGCTTTATTAGGATTAATATTTATGGCAAGTGAAAATACTATTTTATTAGCTCTAACCAGACTTTCTAATCATTTAGTAGCACCTCTAAGCACATTTTCCAGGAAGACAAGCTGCCTTTTTCTTTCCCAATACGATTTTAACTTATATATGCTGTGATATTAGTCTTTAAGCAGGAAGATACAAATGAATGTTAGTCAGGCAATACTGGATCAGACAGATCAGTTCTGATCAATACTGATCAGATTGTATCATATCTAATTTGTTGGCATTGCCTGTCTAAACCAGTGGCTTTCTCTGATGCATCAGTGGACAAGGGAAGAGCTCCAGGCGTTATTTAGCTGCTCCTTTGTTCCTTGCCGTGGTTCTACACACCACCCTTCTCTCTAAACTGGGGAGACACAGATTTGCTGGATGGACTGTTTGAAGGGTAAGGAATCATCAGGGTGGTCACTCCCACATAGTTGCAGTCAACAGTTGATGTCCAAATGGAGATCAGCAGTGAGTGGTGTCCCTCAGGGATCCATACTGGCACAGATACTGTGATGTAGTAGAAATGGGCCCTTTTTTAATCTTTCCATGATGCCAAGAACTTGATTTCAAACAGCTGATTCTTCCAAATTTACAGCTTTTTGTTTCAGCAGGGTTGGAAAGCTACATTTGGATTTGCACTTTCAAGTGAAATAGTGGAAGTGCTTTCTCATTTTCAGAGAAACAGGAAAATAAGCCCTGGATAAAGAATTATTTGCTACATTTAAGACAGATGCATACACAGTAAATAGACATTCCATACAGCGAATTTCCAGACATAGCTGTAACTTCCTGTTTCTTTCCCTAGTTAGAGATGCTTTCATAAAGCTTATCAAACCACCATATTTTTAAATATGCCAGGATTCAACCCCAAGCAAATACTGGCAACTAATGCAAGCAATATCCACTGCATTATCTCTGTGCAGGTAACTTCAGAAATCAATTAAGTGATGAAAACCATAAAAAAAAGATCCTAAGACCAGCTAACAAACTTATTTCCTGAAATACTGAAAAATGGGTACGTAAATATTTTAAAAACAAGCCAACAAACCTAAACAACCTCTTTTGAACTTCTAAGAAAAATATTTGGAGTGCAATGAAGAGGGAATCCCAGCTGTATCTTCGTACCTTCAAGCAGCCAAACACCTCATTTTAGTTTGCTAGCATTATCCCAGAGATCAAAACAAACTCTAAAATAGGTATTTTGGATGAATTTGCATGATGTTATTGTATGACCCAAACTATTTGGAATTTTCATGGTATAGGACTATTGGAAGGAGGGGGATAACCAATCTGAGTGCTCTGAGAACTTGAGGGGGTTTTAATAATTACATTTTAATCATCTTTTTTTTTAAGACATATCTACAGGACCAGCTTTTGTTAATCTGACAGTCTAGTTAACCTAGAAATACATTTTGTTTCCCATGAGAGGGAAAATCCTAATCTCTTTTATAAGCAATAATTATATTCAGAAAGCAGCATAAATCTGTTTAGAGCTGTATGGGTGCTTGTATTTATAATGTTGTGGTTGATCACAGGTTCTACCAAGCTGTGTCCCTGTTGTGTTTACATCATGTCCTCACTAGGTCCCAGGTGCCAAAAAATAAAAGTTTAAAAATTTCTGTGCTTGGAATTTAATCTAATGATCCCTTATCTTGCAAGAGACTCTCTCACCTGATTTAACACGTTAGGTATGCCTCATCTTTGGTTTTGATGAAATTTTTGGACACTTCACTAACTGCTAATGTTTAGGTCAGCTGTTTTCACATTGATTTGTTGCATTGCTATTATCTCATGACTGTCCCTACAATAAAATGTGAAATGGGGCTAGTAGAGGTTATGGATTTTGAAGCAGAAAGCATATTTAGCCTACTTCTGAGAATTTTCATCTCTAGAAAGAATCAAAAGCAGGAGACTACACCCATTTTACCTTCATGAGAAGGTATTGTGACAGTATTAATTCATGAGAAGATAATGTGAAAAACATCAAGTTTCAAGAAAAAATTTTGGATATTAATTAAGGAAAAGAAATAATACCAAAACCTAGAGGCATTCGGGAGGAGTGGACAGGCACTCCTGGTCACAAAAGACTGGCTGTGAATAAGAATGAATTTATAAAAGATATCTTTCCTGGTAAGAGCAAAACTCAGGAGGGAGGTCCAAAAGCTGGTGACTGTTTCAAGGCAGGACCTCTGCATTTCTCTGTTTCATTGTGAAGTTTGCATGGAACCTGGGCACCGTGGTCTATAACTGAATATCAGAAACTTCTGAGCTCATGGTAAAAGAAGACACAATTTCCCCTTTTCTTGCCTGGAGAATGCATCTTTCATAAAGGACAAAGTTTTGAAGGAATTGGATAGATGTGCTTAGTTAGTCTAATTTTGCCATCAATGCTTTTGGTTACCTTGACCATAACCTGATGATTTTCTTGCAGTCTCTTGTTCTATATCAGAGAGCATTATTCTTTAGAGAAATCTTTCTGATGGCCTACTAACGATGATTTTTACCACCACTAGCAAAAATTTTCTTCCAGAGGCAACAAAGAGCCTCGGGACTTGTCTGGGTTTGTGATGGCCTGAGATAGCTCATGCTTGCTGTATCAATTGTCTGGTGTTCACATATCTGCTGCCTTGTGACTTCTTTTAGCATAAGCTCTGTGAGTATGGTAGTGATAAAGACCTGGCAGACCTAGGGAGTTTTTGCTAACAAGCAAAGCTCCTTACATCAGTCAAATCTGGCAGAGGCTATTTGTGCCACTTGCAAACTTTAAATGGGGACTAATGAGAATGAAGAAAACTGTGTCGTAGAAAGGTAAAAAAATTAACTGAAGTGTACTCAAGACTAAGAGACCACCAGAACTTCATACTTCTCTCAGTAAAGGCTTGAGGATTCTGATGATTCAACACAAATTATTCTATCCCACTCTGCTTGAGAAAGAATGAAATTTGATCTTAGGACTCAGACACTGGAAAGCTGAACATAACACCAAGATCAGCTGTACATACTAGGAGGCTTTACTTCCTATATATAAGACTTTGAGTGCAATACAGATTGAGTTTAAAAAAAAAAAGTAAACCTATAAGGAAAGGGAGAAAATGGAAAAAGTATTTTAAGCAATATTTTTTTCTCAGTTGTTTCTGTTAGTGCTCGGCACTGAAAAAATATTCGTGCTTAAACATTTTTAGCAGAACATGCCCACACTTGAACAGGTGAGTCAATGCAAAGCTACTCTTCCCTTTTTATTGAGAGGGAACATATTCCTTCTGAATCATCCTTTGTGACCAGGAGAATAAAACCTACTCTGGTAACATTATCACCAAAGACAAGACCTTCTTTCCAGAATGTGTAAGCCTCTGCTTTAATCTCATCCTTTGAAAAGATACTGACTACATGTGAATTCTTTTTGTCCCATGCCAAGAACTTCTGCTCGCTTCTGACCTGCTTGATATAATCCCAAGTTGTAATGGTGGCATCAGGAAATCAGATGAGCAATGTAGACTGGATAACCCTCTTTGACAATCATTATTAATAGATTCTTCTTCCCCCAAAACAGCTCATTTCCACAGACTGCAGGTTCAACAGGAAATTGTTTCCTTCACTGTTCACAAAAAAAAAAAGAGTCACCAGTCCACTCTTCTGTCTCCCACTGTGGAGTTTGCAATTTTCTTTTCTCCCTTTGTTGTCAAAGACCAAACCTATTGCCTAAACTAGGTGGGTCGCTGCTTGCCTATGGCACACTTCCTCCCTCCCCAGAAAAACTACAGCCCTGCCCCAGGGAACAGCCAGCACCTTCTCACCAGTACTTACCATGCTTGAAGGCTGCTCCTGGAGAATTTCTGTGTTCCCTGTTTTACATCCTTTGGCCAAACGCCTGTGACTTGCTCGCTGTGTAAGACATAAAGCGCTGTGGGGGCTGTTCCGCAGCTGAAGGGTTTGTAAGGTACCTCCTACAATGGCATGTAAGACCCAAAAAGCTAACCTGCTGTGGAGCTGCCTGAAACAGGTTGTAAAATGCTTTATGTGAGTTTTTATCTTGTCCCAGGTACTCAGAGGACCTTGACGTTCTGTAACTTTTACTCTACTCTGCTTTCTTCCTGTATGCCTCATGAAATTTACCTCTCCATCTCCTTGGGTTTCTTCGGGTGTTCTGAGGCATTAATACCCATATCTGTTCTCCCACATGGCATTTCATGGTCCATGTACATAAAAAACCAAATTTGGATTAATGTTGAAGATAAATTTAAAGCATGTCTTGGTTAATTTCGTATGATTTTTCACGTTCAAGACTGAGAATACATATTATATTTTTACCTCACCTAGTGGAAGTTATGCCTGCTCATGGCAGGAGGGTTGGTCTAGGGGCTCTTTAAAGATCAAGCCAAACCTTTCTATTATTATATTAAAGTCTACTTATTAGAATGGAGAAGTACTATTTTCCCATAATGTAAGCAAACTCCCACTGCTTCCAGAAATTTTATAACTTTGATTAAAATTCTTTGGTTCTAAATAATGTAACTGCCATGAGAAAATGCTAATACAGAAATTGAGGAAAATGTGAGCTTCAATGTTAAATCAACTTCCTTTCTTGGTTACCGTAGCAATATAATCTTCCTGTGGGGGAAACTGTCTCATGTTATATCTGTATAATTGCAGGAGTCTTCCTCAATACCAAAGCACACACTGTCTCAGTTTCCTGTAGTATATGGGGAAGGTAAAGAATATTTTCTCAACTGAAGTGTATCTGATTGTCTGGTTGTTTGGAAAGGACTCTGTGTAAGGATTAGGGACTCAGCAGCTCTGCATAAAGCGTGCACTCAGAGTGTTGATTTCAGCAGCATTCATTGTTTCCTAGTTTTGTGAGCAATGCAAGCTCTGACTGTTGAGAAAACAAATCAGCAAGTAGCCTGCTGAGAAGCAGAAGTGTCCTTACCCGGCATTTGCCTGGTGCCCAGAGTTCAGATGTACAACACAAGCTGACTTGTGGCTTGAAGCAAGAAGCAAAAAAGTCTCTTGGATATTGAGGTTTCTGAAAGATACATTACTGTTCAAAGACTCTGAGGAGTCATCAATATGCACTGATGTAGCTTGAAGCACCCGAGTGCTAGGGATGAACCCAGGATCACTTTTATCTTTGCTGGGTTTGTTTGCACAACAAATACATAGTCTCAGCCCAAGGTATCTTCTACCTCCAGGCACAGCTGATCTAGCAACAGATGTCAACTCATATGTGAGAAACCCCTGATGTTCATTTAGTCCAATTTTTATTTGTTTCCCCTTTCCTACTTCCTCTCTCCTATTTCTTTCCCTTCTCTTCAGGTGCATTATTCAGGCTGAGGTTCACCTGTTCTTACTCATTGGCAATGTCTCTAGCACATCCTGAGGCGTTTCATAAAGATCAAGTCATCACAATTACATCATTACTGATATGATACATTTCCAATGTAATTCCAGTCTCACTAAACTGCAAATCATCATGGTTTTGCATCTGTCCATGCTAGCAGTCTGCTATTTACCTCAGTGATCCTGGTTTTATTTAGTTTTATTTACTTCATTTTTTACTAAAGCATGTTTTATTACTTCTAAGTATTAAATTATTCAGGAACAGATTTTTTTCCCTACGTGAGCTATAGCAGCAATGATTTATTGTGCTTGACAACCAGAAATAAATTATCCTGGTTTCGTCTTTTAACCTGCAAGATGTTGCAGAAATATGCCTAAATGTCAAGTCATTTTGGTTGAATGGGAATGGAGTCACCTAGAATAATTTCAGCACCTTAACATTCAGATAGAAAATTACTCAGAGGATATCTCTGCATTATATCTGATTTCTTCTATTTGACAGGCAGTGAGAAATTCTTCAGTGATCACTCAACTTATGCTACTCCTACAGGGGCAGAGCTGAAATGCTCTGTTACTCTTCTACACGAAAGCAAGACATACTAGGTTTTTTTCTGGATTCACGATAATAAATTGTCCTGGTTCCAGCCCAGACCAGCGGGAGGGGGTGTGCCCAGGACATTGTGTTACTCTTTACCTCCTTAGGTCGTTGCCAGGGCAGGTGAAAGGGGACTGTCTCTCTTCCAAGGAGGGAAGCTGTCCACCATTGCTTTCATTTGCCCCACGCCTGGTGAGCATTTCGCACGTAAATCACCCTTTGTGCACCTTTGTTGTTAATATTGTTGCTGTCGCTGCTTGTCTTCTTATCTCATTGCTGTTTCCAGTGAATTCTTCTTAACTGTGATTTTCACCTTTTGTGCCTCCAGTTCTCAACTCCATCCCCAGAGCAGAAAGGAGGAGGATGAAGGTGAGGAACAAGCACATGACACCTGGCTTGGGAGATTCTCACTGGGGGAGTCACTGAACTGGGGAGTACCATTCCTAAACCACAACAGAAATATAAAGGGACAATACTACATCGACTATTTCTTTAAAAATGAATTAATACTGAATGAGTTAATTTGTAGTGTCGGCTTAACATCATCAGCTAAAGGCAATGGAAAAATAGTCCGTCTGAGCTGGTTCCAACAGAAGGCATCTACCTCATCCTTCTCCATTTCTTTTTTGAGGAAGAGCTAGACCTATCTCCATGTACGTAGGAACCCAGAGTACCGAGAATATTTCTCTGCCTGTTTTTAAGCAGTTTTACCCCCCTGGACACCACTAGTATAGCTTCAAACCTTGGAAAAAATTACCAACAGTTAGACAACAACTAGAAAATACAGTGGTGTGAATTAGGTTATAGACTACTATGTAAGATTGTCACAGGGTGAAAAATTTAGAGGTTTTAGGCTTCTCTTTGTAGTAAATAGATAAGAGTAAAAAATATCAAAATGGAGGATTGTTGTTCTTCTTCTTCTACTCCTCCATATTCTGCAGTAAAAGTAGTTTGGAATGATTGGATAGAGAATTCCGCAGTTCCTAGTCGTGTTACTAAATAATTGGTAAGAAAGTGAAAATAATGTACGTTTTTAGTAACTATTGGTTAAAATGTCTTTAAAAGCTGTGTAAATCTTGATGATCAGTCTTTCTCGCTCTCATTCCTACTTTTCCTCCTTCCATGCTGTACCTGGGTCATGCTAGTGGCTCAGTTCCTCTGATAAGACTTAATAAACAACTATCTGGAAGCATTGAAACTACAGAAGACGTCTCGCTTTATCTTTTAAACTCCTTGCAAGGACTTTCAGCAAATTCTCTCCCATCAGGAGAGACTCAATTTATGGCACAATAAAGTGTCACATGTAGACCTATGGACATCCAGCCTCCAAGGGATCTGAGGCCAAGCAGTGCAGAACTCTGAACCAATGATGGGTTGGAGCATATGTGGCCACACAGCACTGTCAGGGCTGCATAAACCGCCTGACCACACAACCAGTTAAACTTGTGCTGTTCTGTGTTTAATGAGGATTTTTCCTGGGATTCAAATTCCTCTCAGTTTTACCTACTGACCTAAAGAAATGTTTCCAGATGTGTATGCAGATGTGTGAACAATAATGTAAAAGAAATGTGAAGTCCCCAAGGACATGATATGTTCTGAATATTAAATCAGAGATTCATGCCCTCAAATTTTGACAGTGAATGTATTTGCTATGGTTCTTACTGTGTAGGTAGGTTGTTAAGTGCCAGATGTTAAAGAATGACTGTAGAGACATAAAATTCACAGATATCTTGAAATTATAGGCTGTAGTTTCCTTTTGAGTGTAATGCTTTATGGGAATAATGTCACCAAAGCATAGCTGATCCATTACAGAAATTTCAGGAACTGAAGATGCTGATTTTAAAGCTATTTTCCCACCAGTTTTGTTAAGATTGTAAATTGTACAGCCACATGGGATTTTTTTATTTCTTTCTTTGCACAAGATTAGGATCAGAATAAATAAGAACTGGAAATCCCAGAAGAAACTACAAATCTTACGAGAATTTTATCCAACCAGCACAAATACTTTGGATAAACAAATACTCAAATACCCTATTTTTTCCTAGCTTTCAGTATACCTTTTCAGATTCTTTTATAAAGATATGCTGAAAAATATTTTGCCATTTTAGACACTTGTTGTTTAATGTTGTGTTCTTAAAATATGTAAGATAAAATCTTGCTCCATGCTATCTTCTTTCTAACAGGTTGAGTTCCCAAATATCTGTACAAATGTAAACTTACACTCTTAAGCATTTTCATACTCTCTGAGCATAGTGAGAATAATCCTCCACAACAGTTCTGTGCCATTAAGTCTGGGTTGACTTTGCTTACAGTTGGCTGGATGTGAAGAAAAAAACATAACCATTGCGGATTTATTTATGTTATGCTATAAATGTCAACAAATTCTGCTTGCAAACACACCTTTATGACTACTTTTAGTCAATGGACTTTAGGGAAATATTCAGACAAAAAAATGTACTTGGGAACAAGCACCTGTAATTCCTTTTGCCAAAAAAATAAATAAATAAATAAATAAATAAACTATCTTCTTCCATCAGTTTATTTGCTTTGTCCCTTCAGCATGTCCATGGGGAATGGATAATTACCAGTGAATCAGTGAATCTATTACTAAAAGGCATAGCACAAACACTGAAAGTAAGTCTGAAGGACTTTCCTTCTCCTCTTTGGTGGTTACCTCCACAGTTACATCCTGCAGTATCCCTAACCTACAAAGGGCTGGCTGTTCTGAATGCCAAATATCACTCCTGGAAGACATAAATCAGGTCCAAACTGTGTGGGTCTGGGAAGAGAAAGCATGGGAATTCAATAAAGGCATTCATTCTAAATATGTAACATGACCTCAAAAGCATTTATCACATAACTCAAGATGCAAGGTTTCAGTGAGAAGGTGTCTGAATTCCTAGCTTTAATGCCAGGGAAGTTGGCTTATAAGAGAGGAGACATTGTCACCTTTTAAACGGGTCATACATCTACTCAATAATCAAAGGGACTTGCCATGATTTTTAGTTTACAAAATTGTATTTCTCAGCTGACTGATTTGTGATATTTTGAGGAAAAGGCTCTATTTCTTTCTCCATTTATATCTACAACAAAGTGATATAGTAATCTCAAATGTAAGTATTTAAAAGGGTATATTGAATCACAGAAGGATGTCATAATTACTTCTGTAGCAAAAGAGAAAGTGAAGGGGGATATTGTCTCCAATATTGAGTCTCTCTAGAAAAAATCTTGTACTTAGTAAATACTCCTCCTGAATAATTCCCTTTACAAAGCCTTTTTGGTTTTTGGTAAGCCTTTTCATCAGGTGACAAAATTTCCTTTCAGTATCTAAAAGACATTGGCTGTGGTGACTTTTCTCCCCTCTCCAAAGCAGCAGTTCAGCAATTCTTTTTTGTTAGCAGCCAAGGCGTAGCAGAAGATAAACAGAAAGCAAGGGACAAGCACGTCTTTTCCAGGATGCAGAAGACTCTGGAGGATAAAGCTTAAAGGAGTCTGTCACAAAGGATGATTTCATTTCAATACCACAGCCCTCTGAGTAGTCCAATGTGCAAGAAAGAGAAGAAACCAGGGAGCCTGCTAATCATTCCTGCTCTCGACCTCTCTGCTGACGCTCTGCGGCAGGGCTCACCAGCACACAGCGCCTGCACTCTCTCGGGCCTCCTTGGCCCTGTGCGAGCAGCGCGCAGCAGCTCGGAGGGAAACCACTGCAGAGAGCTTGTGCCTTTTGCCTTTTCACCTTTCCGAAATGATGCTTTGGCTCCTCCAGCTGAACGCCCAGGACACTCCTCGGCTGAGGCTGAAGCAGCTGCTCCGTCTCGCCTCGTTTCCAGTGGGTCAGGAATTGCCGCGGAGTAACTTCCAGCACGGATCTTGTAAGCGGACTTTGCTGTTCCTTCTGCAGCCTTGTGCCGTGCTGAGGTGACTTCCCCGACGTTCTGGCAGCGGCGCTCCCCCGGGTCCCGGTGAATTCCCGAGGAGCAGCAGCGCCCGGAGGCGCTCGCAGCGCTCCGCGGTACGAGGGGGACGCCGGGCGGTCGGGGCGGGCACACAGCGGCCGCTGCCCGCTCCTTGCAGTCCCTGGCCTGTGCTGAAGGGATGCAAAAGCCTGCTCATCTTCCGCTTACGATGGAAGGCAGCACTCCTTTGCGGAGCTGCTTCACGCGGAAGAATTCTTTAAGCCTTGTAGCGCTCTTGTCAGGAATTTAAAAAGACAATTCCGTTTACCAGCCGCAGAAACAGAGCAAGTCTTACAGGGCGTGTTCAAAGTCCCTCGAAAGTTCTGTGAAATAATTAGGAACAGAACCTCATTTCGGCTACAGCTGGCTTCCTCTTCCTGTGAGTTATACCCTGCTGAATGGTCAGGAATGAAATCATGTCCACCGCTGCTGATGCAGTGTAGCAAAGAAGCATCTCCTGCTCGCACCACATGTGCAGTCTACAGCTGAGAATGCAGACCCAGTAGGGTCTGTGCTGAAATCCGTGTGCAGGGAAGGCCAGCAGCAGTCTGCCAGCACTTGCCTGTTCAGGGGAGCGCCAGGGGTGCAATGGCAGCAGCAGTGTCCCGTGCCTTGGGACTCAGCATTGCTGCAGCACCTGGGAGTGAGTGCCAGCTGGGAATTCTCAGTGTTGGGCTTTGATCCTCGCCGTGAGAGCTGCTTTTTTTTCCCCCCATGTTCATTCCAACGGGCTTTTGCAAACATTTGTCTACATATTGACTTTTAGTGTAGGAGCACTTAAGAGGCTGGCTGTGATTAAGACCCTAAATTTTCAGAGAGCAAGCTTTCATTTTTTTAAGGGAGTAGTGGATAGGATGCCCTGGAAACTGCCCTCAGGGATAATGGAGCTGAGCAGAGCTGGCACCCATTTGAAGACATTTTTCTTAGAGAATAAGTACTCACAATTCCCATTAGTAAGAAGTCAGACAAGGAAGGCAGGAGACCAGCTTGGCAAAGTAAGGATCCCCTTGTATAAATTGAAGAAGGTAATATGCAGGCAACATATGTAATGCAAAAATGTTTTTGAAAGTATGTTACAACAAGAAGGTTATTGAAAATTAATATATGTGATGCAAGAAGGTACTATGCAGACAATATGCAGCAACACACATCATGGGGAAAATACAGAGATACCACATGGGTGTGTGAGGATGGGATCAGTATAGCTGAGGCCCAGTTGAGGCTGAATTTGGAAAAGCATGCGAAAAATAATAATAAGGTCTCCTACAGGTACTTCAGTGGGAAAAGGAAAATGAAAGGAAACCTATCACATCTCCCCTATTCCCCCCCACCCCGATAAGCCAGACAGGACTAGTGACAACAGACAAGGAGAAGGCTGAGGTACTCAACAATTGTCTCAGTTTTTCCTGCCAGTCACTATTCCCACATCTCTCGGGTTATTGGGCTGGTGGACTTAATTCCAACCCATTGTAGCAGGTCAGGTTTAAGACCACCTGAGGAACCAGAGCATGCACAAGGCCATGGCACCCACCCAGATGCATGCCAGGGCCCTGAGAGAACTGGGAGCTGTAGTTGCTGAGGTGCTCCCCCCCCCCCCCCATTATTAGACAAGTCAAGGCAGCCAGCTGAAGTCTCCAAGGGCTGTGTTGTTCTAGCACAGAAGTCATTTGACTCCCATCCTCTGGCTGTTTTTTGTAAATCTTAAAAGCTCTGAGTAAATTTCTGCAGAGGATGTCCAATGCAGTTTCAAAAATGGCATCTTTGTTATTGGTTTTCATACTGATCTTGGATAGTTCCTTTTTTTGCACTCCTATATTTTCTAAACATTTGCAATGATTGAAAAGAAAACTGAAATGAGCCACTATGCTCTTTGCAGTGGTATGAATGTATGGCCAAGACCAATATCTTTTTAACACAAATATATTTTTGCTATGTCTAAGCACACATGCATACCTGTGTTTGGTTTATGTGTCCAGGTTTTGGCAATGGGGGGAGGCAGGGCTGGCCTGTGAGAATAGCCCAGGTGCTGTCCTGTCCCAATCACTTCCAGCTGGCTGCACTTCAGGATGTCCTCCCAGCAGAAAGAAGAGGCTGTGAAAGCAGCCCTTAGAGATGTGACTTTTTGTACTTTTATTTTTAAGTTAATAAAAACCTTCAAGCTGCTTTTTGGGAGGTTTTTTGGTTGGGTTTGTTGTTGTTGTTGGGTTGGTTTGTTTGTTTGTTTTGTTATGGTTTTGTAGAGTTATTGAAGTAAGATTGATTTGAAAACTGAAGAGTCCTCCACTATATTCTCCTGGATTCACCTGAGACTCTTCCTAGGCATCTCCCTGATCCTTTTCACAGTGAGTCCCACATCATTCTCCTGAAGAACCTGTCTGCTCATGGTTTCAATGGGTGCACTGTTTGCTGGGTGAAAAACTGGCTGATGGCCAGGCCCACAGAGTGCTGGGGAATGGAGCTCCTCCAACTGGTCCCAGTATTGGGCCCAGTCCTGTTTAATAACTTTATCAGTGATCTGGACGAGGGGATCGAGTGCACCCTCAGTAAGTTCACAGATGACACCAAGTTGGGTGGGAGTGGTTTTCTCCTCTGGGGGAAAGCAGGCTTGGGGGCTCTCTACAGCTACACAGACCTGGTACATGTCCCTGTGCTTACCCCTTCCTCTGTCCATCCAGCTAAATCTGTAACCTCTACACCAGCAGCCTTTATTCATCATTGTGATTGACAGGGCTGGACATGGAGACAGTCTGTCACTCTGTTAAATGTCAGTCTTGACTGTGGGGCTACTTCTGCGTTATAAATGTGACATTTTTTTAATGCTCCAAAGAGTGTTTCATTGTGTACTGTGCATCATGCAGGTCGGGAAAGAAAACATTCCCCAGGTCAGGAAACAGATATAAAATGAAAGGATATGTAAAGTATTTACTTTTGTGAGCAGTCTTGTGGGGGTTTAACTCTGTGTCCTTCCTTCCCAGCCATTAAATAGCTCACAAAATGTTATCATGGTAGAGCCACTTCTGTAAGGAATTAGATAATCCTGATGGTTTACTTGATTTGGTCCAGGTAGAATCATTTGTCAACTTAACTGTCACTACAAACAGCTTTTGTGCTGATGGTTTTTGGGTGCTTGGGCTTTGGTTTTTTGGAAAGGACTTTGTTAATTGCACAAAACATGTATTTGAATTTATTCTTTCTATGAGTTCACTGATTTTAATTAAATGTTCTCAGTAAAAGGCATTAATAGAAAGTATTATACTAGAACTAAGCTTTCTTACTCATGAAAATTTCAGTTAATGAAATTTTAAGAAAAGAAGTGTACATTATCTACTTTGTCATATTGCTAAACACTGTAAGGAAAACATAATGTGTGACTGAAGTTGCATCTTCTTATCTGGAATGACTAGTAAAAGTATTTAATTTGGTAATAACGTACCAAACCAATATAATTCTGAAACAAGTATCAATGGAAATAAAACATATATATTTTTAAATTACCATAGTTTTACTTTTATTGTTTTCTTAAGGGTTAGCAAAAAAGGACTTTTTTCCATTTTCTTTTCTTTTCGTTTGTGAACAGGTATGAAAAAGAAGACTGTCTCAGCAGTTCCTCAACAGCTTTAAGGAGGAAGACTTCACAACCACTCTTGGCAACCCATGCCAGTGCTCAGTCACCCTCACAATAACAAAGTGTTTCCTGGAGATCACAGGGAACCTCCTGTATTTCAGTTTGTGACCACTTGCTCTGGGCACTGGGCCCACTGGAAAGAGCCCGGCTCCATCTCCTTTGCACCCTCCCTTCAGGTATTTATAGACATTGGTAAGATCACCCTAAGCCTTCTCTTCTCCAGGCTCACCAGTTCCATCTTTCTCCATCTTTCCTCATAGCAGAGTTGCTCCAGTCCCTCCATCCTCATCTTCACGGCCCTTCACTGCATTCTTCTGAGCTGAGGAGCCCTGAACTGGAGCCAGCACCAGAGGTGCTCACCAGCACTGAGCAGAGGAGGAGGGTCTTGGCCTGCTGGCTGCACTCCCAACACAGCTCAGGATACCACTGCCCTTCTTTGCCAGAAGGGTGCATATTTTGGTTTTGTTGAGCTTGGTGCTCCCCAGGACCTCCAAAGCCTTTCCTGACAATCTGCTTGCCAGCCCAGCTGGGTGGCCCCCAGTGGTGCTCTGGTGCCTGCCTGGGAGTGTTCCTCTTCAGAAACAGAACTTTGGGCTTCCCCTTCTTGAACTTGGTGATGTTCCTGTCAGCCCATTTCTCAGGCTTGTTGAGGTGCCTCTGGATGGCCAGATGACCTTCTGGCATGTCTTCTGAGATCCTTTCCCTCTATTCAGCCCTGGTGAGGCCTCACCTGAAATACTATGTCCAGTACTTCCCAGAACAAGTGGGACATGAAGCTACGGGAAAGAGTAGACAAAGGGTCAGTAAGATGATGAAGTTTTAATTCTCACCTTTTTTCTAGACCACTCATACACTGAAATAATTTGAGCATATCTGTCTTTGATTTTAGCACCTAATTTAAACTTCTTTTTGATTCTGTCTGCCATAGAAGACTTGAAGTTTCACCTGTACCTAACATGAATTTTAAAAAAAGTTTTAACATGAAGCAAATCACTCAACTAACATGGTTTCAACAGAATCAGGATCAGAGTCATTTATTGTTTTTTAACAACTTAATTAACTGACAGTAAATGAAGGAGGAGTGGCTGAGGTCACTTGGTTTGTTCAATCTGGAGCAGAGGAGACTGAGGGGAGACCTTGTCGGGGGCTGCAGCTCTTCCTAAGGTGCAGCAGAGGGGCAGCTCTGATCTCTGCTCCTTCTGACCAGGGAAAAGAGACCCAAGGGAACAGCTGGAGCTGTGTCGGGGAGGGTTACTTTGGATATCAGGAAAAGGTTCTTTCCCCAGAGGGTGGTCAGGCACTGAACAGGCTCCCCAGGGAATGGTCACAGTCCCAAGGCTGCCAGAGCTCCAGAATCATTTGGACAATGCTCTCAGGCACAGGGTGGGATTGTTGGGGTGTCCCGTACAGGCTCGGGAGTTGGACTTGATGATCCTGGTGGGCCCCTTCCAATTCAGGATATTCTGTGATGCTGTGAGTGTATGAATTATAATTTCAGGATCAACATCAAAATGTACTATCACCACATGAGCTGGATGCTGGCACCTCCTGGTGTCCAGTGGGTCAGATGCTCTTTCTGTCCTGGGCAGGGAGAAAAAAGTTGTCTGGGTGACATCTGTCAGAGTCCCACAGGATGCTGAATATTCTCCTATTTTACCCAAGCCAACAAGCTTTCTGTAAGCCAATCAAGCCTCATGAAGTGCTGTCAAGTATGACTCTCAACTTTTAAAATTAATGACCTGACTGAACCTTCCTGACTGAAATACTGCAATCATTCTGAAGAAATACGAACTCGGTGGTGCAAGGCAAAGGAAAGGTTAAGTTCAGGTGCAGTTCTCAGCACCCAGTAAGTTGGGAGCCAAAAAAAAAAAAAAGAGCTAAAGCCCCAGTTAAGCAAACCCTCAACTTCTACAGCCCCATTATGTAATGACATTTAAGCAAGTCACATTAACTGAATGAAGAGCTTCTCAGATGCCCTCTTAACAGTGAAAGTGCTATTCATTCTTTCATGTACATGATGTAAATAGGCATATACCATGATACACGTATTTCACATGTGTCACCTCTTCCAAGTTCAGGAGTGATGCATTCCAACAAATAGGAAGTTGGGCAAAAATGCAAGGAGGCATGCATGGATGAAAAAGGAGCTCCCAGACAAAGTCAAACACAAACAGGAAGCCTGCAGAGGGTGGAAGCAAGGACAGATAGCCTGGGAGGAATACAGGGGGATTGTCCAAGCAGCCAGGGATCAGCTCAGGAAAGTGAAAGCCCTAATGGAATTAAATCTGGCCAAGGACATCAAGGGCAACTTGGGGGCTTGGAGCAACCTGGGATAGTGGAAGTGTCCCTGCCCATGGAAGCAGGAGTGGAACTGGATGGCCTTTAAGGACCCTTCCAACTCAAACCATTCTGTGATTCTGTGAAATTCCAGTCACAGTCAGCTAATGGCAGAGACATTGCAAGGACAATATTATCCTTTCATCTCTGATGTTGAATTGTTCTCAATGAGAGAACCATACAGGACTGTAGGACACAAATTTTTACAGCAGTAACTGCTGTGTGCAAGAGTTTCCATTTGTCTTTTTCAAATAAACATATCATGAGGTTGTAATACTCAGCTGGCCAAAGAAGTTACTACTTTCAAGGCTCAAGGCACCCAGAGTGGATGTGTGGTGGAGGGCCTGGGCCATCCCTAAGGCTGGCTCAAGAGTCTGTAAGTGAGTAGGGGAGATCAGCAGTGAGGGTCAGGCTGATTGCCCAGCATGAGGTGTGGCTGTGGGAGGGCAGGAGCGTGGCTCCACTTTACTCAGGGTTCAAGATGGTCAAGTTGCTTGTCAGGGAGAGGAGAGGGCTGCTCTGATGGTCCTGGACATGGGGATGCCTTGCCAGCCAGGACTCTGCCCTGCTGTGTCCAGGGATGGTCAAGGGGGTGATTAGGCAAGATAACGGGCACGGAGTGCTATGCTGGAGGCAGGCACAAGGACTGGGGCTCAGTCCTGAGCTGAAATGGATCCCCTGGTTCATGGGCAGAAGGTAAAAACCCAATATGTACAATACTAGTTCGGTCAGAGGGAGATTCAAAGATCTGTAATACCTGTTGAGAAAAACTTTCCATTATGAAAAGGGAAGATATTTCCTTTCATTTCTTGAATTTCTATTTCTTTAAAGAAAAAAAAAAAGTTGTAATCATAGCACTGATTAGTATCTGTGTTTCCTAATTCAATTTTTAAACTCGTGTGTTAAGCAACTGAATTAAAATATGTTGCTTTAATTGTGGGCTGAGGCATGTATTATCTCCATTAATAGTCTTTATTATTTATGAGATATAGGCAATATTCAAACCTTTGCATAAAACTTCTCGGCTAGTACAATCTAAATACCTAAATATAATTAGTGGAACAGTTTGTTAGTATAATCATTGCCATGGGCTGTAATTAACATAAATTTTAATTTCATGACCTTGTAGAAGAGATTATAATTGCAGGAACCGTCATTGTGCCGAGAATGTTTTCTTCTTGAATGTTGTTTCTTGAAGACTGTCACCATAATGCTTTGAAATTATTATTATTATCGTAGTACTCATCTGCATTCAGAGAATCAGAGAATCAGAGAATTGTTTGGGTTAGAAGGGATCCTTGTAAATCATCCAACCCCTGGTTCCAACCCCCCTGCCACAGGCAGGGACACATTCCTCTAGACCAGGTTGCTCCAAGCCCTGTCCAATCTGGCCTTGAACACTTCCAGGGATGGGGCAGCCATCTCCAGGAAAGCCATCTCCAGGACAGCTTCCCCACAACACCTGTGCCAGGGCCTCACCACCCTCACATGGAAGAATTTCTTCCCATCTAACCCTGCCCTCTGGGTTAGTGGGAAGACATTCTCCTTTGTCTTCTCACCCCAGACCCTCGTAAATAGTCCTTCTCCATCTTTCCCATATATTCCCTTCAGGAACTGGAAGACCACCCCAAATATGCTCTGACTTCTGTTCTTAGGGACAATTCACCAGAGCCTTACTGGCTGGGATTCTAATTTGTTAATTCATACATCCTACATGCTGGTGAATGTTCACATGGAACGAATTCTTTGACTTGTACTCAGCATCCTGTATCTCGGCACCAAGAGGTTTGTTTGGTGGGAATGACGGAATTGGTGGAATTGTGGGGCCATGCACCTAAAACTTTTGTCAGGTTCGGGCTCACTTCTCAAGCACCAACTATCCACTGCCACCTTGGTGAAGAGAATTCTCCATCCAACCAGAATTTTGCAGGCTGTGATCCATCCTGTGATTAACTGCAAAGCATGCAGTGGGGTCCATCCTGCACCGTGCAAACCTGCTGTGCCAGTATTGACAGCGGGGCTGAGCAGCACCACTGGCTGCCATGACCTCGGCACAACAGCTGCCCCCAATCAGTACTGGTTGTGTGGGAACTGTGCCAAGGAAAACATTCTGTGGAGTTGCCAGGAGACCTGCAAAGTCAGGTGAATCATGCATGTTGAAGTGAACCTCTACACAATACATTTCCACAGTTACCCAGACACCCTGCAACATCAACGTGATTAACCCTCTGGCAGAAGGAAGATCATCATTCCTTGGCTATGGATCTCTGAGCTGGAGAAAAGGAAAACCAATCTTTCGGCTACCCTGGAAAATACAGTAAAGGGAACTACCACTACCATGCAAGCATTTCACAGTAAGTGGCTGAGGTACCACAGACTGCTGCTCAGAAGTGCCCAGCCTGAGACGAGTTGCTGGCTACAGAAGGAGATGTTTTCATTTTAGTAAAGACTACCTGGTGCTACCTATGTGAACCAAGATCAGTGCATTGAGACCAATCTTAAATTCTGGAGCAGGCTAAAGCCCTTGCATGACGTAATAACCAAAAATAATTAGGGTAAGATTGCTGAACTGTGGTCATGGCTTAGCTTTTGTTTCCCAGGTGTCAGGGCAGCTATCAACAGGTTTTGGCAGTATTTATTCTCTAAGAAAAATGTCTTCAAATGGGTGCCAGCTCTGCTCAGCTCCATTATCCCTGAGGGCAGTTTCCAGGGCATCCTATCCACTACTCCCTTAAAAAAATGAAAGCTTGCTCTCTGAAAATTTAGGGTCTTAATCACAGCCAGCCTCTTAAGTGCTCCTACACTAAAAGTCAATATGTAGACAAATGTTTGCAAAAGCCCGTTGGAATGAACATGGGGGGAAAAAAAAAAAGCAGCTCTCACGGTGAGGATCAAAGCCCAACACTGAGAATTCCCAGCTGGCACTCACTCCCAGGTGCTGCAGCAATGCTGAGTCCCAAGGCACGGGACACTGCTGCTGCCATTGCACCCCTGGCACTCCCCTGAACAGGCAAGTGCTGGCAGACTGCTGCTGGCCTTCCCTGCACACGGATTTCAGCACAGACCCTACTGGGTCTGCATTCTCAGCTGTAGACTGCACATGTGGTGCGAGCAGGAGATGCTTCTTTGCTACACTGCATCAGCAGCGGTGGACATGATTTCATTCCTGACCATTCAACAGGGTATAACTCACAGGAAGAGGAAGCCAGCTGTAGCCGAAATGAGGTTCTGTTCCTAATTATTTCACAGAACTTTCGAGGGACTTTGAACACGCCCTGTAAGACTTGCTCTGTTTCTGCGGCTGGAAAACGGAATTGTCTTTTTAAATTCCTGACAAGAGCGCTACAAGGCTTAAAGAATTCTTCCGCGTGAAGCAGCTCCGCAAAGGAGTGCTGCCTTCCATCGTAAGCGGAAGATGAGCAGGCTTTTGCATCCCTTCAGCACAGGCCAGGGACTGCAAGGAGCGGGCAGCGGCCGCTGTGTGCCCGCCCCGACCGCCCGGCGTCCCCCTCGTACCGCGGAGCGCTGCGAGCGCCTCCGGGCGCTGCTGCTCCTCGGGAATTCACCGGGACCCGGGGGAGCGCCGCTGCCAGAACGTCGGGGAAGTCACCTCAGCACGGCACAAGGCTGCAGAAGGAACAGCAAAGTCCGCTTACAAGATCCGTGCTGGAAGTTACTCCGCGGCAATTCCTGACCCACTGGAAACGAGGCGAGATGGAGCAGCTGCTTCAGCCTCAGCCGAGGAGTGTCCTGGGCGTTCAGCTGGAGGAGCCAAAGCATCATTTCGGAAAGGTGAAAAGGCAAAAGGCACAAGCTCTCTGCAGTGGTTTCCCTCCGAGCTGCTGCGCGCTGCTCGCACAGGGCCAAGGAGGCCCGAGAGAGTGCAGGCGCTGTGTGCTGGTGAGCCCTGCCGCAGAGCGTCAGCAGAGAGGTCGAGAGCAGGAATGATTAGCAGGCTCCCTGGTTTCTTCTCTTTCTTGCACATTGGACTACTCAGAGGGCTGTGGTATTGAAATGAAATCGTCCTTTGTGACAGACTCCTTTAAGCTTTATCCTCCAGAGTCTTCTGCATCCTGGAAAAGACGTGCTTGTCCCTTGCTTTCTGTTTATCTTCTGCTACGCCTTGGCTGCTAACAAAAAAGAATTGCTGAACTGCTGCTTTGGAGAGGAGAGGGAAATCACCACAGCAGCTGAACATAAGCCAGCACGTGCCCAGGATATGCAAGATGATCAAGGGCAGCTTGGCATCTACTAGCCACAGTGTGGCCTGCAGGACCAGGGCACTGACTGTCCCCCTGTTCTGGGCACTGCTGAGGCCAAACCTCGAGTCCTCAGGTCATTTGTGGGACCCTCATGACAAAAAAGACTTTGAGGGACTGGAGTGTGTCCACAAAAGGGAACAGAGCTGGGGAAGGGGATGGAGAACAAGGAGCAGCTGAGGGAGCTGGGCAGGCTCAGCTTGAAGAAAAAGGGGCCCATCACAGACTTTCTGGCTCTCCACAACTCCCTGACAGGAGGGTGTGGCCAGGTGATGGTTGGACTCTTCTCAGATAGCAAGTAACAGCCAAGAGGGAACGGCCTCAAATTGCACATGGGGAGGTTTATCATGGAATCATGGAATAGGATGAGTTGGAAAGGGACCCATCAAGATCATCTACTCCAACTCCTGGCCTGGCACATGACACCCCAACAATCCCATCACATGCCTGAGCGTTGTCCAAATACTTTTTAAACTCAGGCAGGCTTGGTGCTGTGACCACTTTCCTGGGGAGCCTGTTCCAGTGCTCAACCACCCTGTGGGGAAAAAACCTTTTCCTGATATCCATCCTAAACCTCAGGGAGCCAGATTATGCTGAGCCAGTGCTTTGGGGCTTTTGATTAATGTCTATTAATACTGTTATTACTGATAATTTATCAGAGGCTGAGACAACAATAAATCATAAACTTTCAGACCAAGTTTGAGCTTTACAGAACAATCCTTCAGCAGGCTACAGTCTATAAACAGCTGGTTTGAAACATTATTCTTAAATATGAGCAGCCCATTCTCAGTCCCCTGAAACAAAAAGCTCCAGAGTTCCTTCACTGAGCTGATCATTCGCAAAAGCACTTGCCCATGACATCTGTGGATGACCAGCAGACATGATGAGCTGATTGCTCCAGCGCAACAGCCTCCGGGAAAGCCTTTTTTCAGCTCTAGAGCCCCCTCTTTACTTGTTGCACTTCTTCCCCATCCAAGCAGAGTCCGCTGCTCTCTGTGCTTTGGTGACTTTGCCGGCTGCTGACCCGCAGTTCCCGTTCGAGGCTCCCACACTGCTGCTCCCTCCCACAGCCCTGCCCGCTGTCCCCGGGATGCTCCTTCCCCTGTCCCGCACGCCAGCGGTACCATGGACCACAACCCCCGCGGGGCAGAGCCGCCAGCTGCGGCTAAACCGCCACAAGGGCTGCAGAGCTTCTCGGTTACACACCTACAGAATTTCAAAATACTGTCATTAAAACGGCCCCTTTTCCACCGAAGCACAAAACCCGCACACAGCGGGCGCGGGGAGGCCGTGCTGGCCACGGGCGAGCGGCAGCTCCGGGCACCGCCGGGAGACGGGCCCCGAGCCCAGCCGAGCCCGGCCGAGTGACGCCGAGCCCGGCCGAGTGACGCCGAGCACAGCCGAGTGACGCCGAGCCCAGCCGAGCCCGGCCGAGTGACGCCGAGCCCGGCCGAGTGACGCCGAGCACAGCCGAGTGACGCCGAGCCCAGCCGAGCCCAGCCGAGTGACGCCGAGCGCAGCCGAGTGGCGCGGAGCGGGGTGTCTGAGCGGCGGTGCTGCCTCGCCGGGCTGGTCCGGGCTGTGCTGCCCACAGGCTGGCGTGCAGGACAGCGCTGCCCGGCGTTGGAGTGGCTGCCCCTAGGGTTGGGGTGGCAGTCCTGAGTGCCCGCGCCCTTCCAGGGAGCAGAGCGCTGCCGCTGGTTTGGGAGACACTACCCAGCGGGCGTGCTCGTCCCTTGAGCTGCTCGGGAAAGCCGAAGGGCGACCGACTCCTGGCCGTGTGTCCCGGGGCGTGGGCAGGCGCAAACCTCTGGAACGGGGACGGGGAACGGCCTCTGCGGTGTCCGTGAGGAAAGCTGTCCCGTGGGCATGTCGGGGGTCTCCTGGCTCAGCCAGAGCTGCCTCCATGGGGACGTCTGTGGGGGGACCCCCAGCATCCCTCGGGCGGGGACGGGACGGGACAGCGTGTCGGGATCTTTCTAATCAGAGAGCCCGTGCCAGAGTCCCTGGCGATGCCCGCTCAGCAGCCCAGGGCTCGCACTGCGGGACCCTGGGTACGTCCCTGGGGCGCTGGAGCCTGGCTCAGCTGCAGGGGGAGAGCAGGGACGTGGCGTGGCGCGACATAGCACAGAGCGCCATTATCTTAACTGTCTTGCAAGCAGTTTAAGAAACCGGCTGAAATCCAGACAAAATATATTTTTTCCCATTTCTGCGCATTTACCTGCAGACCAGAACAATGGCATTTCTTAAACGCAAGGCAAAAAAAGGTGCTAGTCTAGCCTCAGAAATGGCAACAGCTTAGGCACTGAGAGACCATGTATAGGGGAGACCTTAGAGGTTTCTCCGCCAAGTGCAGGTGTGTTCTCATCCCCGCGCTGAGCTGAAGGGTCCGGACCCGGGCAGTCTGGCCTGCCTTCTGCAGAGAGGAACACAAATTTCGGTTTGCGATGCCCGGCTCCGCAGCTCTGCTCCCGGCCGTGCCGGGCGGCCTGAGCCGGGCGCTGCTGGCCGCCGGGGGGCGCTGTCGACGGGGCTGCGCCGGCCCCGCCCCCTCCCGTTGGTCTGACAACGGCGGGCGCGGCGCTCGGCGCGAGCGCGTCCGAGCGGGAGCGCCTGAGGGCAGCCGGGGGGGGCCGGGAGCGACACCCGGAGCGACACCCGGAGCGACACCCGGAGGGACACCCGGAGCGACACCCGGTGCGACACCCGGTGCGACACCCGGTGGGACACCCGGAGCGACACCCGGAGCGACACCCGGGGGGACACCCGGAGCGACACCCGGTGGGACACCCGGTGGGACACCCGGAGCGACACCCGGAGGGACACCCGGAGGTCCTGGAAGGCGAGAGGGAGGCGTGGGGTTTCACCGTTAGGAGTCTTGGGGAGGTTATGAAGGTGCTTTGAAGGCTGGAGCTCCTCTGCGTCTCTGAAGAGATGGCTCCAGGGAGACCTTAGAGAGCTGGAGAGGGACTTTGGAAAAGGGCCTGGAGTGTCAGGACAAGGGGGAATCGCTTCACACTGACAGAGGGCAGGGTTAGATGGGATATTGGAAAAAAATTCTTCCCTATGTGGGTGCTGAGACCTTGGCACAGGTTGCTCAGAGAGGCTGTGTCTGCCCCATCCCTGGAGGTGTCCAAGGCCAGGTGTGAACGGGCTTGGAGCGAGCTGGCCTAGTGAAAGGTGTCCCTGGCCGTGTCAGGAGGTTGGAAGAAGATGATTTATCTTTAAGGTTCCTTCCAACCCAGACCATTCTGGGATTCTGTGATTCAAGGAAGGCCCTTTTCCAGCTGAAATGTTGTATCTCCTCTTGGCTCCCAGCTTGTAGTTGCCAGTTCTTCTGGAAGCAGGCCTGGCAGTCAGCTGCGATGAGACATGTGTTGTTCTCAATAGGACGTGCGTGACATGTTCGCAGAGAGGAAGGCTGTAAACAGATTGTCAAGGCCAAGGTAAAAAAAGCAAAGGATTGAGTAAAAGCCAAAGGAGCTGGTTGTGTTAGTCAGTTTGCTGGCTGTTGAAGTGACCTCAGGTCATTTTCAACATTTCTGGTTTTGGTTTGTTTTGGTAGAAAATGAATGTGTTATCTCCAGCATATGCTCTCCAATGCATCTTCATGTGTTCCCATCTCTTTGTTGTATATCAGGTTATATTAACTGAAGGCAGAATCATAACACAGCAGGAAAACATTCAGAGGCATAGCTAGCCAGATTCAGGCATTTCTCACTCTGCTGTTGACTTTTCTGGTAACTGTGAGTGAGGCAGCACAATCCAGTCACTCCTCTTTTCCTCTCTGAGGAAAAAAGAATCCTTCTTTTTTCTCATTTTGAAAATAGCCTTAGATGAAAATGGTTCTGCATGCAGCATGTAGGGTTTATTATTTTACCTTTCTTTTCTGTTGTCTTTCCCCTGCTATTTTTATTAATTATTTTGTTGCTGTTCTCCATTCAATAGGTTTGAAGGAATTCTAATAACTGTGATTATGGTTCCTTGAAGGCTCACTTAGCACACCTTTTGGATGAAGGAAAGAAGAAGACAAGGTCCTCTAAGAAGAGTAAAAGCCGCACTTTAAATAGGCATTGGGAAATGTCTGCTGATGCCATGCCATTACCGTGTAATCAGCAGAAGTGTGTTGGAAAAACACCCATCAGTGACTTCACAAAAAAGCCACAGTCAGACAGGTAGAGAACAGAAGCATAAAACCCCAATTATATGTTCATGACTAAAGGTATGAAATGGACACTTTTTCACTGGAAATTAGAAAGTCCTGAATTCTTGGTCATAGCACTAACAGCTTGTAACTGTCTCCTTGCCAAATGTAAATTTAGTATAATGAACTGCTGCCTGTTGAAGTGCAGGCTAACAGAGGAATATTTGCAATGGCAGGCATATCGTTTGGCTTTCCTTTTAAAAAGAAGTTGTCTTTGCTCATAGCAATCTAGATATACACCCAGTCTAACACATTTTTTTTAGGCTATATTTCAAAGTAAATGGTTTACATGATGATGCAGTAAGATTATGTAGTGAATAAAAACAAAGTTAGTGCATCCATTCTTTTTCACCCTAAGCTGGCTGCTGATGCATGGATTCTCACTGGAGAAACACAGTGCCCAAGCTGTTGGGAAAAGCATTGGGCAGATAAAGGCTATTTCCACATTTCTTGCTAGTGTCTGCTTCAGCATTCATAGGTTTTTTTTACCTTTTAGAGCTATTACATATGTCTTTGTAGTTTACATGTACTAGATCTAGCATGTATAATGCCATCATAACAGAAGTTGGGATCTACTCAGGCTTCAGTTAGTCTCAGAAGAAGCAACATTGATTCTTTGAATTATATTATTTAAAGTTAGAATGATACTTAAGTTCACTTTAATGTTCCATTTTGCCAATTAAAGTGAGCTATACTATTATGTTAGTCCCTCTTCTAGTGCATTTAGTACAAACTGAAGGTTTATTCTCTTTCTGTTTCAGACCACCTACAACTCTTCCAAAGGCATGGGGAAATGTAGATTCAAGTTCAGCTGAGAAAGTCAGAGGCCTACCTGATGTCGTTGGTAAAACTGGTTTCCCTTAATGCCATCCATTTTAATTTGCACTTGTAGGAGACGTGGTACATGTAACAGTTTCAGCTGAACAAGGGATAAAGTTGTGCTGGTTTGAAAGTAAACCAGTGGGAGAAATTAACCCCACACAAATACCTCGCGAGAGATTTCAGATCGCAGTTACAATTTAATAGAAAGATTACAATAAATGCAATGATACAGAAAACCTGGTTTAAAACCACAAAGGACAGTCTGGCACCCTGTTGGTCAGGGTGCTGGCACAGTCCGATTAAGCAGTGGTTGCAGTCCTGTCAAAAGCAGTGGTCTTGTGGAAGTTCAGGTCCTCCTCTGGATGTCCAGTGGTGTCCCAAGTCCCCAGACTGCCCAGATTGTATAAGGTAGGGGTCAGGTGGTACATCCCCCAGGGCAGGGAGTTTCACAATGGAATGATGTAATCCCATGAGTTATTGAGTATTTTTGGAGTCCCTGATAGTTGTTGCAGCTGCCTGTTCTGCTAGTGCATATTCAGTTCATTATAGCCCATCAGCAGAGATGACCCTCTCAGGATGGGTGGTGCTGCTGCTTCCCCGGCTGAGTCATTGTAAAGATAAAGAGACACTTGCAGGGTTTGCCTCTTCTCATTGTATCACCCAGATTGTATCCTGGGGGGTCTGCGCTGAAAACAACCCATCATTAAGAGTTCATCACAAAATGAACACATGTAGAGGGGAGTAGGATACACAGTGTGGTTACAACCACGTGGCACTCTTTCTCTTGCCGGCAAAAATCAAGCTCAGAAATGGCCTGACACATTTTTGATGATTTGTAGGTAATTTTGAAGATGAAGAGTCTTCTAATAGAAAAAAAACACAGTTGTGAAACTGTGAATCACAGGTTATGTTTAGATAATAAATTCCAGTTCTGATGTAAGCAGATCTCGTTCCTGAAATGATGCAATTCTTTTACATCATGCCTGAGCTTAGTTGATAGTTCCATGCTATTATCCTCCTGAAAATCAGAAGTTAATAAAGGAAATTTTAAAACACACTCCAGTATTTTTAACCTCCATTTGCTAAGATTGCACTTCCAATGGAAAGATGTTGCACACTGTTGCACAAAAACTGCAGCAGTCATAGTGTAGATTTAGGGATTTATTATTCATGCATCCCATGTTCTGCAGCAACAGTTCCAGGCTACAGAATCCTCATTTCTTTCTTGGCAGTTCCTGAGGAAACAGGCAGCAATCCATGGAAGTACCTGGCAGAACGGCGGCAAAAGCGTCACGATCGAGCAGTGGCTGAAATGCAGCAGGAGCTGGACTGCATTGGCAGGGTAAGGCAGGATTTTTTAATCCAGAGTCTAGAGTGCTCTTCTAAAGTCAGGGCCCAATAATTAAATGATCACCCTGACCTCCCATTTTAGGAGAAGGAAGCCTCTGTTTTGAAGCTTCAGGAATTCCTTCAGCTAAAAGTGATGGAATCAGATAAAAAGAGTAAACTTCTGTTTGAAAAGATTGCGTCTGATGTGGCTCTGGAAGGTTTCTCTTTTGAAGTAAGGCAGCTCAGAGCATTGGCTCAGCTTCAGTTACTTGTACCTGCTCTGTATAACATCTTCTTATGTCTCACTGGAGTCCTAAGTTGTTGTTTTTTTCCTTTTTTAATTTTTGTTTTTTAATATTCACTTTTCAGAGATTTAGAGGAGGATTTTTATTGCAGGGTTTGGAAGAACTGTGGAATATGATCCACCAGGAATCCTCAAACAGAAAGAAGTGGGTTAGGGCAGTGGACGAATCCCTAAAGGAGATCGAAAGGAGTCGAGCCGTTAAAGTGAGCTGAAGTCTTAATAACTGTTATTTAAGCGTAAGATTATTATTTGCTGATAATGCTGGATGCAGAGCAAAGAGTAGCTTGTTTCCACAGGAGTCAGAGGTCTGCCAGTAGTTCTGTTGTGTGGTGATTGCTTTCTTTTCACCAATAACTATTCACTCATTTTATGCCCACATAATCAGAAGATACTTTTTTCCTAGTTTTAAGGTGTTTCTTTCTTTCACAATTATCTATACTAAAGGTGCAAGGAATATGTGAGCTGCTTTTCTTTTCGTGGAGGGTTGTGTAGGTCAAACTTTCATCTGGTCTGTTAGTTTTTGGGGGATGTACCTATTCTGCAGCTGAGAAGGAGCACAGGCATGACCTAGCTCAATTTTAGTTTGGGTTGGCTGGGTGTCAGAAGCAGACGTCTTGCAGTTTTGTAGTCTTCAGCCTAAGCTATAAGAGTCAGTGGACATCACAGGAAATGTTTGGATAAAAAAAATGGATAGACCATGGAAGAGCTTGCTGCACTGTCCTTGCAGGCAAACAAAAGCTGTTCGTTCTACCGGTGCCAGTTTCTCCTCTCTTTGTAATGCAGGCATGATGAGTAGGTCCCCGAGTATCACCAGTAACCTTTCTGTTGGATTAGCTACAAAAAATGTCAGAGATGACCACATTTACTTTAATTTTGTGTTCACTTAAAACAGGCACTGGTGGATTCCCTTCAGATACTTAAAAGGAAGTTGGTTTGATTTTTAAATTCATACTGCAGCCCGTCTGCAGAGCACTCAATTATCACAGATATCAAAGAGAAATCTGTTGAGTAGTAACAAAGAGGAATGTTTTAGTTACTATTTTTATGAATTACTGAGAAAAATCAGTCTTTAAGGTAACTAAGATTAATATTCTAAAATTTACTTCTCAATCTGTGTATCATCCAATTGAATTCATTGTAATGGAAAAATTGTCTTGTTCATGTAGTTTTTTAACTTGGGAAACTGATATTTGAGTTACACTTTTTGTTGTTGCTTTTCTTTATTCTTTTATTGCACAGGTAGCAGATGTACTGTCCAAGTATACCGTGCAGCTGGAGGAAATTTCCTTCTTCTTGGCAGCTGATGTTCACAAGCTCATTAACGATAAGGCCATGGTAAATGTTTTTACCTGGGGCAAGATAGCAGACTGAATATTCTTTATCATTTGTGTTCTTTTCTCCCTCATTTTCCATAGAAGACACTTTTTTTTTTTGCATGTTGTATGCTGCTTCTACTCCTGGTTTTATTTTTTAATACACAGACTATAAACAGAACACTGTTGCGTAATGAGAGGGCAACTGCCAAGCTGCTCTTTAATCTAATGAAATCAGAGCTCGAGAAAGAAAAATTGCATCAACTAAAATGGCAAGAGAGAGTCAAGGACTGGAAGCTCATCCAAAAAAACCGTGTAGTTCAGAGTTTCAGGTCAGAAATTTTGCAGTCTTATTTTGGAGAGTGAATAACACAAAGTGACTAGTGTTCACTTGGGGTTTCTATAAACAGTAATACTTTATCATTTTGTCCTTATACATATCATGTATGATATCACATGTATCATGTGTCCATTATACATATTCTTCTTCCATCCTGCAGAGAATTTATGGCAAGTGAAGAAATACAGAATCCCCCAACTGTGAAAACGGAAATGGAAAATATGATAAAGGAGCAGATTGTACTTAGTGAACAGAGACTGAGGGTTTTGCAGCACACTGGGTATGGCAAAAGAGGGTATAGCATAAAGGAAAACAATTCTTTCTGGAGTTAATGAGGGACTTGGCTACAAACTGCACTTTGCTTCCTGTCAGCGTGTGGTTGTTAAATTCAGCACTAAGGCAGGGTCTAAACCTATTTTTGTACCGCTCTTTTTAATGGAAAAAATGCATTATTGATTTTCACTGCACCAGCTACATTAAATAGGTGGTGATTGAGGGCTAAAAATGCAGGAATGCAAAAGTAATTCTTACTGACATTTGGAACATGGTAGAAATGGGCAGACAAAGATGGGTGGAGAACTAGAAGTTGGTGCTTTTGTCAAAGCATTGTTTCTCCATGGGACTTCATTTGTCTAATAAATTAAGAGAGGAGTCTGGATAGAAATCTAACACTGCTGTATTTGAATATCCACCCTGCAAACAAGAAGCATTTTTGGGTGCAATGCATTACAATATTTACAGGGAGATTTTTAAAATGGATGTAGGAACAAGGTAGATTACAGTTAGTTGCTTGTTGAGCAGTAAACAGTTGGCCTCGAACAACAACAGACTCTTTGGTTTATTTTCGTTGCTGAGATGGCTTTAAATAAAATAAAGCACAGTAGTATGGCTACTCTGATGCATAATTTTATATTTTAAGTACTGACTGATTTGTATTTTAAAATACCTGACTCTTTTTTCCTACTTTGATAGCACCTTGTTGCCTCCAACACATACAAAATCTGAGATAAATGAATGGTACAAAACTCTGGAGAATTTAAACAAAATTATAGGTAAGTTGGGAAACAGTCTGGAATTCAAGCAATACTTTCTTCTTTCCAGGTAACGATGAGGCAGAAAGTTGCTTTGAAAGTGCATGTTTGCTCTCTTCTTTGTTCTGTGTGTTCCCTCATACCTTCTCAGTTGCTTTGAGGTTGCAGTGGGACCCAAAGAAGCTGCCTGTGACATCACTTTCCTTTGGCCAGTACAAACACTTGTGCATGGTGAGATCCAGCAGGAACTGGCTTGCTTAGAATTAACCTGAGGGAAATAGAGGGTTAATTTTGACATGAATCAGTTCTCAATCACACAAAAATACTCAATTTTAACTCTTGGAGAAGAAGATGGGAAGCACTGGAGATACTTCCTTTCTCTTTATCCTGTAGTGTGCCTTCCCTGTGTGTGTCTGCCTTCTCTTGCTGCAGAGCACATCCTGTTGTGATGTCTGTAGCCTGTAGGGTAGCAAAGAAGTTGGTAGCAATTGTAAATGACTTGCAACTTTTAAGCATAATGAGAAACAGCTTTGTATTAAAACATCTTACTTGATTCCATGGTGGTGTCACACAGGTGTGCAGACACTGCTGGCATCTGTTCCCTGTGCTGAGATAATATGGGAATCTGTGACTGTGAAATATGGGAATCTTGACTGTGGTCTGTTCCGTGTCATTCAGACACCCGTAATGCAGAGTGCGTGGAGAAAATGCGTGTCCAGTATGAGCTGGTGCAGGGCAAATGTGAGGAAAAAGTGCAGTTCTGCAAGGTGAGTGTCACAGCTTTGGGTGTGGTAGCCATGGTACAATTGTCGTTACAGTAAAATGTGTCTGAGGATCCACCAAACATTGAGATAACAAGTGAAATTACTTTTTAACCTCTGTCTTACTCTGTTAAAAAAGTAACCATGCATTTGGTTTCACAGTAGTGTTTGGTATTTGTACTTGAACTGTGTAAAAGCCATAACAAATGCTGGGAATGAAGGGAGTGCTGTCTTACATTTACGTGGAGGATGCAAGGACCCTCAGCCTTTGTGCTAAATCTGTCGTATCTTGGGAAAGAAATTCTACCTCTCTGCCTCAATTTCTCCCTTAGTATCCAATGGAATTGTATTGTTTACTAACAGAATGTGGGGTCTAGGAGGCTGAATCTTTCTCTGTCCATCACAAGAGAAGAAACACTAAGTTTAGCCATGCTCTCTGAAAGCCATGTAGTATTTGTTATATGCATGTCAATAATTCACTGTTCTTTCATTTAGATGAGCTTGTTGGATATGAACATTTGCCCAGGAGTTGTTGAAATTGTGTATTGCGACATGCTTCAGACGACTAAGAAACTAAAACACAGGTTTGAAGAAGAACTGGAGCACATGGATGTATGTTTATTCCATTTACTTCTATCACTCCCTGGGATTAGTGTGTTTTTCCTGTGCTCTCACATGCAATGCCTTCTGCATTGTAGGCTATTGATGTCACATTGGAAAGACATCCACAGTGTGACTGAACACTACAAAGAAACAATGTTTGGTGTGATTCACACAGAAGAGTTCATAATTACTGTGTTTATTATTCGTAATATAAATATATTGTATTTTTATTATCGTTTATATCTGAAATATATGTGATAGAGATGAATAACATATGGCCCAATCCCAAATTTCTTCCAATCTGATCTTTTGTGATTCTATGCATAAGAATGACTGGGCAGTTGTTCCTAAAGTGATAGATTGCAGAATGTGATTCTGTGCTTTACAGTGCCAGAATAAACAGAAGTTTTGGTAACTCTCACTTGTAGAATAAAAATCCACATTCTTACTCAGTTTACTTGGATTTTTTTTTTTTTTTACTCTCCAGATAGAAGACGCTATGTTGAATACTGGTCGTGTAATTCCAGGCAGCCTTTTATCATGTTACATATCCTCTTCCTCATTCATTTCACCTTCCAGCAGTTTAAAAATAACTTGTTCACGTGAATGTTTTTCTTTAGAGTGATTTTAAGGAGATGGCTAAACAGCACGAGCAGCATTGTCAAGGCTTGTACAGCTATGTTGAGGAGGCTGTGGGTCTCTGGGATGTCCATCAACTCCAACTGTCCCAGCAGGAAGATGTGCTTCAGAAGAAAGTAGATGAATACAGATGGGAACAGGATGACATAATACAGGTATAAACATAAAAGCAAGGATGTGGTATAATGTAAAGAAAGGACTTCTTAAAGCAAAGAACCATCTGGAATTCAATATGATGCCTTTCCTGGTCTTAAAATCCAAGAGTCAAACATGGTTAGAAGGGAAAAGGGATTTTACCTTGGTATTTATTTTAAGGATCCTTAGGTGCACTATGTCTAGGTTGAATGCACCTACATGCACACCAAAATAATCCACCCCAAAGATCTGGTCTAACATTATAGGTCTTACTAATTGACATATCTATCAAAGATTCCCCAATGAGAGGCTCGAGTGAGCCCCCCTCCCCAAGGAACCTTCTCCTGGATGGTTCTATCTTGGTTTACAGAATGTGTTCTGGAGAGGACCTTGGGGTCTGGGGCACACTGATCCCTGGCTACGAAGCTTCTAAAATGTTGAGTCTCCCAGCTGAACAAACAAGTCCAAGAAAGTAGGCAAAGAGCACTTAGAATACAGAAGTTGTAAAAAGGTATAACAGGGGTATAAAAGAAAAGGCAAAAATCTTCATGGCATCAAATATAGCTGCTATAAAATTAAAAACGTAATCTCTGACTTTTATATTGGAATTTCTACTTTTCAGTTTCATTCTGTCAGGTACATTTTTGCTAACTGCTTGATTCACACTGAATGGACAGTACTGTCTTACTCTTGATACAGCAACAGTGATAAAGATCACTTACTTCCTGTATAAAGTGGCTGCAAGTTGCTATTATGAGATCTTGTGAGGTGTAGAGTCTGGTTGGATGTCAAGTTCTCATAGTTACTACAACCACCTTGGGGTGGCAATGTCAGAGATGTTCATTATCTAGGAAGATCTTCCTAGGTGATGAGTTTTGCTAAGGTAGCTTCTCTTCTTGGTGTAACATATATGTACATAATTAAATTACTTGAATCCTAAATATTTATGGAGGTTTTAGTAGATACTAAACCATTTTTACTGGCTTTTTTATGTGGCTTTAGACGATGAAAGATGATCTGGATATAATTCTGGAAAAAATGAAAATGGCGAGCTGTGAAGAAGAGCTGGAGGAATATTTGGAGAATGCCCTTTTTTCTTTAAATGAAATTAGAACTAGGTATGAATTTTGTGTTGTAGACTTAAAAAGTAAAGCATATTTTAACATTGGTTGTACTACTTGCAAGGACTCAGATCTTTGAGATAGCCAAAGTGTTTATTTTGGTAAGCTCTCTGTTGCCCTTCTCACAATTAGGCATTTGTAACTTTAAAAACCATATAAAAATTAGTACAATACTGCTCTCCTTGCTGAAGATCTTAGCAGCAGGTGTGAAGCCCGAGAGGAAGCAGGTCTGTTCTCATACCCAGGAGGTTTTTTCTGTGTGTTAGATCAGAGGCACATTAGAAGAGCAATATGGACCTGAGGAGCAGATGCACACACCTTAAACGCCTCACAGTGGGATTGTGGTTAGAGCTGTGGCTTTGGTACTCTTAATACTCATTCAAACAATTCAAAAAAAGCCAGAGGTAACAGACTGAGTGAAAATACAATGCCAGGTTGCAGAGACAGAATGTAACCTATCTGAACACATACATAAATTCCCCATAATTATCTTTGTTTAGGAGACACAGCACATGTAAATGTAAATGAAAACAAGTGTGAACATTGATTTTTCTTGAATCAAGACTCAGCTTGAACTGTTAGTTTTTATTTTCAAGTAAAAGGAAAATAAACCAGAAAGGCTCAGTCACAGCTGAGCACAGTGCAGAATTAACATGGAAGACAGTAAATTGACCTCTCTTATGTAAGCAGAGTGTCTGAATGGTTCCCCATCCAAAAGGAAGGATGTAAAAGGCTTTATTGTAAATATTTCTTAACTTTTGTGCATTTATTTATTTGTAATGCTCTAATCTCTAACAAGCCAGGATGTGATTGTATTCAGTATAAACAGATGAATGGCAATGTTCAGCCTAAAGGTTTTATGAGATTGATCAGAAAGTTAGATTTAGATTTTAAGGCACTGTAGTCATACTTCATTTTATTTCTATACATACTTGAGTCTCCTAAACAGTGACCTTAAATTTGACAGGAATGAGACACTCAAGCAAATTTTAATGGATGAAGTAATGGCTTACCCAAAAGCTATTTGGGGGGAATTGACTTCTTACACTATATCCATCACCCAGCATTTTAGTGTGAAGGAAATCTTCAAACAGGTAAAAAGAAAATTTCTCCTTGTTTAAAACCTTAGTGGTGTATTAATTTTTTGTGTTAGAGAAAATTTACATTACCTTTAAAATTCAGATTATATAAAGTATTGTTTCAGCCATTGAATAAAGTGCTTTTGGTGGAGATAGCAGAGGGAAACAAAAACATTTCTCAATCCCACACTTTTCTCTCTGTCCTTGTTACAAATGGCATTTTAGCAAATTCATTTGCCTTTTGAACAGAAAACTACAAGGTAACAGACTTACAGTAATCAGTTTGAGTGTTACAGGTTCTTGAGATAGTAAGTGATCTATTAAAGACTTGTATCTTAGTGAAATAGATACATTTTGAGAAGGGATATGGATTTCTTATAAGAAAGCAAATCCATATTTTAAAATGGTGTGGCAGGTGTTTGTTGTTGTTTTGCTTTTAGAACTTGCAAGGCCAGATAGACGCCACAGTTCAAGATCAAAATAATACCTCAACAGTCCAAACAGGTATTTTTGCTTGGTTGTTTTTCAATCTTCATTTCTTTGGCTTGTAACCAGTAGAACTCTGCTTTAACTGTAAATAACTAGTTGAGGCTTCAGGAGCTGAACATATGGTGGAGCAGCGAGCTGAGAGCATTGGGAAGGAGAGGAAAATCCTAGAGTATCCTGGGTTGGAAGGGTCCCCTGGGGATCATGAAAGTCCAACTCTTGGCCCTGCACAGGACACCCCAACAATCCCACCCTGTGCCTGGGAGTGTTGTCCAGACCCTTCTTGAGCTCTGGCAGCCTTGGGGCCGTGCCCATTCCCTGGGGAGCCTGGGCAGTGCCCCAACACCCTCTGGGAGGAGAATCTTTTCCTAATACCCAGTCTAATCCTCCCCTGGCTCAGCTCCAGCCATTCCCTTGGGTCCTGTCCCTGGTCACGGAGAGCAGAGATCAAAGCTGCCCCTCCACTGCTGCCCTTGAGAGGAGCTGCAGCCCCCAGTAAGGTGTGACCTCAGTCTCCTCCAGCTGAGCAGACCAAATGCCCTCAGCCACTCTTTGTATGGCTTCTCCTCCAGACCCTTCACTATCTCTATGTCCCTCCTGTGGACATTCTCTAATAGCTTTAGATCTTTCTGATATTGTGGCATCCAAAATTGCCCCCAGGGCTCGAAGCAAGGTCATCCCAGCCCAGAGCAGAGCAGGACAATCATCTCTCTCCACTGGTGCCAGAAGATAGGGACAGCTGTCAAAAACCAGCTGGAGAAACAAACCCAACTGAGAATCACATGATCTTGGCACAGGAAATTGAAGGAACAGAGGAAGAAGAAGATGGGGAGAGTATTCCTCATAAAAGTAAAGAAAATGAGCATGCAGAACAAGCAGTAAGCATTATGCAGGTAAGTGAGCAAGAGAGTAAGTTTGAAGGTGAAAGCAGTCTTGTCCAAAATAAGGAGGAATAGGAAGTCTTTTTGCTGAGAATGAGTAGAAAGTCCTTTTTTGCTTAGTCTTGCTTACAAAGCACACCAGATCCTTACAAAGGGCTCTAGATCCTTTTATGGGGAAATAGTGTATATAAAACAGTTCACAACCATTCTTTTTGATCTACTTTTAACCTTGTAGAAACCCTTTGCATAGATTTTTTTTTTCATCTGTCTTCCATCACAGTGTTCTCAGCCCATGGTGAATGATTGAAGCTGTATTTGTACCTAAGTTTTAGGTTTTCAGTTTCTACAAATTTATTACCATAACAAAAACCTTTTAAAACATTGTCGACTCTGCCTATGTCTTGCTGGCATATGTAAATGTATAAATATTGCCAGCACTGTGTAAATGTCCAAATTGAGAATGAGAACATTATTCTAAATCTCCCTAGGATTCTTCTAGTAGCTCGTGCACTGTTGATTCTGTGCTGATACCTTTAAAGGTAACGTGATGATTTCCAACTGTTTCCCAGTCAGTGGCCGAGAGCAGCAAGGCAGAAAGGACTGAAATTGCCATGGAGTCTCTTTCCACTGCTAGTGGAAACACTTCCACTGTTCTTGGAGTTGAGGAGGCAGGAAAGACTGACAGGACAAAGAGTAATTTTACAAAATACAAAGAAGAAGAATCACTTCCTATATACCTGAAATATGTACTTCTCACAGAAAGTATGTTTGTCAAGCTGAAGAAAAGGTGAGTAGCAAACAATTTCTGTTCTTTCTTTCCCTTATGTAATAGACAAATTTCAGCTGTTTAGAAGAAACATTAGACTATAGAGGCAAAAGTTACCTAGTTACTGTTACATAATTAGATATTTCTATAGTTAGATATTTAATTATAAAATTATGATTGTAAAATTAGTGTGTTATTCCACTTTTTAAATTGATACAAATAAAAGAAAATGTTTATATTGCTTTGTATCCATGGGCTGTCAAAGTACCACAAAAACATTTACCTTTACAGAACATTCATATTTTATGGAAAATTACATAGTGAGAAAATATATTACAGAAAGACAAGTAATTTGCCCAAATTCCCTGCAGAGCCATGAAAGTAAAATGCTTGGTACTCAGTAGTATGCAGCTAGCTCAAAAATTCTACCAGTATTGTGCAAATGCTACTGAAACCCTATCTTCCTATAGCCAGAAGTTAAATTCTTAGAAATAATATATTTAATAAACTCTTATTTATTATTTACTATTCTTCACTGTAATAGTTCTTTTTCAATCATAGGGTTCGCCTCTGCTTTTTTGAACACTTGGAGAAATGGTGTGCAGAATCCTTGTCCAACTCCTTTATCTTTGTAGCTGCCAAGAAAGAGGAGCTGAATGCAATACTTCTGCTGCATCTTCAGATGCATCAACAAAAGCAGGAGGAGATACAGACAAATATCTACAATGCTCGAGCTGGTATTGACTGTTTTTGGTATTCTGAGCATCACATCTTCCTTTAGAGATGGTCCTAAGTGGGCCAAAATCTGTTTCAGCATTAGTTAACTCAGTAGTAGAGGACAATAGAAAGTAGCTGGCTCTCCAGAAATTCCCAGTATATTATGTTACTCATATATTTAAAATTCCTTTTTTATTTTATTTATTTTAATTTTTAATTTATTATTTTTGTTTATTTATTTATTTATTTATTTATTTATTTATTTTCTATAGCTCTTCCTGGTTTGTGCTGTGTTACTTTTGGAAAAATAGACAGCAGTGCCTTGATTGACAACTGTTAATGTTGATCATGTTCAGCTGAAGATGTTGAACATTCTGTTGTCAATGTTTGCGAATTCTCATTCACCTTGACATTATTTAACAAGAGTTTGAGGTGTACAAAGAATATTTTAAAAGTGTTGAAGAAAAAGAAGTTAGCAAGCTGGGAGAGCCAAAATGGCAGGGCCAAGCTTCTGAAAACATGAGAGGAAGGATTTAACTCTGTGAAATACCACTGAGCAGCTACAGAGCATCCTCCAGTCAAAACTCTTTTGGCATGGGCAGTGTCAGGTTTTTATGGTGAGAAAAAGATATTTTAGACAGGTTTGTTGGTCTCTAACACATAAGCTAAAAAATTATTTTGGGGAACAGGCAAATAATTTTTCAATTTCCCTTTTCCTGCAAAGAGGACAGGTGCTTCTTTTGGCAGCTTTCTTGAGGTGATTGGCTGGCTCTTGATTTATCCAGCTATCATTCCAGAAGGGAGACCAAAACTGATTTTTTTGTTTCCCTCACAAAACCAGGAAAAGTGTATTTTCTGTTAAAAAATATAACCTTTAGTTTTGTTACAAGACTGAGAACAGAGAGATAATGGAGATGTCAGCAATAATAAAGGAAATAGAGGAAAAAGAATGCTTAGAGCAAACAAGAGACATTTGTGGTTTGAATGGGTTAGGAGCTGTTAAGGATATATGCCTTACACAGAAGAAAAGTCAAAGAAACCAAATTGAATGTATTTAATTTGTATGTTTTAGCTACTGTGAGGTCTGGCTTTGTTTATTTTGCTGCTGCTGCTGATCACAGGTTGACTGGGCATTGTGATAGTTCACAGTAAAACAGGGAATAACGTCCCTGGTGTAAACTTCTTTTCTTCTCAGCGGAACTGGCGCTTCACAAAGAGCGTCTTGAGTGCCACTGTGCAGTGCTGGGAGAAGGCTTGAAAAAGGAGAAGGCTGAATTTCTCAAATTCTCCGACCAGCTAAATAACCTCAACACAAACTTTCATTCCCGAGTCCAGAACTTGGAGCATGACTTCCTCCACGCTCCTGTGACTGAGCAGTAAGTGTGCCACTGCTGATGCTGTCAATCTCCATAGTTAAATACTCCTGATTGCTGCCTGAGATGTTTATGGTCTACATTCTGAACCTGGTTTATATGTCATTGCTCTTCAGTGAAGACTACTTCATACAACTTGAAAACATGTAAAGAATTTCATTCTCTTTCCCTGAAGAAATTAAAATCAAGATTGAACACATGGAAATTTCATCTCCTTTCAAAGCGCTGGCAGTCTTTAAGTAGAAAAGATGTTTCATCTGTTTAGGTTTTATCCAGTTTACTGAACGTGCACAGTAATATCAGCTGACTAATTGGTTTTGAAGAAGAGTGCTCAATAGTACTTTCTGTGGGTTCATCCAAACTGTCCCAGCTCAGGGTGTTGCTTTGAGAGTCATAAATCACTTCTGAGTCCTCACATTTTTTCATGTCTTTACAGCCAGCAGTTGCCAAATCATCATGTGTGTTCCTCTTCAGACATGCTTTCCCTGTCTTTTATTATTTGCTGTTAGGTCAGCTTCTTCCAGCAACATTCTGCAATCAGAACTCCACAACCATTTGGAATCAATCAGGGTTACTGTGAGAAGTTACCAGCACCACTTGGAGGCAGCTCTAGGAAAATTAAGGAATTTGAATGTGGGTTTTCTCAAAAGTTGCAGGTATATAGATTTCATGGAAGTGTTGTTTATAAATGGTGACCTGTTTCTGGGAATCAGTGTTTGTTGCCTAGGCAGAACAGTAAAAGTAAAGTTTGTTTTGTTATTCATCTAGCTTCCTATTTAAAAAAAGAAATTTATCTTGTTAAACCACAATTACGATACTGTTTTCATCACATTTGTGTTGATACATATGTTTCAGGGCTGTTTAGCTAAAATCATCTTGGAGAAAAAAATGACTCATGGCCAGTTGCTTTTATGTTTGCTTTCAGATTATTTTCAGAGGCAGGTGACTTTTCTTCTGAGGAGGTAAATGTTTTCACCAAGTGTCTTCAGAAAGAAAGTAAGCAAATTGACTCCTTTGAAAGTTCAATCAAGACAGATGTGAAGCAAATAGAATCGAGCTGCTTGGAGCAGGTAGGCAGAATTCCATTATTTCAAATGATGTTTTCTATTGACATATTTGATGTGATTTGCACTCAGCCTGCTTTCAGAATAGAACACTGTTAAGACTGTTCTGTTTGGCAATTGCATGATGGAAAAAATTAGTAGAAATGGCAAGTTCTATCATTTAAGTTTTAAAAAGTGGAAAATTGTCTAGTCCTGTCTCTTGTTTCTGACATTCTTGAAGGCTACTGAACTTACCAAGAAGTACGGAAAAAAGTTTGCTTCTCTCTCTCTGAGTCAAGCCTTTATGGAGAAGGTCCATCAGTCTTTGAGACAGCTACGACAGCAAATCAAATTAGAGGTACAAACAGAAACATCAGAACTTTGCTTAAATTCATTATAATTATTTTCTTTCGTACCACTGAGGAGATTTTGGCTGAATTTGGAGTGGACAAATACTAAGTGATTTTTTTACATTAGTTTAAAACCTCTTTTCTGTCACTATCAGCTGTAAAGTGTATTTTTAATACTGCTGCAGCTGTGCTGGAGCGCTATGGCCTTGCAGCACACTGAGTATGTACATCTGAATTCACCAGTGTTTTTGTGTGGTGCAGCAAGTGACATGAAGCATTGCTTTTGTGAATTACTGTTTTAGCTTCTCCTCTTGAGTACCAGGGATTTTTAACCAGCTTTTATCAGTGGTTCTAATGGTTTGAAAGTGGAGCCTCTGAAACTCCTGTGAATGGGGACTTTACTTCTCCAGTATTTCCTTCTGCTTTAGGTAGCAAATTCCAATTTGCAGTCAGTCACATTAAAGTCTTACCTGGAAAAGCTCCAGAGGAAGAGAGATGCATATGTTCATTCTACTGCAGATAAAGAAGTAAGTTCTAATCAGCATGAAATGGTATCTAATTTGACTTGTTATTAGTTGTTATTGTTATTCATTTGCCTCACTGTGCATGTTTGTATAAACTAGTATTTTTGAGGAAGACTTACATTTCCTTATATTTGGGGCTGGGCAGGAACACAGAATTTTTTCTCGGAAAGGTCCTTGTCCTGGATTCAGCTGGGATAGAGTTAATTTCTTCTCAGTAGCTGTTCCAGCGTTGTGTGTTGGATTCACAATGAGAATGGTGTTGGTAACACAGTTTTTGCTAAGTTGTGTTTATCCTAAGTCAAGGACTTGTTTTCCCCTGTCTCCTGCTCTGCCACTGAGGAGGTTCACAAAGGAGACTGGGAGGGAGCACAGCTGAGACAGGTGACCCAAACTGCCCAAAGGGATGTTCCACCCCGTGGAAGATCCTGTCCAGTCTATAAACTGGGGGAGTTGTCTGGAAGGGCCAGTCTGGGTTCAGGAAGGGTGGACTGGCATCAGTCAGCAGGTGGTGAGCAATGGTATTGTGCATCACTTCTTTTTCACTTCTTATTATCACTATTGTTATTATTATTTACCATTATCATTGTATTGTAATTTACTCTGAATTATTAAACTGTTCTTGTCTCAACATACAAATTATCCTTTGATTCTCCTCCCCATTCCACCAGAGCAAGGAGGGAGAGGAGGAGGGTTGAGCTGTGTGGTGCTTAATTCCCAGCTGCATTTAAAACCCCAGCAGTCCTTTTTGGAGAGTCAGTACCTGTTTTCCTGTTTGTCAAACCAAAACCTCAGCCTCTTACACAATCTCATTGCTTCCATGTATGTGTACATAAACTGGTGACAGAACAGAGGCAAATAATGTTGTTTGCAAGAGTCAGCACGTTTGAAAAGGTTAGAATAGTTAGTTCAGTAAATACCATTTGTGTTACCATATCTTTCAGGCTTTAACTTCTGAAGAGTTGTATGATTTTGCCAGAGAGGTGTTGAAAGAGCTGAAAAAGAGGAGCCAGTATCTTGACTGCTTCTTAGTAAAAGCAATGATCCCACGTGCCCCCGTAAGATAACATTCACATTCTCTGTATTTTATTTAATATTGAGAGAATTTTCATGTGTACATGTTCTAATTGCTTTTCAGAATCTGTGCTTTGAATTTGCAATTGGAAAAAGGATCTGCATTATGCCGAGATGTCCAAGACACTGTAACATTAGGACAGCCTTTTTAAGAGGCTGAGTAAATCACCAAGTTTACAAAATGCTAAAGATACATGGCATTGCAATGAGTTGCTCAGTTCTTCATAAGAGTTTGTTTTTAAGGTGTAGCACTTATTCAGAGATAGATATTTCACAGGTTTCTTTAAATAATTAAAAAAAAAAAAAATCCCAAATGTGTCCTGAAGGGACTTTGTTTTTATCAAACAGGTTGTGTTTTCTTTCCTCCCTTTTCTGACAAGTCTGTCTTTATTTTGTAATCTCAGTGGATCATCATTTTAAGATTATATCCTTAAATACTGTTTATGATGATTATGGAAACCTACTGTTAACTGCTTTGAAGTGTTTGAGAGCTGTATAGCTGTAACAACATTGCTATTAGAACGACAAAAAATTTATTTCAGCCTGTGAAGCAAGATATTGTCTGTTTAGAAAATCTGCTTTGGTAGTCACTCCTACATGGAATGCTTTCACCTACTGCCTGCTACGGTCTGCAGGACTTCATTTTTCTTCCCATTTCAGGAGGACTTCACCACTCTTGGCACAGATGGGACATTGCAAGAGGACTTCACCACTCTTGACAGGGATGGGATGTTACAAGATTCCATTGCTCCTGCCATTCAAAAAGAGAGTCTCAGAGATGAGAGCAAAAGGATGGTGATGGGACTGGATCCTGACAAATTCCCTTTGTTAAATCCAAGCAGAATGGGTACATCAGTACTTGATGATTTGGCAGTAACTGTTATCAGAAAATTAGCAGGGTAAGTACTTTGCCTAAAGGTATTTCTCTGTCCCTTGTGGGGTTTTTGTATTTTCTTTGCTACATATCCACTTCTCTCCATAAGGCTCGTGATAACACTATAAGGGGCTTCACTACAGTATTTTTAAAATTTGTATTCCAGAAGCATATAAAGGTTCTCCTGAATTCATAGTTTGTAGCTTACCTTGTATGCCCAGAACTATTGAATAGACTGTTCATAGGTAATATTACTACATATTTTCTGCTCAGTTTAACTTTAAAAATCAGTCTAGCTGAGACTGCTTTCTTTTTAAAAGCAAGATTTCTCAAAGCCCAAAATACCCCTTTGTGAGTAATAAGTGACATCTAGTATACAATGATAAATTTTAGGTATTTAATTTTTGTTTTCTAGAGCCTTATTTTAGTTGGAAGGTGATTACCTGCTACGTAGGCGACTAAATATACAAAGTGTAAAATGAAGAGAATGACAAATGTTTGATTTGCAAATACTGTCTTAATGCAGTTTTGTTTGTAGAAATTCCAAAATTCCAGTCAAACAGTCGGTTAGTCCCATGAAATTACTTCTATATACACGGTCAGTTGTAAAAGTAACCCTATCTGTTAAATATGATCTCAGAAATATAACTCACTTAGCACATGATAGGGATAGAGAACTTGCCTAGTTTGCTATATAATACAGTATAGAATATAAGATAACAGGATATTCAGTAGTTATTAGCTTTTTTTTTTTTTTTTTTTCAGGTTTGACCCATTAAAAAAATCCCAAGACCTAAATCAGGGGAGAGGTGTGCCTGTATTTCTTCTAATATTTTCTTTTCATCTAAATTGTAGTTTCTGGCATTTTACTGCACAGCTCTAGCATGTTCCAGGCCAGTGGCTTCTATGCTAGGAACTCAGGGATGGTTGTGCTTCCCAGCTCTTTTCCTGGACATCTTTACTTACACTAAGATGATTTTGGGCTCCTAAAGCAAGGAAAGCCACAGAATAAGATCATAATGTTATAAAGAGTACGTGTGTTTGTGATAGCAAAAGGGAAATGGGGTCGAGAAAAGAAGTAGAGCAGAAATCATGAAACACATAGGGGATCAGGGATCCTTCTCACAGTGTATGATGTAAGATGAGCATAGAGGTAACTCCAGATGCTCCCTGCCCCAGGTGTTCCCATTTCCTCGTCTTTCTTCCACAGACCTTGACTCCTCCAGCCATTTCCAAAGCTATCCTCAATCTCTTCCACATTTGCAAGTCCCCATGACCACCAATGCTATGAATGTAGCCCATTCATTCTCCTTACTCACCTGCCTCCAATTTGCTTTAAATCTCCTCCCATCTACCATGTATTTTCTGTGACATTCCTGTGACTCGTGCCCCTGCACATAACCTTTATTGATGTTGCCACTTCTGGGTTACTTCAGGCCTGTCTGACAGGAATGTTTGTTCCTGTAGTCATCCCCTACGTATTGTAAGGAAACATTATAGAAATAAGAATACAAAATATATATACACACTTAAAAAGCACTTTAGTTGGTATCTATGCAATATTCTTCTTCTTTCCTTGTTAACTATAAGCAATTCTTCCCCCAGCAAAAAAGAAGAAGGTATCCAATGCACATTCTCAGAAGTCTGCAGTTCAGATCAGGAAGAAATCATCTTGTGATGAAACAAAGCCAAAAAAAAGGTAAGACCCCCTAAAAGGAGGAATTCCACTTAAAATATTCCTATGCAGGAATTTACCTAAGCTTTGTCTGTTCATTGGAAGATTCTTACTGCTTATTTGTATTAGCCTTCTTTCATCTACTGCTATTCATTTGGAATCTCTTACCTGTTTATGTCCACATTGTCAGCTTTGTGGGGTTTTTTTCCCCAGATTTTGACTGGAAAAATACTATTCTTCTTCTCTCTCATCTGCTGCTGTTTTGTATTTTGAAGTTGTTGCAATATAGACTAAGCCTTAAATCAATGTGACTTAATTTTCAGGTGTGTCTAAATAGTTTGTCTTCAGCTTAGCCCACAGATGGATGAAATGAGCTACTGTAATAGTGAAAACAACAGAAAAGTTTTGAAAACTGAGAGTTTAGAAGAGAATTCCAAGAATCTTTTCTCCATCAAAATACTATATTTATATTGTCATGGTTTGGGAATGGTATTCCCCAATTTTGTGCTTGTACTGAAACACTCCAAACCATGCGATGCTTGCTCACTCCCCTTTCCCTGCAGCAGCTGGAGAGGCAAATTGGAGGCACAAAAGGTGAAGATAAAGGTTGAGATAAGAACAATTTACTAGAAACAGCAATGAGATAAGAAAACAAACCCTAACAGCAGCAGTGTTATTAGCAAAGGTACAAGAGAGGCAAGTGGCTCACATGTGAGTGCTCACCACGAGGAAACCCCTGACTTACCCCACTGCCACCACATTCCCCAACAGCTGGGACCCTTCCACCCACTTCCAAAATGAGGAGAGGTGGTAGAGAACAACCTCCAGGTCCTGGCCATACCCCCTCCTGGCTACTGCAGGAATTAACCCTCTCCTGGCCAGAACCAGGACACATAGAGTACTAGTTCTAGAGTTACATTTTTTCGAATTTTTCTTCCCTTTCATGCCTGTCATATGACTGACAAGCTCAAATCATCAGCCAGGGAAGGAAAACACTCGTGGATAGTTTCAAATCAATGTTTTTCCTTTCTAGTGAAAAAAAAGGCAGAAAATCTCTTTCCATGGAAGAGAGATCCCAGCTATTTGGAAAGAAGTCTATAAAGTCTAAGTGAGTCTTATCTTTCCAGAACAAGAAGTTAATCTATAAAAACCCTCTATGTATGTATGTACACATGTATGTATCCATCTATTGTGACCTATAGAGTTCACCACTGAATTTGGAGGTATTCAGCCTTGATATTTATAGGTCAAAGTGCTTACAGCACAGTTCTTCTTTGCAGCATAACAACAGTGAAGATAGAAGTCATCTGGTTCATTCTGTCTAATGTCTGGAGTCTTACTGGAGCCCATTTTGTACATTTACAAGAAGTGGGTGGGGAATGTAAAATAGCTTTTCTTTCAATTATTTTCACATCTAAGAAGACCAGTACATTTTACACCTTCATTCTTGTGCTCAGTGTTCTATTAATAGAAATAAACAAGGAACAAACAGGTTCCATTCCCCTTCTCTAAGAAAATTATCATACTGTTTCTTGATTTGTGCATCTACACTCTATAGAACTGAGATATTTTTTACATGCCACACAAAACTGTTCAAATTAATGCCTAAGATGTTTAAGCATTTGGGGATTTTATTCCATATTGTGTTTCAAAATAATTCCAGTAAGCAGCTAGACGCACCTTCAGATATTTTTGCTTTATCTAAAATACATGGTAAGCTCTTTGGGCACAGGAATTTGGCTAAGATTGGTTTTTTGTGACAGTGATCTGGCAGTGCTCTCCAGTGAGCAATTACAATAGCTCCTTGTCCTGGCTGCATCTGAAGAGAATCTGTGTTAATATGGGGGAAGGTTTTTAGGCATTTTGGTTATTGCTTTGTGTATGCTCTAAAAAATATACTAAAATTAGCCTGAGCAAAATACTTGAAAAACAGTGAATATTGCCAATGTGATCATTTAACAGCGTGATAACATTTTTAATTTTTTAACATTTTTGTGGTTTTCAGTACTTTTAAGGGGACTGTTATGCATATTCTCTGGAGGGGTAACAACACCTTGCTCTCCCTTGGTGAGGTAAGGAAATGTCATGTTCTTCAGTCACTTCTGCTTTCATAGGTTAATCCTGTGTCAGAGAAATAATTTGATTCTTTCAATGTTTGGCAGACTGTCCAAAAATTTTCCTTTCTTCTCCTGTTGTTATATACCTAGATGTGACGTGTTTAAATGTGTTAGCGACCTTTTTTCTGGTTTATCTTTCCCTTCTGCAGGAGTTCTATGGAGGAAAGAAGAATCTTCAGATGAGAATGCCTGAAGATCTGCCAGAGACATTTGAACATTGGGCAGAAATGCTCAGACTGAAACTATTGGCATACCAAAGGCAGACAGATGATTACTACAATTTCTGTCTTGGAGGTAAATCCATTCAGTTAAGACTTTCATTTTCTTGTGTATGTAATTTTTCAGTATGTCAGCTGAAAATTGCAGTGACCAAGAATTATGTCATTGTCATTGAAAAACTGCAGTTGTCTTTACTGGAAATTGAGGCAATATTATCTTTTATGTATTATCAGCTATAAAAAGTGTAGCAGAAGGGTACTCGACTAAGTTAGAAGACCTGTACAAAGTCACATCTTTGAGCAAGTGTATATTTCTCAAAGCATTGCACCTAGAAATAGGAATGTCAGGGACAGAATTTCTGTGAGAGAAAATTCCAGGCTCTTTGTGTCATATACACACCCTATCTTTTCCAAAAAGAATTTCGGGATCAGCTGACGTGGTTTGAGGAGGAGCTCTCTTCTGTTTCCCAACTGGTTGTGGAAAGTCTTTTAAAAGAACATGAGCAGAAACTCAGCTCTTTTACTGCTTATATTCAGCATCTCTTCAGCAGACAGCTGAAGGAGTGGGAGGATGTGAAGGTATGTATCATGGACATACTGGAATGCTTTTAGTGTAACCAATGCTAAATGCATCAGATTGATGAAATTTTATTGCTCTCATTCTCACTGTTTGCTTCATCACTCTCTGCTGAGCTGGCCACATATGTAGTTTCTGTGTTTGCAGTTAGTCTGCTTAGTTCTCCTGGAAGCTTTGTATTTTGTGGAACTCAGTCCCTTCTCTCCCGGCTTCCAGCACTGGGCTGCCCCTTTCTAATCTCCTCAGCTCTGCCTGTTATCTTACACTTGGATTGTCAACTCTGTAAGGGCTCTGACCTTGTGCTAGGGCCAGACAGCTCCTACTGTATGGGTGCACTCCTTTGTAAGAACTGTGATGTAGAGATAATGAAATGCTGCTGTTTACTATCATTCATAAAAGAGGCATATTTTGTCAAGTAATATCAGAACTGAGAATAGAATCGTAATGGAGATCATGCAGAAAATGCTAGTGTCTTGAGATTCTGTCTGAGTATTAAAAATCAGGTTAAAATTGTAGTTATAGAGATACAAAAAACACCTTACTTATCACGTGGTAGAAGAGATGATTATTAGTTGGAAAAAAATCCCAGAGTGAGACCAGAGGCCAGCAGAGAGGCAATTTGGTGCATGTTGCACTGCAAAGCTTTTATCCAGACTGCCAAGATGTAACTCCATTTTCCTTGTCTTTCTGAATACCTTTATAGAAAATGTTTGTGGTTTACTTCTTCCTTTTTATGACTCACAGTACATTCTTTACTGAAGGCATTTCTTTCTTATGTACTTGCTTAAAGACTGTGCACCAGAGAAAACTACATTACTCCCTGGGACATCCAGATAACTCCTTTCAGCTGGAGGCTTTGTGCCAAGAGGAAATAAAAAGGCAAAAAGATCAAACTGATGGTGTTCACCTCAACACAAAGATGCTGCAGGTAATTGCAAAGCCCTTGCTTAAATGTGAACTTAAAAGTTGGAAAGGAGGGTGTATTTTGGATACATTTTTCCTCCCCATCCAAAGGAAACTTGAAAATTTTTTCAGTTTTAAGCAATCCTGTTCATATATTGCTAAACTTTCTAATAGTGTATTGTCAGCATTAGATCAATACAGATGTAAATACATCTGCACACATACTATGGGTGCTTAGATACATTGTGGAACTTACTGATATTTTGTATCATTCATAGAACCTACTGACTATGAGCATAATAATGGTGGCTAGGAGTATTGGCTGTGGTGGTCATATCCTATGGTTAGCTCTCTTACTTCCAGACAACAGATGTCTGGAAGGGCTTCTTCTCTGTGCATAATTGACACTTTTCTACACAAGATTAACAACTGAAATAAGCTGAATTTACAGAAGAAATTCAGGAATCAAAATCCTTTTTCCCCTCCACCCCCTGGGTTTATTGAAGGTTGGTTCCCCAGCTTTAAAGCTCTTTGTTTACTTCTCTCAGGCCACTGACTCCGAATTCTACACTGCCTGCAGAGTACACGTATTTTTAATTCCCAAGCAGTGTCACCTTCTACTCCTAGCTCTGCATACAGACACAGAAACACAAATACCGTGTTTTAGAATAACACCTGGGCTAAGCACTTCCACCCAAAGTACCTGAATTCCAAAATGATCTTCTCTTTGGATAGAAGCTGGTTTTATCACATTTAACCCAAATATGTAACTACTAGGTACCTATACACAAACCTGTACAGTTTTTTTGAACTTTAGATAATCAGGCCGTGTTAAGAATACTGCAGAGACACTTTGAGACCCTTTTATGTGCAACTCTGAGCCTTATGTCTGTTATCTGCAGCTGCTGCAGAATTTCAGGGTTGGATATTTGTGTAGTCTTTCGGAGCCAAGTTAAAAGGAGAGGAGATCAAATTATCAAAGGATAATTTGTCACTTGTCTCCAATGTCCCAACAGGATTGTGCTGCTGAGTGTGCTCAGAGCTTTTTTTCTGCACTGGCTGCCCTCACTGAAAAGCTCCTCTTGGAACTAGATGAAACCATCACTGTTGATGACATACAAGTAGCAGGTAAGAAAAGAAGAGATTGCTTGTTCAGGCCTCCTCTTCCTTCTCAAAGATTGCAGCAGTCTGTCCCTAGGATGAGGAGGCTTTGATATGCTACAGTATTTTAAATTAAAAGATTTCTGTAATAAAGCACGCAAAGCGATTTCTTGAGAGTGGAGAGCATCGAGCTGCACCGTTAATCCAAACAGTTGTATTCCTGACATTGTTTTGTTTCTGCTGAGCATATCTTCTATTACCTCCCAGAAACTGAAATACCTAGAGAGAAGATGTCGACTTTAATCCATCCTAAACAAGCTGGACTTCCTCTAGGAACCTCTGAAGTTCCACAGTTACTCAAACGAGGAAGGAGGTAGTATTTGGAGATACTGAACACTGTTCTGTCTAATTTCTCTGCTCTAAACTGATAACAGGCCCTGTCCTCATAGTTTTTTGCTGCACTTGTTGAAACTGCTGCTCATCATTAGTAATGTCATTGAACTAGTTATGGGGTAATTTGAGTGAATAATGATTTTAAAGAAAGAATAGCAATGGATCCAAATAAAAGTGAATTACATACAGTACTGTAAAACAGTACCATGTCATTGCTCTGGCTATGCCCCTTGCCTGTCACTAGTTATCAGTTCAGTACATTCAGATCTATGAATAGTCTGTGTATTGTCATTCAGAAGAAATGAATTCTGTGCTGTGGAGAGATCCTGATGCTTTAAAAGAAAAGGTGGTTGTACTAAACAAGTTTTTAGGGTAAACCTTTTGTGGAGAAAAAAAAATAACATTGATCTTTGGCACCTTAGTAAAAGTAATGTGAATTAGTGTGATCTGTTCCCTTTTCTAACATTTTTCTCATGTGTTGGTTGGTTGGTTGGTTTGGTTTTTTATAGGAGTTGGCCAGGAATACCTGAGACTATTCTTCCTGACGCTCCAGACTATACTCTTTGCAGAGGAACTGCATCAGTTCCAACTGCTAAGACTACCCTGGGCCATCTAGCAGTGGTGGACGCAAGACAAGCTGCATATAAGGTGTGTCTGTGGGGAAGGACTCTGGAGTGGGCTGCTGCTGTTGTGGGTTTGGTTTTTTAAGAAGATGGTTATAGAATCTTAGTTATTTGTGTAAGTTTTTAATGTACACAGTGCTTTCAGGTCTTAGAGCCGTATTATCCATGTGCAGAAATCCTTTCTCATGTCCATTTCTTTGTGATGCTGTCAGAAGCAGACAGGGTTGGTTTCTCAGGGAGTCTTCTTATTCAGAGACATGACAGAGGGGAACTGTTTCAGCAGAGAAGCGTGGATGGTGTCAGAAACAGGACACTGCTTTTTGGCAGCATCATAGTTCCAAAAGCAGCTGTGCCTCAGTGCCATTCCAGTCCTGCTTGTTTTCACTCACCTTTCTTTCTGAGGCCTACAGTTTCAGCCTTAGATCACAAAAGCTGGTTTCCCCACAAAAGATGAAGGGCTAGAAAATACTTCATACCTATCTTATATCCGGAAAAATCACAGATGCCTGTTTCCACCATAAAAATGATCACTCTTTCTTCACTGAGTCTGTTAAAAGAATGCAGACAACTCCAAGCCTCTGAATCACACAGACAATTGTTTTCAAAACAGCAGCGCTCAGTAGTTAGGATAATATTTTTATGTTAAATCACTTAGAAATGTGTTTCTGCATCTGACCTGGAAGTAATCATATCCCCACTGAACTAAATTAACTTTTTAAATAGGGGACTAGGATAAAATACACTGTCAACGATGGCAAATGCCATCAGAACTATCGATTTGCCTGCGTGTTTTATGTATCTAGTTCTGGTGCCCAAGAACCTGGTTACAGCACAGATTTGAAGGGAATGTGATTGTTTGGAAACAAATGGTTTAATACAAATGGTTGGATAAAAGGATTGGATACAGGACGCATGCCACAGGAATATTTTCCTGCATGTATGTTGCATTAAAAATACAGTACTTTATGTTTTGGAGCATGGACTCTGGAACAATATTAAAATGCCTTCAGGTTTTTATGGTAGTCTACAAGTTTCTGTCTAGAGGAAATAACTTTTTAGCAGCTTTGTAATAGTTCAGTTCATACTCATGAGTTAAGAAGCTCCAGCAAGAGCGTGAGTGCATCCTGTGTTCGAGATGCATACTTGGGTCTTGAGAGAAGGCAACTCCCTAATCTTAGGGAGTTCCATTAGAAACTAATGGAAGTGAGATGAAGACCTTGCATTTTAGTAAAATATAAATATTACTGGTAATTTAATTTCAGAAGTCTTTAAAAGGAACACAGCTAATAGTTAATTATTCATAGAGTTCTATTGTCAAAGGCAAGAAATAAGTGGCCTCTATGTGGTCTTCTGACACAATGGACCTGGACCTGGATTTAGGCAAATAAAATTACATTTCGTCACTACCAATTTTGTCCTTAGTTGTTGGGATTTCTTATACAGAAATACAAATGTAAACTCGAGCAGATGTTTGCCCAGATCAAGGAAGAAAGTGCAGCTCAGCTGCGGGCAATTCAGCGCTGGAATGATTGGTGGGAAGAATCCGTCCGGAAGATAAAGCTACTCTACGTCTGAGATCAGCCAAATTCTGCTGAGCTTTGTTGGTGTAAATTGACATGTTTGTATGAATGTCACTGATGTTTTTCTTTTATCTTACTAATCTGTTGCACTGAAAGAAGCTACTTTTGGCCTTTTTGTTTGTTTTGCCACGTTACCACTCTTGTTTCCTCATACACAGTCTTAAGACTGCTACTATACTCATCTTTACAATTTAGTAACCACCTGGTGCAGCTTACAGAATCATCTGTTACCATTTGCATGTGTTTGTGCACATGAACCCTCTGTGCAAGGGCACTTAATGTGTATTTATTAGCAGAGTTTACAGGATTTTGTTGCAATTTTGTCCCTGTGAGCTGGTTTGGTCTGAAAACTCTCCAAGGTGTGGGTGAGAACTATCCTAACTAAGCACCCTTGTACAACGTCCCTGTGCCCAAGCACCTCTGCACAGAGACCTCTGATTGGAGATGACCAGCCTGAAAAAAAGTACATTTTATGTTGTCTTGGTTCAACAAGCTTTGCCTTGCCTACCCTTCCCATCCCTTCCCTTGCCTCTCCTACTTCTCCCTTGTGTTGCCTACCCTTGCCTACCACTTTCTTTAATTGCCATGCCTGCCTGCTCCTCCCTTGCCTTGCCTTATCTACCCCTCTCTTGCCTTTTCTTCCCCAGCCCTCCTTTGCCTTGCCCCTCTATTACCCCTTGCTCTCCTTGCCAAGCTTTGCTCCTCCCTTGCCCCTCTCTTTCCCCTCCCTTTTCCTGTTTCCTGCCTATATTGACTTGCCCTTCCTATGCCACTCCCTTGCCTGGCCTTGCCTTCCCTCACCTTGCCTTTCTTTACTGTGCCCCTCTGACTTACCTCTCCTTGCCTTTCCTTGCCTCCATCTTGCCCCTCCCTTGCCTTGCCCCTCTTGTGTTTTCTCTCCACTGCATTGCCTTGCTTTTCCTTGCCCATCCCTTGCTTTGCATTTGCTTTCCCTCCTTTGCCCATCCATTGCCTTGCCCTCCCTTGTCTCACCTTGTCTATCACTCCCTTGCCATCCCTTGCAATCCCTTGCATACCACCCCTTGCTTTGCCTTCCCTACTCCTCCCTACCCTTGCCCCTCCCTTGCCTTGCATTCACTTTCCTTTCTTTGTCCCTCCCATGCTCCACCCTTGCCTTACTCCACTTTCCCTTCCCTTGCCTTTCCTTGCCCCTCCCCTGCCCCTTCTTTGCCTGGCTTTGCCTTTACCCTCCTTTGCCTTACCTACCCCTCTCTTGCCTTACCTTCCCCTCCACTGCCCTTTTTTGCCTAGCCCTCCCTTGCCTTGCTGTCATTTTTCTTTCACTGCCCATCCCTTGCCTTGCCCCTCTCTTGCCTTGCCTTGCCTTTCTTTGCCTCTCCCTTGCCCCTTCTTTCCCCTCTGCTGCCTTGCCTTCCTTGCCCCCTCCATTACCCTGCCTTTGCTTTCCTTCCTTTGCCTGTCCCTTGCCTTGCCAACCCCCTCCCTTTACTTTGTCTTGCCTTAACTTGGTCTTGCCTTTCCCCTCCTTGCCTTTCGTTTCCTCTCTTGCATGCCCTTGCCTTGTTTTGCCCCTCCCTTGTTTGGCTTTGCCTTACCTTACCTTGCCCTCCATGGCATTGCTCCTTCCTGTCCTTCCCTTGCCCCTTCTTTGCCTTATCCCTTCTTGCCTTGCCTTTCCCTTGCCTTGCCTTGTTTTGACTTGGTCCTTGTCGTGGGTTTAGGTTTCTCAGTGCATTTCTTCCCATTGTTACCAGGGAGATGCTGGAAGGGGGAGGAAGTTGCTTTCTGGGTGGACAGTCAGTGATCAGGACACAAAAGGAAGTGGCAGATGGCCCTGGCATTCCAGTGGAGCAGTTTTGGGGTTGGGGAGTTTTGGCTGGGGAATGGGCTTTTCTGCTTGGGGTTTCTCAGGAGTTGCGGCTGGGTGCTGTGAAAGGTCTGGCCCGAGACTTGGCTGCGGGTGGGTCCTTCCCTTCGCTGGGGATCCAGAGCAGTTGCGTGGTGTGCTGCCTGGAGCCGCGCAGTCTCGGCCAGATCTCTTTCTGCACAGTAGCTCAGCACCGTGATCGAGCCCTGGCTGCCTCCCCCAGCTTGTGCCTGCTGCTGTTGGCAGTGCCAAGACCAGCCGCCGCCCGTGTGAGTGTGCAGGAGGAGCAGTTTTCTCCCTTCCCTCCCTGTGCCGGCTGCGAGAGCATCCCTGCCGCTCCTGCTGCACCGGAGCCGCCGGCAGGAGCCACTGCAGCCTCTGCTTCCCGAAGTGTGCCAGCACCCCTGCCGGCTGTAGGCATGACTACACCAAAGGGGAAAAACAGGCTTTAGCCGGTGGGACATTCCTGTTACTGTCTTCTTGTTATGTTGGGGTTTTTTTGTAGTAAAGAACTGTTACTCTTTTTCCTATATTTTTTCCTGGGCGCACCATAATTTTGAAGTTACAATAATTTGGAAGGAGGGGTCTTCTTTCCATTCCAGGAGGGTTCCCACCTTCCTTGGAGTGCATTTGTCTTTTAAACTAAGACACTTCTCCCTTGCCTTTTCTTTCGCATTGCTTTGCTTTTCCTTGCCCTTGCCTTTCCTTGCACACCACTCCCTTGCCTTGCCTTCCCTACTCCTCTCTTACCTTGCCTTGCTTCTCCCTTGCCTCTTCGTTGCCTTGCCTTTGCCCTCCCTTGCCCATCCCATTCCCTTCCCTTGGCTGGCTTTGTTTTGCCTTGCTTTACCTTGCCCCTCCAGTGTGTTGCCCCTCCTTTGCCTTATCCCTCCCTTGCCTTGCCCACCCTTTCCCTTGCTTTGCCACTCCTTTGCCTTGCCTTGTTTTGCTTACCCCTCCCTTACCTGGCTGTGAACTGCCCAATGTTCCATTGCTTTGCCTTGCTTGTCCCTCCCTTGCCTTGCCTACCCCTCCATGTCTTTGCTCTGATTTCACTTACCTGTCCTGCCATTGCCTTGCCTGCCTTTCCCTTACCTTGCCTTGAACTGCCTAATCATCTCTTGCATTTCCTTGTCCCCCTGCCCTTTCCTTGCTGCCCTACCTGTCCCCTACCCCCCCTTGCTTTGCTTTGCCTTTCCTCTGCCCCTCCCTTTACCCTTTCTTGCTTTGCCCCTCCCTTGCCCCTCTCTTTTCTCCTGCTTTCCCCTTTCTTTGCATTGACTTGCCCCTTCTATGCTCCTCCTTTGCCTCTTCCTTTCCTGTCCCTTGCTTGGCTTTTCCTTGCCTTGCCCTTCCCTTCCCTTGCATTGCCTTCCCTTACCCCGTTTTTCCCTCTAATGCTTTGTCCCTTCCGTATCTTGCCCCTCCCTTGCCTTGCCCCTTCCTTATCTTGCCCTTGCCTTGCCTGACCCTTCATTTCTTTGCCTACCCCATCCTTTCCTTGCCTTACCTACATGTCCCTTACCTTGCCTTGCCTATGCCTATGCTTCCCTTGATTTTCAGCAAGGAAATGCAAGGGAGAGGCAGGAAAGGAAAGTGAAGACAATGCAGGGGTAGGCAAGGCAATACAGGAGAGGTGTTGGCAAGGCAAGGCAGGGGAAGGCTCCACTACCTCCTAGGGCAGCCCATTCCAATATCTAATCAACCTTTCTGAGAAGAATTTCTCCCTAATGAATAACCTAAGCCTCCCCTGGCACAGTTTAAAACTACGTCCCCTTGTCCTATCCCTGCTTGCTTGGGAGCAGAGCCCAACCCCCACCTGGCCACACCCTGCTGCCAGGGAGAGCATTAAGGTCACCCCTGCGCCTCCTCCAGACTAAACAACCCCAGCTCACTCAGCCACTCTTTGTAAGACCTACACTCCAGACCCTTCATGAGTTTCATTGCCCTTCCCTGGACATGCTCCAGCCCCTCAAGCCAGCACAGGGGACAGTCACTGCCCTGGGGCTGTGCCCACACCGTGGCTGGCACAGTCCAGGGGCCACTGGCCTCTTGCCCACCTGGGCACACCTGGACTCCTGTCCAGCCTCTGTCACCAGCACCCCCAGGGCCTTTCCTGACAGGCACTGTCCAGTCACTGCCCCAGCCTGGAGCTACAGGGGGTTACTGTGGACAAAGCGTAGGGATCTGGCACTTGGCCTTGCTGACCCTCAGACCATTGGTGTTGGCCCATCCATCCAGCCTGTCTGGGTCCCTCTGCAGGGCTGTCTTAGGGTGGTTTTCTATTCCCTGATCATCTGCTCTATGCCCAGAAATGGTTGCTGTAGCTTTAAGGTGGGTTCAGGGCAGGGGGAAGCCTTGGGGGTCTTGGATGGGCTTTATTCAAAGCCTCACTCCCCAGGCATCTGTCCTGCCATGTGGACTGGGTTCCTTTTTTTGCTCAGCTAGCTTGGGTTTTGTTAGCTTAGGCAAGAAGTTGTTTTTTTTCCCTTTCCCTGGCCTTGGAAACTGCAACAGCAGTCCTTCAGCAGCTTTTTTCCTGAACTGGACGTTTGGTTTTGGTCTGAGATCAGAGAGGATAATTGATGGGAGACGAATCAGCCAGGGACCGGCAGGAAGGTGAGGGGCCGCTCCCTCCTGGCCCCAGACCTCGGAAAAGCTGAGTGAACAAGAGAAAGGACACCAAATGCACCAGCTTCAGCTGCTGTGAAGGGGGGACCCACGCCAGAGATTCACCAGGTTCTCATCTGTTTTGCCCAAGCTGCTGCATGAACCCTTTGGGGTTTTTTCCCTTCCCTGAAACAGAAGCTGGTGCCATTCTTTTTCTCCCCACCACGTTGTGGCTGTTGAGGGTTTTCTTTTTCTCTCCCTGGCATTTTGAGGTTTTTTTTGTTCCAGTGGGGGGGGGGGGGGGGGGGGGGGGGGGGGGGGGAAGGGGGGATAAGGCCTGACAATTCAATATCTAACATTTATTCTTTTTTTTGTTTTGCTGTGTCATGTGGGCACTCTGTTTTTCAATAAATGGGATTTTTTTCACTTTCATCCACTAGTATTAATCTCTTATTGGTAGAAAGGGATTGTTGGAACCCTTTTTCATTAGAGGAAACACTCATTCCAGAGTGGTTTTCTTCTAAACTTGTCTCTAAACCAAGACAAGTCCATAACAAAGAAGGCGAAACCAGTGCTAAACTAGGGAGGAGGAAAAGAGGGATAGACACTCTGGCCAGTGACACCTCCCTCACCTCTTTCCTTCACCACCACCTGCTAAAGCCTTTTTTACAGCTGCAAAAACAACCTGAAGCCTTGTCTTGGAGTGATTTATGATGACAGTCTATTCCATGATCCTCTGCTTTATGCCCAAAAATGGTTGCTGTTATCTTTAAGGCCTGGGACTGGGTGTGTGTGAGGCTGGGGAGGGGGGAGCTTTGGGCTTTTTGGCGGGCATTTTTGAAGCCTCATTGCCCAGGTGTTCCATGGTGCTGTGTGGCTTGGTTTTGCTTGGCTAGCTTGGTTTTCTTGGCCCAGGCAAAAAGCTTTTCCCTGGCATGGAGAAGCTGCAGTAGCAATCTTTCAGCTGCCTTGAGGAGAACTGAACAGCCGCTGGTCTGAGACTGGAGGAGCAGGACCAGCAGGAGTAGAGTCACCCATTCCAGCCCCAAGCTTCAAGAAGCTGAGCTGGGGAGTGAAAGCACACCAAGCAGCTCCAGCCCAGATGCTTCGTCTGCCCTGGAGAGGAGGTCGATGCCAGAGAGCCATCAGGTTTTTGCCTCCTCCTGGAACTCCTACATGGAAGCTCCACTTCCCTCAGCGCAAAAGCCAGCACCACCTCTCCCACCCTACGTGTCAGGAAGGGGTATTTCTTCAATGTTTGCCCCATTCTCTGGGCATTCTTGAGTCTTTGTTCCTGTGCCTGTGTGGGGTGGGGGGTGAGTTCTGCGAGCAGTCTGTTGTTAATAAACTGTTGGTTTTGTTTTCTTTTCACTTTCCTTTGTTAGTATTCATTTTCCACTGGTGGAGGGGAATTGTTAAAACCCTTTAGAGGAGACTACTCATCGCAGAGTGTCTTCTCTTAAATGTGTCTCAAAACTGAGACAAGCCTCCAGGAGTCAAGATGCCACCACCTTGGGGGAAACACCGCCTGCTTGTGCACTCCTGGAATGAGCAAGCATGAATGTACCAGAGCCATGCGTGAGCTGCAGGAACCACACACTGTGTCTGCATTCCGGAAGGCAACTGACTGCATTCCAGCTAAGCTGTCAGCCCCGAGACCAGAAAACACAGATAAAGCCACTTCAAGCAGCAGAGAAAAAGAAAAGGCAAGAACTGCTTCACCTTCCCCCCCCGCCCCTTTCCCATCTTGCTGGAAATGCAGCAGGTGGTAAACTATCCTATGCTTTTAAAGTAATCTTAGCTTTTTCCAGCTTTTCTCTATTTTTCCCTTTCCTTCTTTTTGCCCCTTTTACAGTTAGTAAAGTGAAAATATCAGATTTTTTTTTCTTATCAACATATAACTTTGAATTTTAATCTTGTTTCGGGGAATATTTGAACCTGAAGTCCTTTCTGTAATTCACAGAGAGCTCTTTTTGTTGTAACAATGTCACATGAGACAATTGGTTCCGTGAGGTTCTGAGGTGTCACAATGGACCCTTCGTCACATGAGGCCTAATAGTGTCGCAAAGGATCCTTGGTTACACGGTGCCCATCTGTGTCAAAATGGCCCCTTGGTTCCGTGAGACTCCTCTGAGTCACAATGGCCCCTTGATTCCATGAGCCTCCCTTGTGTCACGGTGGTTCCTGTGAAGCCTTGGATGGACCAGTGGACCCTTGGTTACATGACACAGTGTCACAATCGACCCTTGGGTAGATGGGGCTCTGCTGTTTAACAAAGAACCCTTGCTTCCATGAGGAGCGTCGGCGTCACAGTAGACCCTTGGTTACGCTGTGTCACAAGGGATCCCCAGTTCCATGAGTTTCCACAGTGTCACAGTGACCCTTTGGTTCCAGGAGAGTCTGCCGTGTCATAGTGGTCTCCTGGGTTCCATGAGGTTCCAAAATGTCACAATGGGCCTTTGGTTCCATGAGGCCCCACTGTGTCACAATGGACACTTAGTTTCATGAGATCCCACAGTATCACAATGGTCCTTATGGTTCCACAGTGACACAATGGTTCCGTGAGGCTCCATAGTGTCACAATTGACTCTGTGGTTCCGCAGTGTCACAACAGACAGTTAGTTATGAGAGGCCCCTCTGTGTCACAATGGACCCTGGTTCCCTTAGGCTCCTCAGGATCACAATGGTCTCCTTGGTTCCCTGAGGCTCTGTAGTCTCACAATGGCCCCTTGGTTCCATGAGCTCCCGCTGTGTCATGGTAGACCCTTGGTTTCATTAAGTTATTTAGTGTCACAATGGTCTCCTTGTTTCTGCAGTGTCACAAGGAACTTTCATTTCTCTGAGTCTCCAAATTCTCACAATAGACTCCTTGGTTCTCCAGAATCACAATTGACCCTTGGTTATATGGTGTCCCTCTGTGTCACAATGGAGCATTGATCCATGAGGCCCTGCAGAGTCACAATGGACCCTTGGATACACGGGGTGCTGCTGTGTCACAATGGCCCTTTGGTTTTATGAGGCCCCTCAGTACCACCATAGACCTTTGGTTTCATTAGTTTCTTTAGTGTCACAGTGGTCTCCTTCATTCTGCTGTGTCACAAGGGACCTTCAGTTCCATGAGTTTCCCAAGTGTCACAATGGACCCTTGGTTCCATTAGGTCCCGCTGCGTCACAATCGAGCCTTGGTTCCATGAGGTTCCACAGTTTCACATTGGACCCTTGGTTAAATAGACCTCTCTGAGTCTCAATGGACCCTTGGATTTCTGGAATTCCTTAGTGTCACAATGGAGCCTTGGTTCCGTGAGGCTCCTCAGGATCACAATGGTCTCCTTGGTTCCAGAGTGTCACAATGGACCCTTGCTTCCATGAGGCTCCATAGTGTCATAATTGACTCTGGTTCCACAGTGTCACAATGGACAGTTAGCTACAAGAGGTCTCTCTGTGTCACAATGGACCCTGGGTTCCCTTCGGCTCCTCAGGATCACAATGGTCTCCTTGGTTCCAGAGTGTCACAATCGACCCTGGGTTCCCTTCGGCTCCTCAGGATCACAATGGTCTCCTTGGTTCCAGAGTGTCACAATGGACCCTGGGTTCCCTTAGGCTCCTCAGGATCACAATGGTCTCCTTGGTTCCAGAGTATCACAATGGACCCTGGGTTCCCTGATGCTCCAGTGTGTCACAATAGACATTTGATTCATGAGGTTCTGCAGTGTCACAATGGTCTCTTTTGTTCCACAGTATCACTTGGTTCTTCAGTGTCACAATGGCTCCTTGGTGCCATGTGGCCCCGTAATGTCACAATGGACACATGGTACCATGAGATTCCGCAGTGTCACAATTGTCTCCTTGGTTCTACAGTGTCACAACAGACCCTGGGTTCCATACAGCGCCATGGTGTCACAATGGACACTTGGTTCCATGAGGTTCCGTAGTGTAACAGTGGTCTCCTTGGTTCCACATTTCACAATGGGCTCACGGTTCCATGAGGCCCCATAGCGTCACAATACACCGTTGGTTCCATGAGGTTCCGCAGTGTCACAATGGACCCTTGGTTCCATGTGGCTCCACAGTGTAAGAACAGATTCCTTGGTTCTGCAGTGCCACAAAGGACCCTTGGTTAGACAGTGCCCCTCTGTGTCACATTGGTTCCATGAGGTCCCGTAGTGCCACGCTGCCTTTGTTCCATCACAAATCCCTTTGATCCATGAGGTTCTGCTGTGTCATAGTAGATCCTTCGTTTTGTTAGGTTATTTAGTGTCTCAATGGTCTCCTTTTTTTCACAGTCCTCCTGGTTCCATGAGGTTCTGCAGTTTCAAAACGGTCTTCTTGGTTTCACAATGTCACAATGGCGTCCTTTGTTTCATAGCGTCACAATGGTCTCCTTGGTTCCAAAATGTCAGAATGGACCCCTGGCTGGTTCCATGATTTAGCAGTTTCACACAGGACTCCTTGTTTCTATGATGACCTTCAGGGTCACAACTGCCCCTTGGTTCCATGAGTCCCCAGAGTGTTAACAATGGTGTCCTTGGTTCCGCAGTGTCCCAGCGGCCCCTTGGTTCCATGAGCAGGTGGATCGGAGCTCCTGCACTCTTAGGAGCTGGAGGAGAGGCCACAGGGACACCGTGCAGACAGTCCCATCACCCCTTCTGTCCCCATGGCAAGCCCAGCCCCACACCTGTTTGTGTCCCTGCCACACACTTGGCATGTAACCCCCCACGTCCTTACATGTGCAGGTGACCACGTCCAGTGCCACGAGCGGCAGCAGGGCTGGTCCCTGGGGGACCCCTGGGGCAGGAGGCTGGGAGGGATTCGTTCCCCACATGCTGTAGCTCCCTGTGCCAGGCAGGACTGACACCGTCTCCAAAGCGAGTACCCCCGGGCCCAGCCAGGGCCCTGCCACACTGCAGCTCCCTGCAAACCATGGTGATGGCTTTGAGGCCAAAACCCAAGTCACAGAAAGTTTTCCACTATTGATGTCTATATTTGATCAAGAAATGTCCCGTTGTGGGGTGCCCCTTTCCCACAGTCACTGCAATACCAGGGACCATACATGGACTGTGCAGAGCAAGCTCTGGATCCAACTCCCACACGCAAAAAACCATAGAATATTAAAGTTTCTCATTGAGGACATCTCAGATATTTAACTGCTAAAACCCGATCCTACATTTCCTCTCAGCCAACAGGCCACAGCCCCACAAACACAGTGAAAAACCCCACAACCCCTCACGCACCTCATACCCACCCCTGTGCCTTCCTGACCCCCTCTCACACTGCCTCCCCTGCTTGTCCCACACCTCCCACCCACACTGCATTTTTTGGATTTGGACTGTTTTCTCTTCCCCTGTAAACCATCTGTTACAGCTGACATTGTGGAGAAGAACAAAGCAAACACCAGGAGACTTTGGTTTTCCTCATGTGGCTTAGGAACTGTTTCCTTGCCCACCTGAGAGCAAGTCCTTCCCCAACAGTCTTTCCTGTAAGCTTTCTGTTGGCACTCTTTATGGCTCCTTGATAGTTTTAGCTCATAGTGTATGTTAATCTTTCTGGGGTTTTCCCTACATATTACAACAATCACCTTGTTGTGGATTTTAATAATTTAACATAGATTTTTCTGTTTCAAAAGGTGCAAGCCATAGAAACATTTTCATTTAGTCGGACTCCTCCCTTCCTTTCTTGCTTTCTCACTGCAGCGGCCTGGTTGCAGCCTTGGTGTGGATTCTCTGGGAAATGAAAAACTTTCCAGAGTGTGCTTTTCCTTAATTTGCTACAGTGGGGTTTGACATTCAAATGGCAACTTTGGTGTAACTTGTTTTCTTCAAGTCCATTGCTCTGATTTTCTCTCCATCCCTTCTGAAGAGTCATTAACTTAATGACCACTATCACCTGTATAATCTCCCAAATCTTTTCAGAGTAGATACCATGCTGTTTCAAGTATTATCACCAATTCTATGGTTTGGATGATTTTATTCAAATTAAGGCACCATGTACTTTATCTTTTTCATTTTTGGGTTGCTACCATGGGTCTTTGCTGTGAGACTGTTCTTTTCCTTTTTGCCATTATCCAAATACTGTCACTTGTTCTGTACCTTATGTCTCTTTTTTCCTACCTAGGCTTCCCGAACAAACTCTCTATTTCCAATAACCAGTTATGACCATTTATTCATAATTCTGGTCAGGAATATAATGACTTTCAGTTCCTCCTCTTTATTACCCACATTGATACACCAGTGTGCAGTGCCTGGGTACAGTGCCAGGGACACTTTGTAATTATTATTCCTCTATTCAGTAAAATAATTTTTCTCCTCTCCCTGAATTCTTCTGCTTTCTGTATGCTTTTGTGGTTTATCTGAACCTGTGATGTGATAAAAGTAATCTGAGGGTAATTTAATTTACACCACTTACAGACAAATAGTAACAATTCTTAAGTGGGGAGCTGGCCAGACAGTCCTGCTTTTTTTTTTTTTTTTTTTTTTTTTTCTCCTGTGAAATGCTCTCCTTTGCCTTGCCAGCTTCCAAGACAGGTTTGTCAGAACAGTTCAGCTCAAAAAAGACCATGGAACAAATAAACCTCTCGACTCCAGTGTCAAGAAAAGAGCCTAAAATCAATGCCCACATGGACAGTCTGGCTGTCCCAGAGGCAACAGGACACAGCCCACTGGCTTTTATGCTAAAGTTGTTTTATTGAAGGCTGTGATCTGACATTCCTTAAGGTTTTGCTGAACTACATCTGAAATGTGAAGAACACAGACAAGCTGTATAAATGCTGTGGTTAATTTAAATGTAATTTGTTTCACACCCAATAAGACAAGCTGTCGTAATTTAAACATATTTTATTTAAACATAAACAATGGTGATATTTAATTAAGCATAGATATTTAGTTTTAAAGTATTTGTTTAACCATACCAAACCACTGTCTATAAGCAAACACAATCTTGGCGAAACCAGAGTTCCAAATCTGAAGGCAAACTTAACTCGTTTTTTCTAAATAGCACCATGATTTTTAGGTTGCTTCCATTGTCCTTCAGTTATGGGCAAGGATTTTGACATGTTTCAGTGCCAGCCGGATGCTTTCTGACAGGTGAGAAAGAAGCATATATCAAAATCAGTGTGGGCAGCAGAAGAGGGGGGGATTCTGCTCAGGTGAGACCCCACCTGCCTCCAGCTCCAGGGTCCCAGCACAGGAAAGACATGGACCTGCTGGAGCGAGTCCAGAGGAGGCACCAGGACGAGCAGAGGGGTGGAGCAGCTCTGCTGGGAGGAAAGGCTGGGAGAGTTGGGAACGTTCAGCCTGGAAAAGAGAAGGCTTTGGGGTGACCTAATTGTGGATTTTCGGTACCTGAAGGGAACTTACAGGGAGAAACTACTTACAAGAGCATGTAGTTACAGGACACAGAATAATTGCTTACCACTAGAGAGCAGGGTTAGATTAGATATTAGGAAAAAAATTTTCCCTTTAAGGGTGGTGAGACCCTGCCACAGGTCGCCCGGAGAAGCTGTGGCATCCCTCGAAGTGTTCAAGGCCAGGCTGGACGGGGCTTGGAGGAACCTGGTCTAGTGGAAGGCGTCCCTGCCCACGGCAGAAGGGTGCAATGAGATGGTTTTTAAGGCCCCTTCCAACCCAAACCATTCTATGATTCTGTGTTCCAGAGGGGGCACTCCCACGGGGCCGCACAGGACTCCAACACCGGCAGGAAGCCGCGCCGGGCCGGGCCGCCGGCGGGGCCCTCGCCCTGCCCAGGGTGCAGCCCCTCGCCCCGGGCTCCCGGCGGGGCTGTCGCCGCGGAAGGCGGGTGCCGTCCCTCTTTCACTCCCGCCCTCACGCCGTGTCAGCCGTGCGCGCGCACCCGCCCCGCCCTCTCGCCGCCGGAATGTGGGCGACGCTGTCCCGGCCCTGAGGCGGCTGCGCGGCCCCGCCGGGCTGGAGGCAGCGGCAGCGCGGGGAGGACGGCCCGGCTGCACCGGTGAGAGATCGGGACGCTGCCTCGGGCCTGCCCCGCCGCGGCGGGCGGAGCGGAGCGGAGCGGAGCGGGTGTCGCGAGGGGCGCAGGCGGGGAGGTCGCCGCTTCCTCAGGAGAACGGGCGCGGGAGGAGAGGGAGCCGCCGGCCCTCCCCGTGTGGCGGGTGATAGTCCCCGGTGACCTGAGGTGGTTCCTCCGCTGGCCGCGGGCCCGCAGGGCGGCGGGGCAGCGCGGGGGCGCGGGGTTCCGCCGGTCCGTGTTGTTCGGTGTTTGTGTGTGTGCGGGGAGTTCCCTGGGCAGCGGCGCTCCGGGAGGAGAGGAGCTCGAACACAGTGCCGGCTTTAAAAAATAAAGTTGTTTTCGTGGTTAGGAAAGGGAGAGCGCTATGGAAGCGTTCATCTCCCTGCCTCCTCCGCGGGAAAAGTGAAGTCACTTCCCAAGAGCCCAGACGAGCAAAGCACTGTCCTAAATCTGTGCCATCTGCATGCGTCAGTTTCACCTACGTTATGTTTTGGTTTGGGGTGGTTTTCTTTCCTTTTTTTTTTTCCCTGGTGATTTTTTTTTCTTTGCTTTTTAAGCCCTCTTCCATTCTCTCCCGACCCGTGAGCTGGTACAAAAATTCTTGTTTTTAGATAAAAAGTACTTGAAAACCTGCTGAAACCATCTGAAGCAGGTACGGCACTGAGTGAAGTGGACTTGGTGACTCTCCTCGTGTGTAAGTTCCTGCAGCGTCATGTGTACTTTGCTCCTGCTGTCACTCTCAAAGCTGTGTTGTTAAGACTGCTCAGTTTGATAGTTCTGTAAGTCACCGCCTACCAGATTTCACAGCTGTCTGCGTGTGTATATCCATCCAGTGTGTGCCTGAGAGGGGAAAAAAAGAGACTCAAAATGTCAGCTCTTCTTTAATATAGAGAAAAATCTAGCGACAATTAAGAAATAATTTGCTTAGGTAACCATTGCTTGTCTCTTTCGGTGTCGAGCTCTAGTCTCACAACCACGTTGGTTTTCAGCTAAAACTTTCAGAAGGGCAGGTGTGCTTTCAGTTTCCAGGGAGAGATCTTGTTGGCGGTACAGGCAACATGTTATTATCCCTTTAAATGCAGAAAAGGTGCCATGGCTTTTTTTAACCAAACCTCTGTGCTATAGGCCAAATCCTGACTGCCTGTCAGACCAACTTGGCTCCAGATTGTATGAAGGTTTACTGGGCATGTAAGGTTGGTTCTGCAAGTTGTGCCTCTGCTGAGGTTTTAAGTAGGATTGTAGTTAACTCTGTTTATGTGGGTTAGATGGTATTAGTTATGTGATTAAGAACTTACTTTGTAGTTTAAACTTGAAAAGACTACAAATACAAATTTCAGTAGGCACTAATTGACTCCAGTGTTGTAAGAATGCTGCCAGTGAGTATCCGGAAAGGAGCCAGCAGCAGCTGATGGACCCCAGAACTCAGTGAGTGACAGAGCCTTCCACTACTTCCTTCTGTTTTAGGCAGAGGTGGGAAATCATGCTGGGTTTGTATTGTTTTATTCATTTGATGGATTTTTAAAGTAACTGCTTTTTTCCAAAAAGACTCAGGGGCTGTGAACAGCTTGGCTTTACGTATGAGAACTATAAAAATTGTTCTGCAGTGTTTGCTTTAAAATGATTACAGTGATTACATGTATTGCTTGGTTAAAAATAGCATTCAGTCCTTTAACAAGTGATTCACAGAGTAAGATTTGGTGGTGTTTGTAAGGGCATTGCGAAAAGAGCAAGTGTATAATCTGGCTCTCTTGTGTACCCCAGGGTATTCCTTAGCATTTCAAGACAGTCTGAGTTGTGGCTGCTCCTTCCCTTCTCTCATCAAAGGGACTTCCACAGCCAGGAAGTGAGTAAAAAGAACTAAGCTGGTCAAAAAGTTGTACTTTTATTTCTTCTTTTTTTTTTTTTTTTTTTTTGTTCCTTGAGGTACTCTGGTTACAACAACTTCCTGACCCAGCTCACTTGCCCGGCCATGTGGTCATGGGCTCAGTCTGAAGGAGGAAGTAGAGTGCTGGTAGAGAGTGTAAGTGCAGTCCTGGAACAATCACAGGTGTTGTGAGGGTCCTTAGCTGGGACCTGGCTTTATGGTCAGTAAGTTCATAGCACGAGCCAGTGCTGCTAGAAGCAGCTACATTGTGGATTTGGTTGACTTAAGCTACTTGGGGTGAAGGTGGCAATGATAGTTAGGGTGGTAGCTCTTTTTTTTCTGCCAGTACTGGCTTAGATCGATTATGAAGCCATGGTGTAATTTTTTATTTACTGTTGACAACATTAAATGGACTCGAGCCATCTCTGTGTCTGTTCTTCCATGGGCCCACAGAAATTGTTGTGGTTTTCTTCTTCTCTCTCCTTTGTTCATCTGTTCTTCTCTCTGAACTTTTTGGTGAGTTCTTAATTTCAGGGAGTGTTCTTGGCATTGTTAGAGGGTTTTGTAAATTTGTTCAGCTCTAATTTTAAAATAATTAGTTGTATATTGCTGTTACCTCTGCTGTAATAGGAAGGCTATTTCAGACTTGACTGACCTTAGTAATTACACACTTTTTGATTTCTAGTCTATATTAATTTGTCATGGGATTATACCCATTTTATTCACCCAATGGACTGATATGTTTTATTGGCATTCTTGATCTGGGTATCAAAAAAAAAAAAAAAAGGCATTTTTAACAAAAAGGATGCAAAAATGCGTGGAAATGCACCATGGAAGGTTTATTTTCTCTTTGGGCCACCAGCTACACTAATCATTCCTGTAATAATTCTCAGCTTCCCCCCATGAATTTTAATCTTGGCCTATTAAGTGAGAATTAAAATGCACCTTTCAGGCATTAACATTGAGCTTCCTAGAGGTGTCCTTTTAGTGAAGGTTAAGTTGTTTTCAAGTGTATTTTGCTAAGATGTGTTCTTTGAAATTCATACCTTTGGCAGTTTGTTCTAGTCTCAGTCTTACTCTGTTACACTGGTGCAGCTGTTGAAGGAGCCTTTATTGTAACCTGGATTGCTGAAGGGATTCTTTCTTCTTTGACAGAGTCCTGGTCCATAAACAAAGGCCGACATGTTTGAAAATTATTTATTTCACCTTTTTCCTGTATTCTTAACTTTAAAAAGAAACAAAACCAATATGTAGATTGTTAGAAACACCTCTGTGGCTTTTAAGGTGTTTATTTAAATTTGCTATCAGGAGTGTTCCCAGATGGGACTTTGTGAAGCTGAAAAACTAGTTTATTGGGTGTGACTGTTTGTAAACAGAACAAATACGTAAACGGGGTGCCAAAATCTGCTTAGTAAAACAGATTGCTCTGAAAGATGAGAAAGGCCCTCGTGGAAAACCCCTGTTAAGATTGTGTCTTTCATGGCATGTTTCTTACTCTTTGGAAAGAGTAGCAGGGACGACTGTCTTTCCAATGCTTTGAAGTGGACAGAGGAAAAAAGTAGCTTTTGCCACAAAATGAGATGGGTCACAGGCCTCTGCTTTCCTACTTTCACCATCTGTGTATCATGAGTCACGATATTGAAGAAGGTTTGGGGTTTTTTTGCTCAAGTAAGCTTAAAAGTGCAAAATTTTTCTGATGCTGAAAACATGTTCCCCGGTTGTGGGAGAAGCACAGCCGTACAAAGGGAAGAAGTCCTAAGGGCAGGAAGATAAGAGATACGTACATTTCTGTGTACAACACTGGGAGTAGGCTTACTGTATGTACAGGAGAACTGGAGTTTTGAAATACATGATAAACAGTAATAAACCTGATGCAAAACCTGCTGAGGGAGAGTTTCGGAAATAGAATCATTGGCAGGTCAAATGGTAAATTCTTAAAATAGAGTCATTTAGGTTGGAAGGGGCTCCTGGAGGTCATCTAATCCAGCTCCCTGCATAAATTAAAGCAGGAGTAATTTAGGTAAGATTGTTACAGCCTTTAACACCTTTCTGGGTAATCTGTTTCTGCATTTGACTGCACACAGTGGTTTTTTGTTTACTCCCTCCCTTTAAGATGAAATTTACTTTCCAGTTTGTGTTTGTTGCCTCTTAACATGTCAGTGTCCATCATCCAGAAGAGGCCAGTTCTCTCTTCTGCACCCTTTCATCAGAGAGCTGACAGTAATAAGGATTCTTTAGAGCTCTTTTCCTAACCAGATTGTGCAAACTCAGTTCCCTCAGCCTCTCACTGTCCACCATGTGCTCCTGCCATCCGGCCAGCCTGGCCACTGGCCACGGTCCAGAGTGTCCGTGTGAGTCCCGTAGCGGGGAGCCCAGAGCTGGCTGCACTGCAGGCACGGGCTCACAGGTGCTGAGCAGAGGGCACTGATCCTCTCCTGGGCCTGCTGCCTGGACTCCTGCAAACAGCCCCTGCTGTGCTCTGCTGCCTTTGCTGTGGCCATGTACTGGTGACTTGTTCTCAAACTTTTGTCTGCTGGCATCTCCAAGTACTTTTCTGACAAAGTCACTTTTTATCTAGTTGGTGTTGAGCCCGTCTTGTCACAGGAGGTTGTTCTGTCACTGGTACAGGACCCAGCACTTGCCTTCACTGAACTTCCCAAGGCCTTGCCTTTCTCCAGCCTGTCCAGGTCCCTCTGAGTAGGAGCTGACCACTCCTCCCACTTCGGTGTTATTTGAAACTTAGTGAGGATGCACCCTGTCCCATCATCTAGATGATTAGTAAAGGCATCAGGTGGTACTGGTGGTTTCAGTGGTGATCCCCAGGGGATGTGACTGCAGCTGCTTGGATGGAACTGATGATGGCTGTTCTTTCAGCTCAGCAGTCCAGTCAAATTCCCAAACACCTTACTGCTCGCTTACCCTGTGCCTGTCTCACCAGCTTGGCTGTAGGGATGCTGTTGTTAATGGCCTTCTGTATTCAGTGCTCTTCCATCATCTGCTAAGCCAGTCATCTCCTTGCAGTAAGCTCTTGTGTTCATCAGGCATCATTTGTCCATGGTAAATCCTTGCCAGCTATTCCCCATCATCTTCCTGTGCTTCTTGAGCAGAGGGATGCCTTCCAGGAGAATTTGCTCTATAATCCTCTCACGGACTTAGGTCAGGCTGGCTGATCTGTATCTGCCTGGATCCTCCTCCTTGCTCTTGAAATTGGGTGTGGTATTTGCCTTTTTTCTGGTCAGAAGGAGCCTCTCTCAGTCTCATGGCCTTTCAAAAAGTGGTAGAGTGTGGTATCTCAGCAACACTGGCCAGCTCCCTCACGATTCTTTAATAGCCTGTCTGGTTATATAGATTGTATGTTTCCAATTTCCTGAAGTGCTTCCAAACTTCAGCTTTCTCTTTTGGAGGTAACTTCTTACTCCAGCAGACTGCTACTGGGCTCGAGGGTCTGGAAGGCTTGTGAGTGGACCTTGCTAGGGAAAACTGGGTCAAAAGAGTTGTGTGTATGTCATCCTTTGCCATGTGCTTTGTTAACAGGTGTCTTGTTCCACTGAGCACACTTCTTCCTTACCTTTCCATCTGCCAGTGTTGCTTTTTCCTAATGCAATCCAAAAGCCTGTGTCTTTGGGCTCCTCTTGGCTAGCCTCTCCATCTACCTGCTGGGTGCTTCTGAAGCAGAGATCAAACTTTCATATCTGTAAATAGGTAAAACTTCGAAATTGGTTGAAGTTTTGGTTAATAAATGTTTCTAACCTCAGCTTGTGGTGTTTGAATGAAACATGTCAGTTCCCCTTAAGCAAGCAGGAGGCATTATCAAGCTCTTGTATAAGGGGGCAGGTCCTGCCTGAGATGTAGATCGCAACTTATACCAAGGAGACAAAACAGTGAGGAAAATGATCCACATCTGTTCTTTTTTGTTTTTTCATTTTCTTCTCGCCTTCACTAAAATAACTAACTCCACATAGAAATCTTCAGCTTCAGTGTATGCCCTTCCCCTTTTGTGTATTGTAGTTGAAAAGGAGATGCTAATATTTAGCAGCAATATGGGTGGAGAAATACTTGATGCCATCTGTACATGAATGCTTTCAGTTGAAATTAATTTTTTTGGTTGATGCATAAATCCATTTTAGAAATCATTGTGATAAACTAAAATTTTGGAAATAGAAGCATTTTTTATTCAAGAAAAATAAAGCAAGGAGTTCTTGAGTTACAATCTGTGTAGACAGAGAGTCTGAAACAAAGTTCTTGGTTAGTTTGAACCCTCAGCATGTGCTTGATGTTTCCTACAGGTTCCTAACTGGTGTAAGTGTGATTTGTGCTGGTGTTCGGGTGACTTAATGGTATCAAGTCAAAGCCTTGGGTGTGTCAATTACTGGTCTGGCTGTTCTGTCCGAATAGGGCTTTGGTATCTGTTTGGACTAGAAATACCCTTTTTAGCATGGTTGGGAGTCCTGAGGTGTTTTCTGGTGTAGTAGAAAGATTTTGAAGTGGAGTTACACTTTGATGCACAACAGTGCGCAGTAACTGTGGTAATTAATGGTAAAATTACAATCTGCACATTTGCCTTCATATGTGATCGTTCATTTTACGTCAGGCTACTGGCAAACTCTTAAATAGTGAAGCTCTTTACTAATGATGGTGGACAACTTCCTGTCTTAGTTGCTCAAATTCTTGATATCTCCCACATGATTTCTAACTAGGGAAGAAAAGGTAAAAGGGTAGAAAAAAGGAAAGTGAAAGGTGTTTTTAAGAAGCAGGAAACTGTCAGAACAGGATTTGAGTCAGTGAGTGAATCTGAGAGTGGAGTTTGCTAAATGGTTTAGTAAGTTTTCCATGTTACTCTTGGGCTTAGAAGTGAAGTAACTTGGTTGCTGTCGTATCAGTGACCCAGCAGAGGAACGAAACCAGCGTGAATGTGACTGACAACAAAGTCCTTTCTCATCACTTGGTATAAAACTTGTGTAGTAGTAATTCTTTTAATGAAAGGAATTAGTTTTGAGTAACCAGTCATGACCAGTCCCTGGTCGTCTCTTGCAGGCAAATAAACACAGTTGTCAGGATGTCTCTTACGTTTTGTGTGTGTATATATATATTTATTTATTTATTCTTTCATCACCAGAACATCTGTATGTTGTATTGCAAGGTGTGATGGTGTAAGTTTCCGGAAGACAATTACTTAGTAATTATGGAATAGTCTTGAGGTTACACTTCTTGTCAGTGATAAGTGATTCTTAAACCTCTGACTTTCAGGGTGTTGAGCTAAGTTAAGTAGCTGTGCTTTCAGTTCAGGTATTGCTGACCTTTTTGATTAGGTCACGTGTGTTGTATGTACCTTAGGTCACCCAACCAGGTTTTTTTGGGGTAGAAAGAAAACTGCAGATGCTGATCTGTTGCAGTTGTCCACGCATATGACTTAATTTTTCATATTGGAAGGAAAAAGAGTGAGAGTTGAGGCTTTGTCCAAGAATTTTATTCAAAGGATTGACTTTTAGTGTAAACTAACTGTATGGTTAATTTTGATAATCTTTGCTACTGTTTAGGGAAGTGGGTCCTGTTCTGGTAAATCAGTTTTTGTTTTAACCAGAAATGAATTTCCTCCTCTGTTCCCCACAATGTTTTATTTGAGAAGTACTTGCATTTGAATACTTCGTTTTTCTGTTCAGTACAATTGCTCATGTGGTGCTAGAGCTTCACAGTGTAACGCTGTCCATGTCATTAATTGTTGTCTTCACTGATGGGGGAGGCGTTCAGATTTTTGCCAGGAGGAAAAAGGAGGCGAATGGGACTTTGTGTTTCTCAGCCTCCGGATAGGTGTCTATTAAATCTTATCTAAGGAGTACAAGCCACTGGCATGGCTTAGACATAGCACAGAGCAGAGAATGCAGCAAGAAGACAACTTATCAAGATCTCACAGCCTTTTTAAAGGTAAATTACCCAATGAAAGCTTAAAACACAAGGTATTTTCACTTTTTTACCAATGTCCAACAAGCTCCTAAATCACGTAGACAGGAACTGCGGAATTCTGTATCCAATCATCCCAGACCACTATTGCTGCAAAATATGGAGTTAGTGAAGAAGGAGAAAGAAGCTTTTAACTACAACTTATCCTCCATTTTGAGGTTTTCTACTTCTGTCTATTTACTGTGCAAATAGACCTAAAAACTCTAAATTTTTCACCCTGTGATAATCTCACATGGTATTCTATCACCTAATTCTCACCAGTGTAGATTCTAATTCTTCCCAGAGGCTAGGCAAATTTTCCCATGGACAAAGGTCAAAACCAGTACTGTCCAGGGGGGTAAAACCTTTCAAAACAGGCAGAGAAATATTCTCTGCATTCTAGGTTCCCACAGCAGTGGTGTAAGAGTGGCATGTTTCCAGGTGGTTTTGAATGTTTTGGTTATAAATTCTGTAGCAATCTGCCTTTTCTGAAGATCCCCCAGTGGAAAACAGTTTCAAGAGGTTCAATTTAGATATTTTGACTTGATAACTGCACTTTGCAGAGATCTAGAGTTATCTGCTATTTCAGCATAGTAAGACAGTTCTAATTTGTACTTCTGTTGTGTATGCGAAATACGATTTTTTTTCTGAAATTAGACAAAATTATTTTTCTGAGATCCACAGATTTGTTGCAATACACAAATTTGTGTATTGTGTGTACATGTTTATACATATTTGTATTTTTAACAACTATGTTGCAATTTAAAAAGTATGTTTTATTTTGCTTTTTGTTTTCTAACTCTTTATTTTCATCCCAAGATTTTAATTAAGGATGAAGGCTGTGCTGTGCCTTTTCAGTGCTCAGGCCTCTGCAGGCAAATCAGTGTGAAAGCAAAATGCAAGTATTCTTAATCTAGCGCTTTGTCCCTCCCTGTGTGTATTTAGATACAAAATATAAGGTCCAGAAGTTTAATTTAGAAGTCAGTGGAGAAATTTAGTGGCTGGCTAAAATTTGAAAATAATTTGGAGTTTTTTTCTTTGTATTTAGGTAAGATATTGGTGTATTTCCCTTTATTAAGAGTTTGAGTACTGCAAGCTGGTATTTTTTTCCTTAGAAGCTTGGAGTTTTTTAATTAGCTGTTACTGAGAAACAAATACTAGATTATATGATTTAGACTGACTAATCTGAAATATAAGTGGCAGAAAATGGAATTTTTTTTTTTCATTCTGTAAACCCTTCATTTAATTTTTTTCCACTGGTGTGTACTTTCATTATTTCCTGTTACTTTGAAGAGAACTCTCAAACAGCTGTTTGGTGGCAGCCCTGCATGGCTGCCCCCAGTGCTGGCTGCTGAGTTTGATCTGTGTTCTGTGCCTTGTTGTGCTCACTTTGGTGTGCACAATCACAAATGTGATCATAGCAGAGAAGGTAGGAAGATTTGCAGCTTTTTTTAGGCCATTTGTCACCTCCTGCATCTTCCAGATACTCCTGAAATCTGTGTAGCTTTTAAGTACCATCGTCTTCCACTTGAACTTAAGTGCAAAACAGGAGTGGAGTTGGATGAGAACTTCTTGTGCGTGCCAGCAGTTGTTTTCAGAGTAAAAGCTAAGTTGGAGCTTGGATCAGGCAGTATGGTGAAGACTGGCCCTTGGAGACATTGGTCCCTTCTCTTTGTTAAAAATCAGTGTTGGCAGTATAAACTTGCAAAAAACTGGGAACTGATAGCTGGAATTATTCTTGGACATAACTGTTAAACAGCTCTGAGGAAACGAGTAAGGAATGAAAGTCAGTGACTGATTTTTACATTTTTACAATGAGGAAAATGATCCACATCTCTTCTTTTTTTTTTTTTTTTTTTTAAATTTTCTTCCCACCATCACTAAAATAACTAACTCCATGTAGAAATCTACAGCTTCAGTGTGTGCCCTTCCCCTCTTGTGTATTGTAAAAAAAAGCTTACTGTTTATTCCTATTAGATGTGTATAAAAGCTGTGGGGGGAGAGGGGAAAAGAGTTGATCAAAATGTCCAAGGAAATATTTTGTCAGGTTTCAAAACAGTAAGGTGAAGCTGAAAGTTCTTCACAGTTGTTCGGAGTGATAAGTTGCCTTTGACCCTTATAGCTTCCCCTTTCTGATTCTTCTTTTCTTTCATCATATTGAGGCATCAGTGAGTCAGACTGAACATAAAGGGGTCAGACTGAACATAAAGGGGTCAGACTGAAGTGTGGTTTCGAATCGAGCTTTTGATAGCCAGAGAAATCAAAGGGTATATAATAAGACTGATAAATGCAAGTGATCCTTGTTCCAGCAGTCCCTCCCAGTTTCTCTCTCTGGCCTTTGTGATTCTGTTTTTTTGTTATTTTGGCAGTAATTGAACTCGAGGGGTCTTACTGGGGAGTATGGAAAAAGCAGGTGAGTTATTGTGTGCACTTCCCAGGAAATTCATGTGAGGTGCCACAGCAATACTACGTTTGCTCGGTGCGGTTGTGCAGTTGTTACCATTGGTTTTACTCACCCAGCTGGTGAGCTTGCACAGACTCAGCTCTGACTTGGATGAGGGATGGGATGCTGGTGCTCCTCTAGGTCACACTTCATGTTTAGGTTTGGATTCCTTGTATTGAAAATGCTTTGCTTACTCCATGGGTTTGTTCCTGGTGGGGCAGCACTACCTGCTTTGGCTCAGGCTGCTTGGGACACTCTGCCTGTGGTGGTTGCAATCTCTAACTGTGTTTGACACTTTGGTAGCTTGTCCATAACTTAACACTCTCACTTCAAGGAGACAGAGGTAGGATGCTTAAAACAAGGTTGTGGAAAAGAGGCTTATAAAACTGCTTCATAGAGCATGGCCTTCTGTTCTATTTCACCTTTCTGTGATTTTTTTCTTTTAGGTTAGCTGCCTGTAACTTCCTCTCTTTGTTTCCATGAGTGAAAGTATTTTGTGGAAGTGTTCAGTATGTAAATGTGGGTAGTAAGTTTTCATATCTACATTTAATGAAAACCACGCATCATTTATGTTGAAGCTGGTGGTACAGTGTGGTAATATTTGGGAAGCTCTCTGAAACTTTGAGAGAGAGGCTCTGATAAAAAAAAAGGAAAGGATGAAAGGCATAGCAATCACAGATACAGATTTTTGGCTTCTCATGTCTTGTTTTATGCAATCAAGTGAATTTATCAAACTAGAAATACGATGAAACACTTAAAATTCAATCTGGTCTGGATAGCCTGTCTGAACAGACAGGTACTGGGTTTGTTCATGATTGTTGGCTAGTGTGAGACAAGAAAATTGCATCAAGAAAATTAATGACTTCTGTTGTATTTTTTGCAAGATTTTTGCAGTTATGATATAAGCAGCTTATTGTATTATTTTAGAGGTACTTCCCCAGCAAGAGCTTACTCTCTGATTTTTGTAGACTGTTGTAGATTAACCTGAGGCTTAGACCAAAAATAATCAACGAGATTCATTCCGTTTAGTAAGTGAGGTGCATAAGATCTACATAATGGTAACCTGGCCAAGAGGCCAAGTTTATTTATTAAAAAAAAAAAATCGAGCCATTTTTATTTGAGCCCAGTGATGGTTTAATCCTAAGAAGGATCTGAGAAGTCTTTTTGGTCTGATGTTTTTAACATAGATTTTGTCCTTTATAGCAATTCTATTTGCTAGTTTTGATTACTAGAAAAAAAACTGCAAAAGCAAATGGAAAACTTGCATTGGCAGCCCCAGATGAATTGATTATTAATTGATTATTGAAACCCTTTCTTTCTTGTAATCATTGTGTGAGGGTGAATTTTTGAGTCTCTTCTGTAATACTTTGAGATGTGTTTGGTAGCAGTTGCAAGGAATTTTTAGGAGAAGGAAGTAACACAGAGTGATGAAATGATCCTACCTGTCTTTTGATTATATGAGTTTGTTGTTGGTTGCTTTTTTTTAAAGCTAGTTTTTTCTTTAATCCTTTAGGATGAAAAATGAATTCTGATCATTACGAATGTCTGGGATGAATAGAAGAGAAATTGTGTCTTGGAAAAAGGGCATGTGTTCTCTTTCCTATTACCCTTTTTAGGCAGTCTCTGAAGGAAATACTGACCTTAAGAACTGCTTAAGCTTTTCAGGATCTGGTTTGGAAGGGAACATTATGCACAGCGTTTGCAGAAAATCAAGGTAGTAGGCAGTGTGAGATTGTTTATACACAGCATCCCTGGGTCTGGACTTGGAAGTAACTGCAGGTAGTACAACAGAAACATCTTTCTTAGTGTAACGTTTTCAATTGCTTGCTCATATAGATTTGAAGGATACTTCCTTTAGATCAAGTATTTTTTTTTTGGTGGAAATTACAAAATATTCTTAACTGTTTATTAACTGCATGAGCAAGTTTTTGTATAGGGATTAGTTGATTGATTTCATACTGCCTTTCCAAGCTGCAGTTCTTACTTGAATTAAAGAATGAATTTGAAATAATTTGATTAGTGAATTTGATCACATGGAGAAATAGTCTCAAGGAGCACACTGTCATTTAAAAAAACAGTAAATCTCTTTCAGTTAAAGAAGGTCCACATCATTCCTTGATGCCTGTCTTCCAGAAGCTTTCATATGCATAGCTCATACCAGTTCCTAGAAGAGTTTAGGTAATTTGAAAGACTTTTAACAGTGCTCTGAATGTTGAGGCAAAACCTTGTTCTTTTCTCCTCTTTATCAATGTCATGAGCAAAGTGGTTTGCTTCTTCAAACTTCAAATGGAAAAACCAAAAAAGCAGGAAGCGAAGGAAAGCCTTTAGTTTTTTTATTCTAGTGTGGTTAGGGGGATAAAGTGGTGTGTTGGTACCAGGTATGTCTGATTTCTTACTGACCTCTTCTTACCAATGGAAGATCATCTTTCTGTTAAGGAAATGGTCTCACTGTCTTTTATGCATTTCCATTCTCCATTTTTCTAAGACCTGTCAAGGCCTTTGGAATTAACAACAGAGCTGCATTGTGGAATATATTTATAAAAATGTGCCCTAGCAATGTGAAATGCCAGCAGATCTGTTCTGGCATGTGGAGTGCGTTGAGAATTCACTGGTAAGTAAAAATTAGAGTGGTAGTTGAACCAGCACACTTCATCATATGTAGGACTGGGAGGGCCAGTGGTTAGAGGGAGGGTCATTTGATGTGGCTTTTTGTTGTCATGCACGTTGTTCCTTATTTCTCAACTTCAAGCAGGTAACTTTCAGAAGGTTTCACTTGGTCTTTAAAATAACTGTGGTTTCTCACTCCATCTTCTCATGTTAAATCTAAATATGTAGATGTTCAAGTGATAATGTAAAATCTTGGCTTCTAACCGAAAGGGTTTTAAATATATGTAAAATTTGTTTTCAACATAAATGGAAATGTTTATATTTGACCTATGTGGGAGTATTTTATTTTTACCAAGAAGCTTGGTTTTGTTTCATATTACAAAGGAAGGGGGTTTTGTGCTTATTAATATTATTATAATTAATATATATAATATTAATATTATTAATTAATACTTATTAAGTATTGGGGACACTGTTGAAACTACAGTTTTGATACAACAGCAGCAGAAGTCTAGATACAGCCGTCTAATCACAACTCATAGTCCTTGCAATTTTGGAAAATCTTTGAACTATGAAAAAGGCACCTAGTGTTGTTAGTCATTTACAACTTGTGATTGCCTTTGACAACTATTAGAATGAAAGACTTAAGATTAAAAAAAAAATCTGAAGAGAATGAGATTGGAAAGGACCATGAAGCATTGTCTAGTCCATCGCACAGTCAGTGCTGCGCTGACTGCAGGTTAACAGCTTTTGAGAAATACTCCCTGCAGTTGGTATGAGCTTAAGAACAAAACACTGTGATTTCAAGCTAAATCTGCAAAATCTAATATTCCCAGAATGCATGTTGCAAACCTCAAGGTAATAATTGTCATAACTTCTAATTCTGGCTTTGAGGAAGGAGGATTTTACTAACTCTGCAGGTGGTCGGTGCAGGGCAGTGAATCAGGATTTCTGGTGGGTTTCTCTGACGTTGTGACACAGCATAAGGCACTTGTTTGGCACAGAGAGGGACTGGCCTTGGGATCACTGCTGCGTTGGCTCATACTGCTCTTCCATATGGTCTCTTTTGCTCTCCATCATGTGATTATTTCTGGACATTGTAGCATGTGGAGAGAATTCCTGGTTGAAATACTCAATATATTTAATGGACAGAGGTTGTTCCATTGACTGCATCAGAGCAACACTGTTATTTTTACAGTTAGGGAATAAACCATTAAATAATCTCCTTAAAACAAGGATTGCATTATGCTGCTGCTTTCCTCTGGAATATAGGTCATTATTTTTTTGTGTGAGTGATCACACGATTCAGTAACTTGGCTGGTGATTGGTTTCAATTTGAATGCTGCCTACAAGCTTCATGTCACAATGAAAAAAAAATAAGCAACTTGGGTTTGCCAAACTCCAGCTTTGAAAAATTGCATACTCTTATTTGCTACTTTATATTTTCCAAAGTTAAAAATGAATTACTGGCTGCAGAAATGAAAGTGTTCGTTTTTAGTTGGTGTCAGGGAAACAGTGTGAAAATGTACTAGAGTTGCTTTATCCTTGAGGCAGAATGAGCTACTGCTTAAATGAGTAAACGTGTTTGCCAGAACTTGATGTATAAAGTGTGGTTTGTTGTTTTGTTTGTTTTTTAAATAAGATACACATAAAGACTAGTAACATCTCTATAGAGTAGCAGAAGAACACTTATTTGTTATATACTTTGGAAGGGAATAGATAGAGAGGAGAAAGGTTTTTCTCTGAAGTGGCTGAAAATAAAATGTATTTCCTCAGGTTGGTTAAACACTAATTGGATAAGCTAACATCAACTATGCTTTTAAACAGCATGAATCAGTCTGTGTCAGCACAAAGCATGTGTGCTCATGTAATCTTCTACTGATGTTTCTGCTGTGTGTGGACAAATCTTAGGCCTGAAAGTTTATTTAAATAATGGTTCAAAAGAATCCCACCAACATTGTTTTTAGTTCTGTTTTGTCTAAGGTGTAGCTTGTCACCCAGGACTCCTGCTTGTTCAAATTGTACAAGTAAACAGAAGGAAGCCCCCAATTTGCTGGGAGGTTGCCTTTGTAGCCAGCACCTTACCTGGCATGCTTTCACTTACCTGGCATTTCATTTAATGTTCATGATGCTTCTGCCACCCCATATGTAAATTTTGGGGGTTGAGATCAGTGGTTTGTTTGGTTTTCTTTCAGTTTGCCTCTTGTCTTCCTTCAAAGCTTTAGCTTGCAGTGAGTGGTGGTCTCTGCTGAGGAGGAGGGGTGGTGCTGCTGTGTTTAGCTGTAAGTCGTGCTCCAGCTCAGTACCAACCATATGGCACCACGCCTCTGCAAGGGTTCTTCACCTTGGTGGGTTAAACTTTAAGAGAAATAAAAGCAGTATTTTTTCCCTCAAGCAGCTCTGTACTGTGACTGTGTAATATTTAAATGGTTCAGTGAGTTATGTGCAACACAGAGATTCAAGTCAGGAAAGCTGCTTCTCTCCGTTACAGTAAATCTCTCAGTATTCACGCTGAGATGTGTTTGACGAGTGCTGCTTATCATTTATTTGAGGAGATGCAGATGTTTTTGAGGGAGAACAGACATTTTCTTGTTTGTGTAGTTCTCTTTTGATTCTGTTTTCCTTAAATTGTTATTCTTTGGCTGTGAGATTGAAGTGTAAAAAGAATCTGGAAAAACCTCTGTATCTAGGCAGCCGGTACAACAATTCCAAACAGTTTGCCATCATGAACAGACTAATTATTTGCTGTTGGCTACATAGTGGAGGTTTGCTTTGTCAGAGGAGACAGTGCTGCCAGAATAAGTCAGTGGTTACTTTCTTGTGGGTTTTTTTTTGCTTTATATTTCATGGGTTTGTTTTTTTGTTTTGTTTTGTTGTTGTTGTGGTGGGTTTTTTTTTTAATTTCGGAAAGAGGTTTGTTCTTAACAGTGCTTTTAGGGAAATAAGAAGGATCTTTTATATACATATATGTATGTGTTTAAAATACAGTGATACAGCTCTGTTGCTTATTAAGTTGATTTTATTCCTGGAAAGTAGTATCAGTAGGCCAAATAAATGGTTGTTTGTTTTTTTCATTATGTGCTTTACATAGTGTTTCAGAGATAAGACACTGGGAAACAATTTATGGGTAATAAAACAGTTTTTAATATGAGCACAGAGAGAGTTTCTCATAAAAAGATTACACAGAGAGAAGTTGACATTAAAGTTGAAATTAAAATTACGGTGCTGTTGTGGTCAGTGAGATTTAAACAAACTGATTTTATGACACCTAGAATTTTCTTCTGCATGTATGTCCACTCAGTCAGGGGAGAAAGGGTTTTGGGGCAGATGGTGAGCTGTACTGCCTCAGCATAGAGTATAATACGGAATTTTACCAGGTTGTTGAGTCTTTCAGTGAAGAAGCATTGAAAAGGTAAAGCTTTGTGTATTTGCAGCACATCTTGTTTCCTGGGGAAGGCGTCCCCCATTAAAGCTAGAGAGCTCGTGGGGTGGGTGCCAGGGGAATGCATAGTTCTGATACATTTCTTAAAAGAAGGTGCTGTGGCTGAGACCCTTGGTTATGTGTGTTTGTGCATGTGGAACTGTCAGGGTCCTGTTCCCTGAGGGGCAAGGTGGAGTGTCACCACCCCACTTCAGTAATCCAGAAATCTGAGTCACGGAGTGATTGCAAGTCCAGTTAGCTTAATGCTCGTTTTGCTGTCATTCACTGTATCCTGTAGCTCAAAAAAGGGAATAAAGCATGCCTTTTGGTGTATATTTCTACTTCAGACTTCTGTTAGCAGAAGGTGAATTTCTGCATAGCTCAGTTAGACCTTCCTCTTCACAAAGGTCCCGGAGATTCTCTTGAGGAATCATAGTTCTGAAAATAGGTATAACTTACTTCTCAGTATTTTTTTTTTTTTTCAGTTTGAGATTGTCAGGCAAACTGTATGGCCTTGAAGGCTGCCTTTAATACAAACCTGTCTGTAATACAGGATGATTTTGTTTCTCTGATAAAAAAGGGTATGAATTAGCCTGCTCTTGACTGTTTTCTTTCAAGCAGGTGAGAAACTTCCTTTCAAAACATGTTTCTTGTTGCTTACTGAAAATAGGTCAACATTTATCTTCCTGAATTGCTTTCTTTTCATAGCTCCACATTTTCTGATTTTTTTGGTGCTTATAGTGCTGAAGCAAAGGACTTTTTTTTCTTTCCACAAACCAACAGTGACCTAGAGCAGTAACTTTGAAATATTTATTGAACACAAACTGGAAGTAAACACAAAAAAGTCTGGTAACTGCTTCAGAAGACTGATTCATGTTAAAATTGTGTTTACTTTTGGGGACCAGTTTGCAGAGGAACATTTGAATCTATCAGGTCTTCAAAGCAGTTTCCTTCTGGAAAGTCAGTGGCTTTCCAGAACCTTTGATTCTTTCTCCTGTGATGATGAGTGTGTGTTGCCAGCAATGCCTTGTCCTGTGTTGCTCTGCCCAGCAATCCCATGGACATACATCCCTACCTAGGCATTTGTGTTCTCTCTGTGATGTGTTTTTGCAAGTCTGGATTCAGTGTGATTATGTGGAAGAGTTATGGAGGGAAGGAATCAGAAGTATTTCTATCCTGTGTCCCTTACTCTGATTCAGTGCTGAAATGCTCTGGATTTTCTAGGGTCACTGTTCTTCACCTTCTCTTGCTCTTTAATCACTTAGGCTGCTTTACAAAGGGAGCTGTAGTGAAGGTGGGATGCCTTACTGGAATGAAGTGGGGAAGCTGCTGAGTTTGAGCCTTCCACAGCTTAGTACTGTACATATGTGAAGGTAAGTTCTGATCACTGGTCCCAAAACACGTATAGTCCAAGTAGGATCGCTTAGTTACCTCTTACCCAGGACTTTGTATAAGCAAAGCACTGGAAACTGATGTACATCAGAGAGGTTGGCTTGACCAAACTACATGATAAAGCTCACAGAGAAAAGCAACAGTTTTTCTGCAGTCCTTGTATTGTCCCTATGGCTTAAAATATATTTTGGAGCAAGATCCACACACTGTCCCACACCTCCACACACACTCTCTCTTAAAACTATGTTTGAATAATTTCTTTGTGTCTCAAAAGTTCTTTGGTTTGAAAATCTTTTTGCCAGAAAACCTTTTCTGAAACTCTTATTTTTAAAAATTTTAATTCTTTTATCATAGGAGGCTTTATTTCACTGAGTTTAGAAAAATTTCCTCCTGTGTATTTGTTCCTGACTTTTTGTGTGTGTGTGTTTGTGATATTGTTCACCAAAGTGGGGGGGAAAAGCATCTTCTCTGTAGGAACCAGCATGACTGTTCAAGGTACCCCTTTTGTAGCGTTGACTTCCTCACAGTAGTAGTGCACACTTCCCAGTATTTCCTACTGTGAAGAGAACTTTGACAGCAGAATCTGTTGTTGTCTTTTGGAAGGTGTTGTTGGAGGAGCAGCTCTGACTCCTGGCTCTGATGATTTGGGAAGGTACCATCTGGTGTGAGGTTTCAATCCTTGGATCAGCGCTGGCAGAACAGAGAGTGTATTTTTCATTTGGAACTGAATTCCACCAGCAGCTTAAACTAAGGAACTGGGCTGGGAACGGAGGTAGCTGAAGTGCATTGTATTTGCTGTCTTTCCTGTCCCTCACTGTCAGCTCCTCACTGCTGGTTGCTGCCCTCCCAGAAACTTGAAACTGGTAAATCAAATGGTAAACCTCATTCCCTCAGGCTTCTGAGCCAGCATTCAGCTGCTGAGGTCATCAGGGAGTAAACCCGATGCACTTGTAGACTGCACTACTGTCTGTATGTTCTTGACTAATGCAATCAGAAAGAAATTCTTACGTTCTTAACTTGCAACTTTTAATCAAAAAGGACGATTAAAAAAGTGTGGTGCTTGATTTTAGTAGTAGGGGTCTCTTCTTAGATTTTGTTCGTGTCTAGTAGGTCAACTGTTGTTTTTTCTTTACATTTATAGGAAAAGGGGGATTTGAAGTGAATAATTCAGTAATGATTAAAAAAAAAAAGGACTAGAGCCAATGACACAAGGGAAGTGACAGTAATCATCCACTGACTGCAGGTGACTGGAAAGTCCAGAATGCATGTGTGTCTCTTCTTGTTACTAAAGAGTAAAAAAATCTTCAGATGTTTTCCCCTTCCTCAAATAACCTTAATGCATGATTCTTTCAGAGAGCTTTTTATTCTTTTTACTGCTTTTCCTCAAAAGCACTTAGCTGAAGTGTTAGATAATGTGTCTTTATAATGAAAAAATAGAAAATTTTTCTCTTTAAGTAGCTTACTACTTAAGATGGTGTAAATCTCAATAATCTTCATGAGAATCACAGTTATACTCTTGAGTAAAGTTCATGTCAGAGTTGAAGTTGTTTAGTTTGAAAAAATGACTTGTTGGTGATTTTTGGTGCTTAGTTTGTCTCTGGCATTAAAACCTATTTTTTGGTCAAAGACTGATAATAAGATATGGTGTATAAAGCTTTTCCTGAATGCTTGATCTGTTTGTGTTTGTGTTTTACTGCTAAACTGAAGCTCTAGTGGCTTGCTTTGTACTGCAGTGGGATTGGGTAACACTGACAGGGGGTTGGAATAGTCTGTAATGAAGGACTGGAATTAGGGGTTCTGGGGTGCTAACTTATTCAGTTAATATAGTTTATGTAGAAAAAGGGATGTGTCTGCACTGGCTGTGGTGGTGTAAGCTGGTTGTAAAGGCAAGCTTGGAGTACACTCTTAAAGGCCTTGTAACTCGAAAGTAATTGCAAGAATGTGTATGGTATGCTTTGGAGTATCTGATCTGAATAAGGAGCTCCTTGCAGTCATCTCATGTTTATAATATATTCGTTACTTTCAGGTTAATATTTAGGAAGTAGAAATTCTCCTAAACTCCCTTTACCCACATGGGGCAAGAACAAGTATTTAGTGTGTCAGTGTGCTTCTGTAGTTGTGTTATCCTAATTTTCTTTGGCTTTACAAATGGTACATTTTCCCTCATTTTGTTAGTGAGATACTGCTACAGAAAATATTTTGTAGTTCACATTGTTCCTGTTGGTTCTTACTTCATTGCAGAAGGAAGAACTGGTGATAAACTAATGGTAGCAACCTGCATTTGGCTTTGATAATAGGTAGAGTAGAACCATCTTGCATTGGAGTTTCTGTGTTACTCTCCCATATGTAAGCCCAAAAATTAAACTTAAATGGACTGAAACACAAAGAACTGTCAAAATAGGATATCTTGTGATCCCTTACTTTTGCAGATGTGCTGGTAGCGGTCGAGGCTTCATTTTTGTCATCATCAGGTCCAGCAATAACAGGTGTGAGGTGGGAGGAAGAGAGGCCTCTGATAGCCTGGACCTTTGCCCCTAATGTGGTTGAGAGTCACCTCTGCTGTTTTCTCCAGTGGTGCTGTCACTGCAAAGATGATGATTCCTCAGGATATGCTGTATTTGGGGGCCATAACTTGCGACCTTTCATTGCCTTCAAAGAGTTCTGTAATAGTTGACCTTCACTTTCATATGGAGGATTTACTTTGACATTAATATTTTGAGCTAGACTTGCTGTTCATTGCAAACAAGCTCTTCAGCAATGTTTTTACAGCACCTGTTTAAAAACACATGGAGTTAACAAACTGTTTGTAACATACTTAAAATCTTGTGTAGTAAAACCTTGTCTTTCTTGCCAAGAAAATCTTTAAAGCAAAGATGCTTTAAAAAAATTGAAACAAAACCTATTGCAGCAGTGAGTCCGTGATGTATGCTGGGTGGAGCTGAGATGTCATAATTTGTCAGGAAAATATTCCTGCCTGTGAGTTCATGGTTAGTCTGGAGACACAAAAGATGTCAGAGCATGTGAAATTGTTCGTCCAAATTTGTAGCTGCTCTCTAAATATTCCAGCTGTTTAGTGGCTTTTTTATAAGATGACTTCTGATGAGATTTTTTGTGCTGTACAAGTCAGTTATCTGAAGAACTCAAATTCTTTTTTCTGGGATTCCTACATGTAATACCCTCACTGGATGGGTGGGTAAAACTGTGGCTAGGTTAGGGAGAGGAAAAAGCTTTTTGAGGAGTTGCATGTAAGTTATGCCAAGCCATGTCTTTGAAAGGGCAAAAGCATGTTGACTGTAGTTTCAAAAATGATAGAAAATACTACAGTACTGAAAATTGTTGAAGTTCCCACACTTGCCTTTTGGGCTTGAAATTGCTAAACTTTCTCTTCTGGCTAACATCATAAGTAACTCCTGTTCAAAATGGTGGAGAACATGCACATCTTGGTTCTTTTATGTGCTGTTTTTGTGGTCCCCTACAGCTAGACCTAAGTTAGCATTCTTTTCTTGATCACTGGGTGGTTGGAATTGCAAGAGAAGCAGGTGTGGCGCAGTTCTGCTCCTTGGTGGTGCTGGGAAGGGCAGGGTGAAGCTTAACCTCTTCTTGTTCCTGGTCACAGCAGATGTGGGTTGTGCTGTCCCTCCTTGGGCACTTTCCAGCCTTGCAAAGGTGACAGTCACAGATTTTTCCCCCTGTGCTGTGTGTGACTCTCCTGAACTCTGAGTCTTAAGTACAGTGTATCCCAGCACTCAGCCAGAGTAGTATTTTTCAGGAAACTGGAATGGAAGTAGACCATATATGGAAGTGCATGTTCTTTATAAAGTTTATAAAGTCTGAAAGTCTCTTTTTTGACACAGAAAGTACAAAAACATAGATGCATTTAAAATACAAAAAGTCTATGATCCAGCTCTTTATTCTCTAAGGAATCAGGGAAGACATTCTGAGTTAAGGTAGGTGATGCTGTCTTTGGTGGATACCTACAACAGCTGTCCTCATGCTGGCATGCTTGCAGTGTTTCAGCTCTGTATTTTTGTACAAATTTGTAATGTATAGGCTATTTTTTTTCCCTTTTTCTTTGTTTCTAGATTTATTTTTATTCTTGTGCAGACATGGGAAAACTTGTTCTTGGTTGCCATAATAATTATAGTTTTGTTGTGGCTTGTATTTATATTTTTTAAATTGGTGTAGTTAATTTTAACTGTTGCAGGTGGTTTCAGGGAAATTAGGTGAGAAGGAAATGATTGTGGTTTAGTATCATTTTTGACTTCACCACCTGTAGATCTAAAGGATAACAAAAGCCCCTAACATAAGCAATTGCTAAATAAGGTTTTTATGCAGAGAGCATACACTCTGGTATGCAGTTTTTGGGAAATTAGTCTTCAGGTAATCTGTATCTTCACATGACCTTTGTGACACTCTGGGTGAAGAAAATACCTGTATGAGGGAGAACCAAGGGCACAAATTAGGTAGAGAAAGCAGTCTCTGAAAGATTAAAAACAGGGGAAGTCCAAGCTCTGGGGTGAACCTCTTCATTTGTTATCTATACACATTGATAACAGCCATTGCTGTTAAATCAGGATTTTTAAACACCAACCTGAAAATCATAAGATTCATTATACCAATTGTCATGGTTTAGCATAGTTTGGGTTTTTAGTTAAAGACCACTACACCAATGAAATCAGAGTTTGAGAAATACAGTATAATACAGTAGTATAATTTTAAGTATTATAATATTCCACAATAACTTATTAATATATCTATTAACATATTATGTACAGCTTCAAAACTAATTATTTAATTTTTTTTCTTTATTAAATAGGTTCTGGTGGCAGGAGGAGAATACTGACCTGAGATGGAAGTCAAAACATCATTTAGTAAAGCCAGGAGGATTCCTGAGACTGTATCCACATTAATTAATGAAGAATTTGTCTTGGTTCATCAGAAATCCGAGGACACCTCTGGAAATGATGGAAAACCACAGCTAAAGGTTTGCTATGACTTTATTTTTAAATGTGTGGCAGGGTTTGTATTGATGAAAAGAGTGCATACTTGGTGTGTGCTTGGTGAGGAGAGTCTTGGACTGTAATTTTTGTCCTTGCTGGCTACCAGTGAAACTAACAGCTCAGATGAAGCAAATCTGTCCAAAAATGGCAGTTCAGGTTTTCTTTCAATAACATCTTCGGAGGTTAACTTTGTTATATTCTGTGGATCTATACATTAGTAAAGGACTTTACAAAGAATGAGCTTTGGTTTAAAGCTTAATATTCTTTATTGAGGGATCAGAGACTCTGTTAAAAGCGTGTAATTAGACTATATAGGAATAGATTGCAGAGGGTATTGGACTTCAGTTTCTGATTTAGTTTTCCTGCTTAGTGCTACTTTAGGCACGATTACAACCTTTCCTAAAAGCTTTCTACCTCTAAATAGCAGAATATTTTAGCACTTGGGTGGCAGCTGATTGGTTAAATACAAATTTCTCCACTCGAGCTGCAGTAGCTGATGTACTGGTTTTGGTCTGCTTGGAACAGTAGGAATTTGTTCCCCCTGCAACGACAGTAAGTACCTAGTCTGTCTTTGCAGTACTCTTTGGCAGTCATTTACAGCTGATAATTTGTGCCTGTGTTAGACATTATCTGCTTCTTTAGTCTGGAAAGGGGCTGGTGAACTGGAGGCAGAATCTGTGATGCAGCTTTGGCCATGGTTTTCTTTTGTCTGAAAAGCTGGTCCTTGTGAAAGACACTATTTTTCTTTTAGGGAGTGTGTATCTCCAGGTTTTTTTTTTTCATTTCTTTAGGCTTGCACCACTCGCATGTGTGGGAAAATCTGTGAAGCAACTGAAATGGACTGGTTATGACTAAGAAAGTAAAATTTTCTTTAAGACTAATCTGTAGCAAAGTCTGTTGACCTCTAGTCTGAATGGAGGCTCTAAATACACAAACCTGTTATTCTAAGAGAAGTCTTAGTTTTTTGATGGATGGTTTTTGGATTAGCAATGAGAACGTGCATTTTATGTAAGGGGATGTGACACTGGATTATATTTGATTCAATTTTGTTGATTCTGGGTTGGTTGTCTCATTCAGCAGCGTTTCTTAACATTTGCATTTAGTAAGGCAGTATGTTTGAAAAATAATAGTGAAAATAAAACTACAGGTACCTTCAAAAAGTAATTTCCTTCTGCTTACAGGTATTTTCAAATGGAGATGAGGAGTTGGAGAAGGCAATGGAAGAGATCCTGCGGGATTCTGAGAAAGACCAGTATGTCACTGCACTCCGAGAAGGTTTCAGTGATGCCAGTGGCCAGGCAGCTGCAGATAGGACAGCAGGACAAACAAGCCAGCCCTCTTTGCAGCTGGTTTTGGACCCTTCTACTACAGGTATTGTCTGGGTGCTTTCCCCCTTAATCACACAGGGCAGGTTGTTTCTTTATGCAGTTTCAAGTTAACCCTAAAGTGAATACAAATCTTCCCAGAGCTTCCTTCCAAAACTATGTTGGTGAATACCTTGGGGCCTCCTCTTATTTATTAGTTGAAGATTATAGATAGGAATAGATTATCATCAGATTGATAACCCTAAGGTGCTCTGCTTTGGTCAAGATAATGTTCATTTTGTCTTCAGCCAAGGGTTAGTTGGGACTAAGGATTGTATGAGTTGCTGAGTGGATGATAGTTGAGGTGGATGTGCTGCTGCTGGAGCTCAGGAAGGTTCAGGGCAGTGTTCATTGATGGCACTACCTGCAAATGAAATACACCCTGAGCAAACTGATTAAACTGTCCATCTCTGATCTTGTCACCAGGTAGCAGCAAGGCTAGCTTTGGATTTGATACTTGCTTGGAATGATGGTGGTACTTCCCTGGTATTTGAAGTTTTCGTGAAAGGCGGAGGACTGACAGCTTTTAATGTAAAACTATACTGTATATATTTTATGTAAAATATATTGTAGCTTTTTTAGAGATAGATATAGATATATATATAGATATATATATAAATATATATATATAAAGCTACAATATAAAAATACATGTATTCCGTTACATATATTAGGAATACAAGGCTGTGGTCATCTCTGTGTGCCTTGAACTACAATTCTTTTTTCCTCAATAGCATGCAGGGCACTTCTGTGGTATTCTGTCAGCTAATTCTCATAGCATCTGTTGGAAATAAACGAAAGATGTTCTTGTGGTAGAATAAGATAGATAGTTTGTATGAAATGGAAACACCCATATCTCAATTACATGTGTGCTGTATATCTGAGAAACTTACCTCACTGTCTTCCTGTTTGACATTCTTCAAACAGAACACACCCTTAGCATGAGTGAACAAAGAAATACTTGTAGATGTGTTTCTCTTGCCCCATTCCAGCCCCAACAGGAATAATTCAGTTTCCCTGCCTTCATGATTCTAAGTATTATGGCAGTATCAGCCCTGGTAATAAGAACTAGAAGTAACAGGGCACAGAGGGGGGTCGGGACTAGGTGATTTTCAAGGTCCATTCGAACCCCTTAACGTTTTATGCTTCTGTGATTCTGTGACTGCTTAGAAAGATTTAGAATGTCTGTGCTGTGTTCCAGTGGTGCTAAAGAGAATCAAAATGCAATTTGTCCCCATGCCACACTTGGAAACATGAATTAGAGTAGACTTCACAGTAATATTAAACTGCCAAATGGATTTCTTGCTATTGGAGCTGAACTGTCTACTCTCATGTCCGTTCCTGGAAAATATAGAAGATTTTGCCATGGAACTCATTGGAAAAAAGAAACATGTACAAGTAAAAGCAAATGGCTAAGAAGTGGTTTCTTCATTTTCAGAAATCTCTGCACCAAGGGCATCTTCTCCCAGTGAACCCCTGGAAGAGGACAGCGTGTTGTTTAATAAACTGACTTACTTAGGTTGCACCAAGGTGTCAGCCCCACGGAATGAACCAGAAGCTCTGCATGCCATGGCAAACATGAAGTCCTCAAGTCAAGCCCCTTTACCTGTAACGCTCTATGTTCCAAACATTCCAGAGGGCTCTGTAAGGTAACACACAAGGGTTCCATTTGTTGCTTAAGCAGACACATGAGAAATGGTTTCTGAGTTTGTTACTTGCACAGGGAAGTAGAATTGCTGGATTTGTGCCTGAGGTTCTTGCTGAAGACAGTTAATTTTGAGAAATTCCTCTGAAGCAACAAAATGTGTGCTCAAATTTACCATGCAGTGCATGGCTGGTGGTACCAGTTGCCACACAGTGTCAGCAAAAGCATTTTACCTATGTATCTCTTTTTACCTTAATATCTGTTCAAATATGATAATAAGAGAGCTACTGGAAAGGGAGAGCTGATAATACCTGTGCTCTCCTGACCTCCCTAGTCTGTCCACATTTCCAAGGTACATGTGTTGCAGGAGTCCTTCTGGCCTTCGGTTTGCTGCAGAAGTGTCAAGTTCAGACTCTCCCATCTACGTTGCAGAGTTGAGATGCTGGTCTTTGCTTCCAGTCATTGCTGTGCAGAAGGCAGCTCTGACCTGTGTCTGCCTCGTGATGCACATGCTGACAGTCTCCAGATACTAGAAAAGATTTACTTTCCCCATGTGAGAAGGGTCTTTTAATTGGTGGTGAGAGAGTGAAAGGTTCTTAATCAGAGTGCACCAAACATGCACCGGTAGCATTCTTGCATCCAGAAGTAGGGAACATCTCAATGTCCAATTTGTTTAAGCTCTGATACCAAGGTATTTGAAGGATATGATTAGATTTCCTTTCTTGCTCAAGCTGTGCTTATGAATTGACTGTCACCTTGTGGAGAAAGAGAAGGACCTTCAAGAATCTGTATTATTTTCTTCCATTTTATTCTTTGAACCCAATTTAAGTTTCATTTGCCATTAGAAAATACTTCATTTGTATACTTCTACTATGGCAACAGTCAGCCAGACATAAGATGTAAGGTGTTCTGTGCCATTTTTTGTACTCAATGTGGCCATTCAGGAGGGTTATTTAGCAAGTGAAACAGCAGGTTCCTTTGATTTTTAATGTCAGAGGATATCAGTAAATGAGGGACTGCCTATGAACCTGCACAGAACTGGAAGGGTGAATCCATGTGTGACATAATACATTCCATCAAAGCTTAGGTGATACCAGTGTTGGCTTTTAAGAGTGTGTCCATTCCTGGTGTCTAAATACTTGTCCTGTGAGTTTCCAGTTCTCATGTCCCACCAATATTACAGCATGCTGAATCCTCCCAGGGCTTCTCTTACCTTTAGATTAGTCCTGTATTTTTATTGTTACAGACTTGGGATTTTAGGTGACTGATGTTTATTGACCCTTGATGTGAATGTGCACATGGACGAGTAGTGAAAAGACAGAGGAGAACACTGTGGCTCTAACTATTACTCTTTAAAAGTCATTATCCACCAGTCTGTTCTGAAACACCGCTCTCCTGCTTCTAAGTTTCTGGAATATTCTTTGGGTTCTGTGTTTGAGAATATTTTAAATTTTTGTATGAGGTCTTAGATGGGTGATGTGGCAGCGTTTGCTAAGCTATGTAGTCCTGTTGATTCCAAAATTGTTTTCATAACAATTTCTTAAACAGGTATTTAAATTCCTTTATAATGTTGCATTTTCTCTGGTCTGTATACAAATCACATTTTCATGGTTTCTGTGGTTTCTACATTTCTTCTTTCATGTTTTTCACAAGCAGTGGCCATTGCTTATGATACAGAGGTACTGTATTTGTCTATATTATGGCATATAAAAGAAATTCAGTCAGTGTTACAACCAGAAACATTTACATCTTAGCTGTGTAAAGCATAACATTTCTGTTCCTGCTGTCCATCTCATCTACTCGAATTTAGTAGTATTTAGAGTTCAGATGGCTGTTTATCTAATTGCAGAAAAGCCTTTTAGGTAGGCCTGTCTGTTTTACTGACCTGTTCCTTTGATCTTCCCTGTTCCTTTTCTTGCAAGAATAATCGATCAATCGAGCAATTTGGAGATAGCCTCGTTTCCCATCTATAAGGTGTTGTTCTGTGTGCGGGGGCAAAATGGGACTTCAGAGAGTGACTGCTTTGCATTTACTGAAAGCAGCTGTGGCACAGAAGAGTTCCAGATCCATGTTTTCTCCTGTGAGATTAAAGAGGCTGTAAGTATTCTGTGTTGAGCAGTCCTGCCTGGGAAAAAGGACCCAAGCAGTATTTGAAGAGGTCATTCCCAATGTGGAAATGGGAATTATGTATTTTTATATTTTATATATTTTATATTTCATATAACATATGAAAAATATGTTAGCACATGTTCATGAATTTTGAATATTATTACAATTTTAAGTTTTTGCTGTTAGTGTCTCAACAACATTCCAAAGTGCACTGTAGTGGGAAGATCTGGAAAGCCTCATCTGGGGCTTTTGCAGGCCTCATTTGAGTCTGTTTCATACTGAAGTTGTGATGTATACCTTTTGAATTACGGAGATCCATGTTACGATACTCTCCCCTAGATATTTTAGGAAGAACTGTGTGACAGTTTGGGAGAAAAGGACTTTCTTAGGGCGGAAAAAGAGAGGTTGAAAAAGAAGAAATCTCCTTGGGTTTTGACATCTGCCAGAGCAAGCTGTATGTTGCATTGTTAAAAACACAGCCTGAAAAGTACGTTGTCCAGGTCCTCTAATGAGCTGCATTCCTAATCTGTAATCTAATTTATATTAACTCACTGAGCGTGACATGAGCAGGGAATGTGACAGGAATGGAAATAGGAGATGTTGTTGTTGAAATGGCTTGGTTAGTGAACACATCATGTTGAGTGCTTTGTGTTACATGAGGCATGATTTGTGTTCAGTATAAGAGGCAAGTGATGTTGTGACCTTCAGAAACATCACAATGCCTCGTTAAAAAGACCCTTATTTTCCATCAAAATACTAATGGTTTTGCTTTTCTGCAGGTCAGCCGAATTTTGTACAGTTTCTCCACAGCATTCAAACGTTCTTCCAAACAAGCATCTGATCATGTGAAGGACTTTGTTCTTCCCACGCCAGATAGTGATGTGTACACTTTCAGTGTCTCCTTAGAAGTCAAAGAAGATGATGGAAAAGGAAATTTTAGGTAATCAGAATGGGAAGGGAAAAGTGGGAATGTCTTTGGAAAAAGCACACAGCTACTTTGCACATGCACAACTACTGTGTTGCAACAAAATTCGTTTGACCTCTTTTCATAAGCAGACAAGCTATAAATAGGAAGTTGCTCTTTTGATGTTACAATTTTCTTCTCTGTATTTTTTCTGTAAAAAGATTAAAATTCAGGATACGTTTTTTCAAGTTAGTTTCTTTTCACTACATCATTTCTTTTAGGGATGCTCAATGTAGGCCTGTGCAAATGGAAAAGATAGTAAGAAGTCTGTTAAAAACTTCAGTCAAACCAAGTTTCTTGAGTAAATGCAGTCTAGTGGTCTCTTTTTTGGATTTTTTTTAAACCTAATGAGTTTTGAATTAATTGAAAATTTAGGAAATGGAAAATCTTTTCTGTATTTAACAGTTCATGTTCTATACCTGCTGAAGGATGTTTCTATTCTTTTAGCCCTGTGCCAAAGGATAGAGATAAATTGTATTTCAAGCTTAAACAGGGAATTGAGAAGAAAGTGGTGATCACAGTTCAGCAACTCTCGAACAAAGAACTGGCCATTGAAAGGTAAAAATCTTACAAAAGTGATGAAGGTTAGATTTTTGAAAGAATGGTATTTAATGTAGTTTTCTCTGACTTTGCAATTTATGTGATAGAAAAAAGAATGTACCAATAACACCAAATATGATTGCACGATGGAATTAATGCCACCAGATGGCAGTCTTATCAAAAGAGTAACAACAGGAGAATTCAGTTCTTGTGAAAAGGAAATGTAAGATAACAAGAAAACCTGCCCCCAAACCCTCCCAAAACCTGACTGATCTCTTGACTTGGTTTCAAGCTTTTACTTCAAAACAGAAACTAAAATTTTAGACAAGTAGACAGTATTTTAGACAGTGTTTTTGTGTTGTAAACTTAGGCTTTTGCTACTCATTGACTTTAAAAAAAAATATTTTCAGTGTAATTTTAATTTAAATAATTTTGCCTTCAGGATTCAGTTAATGAGGAATTTATGAATAGCATTTGATTATTGCTTTTCTCCCCAAAGTGCAACTACTTTTCTTAGAAATTAGCTTTTATTTTGGTGACATTTAGAATATTCAATTGGGATGTTATTTTTATCACCACAAGCTTTGCTGTGAAAAAGTTACTTACTTGGAATGACATACATGGGCTTGTAAGTCATTTTATGTACTTAACCCGATAATATTAAAATTCAAAACTGGTGAAAGATGAATGCAGGTTACATCAGATTGAGCTTCTGAGCATTTTAATGTGTCTTCAAAACTATTTTGAAGTGGAAATTACAATGCAAAGAAATATTTCTAAAGAAATTTGGTCTCTGGTCTAAAGATTTCAGTAATCTTTTGTCGTGGTTTCAGGAGATCAGACTTGGTTGCTGCTCAGAGAAATTGCCCCCTCCTGGTGTTCAGGCAGAGCCTAGGGTTGGGTCAGGGTGTTGGAGAAAGTTACTCTCGTGCATTGCTTTGGCCCTTCCTGCTCTCATGCCCTGTTTGACCTGGGCTTTGCCAGTTTGTATTTGGATCAAAGCAGCTAAAGAGATGGTGTTTGCTTCTGAGTCATGTGTGCCCCTCCATAGGATCAGTCCCACAGTGGGGGGCAGGTCAAGTCCCACTTGGTTATAGGATTCCGGAAGAAAATTCTGGTTAATGATCAGGGGGTTTAAGGAACTTGTTCTGAAGAGTGAAATAGCCTTTCATTCTGAGAGATGGAAGGATTGATACTCCTCTCAATGCAGTGGTGTTTAGATCCAGTTTGCTACCACTCATACGCGAGAGTTAGTCCTGAGTTATGTAGGTATACCTTAGGTTAAAGTCTAGGCTGGTATCCTTAGAACTGAATTACAGAATATTGGTTGGTTTCACATCAGTAGTGGAAACTCTTAAAGATCACAGAATACCAGAATGGTTTGGGTTGGAAGGGACCTTGAAGACTACCCTGCTCTGTCATGGGCAGGGACACCTTTCACTAGCCCAGGTTGCTCCAAGCCCTGTCCAGCCTGGCCTGGGACACTGCCAGGGATCCAGGGGCAGTCACAGCTTCTCTGGGCAGCCTGTGCCAGGAACTCACCACCCTCAGAGGGAAAAATTTACTCCCAATATCTCATCTAATCCTGCCCTCTGACAATGTGAAGCCATTCCCCCTTGTCCTGTCATCATGTTAACTTAATACTATCAGCCTTGTGCATGGGTAGCATTTGTATTTTTATAAATGAAAATATACATTAGTGAATAACAATTACAGTTCTTTTTGTTTTTTCCTGCTGCTCTAGAAAGTAGTGGAGTATGTGCAGTTGCACAGAGCTGCTCACTAGCCAGTTTCAGGTGCAGAAACCCAGCAAGTCTGAAGTGAGACCGAGGCCCACAGTCTGTACAGGTCATTTTGAATCTTGGGTGTGTGGTTGAGCCTCCTCATGTTGGAGGCTGAATGTGTTGACAGCTGTTCCTGTAAAATCCATCTTCTGCAAGTGAGGGTCCTGACCTGGTTTGAGCTGATTTTCCTTTTTGAAATAAGAGGGAGAAGCCCTGACTCTTCTTGCAGCAGGATGCTGCTAGGCGTCATAAGTCTCTGGTTCTGTGAGAGGCAGGGGTTAGTTGTTCCTGACTCCCATTCTTTTGGAAACATACTTCCCCAAAATTTTGGCTGTCATGCATCAGAACTTCTGTACATCTGAGCAGTGCACAGCAGTAGGATCTGGCAGCTGTTGTCTTTGAAAGGCACAGATATCTTGCCTGCCTCTGGATCTTGGCCTTACGTGTCTCTGTAGCAGCTGTACCAGAAGCTGGTGACCCCCCTACTTCATCAATTACAGCTCTCTCAGAGCTATTTCTGCCCCAGGGACAGCAAGTAGTATCTCTGCTGTTAGTTTCTGCCCACTTTAATTAGTCCCTCAGAGAATCTGGTTTGTGTGGCTAAATCCAAGTCCTGTATCTGAGCTGCCTTGGGTGCTTTCCATGGCACTGCATTATGGATATAGATAAATCAAAATTGTTGTCTGCTGCTTTATTTACCACTTAGATTTGTATGATTCTAGTAGGGAAAGAGTATGGAGAATGGGAAGTACAACTGTGGATGTAAGTTCCTGTTAAGTGTAATGAGGTGGCAAAAGAAAGCCATATACCCCTAATGTAACAGGGGAAAGCTAGGTGGTGTAGTAAGTGCATATCTTGAGACTCCTACAGTTAATAGTGTTATTAAAATTTTAGTTGCTGGTTTTCATATGTCCAAGCAATATTGTTCAGCATATTACATAATTCTGAGAGTCAGTGAGAAAAAGTGGTTTGATTATCAGAGAACCAAACAGAAGAAAAGTTCTTGAAACAAAACCCTCTGAATTACAGCCCCAGTTTTCCATAATATTTCAAATTGCACTTATTTTCAATTTTTTTTTTGCTTTTTTCATTTGAGATCTAAGGTTTTTAAAAACCTGTGCAAATATGTAGTTCTGTTTGGTGTTTTTATTCATAATGGAGTATGTTCAAAGGAGAGAAAGATACAGATGATTTACAGAAACCTCAGACCTGGATTTGTGCCTTCAATAGGCAGGAAATTTGAAAATCTGAATGTCTGAAGAATTTTTGGGTTTGTTTTGTTTTTAGGGTTGGGTTTTTTTTCTCTCTTAAAAATATCAAGAAAATTATCTTGGAAAATGATTGGACTGGAATTCTAGAATTCAAGGCCCTATATAGCACACAAATTCAGATTTTAAAAAATGAAGAATGAAGTCATAAAATTGAGCAAATTGTTGTTTCTTGTTTATTTTTTAAGGGCCCATGATGCTATGTGGTTTTTTTCAGCAGAGCTATTATGAGTGGTAGAATGAATGAATTTGTATTTTTTCCTATGATTGCATGAGAACAATTTTTAAAATGACCTGGGGAGACAGTGAATTTCTTCCTGCCAGTCTCCACCACTAATGTATAGGAATTGTTGATATCTTTGAACTCAATATTATAAATGGTCTTCAGGAATAATTGAGTTTTCACAGGTCAGATGCTAATTTCTGCCATCCTCATTCTGGAAAATAATTTCATTGTCTTTTCTGTAACATGTATTGTGTTGTTTCCCGAGCGTTGCCATAACAATAACAAACAACTTCTCTGAAAGGTACTCTTAAAATTAGAAGCAGTAGGTGGCTGTCCATTATGTTCAAGCAAAGACTTTTGTATTGTGAGAAGCTAATACATGTCCTTTGTTTCCTTTTATGTTTTTTGTTTTAAATAAACTTCACAGGTGCTTTGGGATGTTGCTAAGCCCTGGACGAAATGTGAAGAACAGTGACATGCATTTACTAGACATGGTAATACTTAGCCCTAATAACCTGTTAAATAAGATAAGGTGATTTGGAAAAATAACCAAAAAACAAATAAACCCCAGCAAAATGAGCTTCTGATATCTTGTGCTGTGTTTGTGTTTCTGTTTCTTAAATCCTGGGATTTGATATCTGCAATCATAAGATGGACAAAACATTTCAATTAATGTCAAAACCTGGGGCATCTGGCTTTTATTGAATTAGTGAAGCAGAGATTAGGTTGTTACAAATAACTGAGCATTCTGTATTGTGTTAAGCATGCTCCCTAAAAATTCAGAGCGAATAATTGCTTTTATATTTCAGTGCCAGGGGAGTGCTCTTATTTTTCCAGGGGGCTGAAACCTTTGCCTTTATTTCCTTCATTTGATTTTAAATTCTTGCCCAGAGTTTGAAGTATTCACTTGTCTTCTATGATTTTCGGTTTCTGAGAGTTGCTTCTGAGAGAACTGCAAAACAGTGTGATATTTTCTGTGATAATACCAGTTTACTGTCTCTCTGTGGATAATACAGCCATTTTCAAGTTATGAAGTGCTAGAGCTAAGCCCATCAGACCTTTTGTGACTCTACAGTTGTCCCAGTTTTGCCTAGTTCATTTCTGTACTCATGCTGCTGGTTCTATCTATCGGTACTTAGTTCTCTTGTCAGACTCATTTATTGGCCTGATTGTATTTACTAGCTCATCCTTTTCCTGGTTTTATTTGCTGAAATTAGTTCAGTTTTTCCCTTTTTATTATTTGATTATAAAACTGAATAAACTATGATGAGTTTTGGAGTGGTGTTGTTCCTATAAATCTGTGTAACACCTCTTTACTGTATTTGAATTCTTGTCTTTACTCCACCTTGAATTCTCTCTATGTTCACACTGCAAGGACGTTTTAACTGCTGGATGTAATGAGTTGTTAGTTCATTTCTTGACTATAGCACAGAAATAGACATTTGTGATTTGCTTTCCACCTCCTTTCTCCATATGTAAATCTGGAGAACTAGTCACTTTTATTTCTCTTAACTGGGTTGCGGAGAGGGAACATCAGTCTCCTTTCATCTCTAGAAAGGCTGCCAAACAGGCCTGTTGGATCCCTAGGGACTGTTGCAGAAAACTTGAGGAAGCATGTGCTTGCCTCATACTAGTAGTAGTTCATTCCACTTAATTCATTTCCTCTAAGGTTCCTAGAGCTGTTTCTCATCCCCGTGCTCCATCTCTTTGATCTCAGACCACAACTGTAATACAATCCTGTATGATTTTATTTTTAGGAATCCATGGGAAAGAGTTCTGATGGGAAGGCTTATGTCATTACTGGAATGTGGAATCCTAATGCACCCATGTTTCTAGTACTTAATGAGGAAACTCCTAAAGGTAGTGGAATGTAATCTGTGTGTTTGTTTCACCCAGCAGGGGTTTGGTGTGTGTACTCTCTCCTGGCAATCACGGTGCATGGCTAAGTACATGAACCATTATGTTCCAAGAGTCCATTGCTGGGAATTTTCCTGCATAAACATGTGCAACACAGAGTTGTGAAGAATTGTTCACAGAGCAGTGTGGTGCTGATGTGGAGGTGTGACATTAGTGTGTGGGGCTGATGTGCCTGTCCCTGGTTATCAGGACTTTTTGGTTCTAAGCATTTCCAAGTTGTTTTCTACCCATTGTACTCAGCAAAGCAGTGTGAATAGCAGGCGTTGGGGTTCTTCTCCTTCTAGGTGTGAGCTGATTACAAATAGCATTTCATCCCCTGCCTCTTGGGGCACCTGGCAGTGATGCATTCAAGTGCTTGATGATATAGCACAGTTTCTTATTGCTGGAACTTACATCCTCTGATGGGATTTGAAAACTTGGAATGTAAATCTGGAGTTCGTTTTCTGTCCCAAGGTAGAGCTCACATCAGCTTGCTTAAAGGCATGTCTGAGTACCTGCAGCCAGTGTCAGCGTTCCTGCTGATGGATTTTCAAACCACGTTATTTACAGAACTCCTTACACAGTGTGACCTTATCCTCTGCATGCTCCTTTCGTTTGATGGGGATCATGTACCTTAATGGTGTTTGCTTGGTGTGATGTCTTGCCCCTGTCTTTAAAACAAGAACATAATATCTTTGTTTTTGAAGTTATCAGAGTTCCTCGGTGCACTGGTTAATGCACACTTTCATTCTGTGCAGCAGACACGGAGGGTGTAGAACTCAGGCAACTAAACCAGGTGCAATAGAACCATTAATTAAACAGAAAGGATTTTCAGTTTGAACAGCAGTGTGCAGTTTGAACCTGACTAAATGCTTCTCATTTTTGTGTTTCAGATAAGCGTGTGTTCATGACTGTGGCTGTGGATATGGTCGTCACTGAAGTAGTAGAGCCAGTCCGGTTTCTGCTGGAGACTGTTGTGCGTGTGTATCCTGCCAATGAACGCTTCTGGTACTTCAGCAGGAAAACCTTCACAGAAACTTTTTATATGAAGCTAAAACAGGTAATGCCTTTGGTTTTTTTAGAACATTGGCCTCATCTGTCCTAATTTGGCCTTTATAAAAGTAAGGATGGCACCTGCTCCTCAGCAGTTTGTTTCTTTTAACTGTTTGTTTCAGGGATGCTCTAATGCATAAGCATTAAGTAGCACGTATATAGTTTCACTGCCTTTGTGTCATGGTTTAACTCCAGCTGGCAAGTAAGGCCCACACAGACACTTGCTCACTCCCCCACAGTGGGATGGAGGAGAGAATCAGCAGAGTAGAAGTGAGGAAACTCGTGGGTTGAGATGGAGACAGTTCAGTAGGGAAAGCAAAAGCCATGTGCTCAAGCAAAGCAAAGCAGGGAATTCATTCACCACTTCCCATGGGCAGGCAGGTGCTCAGCCATCCTCTGGGAAACAGCGTAACACTGGCTTGGGAAGACAGATGCTGTCATTCCAAACATCCCCTCTTCCTTCTTTCCCTCCCAGCTTTCTGTGCACCTCAAGCCCTTTTGCTGGTGGGGTGGGATGAGGAGCAGCAAAGGCCCTGTCTCTGTGTAAGCAGCTGCTGGGCAGAGGCTAAAACTCCCCTGTGTTATCAATACTGTTTCCAGCAGAAACCCAAAGCACAGCCTCACACCAGCCACTGTGAAGGAAAGTAACTCTAACCCAGCCAAACCTATTTTGTACCTGCCTATTGAATTATCTTTAATTCTCTACAATGAGCTCTAAAACAAGTCCATTTGACTGGTAAAATTGGGAACTGACTCTATAATTGTTCATTTTAAAATCAAAGGGCTACTGACATTCACAGTATGAAGGCAGGTAGCCTATTAAAGGCAAAGGAACCTAACACAGAGGTTTAAGAGAGTGAGGCTGTTAAGACTGTAGCTCAAGTCCCTTCTGATTTTGGCATTGGCTGAGGTACCTACGAGAGATCTGTCTGCCCAGGGTCACTGTACAATGGTGTGCAGCTGCATTCTCCTGCAGCCACTGCTGACCTGCTTTCTCCAAAGACTTATGTCTTAGTATTGGCCCAAAAGGTGAAAAGCAGAGGCCAGTCGTACTGTGTGCATTGGAATGGTGGTGCATCATCTCTGACTAATGGAACCAAAGAGCAGTGATTTAATTTTACTGAGCCTAATGGGAGTATTTGAGTCATCCTCTTTCTGTGGGGCACAGCAATAGGTCTGAAAAAACCAAGCTGTGTTGATATTACATGGGAAAATTGCTGCTGTGTTTAACACTTAGGGAGTAAATAAATCTCAATCAATGTTGTTTCTGTATTTCTTCTGGAGATTAGCATAGCAACTTAGAATTTGAGAAAATCTGAGAAGGCCTACTGTTACATGCAAATAAGAATATCTGCATTTTGACATGAAAAAAATACATTCGAAAATATTCTGCTCACAGCAGCTTGATACTTATCTCTAATCAGTTCAGCTTGCCTTTTAAATCACTTGCAACTGTACCATTTTTAATTGAGTAATATGGATGCTTTCTTTTTCTCACCCCTTACAATGTGACAAACATACACATGCCTCTCTTCCCTGAAGAAACACATGCATTTCTTCCTGCTGCAAAATTCAGAGTCTGTTCTGCAGATCTTCAGAAAAGGAATATTTTTAGTCCTAGTAATCCTTCTGCAAGATGAGGTCCTGATTGTGGTTGCCAGGATCTCTTTGGGTGATGTGTATCAAGTCTTTATTTCACCAGTTCTCAGCTGGACAGTTTGTGTTGAAGTAGCTGTTCCTGCTGTTACCTTTGGAAGATCCTGTAGCTCAGGGCACTGTTACTCCTTGGGAGATAACTCTGCAGATGGCGTTGGGATCAGCCATTTGTGAACTTCCTGGGAAAGCACTTGAGCATTAAGTAGATTCTAGAAAAATTAGAACCCTTCTGAGGAAGGATTCAGACAGGTTTAGCAGGCTGAGCTGAGATGGGTGAGGTGCAGTCAGTTACAAAGAATGACAGAAATGCAGGTTAATGTGCAATTTAGGACTGTTCTTTCTGGTTATCTTACTGTATTGCTTATGCACGTTTTCATTGTTACAACGTGGTCCTTGTCATGATGGGTTTGTGCTTCAGAGAAAACCAACAATCACACTTTTTACATTTTATACAGGTGGGTCTTGCAGTTAACCAGAACAATGTGCATGGAGCTGAAGACTTGTAATTATTGTAACAAACAGCAAACCCTACAGTACCTCATGCCTTACTCTCTCAAACATAAAAGCTATAGATAGCTATGGTTAATAACATTAGTGGCAGCAATACTTGATTGATTTAACCAAGTACTTTGTAATTAATCAATAATGGTGTTATGTGAGAATAAAACAGGGATAAAGGCCCTAATATTACCCTGCTTAATTTTACAAAATGCAGGGTATTTGTGCCTACACCCCAAAATTCATTGAACTGACTTAACGAGAAATGCAGTCAGCAAAACTGGCTGATAATTGGAGCCTTTGCTTTAAGGGAAGCAGGTCTGAATGATTAATGTAAAGTAAATGAGGAAAGTTTTCTCACTATAAAATAATTGATATTGTGTCAGTCCATACAGTCCCTGTTTAAGCTGCTCATCTGCATAATTTCACCAGCTGGTTGAAATTGCGGGTGTTGGTCAGTAGTGCATGTACATCTCCAGTGAGCTATTGTGGAGCCTTTCAACTTTATCATAACTTTGTTTTTCAAACAAATTGAGGCTACTCCAACTGCAACTGTGTTCTTTTTCATGGTTAATTTGATGTTTTCAGTGTGTTCCAAAAATTAGCTTATTTTAACTGATTAGGCAAGATGCACAAAGAACAAAATAGCACAACACTTTGGGCTGCTTCATTTAATACCATCATTAGTTTGCAGTTATTTACAATTCTCTAAAAATACAGTAATCACTGCATGTCACTGAAAAATAATTGTGTTCATAACTGTAACTCAGAGGAAAAACTAATCCTCCTTTTATTTTAAAACTTGCAACTGCTTAAACTATAGTTAACTGACTTCTTTTTCATAAGAAAATCATAGAATCATTGAATGGTTTGGATTCACAGGGACCTTCAAGATCATCTAGTTCCAACCCCCCTGGCATGGGGTTCCATTACATTTCTCCATTGGAAGGAGCGTATTTTAAATTATATTCTGCAGAAGAAAGATAATTTTTCCTGGTTCTTTAGTGAGCAAAGCACTAAAAAGGGCTTTTCACAATTTACGGCTTTTCAAAAGTGTGAGGTTTTGTTTCTTCTTTAGTCTTGTCTTCACCTCCAAAAAGCTCTTACCATGATTTTTTTTTTCCCCTCAGGCATTCAGCTCCTGTTTCAGTTACTCCAATATTTTTCCTTTGTTCTCTCCTCTTTTCTTTAGCTTTCTCTTTGATTTAATGTCATTACAGCTGTTTAAATTGGAAAGCTTTTTTTATCGTTGTTCTGAGCAATACTGAAAATGATTGTTAAGGGGCAGCTTTGGAAATAATGAGGTTTTATTTACATTTTCTACCTGTAAAACTGGGAGAAACAACTGTCAGATACTGCCATCTGTTCGTGCCAAGGCAAAGAAATTTGAGGCACTCTTGACCAAACTACTTTTTAGCCTTTCACAGCCTTATTTTTCAACAGTGGCAACCTAATACATACCCATATTTTGGTTTAGTCTGAAGGAAAAAACCGCACAAGTGCTGGAGATGCAATTTATGAAGTTGTCAGTCTGCAGAGAGAATCTGCCAGAGAGGAAGAATTAGTCACCCCAACAAGTGGAGGAGGGCCTATGTCATCCCAGGAGGATGAGGCAGAAGAAGGTAAGGATAAACGAGCACTCACAGTTTCCATGGATAGTACTGTTATATTTCTGCTGTTAATTTACTCATTTAATTCTTAATACAACTGTTCTGGACAAAAAGATCACCCGTAATTTTCTATCAGCAGTAGTAGTATTTTTACCAAGCCATTGTTTGGATGTCTTCCAACAGCAGCAGCAGACACCATGTGTCCATCTTCCTGTGTGCTGCAAAATGCATTACTGAGGCACCCGTGCTCTGCCAGCAAGTTAGAAAATGGTTTGCAAAGGTGTTTTCTTCTGATCAGAAGTCATTTGCCTTGAATGTGCTGTGCTGTTAAAGAGGACAGCATGAAATTAGGCTTTGGAATGGCAGGTTTTAAATGCCTCTTTGTAAAGAAAACTAAAAAAATATCCCAGGCAGACTCACATGGGTATTGTCCTCAGCCCCTGACTGACAGCTTAGCATGTGATTTGTTTTCCCTCACTTATATCTAGGGCTTATTAAAATGTCTCTTGGTTCAGTTGGGGATTGCTACAGGTCATGGACCCAGAGTATTTGCCTGCCTCTTCCAAAGCTTACAGTACCTCAGTGTATTTCGTGGTTTGGGGGTTTTTTTCTCAGGGGGTGGTATTTTATGTTTTGTTTTGTCTTTTTGAAGGCCCTTGGCCTACTGTTTCTTTGTACTTTGAGGGTTAGCATTCAGGATAGGCTTTCTGTGTGCTATTTTTGATCTGGATGTCTGACCTACCAGGAATTGTGATCGTTTTACCAAGTTATTCTTCAGATTTCTGGCACTGTTCTGTCAATACCGTAAAAAGTCTCACTCACTCCTGTGGAAAAATTCTTCCTTGGTTCTTAGTTATAGGTAAGTATTGGATATTAGCTTATGCAGTAGGAGTCAGAAGCCTGGGATTAACAGGCTGGAGCTGGCAGGTGTGGTTAGTCCCAGTTACAAGCCAAACCCCCCCACATACCCCAGGTGACACCAACCTTTCCGAAAAAACCCCAGTCAGGTGCTCTTTGAACTTTGATCTTATTCCTGAAAGGGAGGGAATAGGCACAGACTAGCAATGTCAGCCCCCTTTGTGTCACTTCTGAATAGTAAAACTACTATTTTCTCCAGAGGAATTCTTCTGTTCCATTGCTGTTTGGGATTGCTTTGCTGTTCATAGCAAGAATTAGTTCAGGTTTGGCCTTTGGAATTTGTAGATCAGTGTAGTGTAATTCAGCTGCTGGTGTTCTTTTCCTTGCTGGATATATGAGTTGTAGAGCCAAATTGATTTGTTTGATAGGGTAGGGTTTAAATAATTGAATATTTTTTTTTCAACATTGCTTTTATTGGGAAGAATAAAACTGCTGCAGAATGTGGTGAATGCAGCACAGTTGGGAATAACATGGATACTGTCCTCTTCGTACTGTTACAGGATGGCTTTATTTTATTACAGAGAAAAAGTATTCCACTGGAGTATGAACCTAGGTTTAACTTTGGTTTAGCTCCTTAATGCTAGTTTCCATATTTTAAATGTAGATGACTTCCTAAGAGAAGACATTAAAAATATGATGCGCCTCTGTTCTCATGGAAACCACATTTAGAGTTCTGTGCCAAGAAGTTCTTTATCCTGGAGGATATGCAGGTTCAATGAGTCATTTGCAGTTTTTCTAAATAAATCTCTTCATTCTTTTTTTTTCTTTTTCTTTTCAGGGTACTAATTATGATGATGGAAAAAACCCCCTTGAGTTTACAATGTCTTGTCTTAGCCTTGGAAGAAGGCTTTTTCTTTTTTTAATGTAAAGTATGATAGCTACCTGGCTATATAGGTTCTTTTTACTTTTTACTTTTCTCCTTTTTTTTTCTTTTTTTGCTTTTTCCTTGTATGCCCACAGAATATTCCTTAATTGATTTCAAAAGCACTATACATTGCATTTTTCTTGTATGAGAATGCACTGTATCTGATTCCTGTGTACTCTGCATGCACACAGCTCACTGGGATGTCTTGTGCCATGAGTATATGAATAAAGATGGTCATAAAAAAGAAGGCATTTTTTCAATATTCTTTTCTTTTTGTTTTAATGAAAGGCCAAACATACGATACCTGCCAATAATGATTTTAAATAAACACTAGCCTAAAGGTAGGCCTAGTATCTTTCCACAGCTGCATGTAGGAAATGGACATCTTATACTCTCTAAATAACATTCTCAGCTTTTAATATTTTTTCTCATTTTAGCGTGATTTTTCATGTGAACAGCTATAAAACAATTAAGACCTTTGCTAAGATTGTGCAGTTGTTACTTAGAGATCTTTCAGGTCAACCTCACTTTTGTTTTCTAATTACTAATATTGTGATAGATATTTCTGGCAACCCAATCACTTATGGTCCTTTGCTTTGGAGATAATATTTTTAAAAGTATATTTATATTAATAATCTCTTGTCAAAACCTAGAATGTAAAGTGCACTCCTTAATAAGAAGCTTTCTATTAAATTCTAAATTCTAAATTTTAAAAAGATTAAAATGTGTAATGAGGTAAGTCTTACACTTTCTGGAAAGGTTTCAAGTAAAGTGGATTTAAGTATCAACTTATATGCAGAAAAGTTCACTGTTAATACTTAATTTTGAGTAGAACCTTGTCACAAGGTGCAGAGCACAGATGGTTGAACTCCTCTTTCTCCTTTTTAGAGCATTAAGAAAGGTGAGAGCATGCCCAGAATCGATGGTGTGGATACTGCAGTATTGAGAAAAGCAAAGCTCAGAGAGCATTTTATTGTAGTATTGTTCTGTGGTAGGATGAAGTGGCTGCCCTTGTGAGCTTAAGGATTGGGGAAGATGGCTTTCCAGCAGAAGCATTTAAAGGAGGATGTAGGCCTAGGAATAAATAACAAAGGGAGAAGGGGATGAATACGTTGGCTGCTTTAGCAGCCATGCTTGCTCAGACCGTCTGTGAAATGATGACCTTCCTTTGGCTCTAATATTTGAATGACTTTTTTTTAACTCTGTGTAACATTTCAGGAGAACACTAGAAAGCTCCATTTGCGTTTGTTCTGGAGTCAGGATAAAGTTGGAAGGTTAAGGATCACTGTGAGCAGGAGCAGTGCTGTTCAAAACCAGAAAATATTCTTTAAGCTGATTGTTACTGGGTTGAAGATACTTTTGCTGAAGCTTTCTGTGGTCCTGGGTGTCTGGTTACAAGCTCTCATTCCCATCTATGAGTTGGCTGCAGAGTAAGCACAGATTGTTTGGCAGATACCGTGAAACAGATAAAAGGTAATTCAGGTAAAAGATGACTTGCCTACCAAAAAGAAGCTTCTGAACATGAGCTGTAGGGTGCCTCTGGAACACTCTCAGATGACTTCCAGGAACGCAGAACTTTTCTGTTTGTGTTTTGTTTGCCAAGAGAAGAAATAAAAAACTTCAGAAAGGGAAACTTACCTTCCTACTCCCTCTGTCTGAACACTAAGAGCAAAAAGCAAGAGATAGACAACAGAAAAATTAACTTCAGAGGTATGGAAGTTCAGTGTGGAGATGGTAGGATGTGACATTGGAAAGAGACAGAACAAGGGACCGTGAAAGTTTCAGAAGAACTCGGGATGTGTTGTGTTGGTCGCACAAAAAGAAGGTGTGTGCAGTGGGTAAGAGGTGGGCGACACTAAATGATTGGAGATGATCAGCCAGGCTAAATCAAAATGCTGGGTCAAGTGTTGTGGGTGGGTAGAGGCTGTTCTCAGTATTCAGGAAAGCAAAGGAGTAGAGGAGGTGATGATTTAGGAATGAATAGAACTCCTGAGAGAGTATTTAGTGATAAAATAGGGGTTATGATGCGAACAAATGAGGGTGATTGTGTGAGAAGAATGACATGAGTAGTGTTGAAATAGTCAACTCCACATTTTAATCCAAATTAAAAATAGCTTTATGTACTTCGCAGGAACTGTTTGTTATATTAATCTAACAGAGTAAAGTTGGTGGGTCCTAAAGAAGATCAGTTGAGTCAGTCTTGAAGACTTTTTGCCATCTCCATAAAAATGAACTAAAATGTCACAAATCTGAAAATCATGAGGCCATTTGGCCAGTTGCTATCTCCAGAAAAGAACCCTTTGCTGCAGTTCCACAAGAAATGAGTTTTAAAATACAGACTCTACTAAGAATAGCATCCAAATGAAAAGAAAATACTCCTGGCAAGCCTGATGTCATTTTATGGACTCTACTGTCCATAAAATAGTCCAAAATGGGTTATTTTCACACCTTACAAGTTCACTGTGTTATTAAAAATCATAAAATAAATGCACTCAGGTGATTTCTGCAGCTATTACTGTGCTGCCAGGAGGAATGTGATCATGTGATACTTTCCTTAAAATGTAAAAAAATACTGGGTGCAGAGGACTTGGTATTTTGAATACGGTGGCAGTTAATAGTTGAAGTTGTATTTAGATTTGTTCATGCAAGTATGGCCTTTGTGTTACAAGGTGAGTATTTGAAATGTTTCAAATTTGAAGCACTTCTGTGCATTGCAGAAGTATTTAATGAAATTGCAAGGTTGTAAATGAAATGGAAAATGGGGGATTTTTGAGGTTGTTTCTGTTCTGGGAAGTGGAATACTCCCAAAGAGTGTGACTTATCCTGAGCTCTTTAATCCCTCTCTTCTTCCCCAGTGTCCACTCCACACTCCTGCACAGTGGGTGTGGGAACACTCTGTGGGTAGGGGTTTTTTGTTTGATAAAATTTGTTCCTCACACTTACTTTGTGAGGTTCAAGGCAAAACATAATTCCCTAATTCTGGCCTGTGGTTCATGAGTGTTCCAGAGAAATCTGTTGATGCCTTTGGTTTATTTTTGCAGAATGACAGAAAGAGATCTTTTCAAAGAAAGGTAGTTTTCAATTCTGTGGGTACTGGCTCAGTTCTGTTTCAGTAGGTGAATTCTGTTTCTTGGATTTCAGGCAGGCTTATTGAGGGTTTTTTTATAAATTTCATAAAATCTCTTCAGATTGTGGTACAAAATAGGCACAAAATGAGCATAAATTTGTGTTTTCATCTTGTCTGGAAGCAATCACAGATTATTTTGAATGATTTGGATGCCTTGTTCATTAGTGGTTGTCTTTCCTTGTCTATCTGTAATCAGTATGAAAGCAGTTTGAAAAAGGATTTGCAATCCTCCTGGCTTATTAGGAATTCAAACTTGCTACTGCTAAAGGATCTTCTCAGGTTTTCAGTCACCAATTTTGGGTGGCCTCAAGCTGCCACTGCTTCTATAATTTCACACATTCACATGTTTCACATAATTAAAAAAATTCACCTACTTTTGTATAAAGCTTATTAAAAAGATTGTTCTCAACCAGCAGTTCCCCTAACCTCAGAGTGAGATTCTTCCTTTTTTTAGTTTTGGTCATTAGACTTCTGGTATTCTGTGAGTGTAAAGGCTTTCTAATCTAAGTGCCTTGCATGCTGCCTTGGCACTTAAAGTAAATGCCAGGCAATCCACCACTTCTAAGTGTTTCTAACACTGATATTTGTTTTTTCTCATTGATTGCCTCAAAGATGGGAGTAGATTCTAATCTACAAATTCATAAATTACTAATGCATTGCCTTAGAGTTGTGACAACATCTCAAATTTTATTTCCTTGCCTGTTCTCTGAGATGTCAGCTATCAGACAGCACGGTACATGTGGAGCATGTTTGTGTTTACAGGACTACCTCCACTGTGCAGCATTTAGTTGCCTTTGTCATCTGTGTGGGAGCAAAACCACCAAACTGAAGCGATAATTCTTCCCCTCTCTCTTTTATTCAGCTTTATGCATTTCTGCATCAAGTTTAGAGATGTCATGGTGGCTCAATTTTATGTGCACTGCACGAGGGGAGGATCTTCTCTTGGATGCCCAGTTAAGGTTTATTTCTGGGACATATTAAAATAATTCTCATTTCATGTGACAGTGGTGCAGGGCATGTGTTGGAAGGATATGACGTAGAACAAAGCTAGTGTTTTAAAGGTAGGGCATATCAGATAAGGATATAAGATAGGGTTTAAAATGCAGGATTTGTTGTATTAAAAAGAAAAAGGTCATTTTGGCTGCCGTTGCACACAACCAGCAGGACTGCTCTCAAGTACAAGTGTGGGTCCTTTGGGAGATTTTTGCACAGTCTTTAACATGTTCAAACCATGGTGGTCTGCAGTGAGGGAAAGGCAGAGGACATACAGCTGTGTGCTCTTCCCCCCTCTCTCAGTGTTTATCACATACAGGGTTTGGGACCCACATTTTGCATTACCTAAAGAAGCAATTAAATTTGCAGCCTGTTGGCAAGGTAATCAAAATGTTGTGATTTGTCGGCATTAGGTGTTGCTTGAACGATTCTAAGTGAAAAATGTGTATCTTATAATTCATAAAAAGGAATGACAATCAAAATAGTGGGGTTTTTTATTACTGGTTTGCTTTTAGTGAAAAATTGTTACTTTATTTTTTGTTTTTGCTCTCTTTACTTGTACTTGTGTAGCTGCCAAATTAATATTGCAGGTTAATTATGTGACTAACATAAGCAGAAGGTTCTTTTGAGCAGAATTCAATGCAGGTTGTCTTTGTTCAGATTCATTAATCTCTATTTTTTTGCTCCTGATTATTCCTCTTCCCTCTAAATAAGAAAATACACTGACAATTGTCATTTCATTAATCGGTTATTTGGAAGACATTTGGAAATCCTTTTGTGTTCATCAAAATATTTTGTAGTGCACTAAAAAGTTGGACGTCTCTGAAAATTTGCCTTTTTTAATACTGGAATGACTTTCATGACTTAAACTTTGCTTCACTCTCATCCTCCCTGGCAGAACTGTAGTTCATGCTCTATAATTTCCTGTTACCTTCTAAATGAAAACTTGCTCTTTTTTGTGGCCTTTCTCACGATACTCTTTTATCTTGTATGTATGGAAAGGTTCCATGTCAGTAACACTCTATCTCGTGCCCTGATAATATGCTGCCAACTTCAGCTCCTCCTTCATTTTTGTTCTTCTCTTACATAAAAATCAAACTGTTCATATTCGAAGTATTCCAATTCTATTCCCACTTATCTTAAAGACCTGAAGATTTCCTTCTCCTTCAGACTTCTCCTACTGTATTATTTTTCAGTTCCACCTACTCTTTTTATTTCATGTGTAACAGCTTCTCAATTAAAACTCATTAAATACCCTTTTTTCTCCTTCACATCAGTGCTCGAATCCCACCTGTTCATTTTTTTATCTGCTTTATTCATGCTTTTCGACTAATTTTGGAGGTACTTATTTACTTCTATGCTCAACGTCTCTGAAACAACTCTGTAGTTTTCCACCTTATTTCCCTTTTTGTTAACTGAAAAAGGAGTTTGACTTCTGAGGTATTGTCATGTTTCAGGTGAACTAGTAGAATTTCCTGAAGAAGAACTGAATCAGTTGGAAAAGCTGCTCCATAGCTGTATCATTGGTGTAAAATATGGATGAGGGGAGTATTGTTTAAAGCCAGATTTTGAAGTATTGATGCAAAAAAACCAGCCCACTGAAAAAAAACCAACCATCCCAAACAAAAAAACCCCCTTTCACTGTAAAACTGGGAAGATGAAAAACATTCAAGCACCTTAAATACCTCAGTTTTTGTTGGCATGAATAAAAGTCTTCCGCCGGAATTTATTTCCTCAAGCCAAAAATGGGTGTGCCAATAAACAAAGTTGAGTCTGTTCATCCCTGCTGAGAGAGAGGAACCTCTGTGCTGTCTGACTGGGCTCTGAGTTGGTTTCTCATAGTATTTAGTTCCAGTCTTTGCCCAGTGTGTCAGTGCTGCTCTAGGTACTGGTTTTACCATCTGAGGATGACCTCTATTTGATACCCTGCACTATCAAATTAAGAGATGGGAAAGAAGAGGCCAAGATTTTGTGTTTCTCTGTGTATGTTTCTTTTCCTGTGGTGTATTTGCTTGTGCTGATTACTGTGTGTGTAATTCTTCTGGTTTGGACACTGGATGCCTCAGTATTTTGCATGAACATCTCTCAAGAAAAAACACAGACTGGAGGAGAAAATGGGAAATGAGAGCAAGTGTGGAGAATTTGTCCTTTGAGGAAATAAGCAGAGTATTCTAGAGAAGAAACAATAAAGGCTAAGTTTTTTTTTTTTTTTTTGAAAGTGGCGTACTAAAATTGTTTAGGAGAAGAAAAGCAATTGGCATAAATTGCAGATTAGAAAAAATTAGGCTTGAGCTGAGAAATATAGTCAAAAGAGCAGTGAAATCCTTGGAATGAACTGACAAAATTACGTATATCCGTAGACTGCCAATCTTCTTTTCTATTAGATTCACTCTTTTCTAGCTCGTTCTTGAATGTCCTTGCAGGTTTTGAGAGAGATGACTTTTTACATGTTTGTTTGTCTGTAGGTGCACTAACAAAACAGATTCCATGCAAAATCTGGCATCCAGGGATCCTCTCCCGTCCCAAGGGATACCTGTGCAGGCTTGTATATTCGTCTCATGCAAGTGGTAAATATCCAAAAGAGGAAAGTGCCAAAAGGAAGTTCTAGGTTGATCAATCTGCCTCAATCTGTGGGACTGGTTATGGAGCAAATACTCCTGGAAGTTGTTTCTAAAGATGTGAATGTCCAGTGGGGTCAGTGGGAACCCCCAGCACGGATTTATGAGGGACGAATCCTTGTGACCAACCTCATCACTTTCCTGTGACACGGTGACCATGCTGTGGGCAAAGGACAGGCAGTGGATGCTGTACACCTTGGTTTTAGCAGGGACTCCACACTGTATCCCTTAATGTCCTTATCATGAAATCAATGAGATAAGGACTGGACAAGGGGAAAATGATGTGGTTGGAAGGTTGGTTGAACTGCTGGGATGAAAGAATCAATCAATGGTGTGAAGTCTGGCTGGCAGCCAGCGACTAGTGGTATCTTTCCGAGGTCGGTGTGGGGACCAGTGCTGTTAAATGTCTTTATTAATTACCTGTGTGACAAGACCAAGTGCACCTCCAGCAGATCTGTGGATGACAGCAAATTGAGGGGAGTGGTCAGTGCTCTGGAGGGCAGGGCTCCTACTCAGAGGGACCTGGACAGGCTGGAGAAAGGCAAGGCCTTGGGAAGTTCAGTGAAGGCAAGTGCTGGGTCCTGTACCAGTGACAGAACAACCTCCTGTGACAAGACGGGCTCAACACCAACTAGATAAAAAGTGACTTTGTCAGAAAAGTACTTGGAGATGCCAGCAGACAAAAGTTTGAGAACAAGTCACCAGTACATGGCCACAGCAAAGGCAGCGGAGCACAGCGGGGGCTGTTTGCAGGAGTCCAGGCAGCAGGCCCAGGAGAGGATCAGTGCCCTCTGCTCAGCACCTGTGAGCCCGTGCCTGCAGTGCAGCCAGCTCTGGGCTCCCCGCTACGGGACTCACACGGACACTCTGGACCATGGCCAGTGGCCAGGCTGGCCGGATGGCAGGAGCACATGGTGGACAGTGAGAGGCTGAGGGAACTGAGTTTGGTTCAGGCTGGAGAGGAAAACATGCTGCTGCCTACATCTACTACGTCAGAGGAGTTAGTGAAGATGGAGCCAGACACTTCTCAGATATGCCTGATAACGGGCTGAGAGACAACAGGCACAAGTTGGAAGCTGGGAAATTCTGGTTAGCTAAAAGGATGTGTTTGGTGGTTTGGTGTTATGACCCAACTTAACACAGAAGAGCAAGGAAAACGTGAGTCTCTGTGAATAAAACGGATCGAACCCAGAAAGGTTCGAAATACACCCCAAAACTTGGTTAAAACCAAACGAGGTTAGATGTTGGTGCCAAAAAACTTGATATATTTTATTTAATAGTAAAGGAGGCAAAGAGGAAGAAAATAGAAAAAGAGGTGTGTGTGTCGGGTGGGGGGACAGAGATAGAGTGACAGGGGTTAGGTGGAAGCATATCACCCTTCCAAGGGTCCCAACAACGTCTCGTTAATCCCCTCCATCTGGTCTGCTGGTGGTGAGGGTCCCCGTTGCCCTGTGCCGAGAAGTACAGAATCCCATGGATTCATTTACCTTTGGGCCAGGTGGGAATGCCCCCATGCCTCCCTTGGGGAGGGCAAGTTTGACACTGTCCCTTGCAAGACTGTGGATCTCTTGCATCTTGTGCAGTGCTCTGGTGTAGGGTCTGGGGACCCCTTTAACCTTTGATGGGCCGTGACACCCCCTCTGCTGTCCCTCATGTGGATGCGGCTTTTCCCGGGGTGAAGGGCCCCACAGCGGGGCTCCTCTGCACAGCAGATGGGCATTCACTGCCTTGGACCACAGGGTTTTTCACCACACACCCAAAGCCTCTCCTCCCCCCACCCTTTGGTGTGAGGGTCTGTGCCAGCCTGGCAGCTGATAGCCCCAGGGCTGTGGTCTCTGCCCCGAAGGTGCTAAGCTTGATCCCTCTGTGAATGGATTCTTCTTTCCCCAGCCCAGACCTGAGTCACTTTATTTTATCTCCATCAATATGCAGTGCAGGGCCCCATTCAGGGTGTGGTGGTCTTCAGCTTCTGTTTTTATCCAGTTTTGCTGTAATAGGCAAAAGTCCTTCATGAAGATGTTTAATCCATAAATGAGAGCATTCCAGTCTCGGACAAGTGGTTGGCTTGTTTGTTTTTAAACCATCAGTGTGGTCAAGTAGTGGAACAGGTTGTTCAGAGAGATTTTGCAATCTCTTTTCTTGAAGGCGTTCAAGACTAACTTTGTATTGTGGTTTAACCCCAGATGTCAACTCAGCCCCACACAGCTGCTCGTGCACTCTTCCCTGGTGAGATGGAGCAGAGAGTCAGAAAGGTAAAAGTGAGGAAACTCATGGGTTGAGATGGGGACAGTTCAGTAAGGAAAGCAAAAGCTGTGTGCTCAAGCAAAGCAAAGCAGGGGATCCATTCACCACTTCCCATGGGCAGGCAGGTGCTCAGCCATCCCCTGGGAAACAGGGCTCCCTTGTGTGTAGCAGCGGCTTGGGAAGATGAATGGCTTCTCTGAAGTTCCCCTCTTCCTTTTTGTTCCTGCTCTGCATGCTGAGCATGATGCCCTATGGTCTGGAACAGCCCTTGGGTCAGTTGGGGTCAGCTGTCCTGGCTGTGTCCCCTCCCAGCTTGCTGTGCACCCCCAGCCCTTTTGCTGTTCCCAGCCAAACCCAGCACACCTCTTGCTCACGTCCCACAGTGACCTGATCGAACCAGAGCTTGGAGTGGATCAGACTAGCTGATCTCCAGAGGTCTCTTCCATCCCAAAGTATTATTCCATGCTGATACCATACAGAGCAATGCTTGCTGTGGGAGTGTGATCCTTCAGGCTTGCTTTAAAAAGGCTCTAAATTCAGGGAATTGATTCATGAGGCATGACCTTCTTGTGAGTTTTGTGAATCATGTTGCAATTCAGAACAAAACAGAAAACCTTTGAGACTTAACTGTTCCCTGGGGTAGTCTTAAAGCCTGTGTGTATGCACACATTCACAACCCCAAGGTTTGCTCCCTTGAGATGGCTTCCATCGTCCACTTGCTCTGACCAAGTTCAAGTTTTACTGCCCAGTTGATGGCTCTGAGAGGTCAGGGCAAATACAGGAGGAAGGGACAACGTTTAGAAGAAGGGATTTGTGGCTTTCCCAGCAGAATAAGGGTGGATTAAATCATGCTTTGGCTAATTCTGCTGGCTTACAGATGCTATGGAGTGTGGAAAAAATGTATAAAAATACTCAGAGAAGAACATACGCAGTTAAATATCCCTCCCATGGCATCTTTGTTTTTGTAGTTTATACCTTAATGCTTTAACAGGTTAGAATATGTAAATACTCGTTAGAATGGAAACAAAGGAGAGATTTTTAAGGCTGTTTATTCTCTTCCCTTTGCCCTGTTCTATTTTGAAGTTTGTCGTTAGCGTCTTTTGAAAGGGAGCATATGGCATTTCTAATTAAGGCCTGAGATTTTCTGACATACAGCTGAATAATACATTTCAAACACTGCCAAACCTTCCAGATGAAAGAATTTTCTGCCTGAAGCACTGGAGTGTATGTGCTGTGTAACACTGGTCTCCTTTAGAACTTCGAAGAATTTTGCATGGAATACCAGCACTGTCAGAAATCAAGGGGTTTGTTTCTTCAGGCTGGTGGCAGTATTCCTTGGCAAGCTCAGGTTTGGATCTGATAAGAGCTAGTGTGCTTTGTGCTCAAAGGGTTCAGTGTAGCTTCATTTTGAAACGTTTTGGTCTGCTGGGGGATTTTAGTCATCTTTACCAGATTTCATTCCAGGCTGCAGGGTTTGTTTGTGTGTATTTGCAACATTAACTCTTGGAGAGATGTGCTGTAGTTCTTCAGTCTCTCCAAAGAAATTCTGATCCCTTCAGCATTTTGTGCCAAATTTTCTTCCTTTACTTGGAATGCATTAAACCTTTCTGAAATTGTAGTTTGTGATGAATTCCTGATGTGAGCTAGGTTTCTTGAGATTCTTAATCTGTACCAGTATCATTAACATGTATCTTGTGTCTCTGAATGGCAAATGCGCTCATCTCAGAGGTTTCCTCAAATTTTTTTCTTCTTTCCATGGCAAGTAGAAGGGACTGCATTTATTGTTGATCCCTCTGACGCAGTTGTGCAAATCAGGAGAGGAGAGAATTTTAAAAATGTAATGCATTTAGTTACTCTTTTTTTGTTGGTTTTTTGTTAGTTATTGCCGTGTGTGGTGAGGAAATTGGCCTTTACATTCTTTTTGGTAATTTTAAAAGGGAAGCTGAATCTTCAAATACATTTTTTCCCTCAGAACACAACTGATTACTGGGAAACCTGTTACTGTGATACCAAATTTTAGTTAAAATTACAAACTTGGGGGTTTTAGATTTTCTTACTTCCATCTTTAGCTCTAGTGAATGCATGCAAAAGATTGGGAAACCTTAAAATCCAGGGGTTTGTGGATTTGTGATGCAGGTGGGTGGTTTTTTTGTTTGGATTATTTTTAAATCTATTGGGGAAGTATTTAAATGGAGGTTGGGCTTGTGCTTGGGGACTGTAAAACTGTGCAAACAGGTTCCAAGCTAAAGGCTTTCACCAGTGAAGTGTTCATTTTGAAACACAGAGATTTCTGCTGTGCTTCTCTCAGGGCAGTGTTTTTGCTGTTCATTGTCCTTGAAATACAGTATATGCTGTCTTTGTCCTCACAGCTCACTGTCAAATTCAAGCACTGGTGGTATTTTATTAATGACTTGTATTTGACAGCTGCTAAGAACATAAATTAGAAAGCTGTAATTGAAGTGAGAATGATAAGGATGAAGAGTTAACAGGGTAATTGCACAAGTACTGAAGATCCTCTTCTACCTGAGCTACTCTGTTGTCGACATAAAACTGGAGTTGAAGTGTTTAATGTGCCTGAGGGAATTCGGGATATTAGGTCAGCAACAAAATGTGACAGAGCTGTGTGGAAGAGAGTATTGGAGGGATTTGGGGGCAGATGTAGCTTCAGTTCTTCTTTTTATGTTACGTTTTCACTTCTGGAGACAGTTCAGGTCATAGGAAAGAGCAGCCTTGGAGCCCTCTAACATCAAATTGTCCATGGCTTCAGCAGCCTCTGAGGGTAACTGGTTGCCCAGAGAAGCTGTGGCTGTGCAATTCCTGGAAATGTCCAAGGCCAGACTGGACAGGGCTTGGAGCAACCTGTGCTAGTGGAATGTGTCCCTGCCCATGGCAGGGGGGTTGGAACTGGATGAGCTTTAAGGACCCTTCCAATCCCAGTCTGGGATTCTGTGATGATTAACAGGGCTGTTGCTGTGTCTCTTTTTGGGTTGTGTTTCCTACTGAAGACACGGAGAGCTGAAGCCTGTCAGCATCTGGTGGTGTTGAATTTGCACTTGTTTAATTCTTATCAGTATTTTATTCAGATAAAACTGGAAAAAGTCCAAATAACTGCAAGACCGTATTTGCATAAGGACTTGCCATATGGAGTTAGACTGTCCAGCTTACTGTGGGCAGCTGCACAGGCCCACAAGACACTTGGAAACTTAAGGGGCACTTGGATTGGATGGTTATTTGAGCATGCTATTCCAGGCCCACATGATCCCTTCTGGGTTTGGCTGTTAGTCATATAATGGCACGTATCCCTCCCTAAGTCTTTCATTCTTAGTAATTATGTGGTTTCATTTGAAGCAATCCTCTCTGTTCCATGCACTGTGACCTTTAATGTCACAGTCTTGTTTTTTTTCTGCTCATCCACGAACTTACTTCAGTAAAAAAATGATTTTGTGGCTCAGAGGAGGCTTCGTGTGCTCAGGGTACCACAGGATAGCCAAAGGGACGTGGTGTAATGAAGTAGCATTATCTACTATGCTTTAACAGAGACTTCTCTTCACGTGAACTCTGGAGTGGATGTGACTTCTAGGTAACACTGTGAAATTTCGTTAAATGGAGAGCTGACAGCCTTGAAACTTTTCTCTCGTAATGCTGTTCTAGGTCCCAGTCCTTCCTCTGGTAACACTGCTGTGAATTATTCCCTAGTCCTGTTCTTTTAAACTTTATGATAACTTTATTAATATACTTGTTTTTAATGTCTGCTAAGCATTCTTTATGATTCCATTAAAATTTGGTGTCTTTTTATGCTTTTAAAACTGATATATGAGAAAAAAATTGTCTGAGACCTGTATGTATGCATCTTTAGTGTCTGTGCTCTTGGGTAAACCTGTGCATGCTTTTGTCTTCTTGTTTTTTCTTTATTTTTACAGAGAGTGATAATGAACTCTCCAGTGGCACTGGTGATGTGTCAAAGGATTGTCCTGAGAAGATTTTGTATTCCTGGGGAGAGTTACTGGGGAGATGGTAATGATTTATTTCTTACATTAGATTTTAGATATTAACCTTTTATTTGGTTTATGATACTATATGCTCCTGAGCAGGAGGCTTGAAATACTTCAGCTTACACAGTTTAAAAACTAAAATGCAGGACACATTGTAGTTTTTAAACTTAATTTAAAGGGGACTGGTATAGATAACTTGGAGGTTTTTCTGACAAATCTTTGCCACAGCATGTGCAAAAGTCTGGTTTTGTTCAGCGTTCGAGAGTGTATTTGTATGTGCTCACAGAGCAGGTATGAGTCTTCACAGGCAGAGCTTTCTGGTCATTTGGGGCTGGGTGTTAAATCCTCGTGGATCTCAATGCCAGGATAGGGCAGACACAGCAACTCCCACGCGTCCCATCTAAGCCATTCGTGCCAGCTGATGTACATTGAATTTGTTTAGAAGCACTTTTTTCCCCTATTTTTTAAAATGTGCTATATGTAAGCACTTGAAAAGGAATCTAGAAAGACTCTGAATCCTCACTGGAACTGTTTCTGTTGCTGAATAAAACCAAGACTATTTGTAAGCCCAGACTATGTTCTCAACAGTGTTATTTCTGTTGTTTAATTACTTGCTTCAGTAGCAGTGCATACTGTGCCAAGAGAGGAGAAAGTCTGGCTGTTTGCTGCCTCACAGAGACCTCAGCAAGTGCCAGAACCACTTACTTGGTTTTCCCTATGTGAGGAGGAGCTCCTGCTGCCAGAGACAAAATAATCAGAGGGCCTTAATCTGGAATTGGTGGTTCCCTTTTCCTGACTCCAAAAAGAGAGATGAACAACATTCTAAGGATTTGTTTGGGCAGTTCCTCCCTTTACTTGGCTACTCCGTAGCTTTGGAGAAATAGCCTCTTGCTGGTGACCTCATCTGTATAGCAATCTCACACAAAGGTTTCTGGATGAGGCATCACAAGGTTTTACTGAGCTTAACTGAACCCTCCCTCTGGAACCCTCTCCAGGGTGTTTTTAACTATTCTGTCACCCAAGTTTCTGACCTTAATCCAAGATCCAAGATTGGAACAAGCTACTTTTCAATTTAACTTTTTTTTTAAAATTCATTTGTCAGTTGATTCTTTCCTTTTTAACCTGTGTCCTTGACAAATACCTGAAGTCTGTGGATGAGCATGCTGAAGTAAAAAGACACCCACAGCTCATTGTCTCCAACTGTTTCTTCTGATTACTCAAGTATACTGATCGACGAGACAAAACATTTAAGACTTCTGGAATAAACTATTTTGGAATCCTACCATAACTTACACATAAATCAGAGAATTGTTCAGTAGTTAAAACAGCTTAAAATCAGTTAAAAGTGTGGTGAGATCCAAGCCTGTTTGAAGACTAGCAAACATTTCTTCAGGGGTGTCTCAAGCAATATTACCTCTTGAGAGAAATTCAAGTCTGGAAACTACTTGAATTCTTGAATAGTGTTATGCTACATTTTACGAACAAAACTTAGAGTAACAGATGAAAAATGGTAAGGACCTGAAAGCTAAAAATAAATTGAAATAATACCTTTTAGTGTGTTGAAAAGTGTGCCATATGTTAGTAGAAGATCTGTGCACTTGTAAAAAAAAGTAAATAAACAAAAATTAACATATCCACTTGGGGAACTGGTATGCTGATTTGTCTCTTAGATGAAAAATTTCTTGGATTTTAATTGCTTTTTGTCGTGTCATTAAAATGTCACTGTAACCTATTGGACTCAGCAGAAACACTCTTCCAAGGCTCCTTCACACATTTAAACAGAAATAAGAATAAGATAATTTACCAAAAAGATAGAATGAATAATTGAAAAGTAATGGTATATCTATTTATTTTGCTATTTACTGCATCCTCAGCATTAAAGTTGCTCTTGCCAGCTAAGGTGGTTTAGCTGACTGGTCAACTATTTCTTAAAAAAACCCCAGTAGCAATGATCAATAGCAGTCTTTGATCAGAAATATGTGTTTGTCAAGTTGGAGCATAGTCTGTGCATTGCTGCTCTGTGTCCTTGCTCTCTGATATTTTAAAATTGGGTTTATGAGTTTTGTGCAGGAGAATTGCAGCATTTTGTAACAAAGATGTCAGCATCCATGAATGGTGACCCCCCATGTGATAAAGGGTAAGGTTAGAATAAGACAGGATTATTTTATGCTCTTTTCTGTTGCTCTGAGCAAGGATTATGGATGCTCAAGCTGTTGCCCATTCAGTTCTTGGGAGGCTGACAGTGGAACTTAGTAATGCTGTCCAGCATGGACTCCTGTTGCTAAAGTATTATTATATTATTATATTGCCATATTATATTATATTATTATATTACTATATTGCCATAAAATACAAGCACAGGACAGAGCCAGTAAAGTCAGGTTGTGTAATTCTCGGTTGGGATTATGTTCAGGAGGGTGCTACAGCATGTGTGTTTGTACTGGTTCCTTGGTGTTGCTGAAAATGTCCCTGTTATATTTCTGTGGGAAAGTCCCTTTTTAGCTGTTCATTTGATCAGCTTGCCCAGTCCTCAGCCCTTCTGTGTATCTGACATGACACGTATGACCAGATCCGTGCAATAACCAAACTAATCCACAGCTAGAGCTTCAACTTCCTGATGTATTTACTATCGATTTATTCCTCAGTGTGCATGTCATAATTCTGTAACTGCTTAGAGTATCTGGTCATAGAATCACTGAATAGTTTGGGTTGGAAAGGATCTTAAAGCTCATCTCATTCCAACCCCGTGCCATAGGCAGAGACCCCTTCCACTGTCCCAGGTTGCTCCAAGCCCCATCCAACCTGGACTTGGACACTTCCAGGGATCCAGGGGCAGCCACAGCTTCCCTGAGCACCCTGTGCCAGGGCCTCCTCACCCTCACAGGGAAGAATTTCTTCCCAAGACCCATGTAACCCTGCCCCTCTGTCCATTTAAAACCATTCCCCCTTGTCCTGTCACTGTCTGCCCCTATAAAGGTTCTCTCCCTGCTTTTTATAAGCTCCTTTAAGGTACTGAAAGGCTATAACAATGTCTCCCTGGAGGCTTTTTTTCTCCAGGCAGAACACCCCCAGCTGTCCCAACCTGTGTCCATAGCAGAGAGTCTGCAGCCCTTGGAGCATCTCTGTGGCCTCCTGTGAACTCGTGCAAGTCCTTTAAGCCAAGTGCTTAGTGCTTTTAATGTTTCTGTGAATATTGGTTTTCTTTCTCGCTCTTTCCCATTACTAGGGTAATGTGACTGGCTGCAAAATGGACTGAAAAAGAGGAAAGGAACTAGTTTTTTATTTGGTTATCTGAGGGATAAAGATGAAATTACTTCGCATTCAAAAATAAAAACAATTATTGTTTTTAAAAGAATAAGGGTATTTTATAATCACACTCTTCAATTCTCAGGTCATTTGGAAAAATGGGGATATACTCCCCGAAGCATAGGAAAAAGAAATTGGGTAGAGTACCTTTTACATTTAAACAACAGTGGTAAACTGCTCATGTCCTAGTGACCTGTTTCATAGAATGAGTACTCTAAACATTTACTGCCAAACCAGGGTCAAATTGCAGGTTATTTAATTAATCACAGCTTGCTGTCATTCAGCCAAGCAGCCACTCTCACTACTCTCCTAGCTGGAAAACGTAACTGTGGTCAAAGCACTTGGAGAGCACAGCACTTCCCACGGCAAAAAGAGCAAAAAATCAGTTTGGGCAGCCTTCTGCTGATTGCTCTGAAATTGTCCTGAGTCTACGAGAGCTTTCCTCTAGATCAGCAAATGCTGTTCCTCTGAAAGAGCTTTTCAGCACCTGCGACTGAAAGCTGTGTAGTGTTGTGCACGTGCAGTGATGTTTGTGTTCCCACATGTCTTGGGGTGTGTGAGTACAGCCAGGCAGTAAAGCCCCAGCTCAGACCAACAGGCAGATCTGTTTGAAATCGTGGGATTGTGCAACGGTGTGTGCAAGAGTTCCTGTCTTGTGGGACTTGGAACACACTGTTGGCATGAAGCATGGAACTAGAATTTCAGTCTTCATAAATAGTACTCTTGTCTTTTATTTGTTTCCCCAAATGTATTTTTCGGTACAGCTCACGTTATTTTTAATTTATTTTTCTTAACCTAAACTAAAACATATATGTTGAACAAATATTTAAATTGAATTGTCTGCACAGATGGCATATTTTTCTCTTTCAATTCAAATTGATCTTCATTAGCCAACTTAGTTCAATTTCTGCAACCATTTATTGTTAATTTTCATTGATGTCTCCACACCTAGAGAATTTGGATACCATTACATTTTGCCACTGGTTCTTACTGTAAATCCTTGCAGAGTTTTTGCTTTCCATCTGACAAATACTAGCTACTGTAGCCAGTGGAAGAAAAGTTTGTGTTGCCAGTTGCTGACTCTGCTTTAATGAATAACTTCAAAGATTTTTGGTGTTTTTAATCTTTTATTTTGACTCTTGTAGTTGAAGTATAACAGGCAAATGATCATCTTTGTTTCAGGCACAATAACCTTGTTGTGAGACCAAATGGATTGTCCACTCTGGTGAGGAGTGGTGTTCCAGAAGCACTGAGGGCAGAGATCTGGCAGCTGCTGGCAGGATGCCATGACAACCAGGCAATGCTGGATAAATACAGATTACTCATCACAATGGTGAGGGATTTATTATTTGTTCTTGCCTTCTTTTGTTCACTTTCCTTTGGTTAAGATGAATTCTGCTGGGCAGCAGTTTTAGTCAGTGGCAGGGCAGCAGAAGAGTGAAACAGTTTGCCTTTTTTTAAGCAACTGAAGTTGTGATTATGTGACTTTACCTCCTGCCATGGGTGCCTGCTGCATGGCATTAGTAATAGAAATTGCTGACCTATATCCATAGTAGTGCTTGACATTTAGCTTTCTATTCTCTTGCTGTGATGATAATAAGAACATCAACTTGTTCAGGTGTTTGCTTGTGGGTTTTTTTGTAAACTCACATCCATCGCTTTGTTTTTTCAGAAGTTAGTTTTACGGATGCCTTAATCCCAAACAAACCCAAACAAAATGGCACAAAGTTGAGGGTTTCTTCTTTCTGTTGTTTATTTTTAAAAAGAATGTTAAAAACATTTTGACCTAGCAAGGAATCACTCTCCTTGCTGTATGGGTGAGCTGAGAGGAGAATCCTTTTGGGAATCAGTTCCCATTCTGTGTCCTAATGTCATCAGTGCAGTCAGTGAGCATTCTAAGAAGTCTGCAGAGCTGTTAGATCTTCTTAGATCTATGATGGCAAGAGGGAGGACCTCTGTGTTGTGTAGCACGAGCTGTGTGCAGTGTCAGAGGTGATGTCAGCATTTGGGGTTCTGGAGCTCTGCCGCTGCAGGGCTGTTCCAGCTCTGAGAAGAGCAGCAGTCTCAGATATGCTGTGAATGGCAGAAGCGGATGGGGAGGGTTTCATGTGCTGCTCAGAGCACGTGCTGGATTTGTTATCTGGGTTATGAGTTATCACACAGAAATTCTGGGGTTGTTACTCACAGTTTCCTTTCGTAATGTTCTCATATTGTTTTGCTACTTGTCCTCTTAATTTGACGTAATGAATTATGTTTGTGAAGTTTAGAAGCATGCCCAGAGTGAGAGCAGTCCTGGTGGCTTCTTTTTTCTTTACCAAGAAGGAAGAATGCTTTGATAGTGTAAACTTTTCATTTTGATGTTGTAGCTGTGTTATATTTTCCTTAGAAACCATTCACAGGACATGTGTCAGCTGTATGGTGCATCAAAGCCACCTCCCTTATTTGCTCCTGCTTTCCAAAAGTGGGAAAGATGTTTGTTTCATGGCGGAGGAGGGAGTGGAAAACTTCTAAAATGCACGGTTTATTTTGATGCTGGGGCCTTGTGCCTTAAAAATACCTTGTTACACTTGGCCTTTTCACTACAGAAATATTGCAGTGATGTGTATTTTGGAAGATGATATTTCATACAGTATTTAATATAATATATATTGTATTTAATATAATAATAGGAAATATTTCAGTGTTACTTATGAAAAATTTAAATCCTCTGCTGAGCTGGAGCATTTATGCAAGCAGAGTTTTTTTCTAAAGTAAATAATTTTCCTCCTGAAATGACAAAACTGCTTCTGTAGTCTGACTGTCTAAACTGCTGGTGATCACATCATTTGGCAGTAAAAGACTCATGTAAGAAATGAACAGGGGAGAGCCTGTGCCATACCAAAGCTAGGCCCATCTTTGGGAAGAGTTAATGTGGGATACTGCAGAAAAAAAGCTGATTTTTTTTTTTTTAAATGAATTATTATCTGGTATTTATGTCTGTGAACAGAACTTCTCTGTTTCATTTTGTGTGTCAGTAATGTGAATTAAGCAGAGAGAGTAGTAAAACGTATATTTTAGTAGTATATACTACTGAAATCATGGTTGTGGTGTTACCTTATGTGTGTCAATAATAACCTAAGAATAATAACTTAATAATGTTAAGCTTCAGAGTTATTTGGGTGTTAATGACTGTTCACTTGCTTCTCCTGTATGAGGAAGCAGAACTGACTTCTTTTCTCTGCATTATTTGTATGCTACCATCCTAATATACCAACAACATGAACTCTTTTTTTTTTTGTTTTGTAATTATTTATTCTTCCCATCAAACCCATAATTTTCATCTTGATTATTTCAGTTTATGTATATGCTTGCACAAATTCCCCTGGTATTTTGGTCTTTCTGCTTGATGTTTCTCTTCTGGAAGCTGGATGTGTTTGTGGGTGTGTTGAGCCCTTCAGCAGTGTGTTCTGTGCACAGACGTGTTCCTGAGCGTGCTTCTGGAAGCCATTCCTGCTGGGGAGAGCTGGTGATGCTCTGCACTTGCAGTCCTGGGAATGAAGTGGGCTGAAACAGCAGAAGTAGGAGGTGGTACAAACACCTACGAACTTGAGCCATTGCCTACTGACACCCCACAAGCTCCCAGAGCCTCTCTCCCTCTCAGACAGCTCCCCATTGCTGCCCAGTTCCTGGAGCAGTCCTGAGGTTCTGTCCCATGCTGCCCAAGGTAGCAGATCCTTCCTCTGAGCCTGCTCTCCCAGCACTCCAGCCCTTCATCCGGCCTGACGTGCACTCCTGGGTTAAATTGGCAATTGCAGCACCTCAGTGAGAAAGAGGGCACTGGAGACCACTAGAAAAGTCTCTGCTGTGATACTGTCACAGCTTGAAAGATGAACCTGATACCTGAAATTCTTAGTGCTGAAAACCTGATGTATGGTTGCCTCTTATGGGGACAGAGTGAAATCTGGTAAAAACTCTGACTTTACTACAGTGTTACTGGTTAACTTCAGGTGAAACTGTGCTCGCTGGTGAGAGTTGTGTTGTTGGCAGGCCAAAACTGTGTGCAGTGTGATACTCTGAAAGACAGCAGACTCTCAGCATTTAAATTTAGTGCAGAGACCATGATACAGACACATTTGTTGCTCTATTCCAGTCTCGTGCAGCAGTGCTGTGTTCGATTGGCCAGCTCCAAGTCCCGTCACCTAAGAAATCTGGCTGTGCATTTATGCTGTATGTATCCATCTGCATGCAGAGCTGGAACCTGCTGCAGTGTTTCTCAGCTTCAGGAGTGCTTGGTTCAGTGTGTTCTGGAGGAGAGGGTAATTTGGGGCTTGTTTTAGAGTCTCAATTCAGCACTGAAAGCAAAATAAAATGTCTCATTTAGAAAAATCAATGCTGCACTCATTTTCTCCAAAAGGCCTCCATGTCCTCTGGTCCTGTGCACTGGAGATCAGCAGTCTGTTAAGAGTGAACTGTGTTCCCTTTCCCCTAGATCAGAGCGTTCATTTCCCATCTCTAGGTGAGTTTGGAGTTCCAGGAGGGAAGGGAGGAAGAAATACTTCGGCTCTCACAAGTACTGACAAGCACTACCTTGCACTCTCTTAGGTCTTCTGCTGAGTTCCAGCTTGATGATTACCATGAGTTGCTCAGGAATTTTGACTGGAGCACAATAGTAGGCCTTGCATACAGTTTTAGAGAGTAGGAGTTGAGATCTGGCAGCTGCTTCATTTCTGACATATATGTAAATCTGTTCTGTGTGACAATCAAAAATCTGTCTTACTTTCCCTGCAGGCATGTGTGCCATGGGATCTTCACAGTGCTGCACGTGGCACCTGACAGGAAGGGGAAAGTAAAACATACATAAGAAGGGAGAAATGCGTATTTTTATTTATGTAATTATTTTAAGAAAAATCAGATCAGAGTGAGAAAAATCTGCTTATGATAATGAAGGGGTCATATTGGTATTTTAAGAGCTTCTGAAAAAGCATGTCTGATCTGTTTGTTAATGTCTGATCTGTTTGTTAAAAGAATATAAGTAGAAAAACATGCACGAGCTGAGGTCAGTTCATTGACAGAGTGTTTTCTCCTGCCTGTGTGACATTATTTCATGTTCACTGGTTCCTCTGCAAAGACTCAAATGAATTTTTCCGTGATGAGGTGTGCTCAGAGCTCTGATAAACTGGTGGGTGCCCAGGCACAGTGTACCCTGTTTAGGACTGGAGTGCTGGTAATTGTCTCGTGCAGGAATGGGGCTCCCCTTGCCCCACTGTAGCCTTGTCAGAGCAGGTGTCAGTGTGTGAATGACAGAAACCTGCTGTCAGGTGATGACAGTGATGCAGCAGCTCAGCGTAAAACACTTGTTGCCTCTGCATGGGGACAGATGTTTTATTTATTGCATCTTACACTGCTTATTATTAGAATTCTGCTTCTCTGTTTTAGATGGTTTCATTCCTGCGTGTGTTCTCACTGCTGAATTTGTAGGGTGAGGCTTCTTTCCTGTCAGAGGTGTGTGTAGTTGTGTAAGTGAAATGAGAGCAGAAACAGAAGGCTGTCGCTCACATTCTGTAGTTTGAAAACTTTTGGGTGGACTGTTTTAAGGTAGCATTTCTGATTGTTAAATGCATCATTTATTCATAAAACATTTCCAGTTTACAGTATGAATTCCCTTAAGAAATGAACTTTATGTTCATCTAACAACGTATGTAGACTTATTTTATTTAAATGCAGCTGCTGCTGTGGTTTAAGGAAGAAAAACTTGCTTTAAATTTATTAGTATTATTTTTTAAAGTAAGATCAGAAAAAGAAGCCTATTCTCAGATAAAGTAGATGTTGGCAGTATTCTATTACTCAAAACAATGAAAGTTTGCGTAGGAATGAGAATGCCTGGTTTTGAACTGGGTGGTGACATTGAGTCGAAGGTCTTAAAGAAAGATTGAATGGCTGTCCTTCCAAATGACTGGTAAGAGAACCAAAAATAAGATTATTTGTTTATTGTCATAATTTCCTTTGTCAGTATGAGCTCATGCCCAGAACAGTTAGAGATAATAACTAATTAAAGGGTCAGGCTTCAGAAGACTTGGCCAAAACATAGCTTTTTCTGCTGACTGTATTTTTTGGTGTTTTGTGTCTGGACCAATAACATTTCAGGTCACTCCACATAAGAGTGAAAATCCTAAGAATTCTTCCAAGCTCTGAGAGGCATTGATTTGGGGATTAAATATTGCCATATCATGAAAATAACGGATCTCAGTAATTTAATAATTTGAAAATGGCACTAATCAGGGTTATCACTACTCCAGCAGTATAATTCTCATACAATAGTGAGGAAATACAGGAAAGAATTTTCCATTGCTGCAGAAGATGGAGCAAGTGGATTGGATTTGGGGCTGGATGAAATTAATCAATTTAGTGCTAATGTATGTAGTTTATATGTTCAGTTTGCACCAGCATTATTATTTCTTGATTCCTACAAGACAAATCCTCTTGTTTTAAAGCAAAAAGAAAAAAATCCCAAATGTTAGGGTTGCAGGTTTCTGGAATTGGGTCTTGTCCAAAATTTAAAAGTTAGGATAGATGAAAACAGCAAATCCCCTTGTTGAAGTTTCAACATGTGCTTAAGCACAATCTTCCATGTGTTGAATTAACTCTGATTATTAATCTGTTTCTTGGTGCATCTGTCTTTGAACTGAGCTCCAAGGACTGAAGATCAACTTTCATGTAAACCTAATGCAGAAATCTATTTATTTTTTAAACTTTGAATTTACCCAAACTGTTCAAACAAGAAAAGGTATTTGCAGCTTTATTTCATACTTCATATTTACTTGGCTTTTTAATTTTTATTGCCAGTTTGCTTGCATAGTTAGTAAAAGGAAGACTGAGGAGATAACAAGTGAGTCACTGTTTCATTACAAAGAAGATTAAATCCAGTTGACTTTGAAACTGGTGCCTTGATGCCATGTTTGTGTGGTTTTGTTCATTTAGTTTTTAAATTTATTTTATTTGTGTGAAGCAAATGCAATTTGTGTGAAACAGTTTAGCAGGGACTTGAGAGAATTCCTTACACAGGAAGGCTATTTTAGTGTGAGTAGAGAAAATGAATCAAGCTTGTTATTTGCAGCAATACCAAAGGATGTTAAGTTAGCACTAAGAAGGGGAAAAAGGAATATTTTTTTGTCCCAGTGGCATCGTGCAGGGTTCCACTGCTCAGTGTTCTGAGACTAATTAATCAGTAAGGGTGTCTAATTAAAAAGATGACTGTTCACCAGCTGCCGCAGCAGGCTGGTTAATGGACTGAAACATTAGGGTATTTTTGTAGGAAATATTTGTGTTCAGAATGCTGCATCTGTTTGTCCTGATTGAAAATGGGGGAGTTTAGGCCTCTGTAGCAAGGAATAGATTTTTTTTTGCATCTTTATTTCATCTCTTTACTAATTAGGCATTGTCTCCCTTGACTTTTAAAGGAAATAGATTTCAAGGATGGCATAGCAGTATGCTAAGCAATTATAAAAGGTCCTCTCACACAAGGATCAATGATCATTATAATAAAAATGTGATTTTTGTTTTCAGTTGACTAAAAAGAGAAAGAGCTAATACCTATTGTTTTGCTTTTTGAATGAGGTACTTGAGTATTAGGCAAAATAATTCGGGACGAACTGGTCACTTTTTCAGAGTTTCCTGTTTCTTTTAAATTCAGTATGTATAGGCAGTTTCTTAGGTTTTGCTGTTCCCCACCTTTTCTTAAAGGGTACGGATAGGATGACTGTTACTTAACTCTTCTCTTAAACTGAGATCATTCATTTCGTGGCAAGTACGTTCTTGATATTTTTATAATGTGATGTAGTTTGTAGAGACAAATCAGCTCATGCTGGTTAGAGTGATGGGAAACCTCATTTTTGGTGTAAGCTGATGTGTTGGTGCTGACAGTTACAGTCACCTACTTTGAATTATTTTAGTGGTGCTGCAATACTGTGGGACAATAAAGTATGTATGAACTGAAAATACTTCCCAGAAATCAGTGAAAAATTATTGTCTCTGAAGAGTAGAAGTTGATAAAATTTTAATTCTTTAAACA